>NC_134266.1:182456747-183105497 GCF_031893055.1 Leptodactylus fuscus | reverse complement strand
TGTGCTCAATGGACAGGTACCTTAGTTAAACTATACTATGTAACTATGTAACATCACTTTAATTAGTGTTCCAGGATCTGACACACTCCGCAATATATATATATATATATATATATATATATATATATATATATATATATATATATATATATACAGTCCTATGAAAAAGTTTGGGCACCCCTATTAATCTTAATCATTTTTAGTTCTAAATATTTTGGTGTTTGCAACAGCCATTTCAGTTTGATATATCTAATAACTGATGGACACAGTAATATTTCAGGATTGAAATGAGGTTTATTGTACTAACAGAAAATGTGCAATATGCATTAAACCAAAATTTGACTGGTGCAAAAGTATGGGCACCTCAACAGAAAAGTGACATTAATATTTAGTAGATCCTCCTTTTGCAAAGATAACAGCCTCTAGGCGCTTCCTGTAGCTTTAAATCAGTTCCTGGATCCTGGATGAAGGTATTTTGGATCATTCCTCTTTACAAAACAATTCAAGTTCAGTTAAGTTTGATGGTCGCCGAGCATGGACAGCCCGCTTCAAATCATCCCACAGATGTTCAATGATATTCAGGTCTGGGGACTGAGATGGCCATTCCAGAACATTGTAATTGTTCCTCTGCATGAATGCCTGAGGATTTGGAGCGGTGTTTTGGATCATTGCCTTGCTGAAATATCCATCCCCGGCGTAACTTCAACTTCGTCACTGATTCTTGAACATTATTCTCAAGAATCTGCTGATACTGAGTGGAATCCATGCGACCCTCAACTTTAACAAGATTCCCGGTGCCGGCATTGGCCACACAGCCACAAAGCATGATGGAACCTCCACCAAATTTTACAGTGGGTAGCAAGTGTTTTTCTTGGAATGCTGGTTTTTTTGGACACCATGCATAACACATTTTTGTATGACCAAACAACTCAATCTTTGTTTCATCAGTCCACAGGACCTTCTTCCAAAATGAAGCTGGCTTATCCAAATGTGCTTTTGCATACCTCAGGCGACTCTGTTTGTGGCGTGCTTGCAGAAACGGCTTCTTTCTCATCACTCTCCCATACAGCTTCTCCTTGTGCAAAGTGCGCTGTATAGTTGACCGATGCACAGTGACACCATCTGCAGCAAGATGATGCTGCAGCTCTTTGGAGGTGGTCTGTGGATTGTCCTTGACTGTTCTCACCATTCTTCTTCTCTGCCTTTCTGATATTTTTCTTGGCCTGCCACTTCTGGGCTTAACAAGAACTGCCCCTGTGGTCTTCCATTTCCTTACTATGTTCCTCACAGTGGAAACTGACAGGTTAAATCTCTGAGACAACTTTTTGTATCCTTCCCCTGAACAACTATGTTGAACAATCTTTGTTTTCAGATCATTTGAGAGCGGGTTGTCCATGCTCGGTGACCATCAAACTTAACTGAACTTGAATTGTTTTGTAAAGAGGAATGGTCCAAAATACCTTCATCCAGGATCCAGGAACTGATTAATAGCTACAGGAAGCGACTAGAGGCTGTTATCTTTGCAAAAGGAGGATCTACTAAATATTAATGTCACTTTTCTGTTGAGGTGCCCATACTTTTGCACTGGTCAAATTTTGGTTTGATGCATATTGCACATTTTCTGTTAGTACAATAAACCTCATTTCAATCCTGAAATATTACTGTGTCCATCAGTTATTAGATATATCAAACTGAAATGGCTGCTGCAAACACCAAAATATTTAGAACTAAAAATTATTACAATTAATAGGGGTGCCCAAACTTTTTCATAGGACTGTATATATATATAGTTACATAGTAGATGAGGTTGGATAAAGACATTAGTCCATCAAGTCCAACCTGTAACCCTACAATCCCTACAGTGTTGATCCAGGGGAAGGCGAAAAACCCCATGAGGCTCATGCCAATTGCCCTATTTTAGGGGAAATAATTCCTTCCCAACTCCAAATCTGGCAGTCAGTATAAAAACCCTGGATCAACGTGTCCTTAAAATCTAGAGTCCATAACCTGTTTTTTTTCTTAAATGGATGGGCCTTTGAAGATTTGTTTCTTTTTTGGAATTAGACTGTTCAGCTCAAAGATTTGTTTCAGGTTGAACTTGTTCAGATAGAACTGTAAGTGAAATTATTATACTTTGGGGTCTCTTCACACACCACTGATACCACATACGTTGGTCCTCCAAAATTCATATAACATGAAAGGGTCTCTCAGAGGCAGAGCTGCTCATTGCAGCTTTCTCCCCTTCATTACATGTACACTCACCGGCCACTTTATTAGGTACACCATGCTAGTAACGGGTTGAACCCCCTTTTGCCTTCAGAACTGCCTCAATTCTTCATGGCATAGATTCAACAAGGTGCTGGAAGCATTCCTCAGAGATTTTGGTCCATATTGACATGATGGCATCACACAGTTGCCACAGATTTGTCGGCTGCACATCCATGATGCGAATCTCCCGTTCCACCACATCCCAAAGATGCTGTATTGGATTGAGATCTGGTGACTGTGGAGGCCATTGGAGTACAATGAACTCATTGTCATGTTCAAGAAACCAGTCTGAGATGATTCCAGCTTTATGACATGGCGCATTATCCTGCTGAAAGTAGCCATCAGATGTTGGGTACATTGTGGTCATAAAGGGATGGACATGGTCAGCAACAATACTCAGGTAGGCTTTGGCGTTGCAACGATGCTCAATTGGTACCAAGGGGCCCAAAGAGTGCCAAGAAAATATTCCCCACACCATGACACCACCACCACCAGCCTGAACCGTTGATACAAGGCAGGATGGATCCATGTTTTCATGTTGTTGACGCCAAATTCTGACCCTACCATCCGAATGTCGCAGCAGAAATCGAGACTCATCAGACCAGGCAACGTTTTTCCAATCTTCAATTGTCCAATTTCGATGAGCTTGTGCAAATTGTAGCCTCAGTTTCCTGTTCTTAGCTGAAAGGAGTGACACCCGGTGTGGTCTTCTGCTGCTGTAGCCCATCTGCCTCAAAGTTCGACGTACTGTGCGTTCAGAGATGCTCTTCTGGCTACCTTGGTTGTAACGGGTGGCTATTTGAGTCACTGTTGCCTTTCTATCAGCTCGAACCAGTCTGGCCATTCTCCTCTGACCTCTGGCATCAACAACGCATTTCCGCCCACAGAACTGCCGCTCACTGGATGTTTTTTCTTTTTCGGACCATTCTCTGTAAACCCTAGAGATGGTTGTGCGTGAAAATCCCAGTAGATCAGCAGTTTCTGAAATACTCAGACCAGCCCTTCTGGCACCAACAACCATGCCACGTTCAAAGGCACTCAAATCACCTTTCTTCCCCATACTGATGCTCGGTTTGAACTGCAGGAGATTGTCTTGACCATGTCTACATGCCTAAATGCACTGAGTTGCCGCCATGTGATTGGCTGATTAGAAATTAAGTGTTAACGAGCAGTCGGACAGGTGTACCTAATAAAGTGGCCGGTGAGTGTATATATCCTAACAGTCTTAAGCTGACCATTAGAGATGAGTGAGTAGTACTCGATTGAGTAGGTATTCGATCGAATACTACGGTATTCGAAATATTCGTACTCGATCAAATACTACTAGCTATTCGCAGTAAATATTCGATTCAGAACCAGCGTTGATTGGCCGAATGCTGTACAGTGTATCGCATTCGGCAAATGAACGCTAGTTCTGCAGCAGGCTCGTCCTTGCTAGTCGGGGTAGCTGACAGATTGCTGTTACGAGGGAGCTTACTTTTTCTCATAGGATTGCATTGACCAGCGTTGATTGGCTAGTGTACAGCATTCGGCCAATCAACCCTGGTTCTGCCAGAGGCTCGACTGTGAGGAGGCAGAGTCTAAGATCGGACCACAGCAGTGTCCATTGTGGTATGATCTTAGACTCCGCCTCCTCCCAGACGAGCCTCCGGCAGAACCAGCGTTGATTGGCTGAATGCAGTACACTGGCCAATCAACACTGGTCAATGCATTCCTACGACAAAAAAATCAGCTCCCTCATAACAGCAAGCTGCCAGCTCTCCAGCCTAGCAAGGACGAGCCTGCTGCAGAACCAGCGTTGATTTGCCGCAGGCTCGTCTTTACTAGTCGGGAGAGCTGGCAGCTTGTGGTTACAAGGAAGCTTACTTTTTATCAACGCAACTGCAAGCGCTGTGCAGTTAAAGCGCACGGACCCTATAGACTATAATGGGGTCCGTGCGCTTTAACTGCACAGCGCTCCTCCTAAACACTCTCCTCCTGCTACTCGTGGACTTGGTGACTCTCTTTTAGTCGAATAGTGGTTTCTCCTGAAACAAGCATTTTTTCCTATAGACTATAATGGGATTCGATATTCGATCGAGTAGTCGAATATTGAGGCTCTACTCGAAACGAATCTCGAATCTCGAATATTTCACTGTTCGCTCATCTCTACTGACCATGCATGTTAGATAATTGTTTGCCAGATTTTGACCGCACCAGCCAACCATCTGCTGTATATGGGGATCCTCCAATTTCTCCAACCAATGATATTTGCTGAAATATAAGAATTAGGCAGTTGGATTTCAATTGCCCAAACTTTTTGTTCTGTGAGAGATAATCTGCCACTAGTGGGGTCTGGAAGCACTCTCTTCCCCTATCCCATTTGTTATACATGCAGTGCTCAACTAATAATAGTTTGGTTATCTGCATTCTAATGTGTATGACCAATGTTAGAAAAGGTTCATAATGTATTCTCAAGATGGATGCAATTGTAATTGCAATTGCCTTTAACCTGCTGTCACAATGCTGACTGACAGTTATAGAAATCCCCTCTTCTTGGGTGCTAACAATGTCTCCTGAAACTCAGTTATCTCCTGGACTTATATTAGAGTGACATTGTGCAGCCAACACACAGTTGAATAAACAAGTAATGTGAAGTATGTATCAGGATACTAGCAGGTAACAAGAATACAAGGAAATAGGAACTCCTCAATAGATGACAGGGACACAATGGTGATGGTAATCAGATGATGGAATATTGGATAGTGGTGATGTTGAGATGATGGAACATAAGCACGATGTGGATGGTAAGATGAACAGATGACTAAGCAGGCTATAACTGAACATGACTATAGCTTTTGATGAATCTTTCCCTAGATATAGCTGTAAATGATGACTGTAACACTAGACACGTGGCCCCCACTGTTCCTAAACATATCTCTAATGTATACTGACAGTAGCATCAGTGGCGTAACTACCGGGGTAGCAGGGGTAGCGGCTGTCTCAGGGCCCGGGACATTAGGGGCCTAGGGACAGCCGCTACCACTGCGTTTTTTTTCCTTTTCTTAATAGGCCAATTAAAAGAGAAAAAAAAAGGGCCCTATTTACTTACTGATCCTGGTAGTGGCCGGGATCGGCAAGTGACGCCACGGGCCCCACAAACATCATTATTATACTCAGTATAATGATCGGAGGTCCAGGGGAAGTAAGGTAACATAAAAAACCGTGTTACTTACCTCTCCGGGCAGGTTCAGGCCTACTTCTGTGACTCTCCCTGACATCACATGACCGGGGCCTGCGTCCCGGGTCATGTGACGTCCCGGGTCATGTGACATCCCAGACGCCATTGAAGATGGCCGACACCACTGAGGACTGCAGCAGAGCTGTGGATAGGTAAGTAACGTTGTATTTTATGTTAGTACCTCCCTTTGGTCTCCGATAATTGTTCATGGATTTCCACAGTGGGTCATAATAGTGTGTGTAGAGGCCACTATGGGGCATAATACTTTGTGTAGGGGCCACTATGGGGCATGATACTGTGTATAGGGGTCACTATGTGGCATAATACTGTGTGCAGGGGCCACCATGAGGCATAATACTGTGTACAGGGGCCACTATGGGGCATAATTGTGTCGGCAGGGGCCATTATGGGGCATGATAGAGAGCGCAGGAATGTGGGGGGGGGGGATTCAGTCAGGGTCTTCAGCGGGCGTCAGTCGCGCGCGGGGGGGGGGGGGCTCCGTTCCTAGTTACACCACTGAGTAGCATATAGAAATTTATTCTATATAACACACAGTGCATGCACTATAACCAGCAAAGAAACCCATCAGCAGTCATGTCTTTTCGCTGTGACTTAGTTATCCTGCAACTACACCAACAAGAAATGAATAGATAACAGATGAGGAAACAACTGGAGGACACCTGCTGTTCTTAATAGTGATACAGTATATGAATTTATTGTCTGTATACAGTTGCATTAAGCAGAGTAGGCTATTGTGTTTTCTAATACATCTGAAGCAAGGATTATTATTATAGATACGTTGTCATATTTGAAACCTTAAAAATAACACTTAGTCATAGACCTCTACAGATATTCACTGTATGCTTTCATACAATATCCCAGATTCCCCTCATAAACAAGTTTTTTCCTAACCATAACTTCTTCTGGAGTGAATATGTGATCACAGGTGGGTTGGCAGGGAAGGCGAGGGCAAGCTGTTCTTTACACAGTAATGAATTTATTAGCGCTACATAATTGGGTCTAAAATAAATGGCTTTAAAACATAATGTTCATGTAGAAAAAAAAGTTTAACTTTTAAGGCTAATATGTAAGTTATTAAGTTAATAATGTTTTATGCTAATTGAAGAAGAGTTTAGGAGAGATTGGGATAAGTTGATCAATATAATGTGCTTCCCCGTCGGCTGCTATTTTAAAGATATCACGTACTATTTTAATCTGTTGAGACTTGAGTGAATTTAACCTATTAACCCAAGGGATTAGTGTCATCTAAAGGGTGAATCTTAGAGCTGATGTAAACAAACTCCAAAGCAACATCAAAGTACATTCCTGATTTATGTTCTTCGGCACTTAAGTAATTAATATTACATGAACCATTTACATTCTCACCTTAAGAAATTCTATTCTAACTACATTTATAAAAATATTCGTGCGGCATTTAAGTGATACAGTTTAATGTATACAGTTTGTCCTTGTTCACATTAGCTGCTTCCATGGCAACTATACCAATGGATTACTGACAATTTAGGGTAGTCATTAGATAGTGATTGGACCTTGATTGTAGGTCTTCCTGTTGACAAGCACACTCAGATCACCAAGTGTGCATGATGGCATACAATGCTGAATTGCAGTTTCTTGGAACCATCAAAGGAAATGTCTGCTTAGGGGGTGTTCACACAATGTAACGCGGCGCTGATGCTGGCACGATAACTCTCAGAATCAGCGCTGCAAAACAGAATCCCATTGACTTCAATAGGTTCCGTTTAATGCGCATAACACATTGAAATCAATGGGTTAAGAAGCTGATTCTTACGCGAGTTATCGTGCCAGAATCAGTACCGCATTAAATCGTGTGAATGTCCCCTTTATCCCCTACAGCTAGGAACCCCTTAAAGTGTAACAAAACTTTCACATAACTTTTGATTCTCTAATAGCATTTGTGTCATTAACCCCTTCCCGCCGATGGCACTTTTTGATTTTCGTTTTTCGTTTTTGACTCCCCTCCTTCTAAACCCCATAACTTTTTTATTTCTCCACCCCCAGAGCCCTATGAGGTCTTAATTTTTGCGGGACAAATTTTTCTTCATGATGCCACCATTAATTATTCTATATAATGTACTGGGAAGCTGGAAAAAAATTCAGAATGGGGTGGATTTGAAGAAAAAAATGCATTTCTGCCACTTTCTTACGGGCTTCGGTTTTACGGCGTTCACTGTGCAACCAAAATGACATGTCCCCTATATTCTGTGTTTCGGTACGGTTCCAGGGATACCAAATTTATATGGTTTTATTTACATTTTGACCCCTTAAAAAAAATCCAAAACTGTGTTAAAAAAAAAAAATTCTGGGCCACACGGTGGCTCAGTGGTTAGCACTGCAGCCTTGCAGCGCTGGAAGTCCTGGTGTTCAAATCCTGCCATGGGCAAAAAACCATCTGCAAGGAGTTTGTATGTTCTCCCCGTGTTTGCATGGATTTCCATCCCATATTCCAAAAAAAAGACATACTGATAGGGAAAAATGTACATTGTGAGCTCTATGTGGGGCTCACAATCTACATAAAAAAAAAAAACAGCCGTAACTTTTTTTTATACGTAAGTGTACGGGGATGCATAGGGTGTCTTTTTTTGCGGGGACGGGTGTACTTTTTAGTTCTACCATTTTCGGAAAATGTTCTTGCTTTGATCACTTTTTATTCAAATTTTTATCAGAATCAAAACAGTGAAAAAACGGCGGTTTGGCACTTTTGACTATTTTTCCCGCTACGGCGTTTACCGAACAGGAAAAATATTTTTATAGATTTGTAGAGCGGGCGATTTCGGACGCGGGGATACCTAACATGTATATGTTTCACAGTTTTTAACTACATTTATATGTGTTCTAGGGAAAGGGGGGTGATTTGAACTTTTAATACTTTTTATATTTTTTTATTTTTTTTTTTACTTTTTTTAAAAATTTTTTTTTGCATTTATTAGACCCCCTAGGGGTGTTGAACCCCAGGGGGTCTGATCACTAATACAATGCAATACAATGCTAATTCATTGCAATGCATTGCAAAAAATCATCCTCTCTTTTGCAGGCTGCATAGACCAGCCTGCAAAAGAGACAATTTGCAGACAAGCCTGGGAGCCTTGTACAGGCTCCCGGCTGTCATGGCAACATGACGTCGGCCCTGGAGCATGCTCCAGGAGCCAGCGATCACCGGCAAAATGGCGGCGCCCATGCGCCGCTGGGAAAATGGCGCCTCCGGCGCCTTTGACCAGGGAGCCGGAGGGGTTAATGCCTCCGATCGGTCCGGGGACCGATCAGAGGCATTAGAGCCAGTTGTCTACTGCTTAAAGCAGTAGACACCCGGCGGCTATGGCGGCCATAGTTACAGACCCGACATGCGCCGTACTATTACGGCGCATGTCGGGAAGGGGTTAATACATTTTCTAATATACTTTATTAACACAATTTGGCTCCTTTTTGTGAAATCCTGCATTTTTTCACTCATTCCCATGTTTTTCTATTCTAGAGTGGTTTCTTGCTTCTCATTTTCTCATTGCGTAAAGAGTAGGGGGCTGTGTGAAGTGAAGACAAAACGAGGGTGGGGCTGATCTTTTTAAATGGCTATATCTCAGGCATTATAAAACAGAGAAACTTGCTTTTGGTGTCGTATAAAAGAGGATAATCAGGATGAAGTTCTACCAGTATGATCTCCAGTCAGGATTGAGATATTTGTATGCAGCTGCATAGTACTGTACTTAGTACCATATGAAAAAGAGAATCTTCTTTTTCAAATGCCTGAGATATAGCCATTTGAAGTGACCCTCCCCACCCTCATTTTCTCTTCATTTGACACAGCCCTCCATACTCTATGCTCCATGCACCATGAGAAAAGGAAATGCAGGGGACAGCATTCACTTTATCTGGTAATAAAGTATATTACAAAATTTATTAACCCCTTGCCGCTCTTCCCGTTTAGTTAATGCATAATCTTACAGCACTTTAACACAGCAGGCACAGAAGCCAATGGGCGGCAACATCTGTCAGAGTTGGAAGATACTCCGACAATAGTGGATTAATCCCCTGGATGCCACAATCAATAGTGATTATGACATCCGGGGGCAAGATCACCTTCCCTGTCACCCCTTGGACACCCTGTGACAAGATCGCGAGTTCCAAGGGGTTACCATAGCAGCAAGGAGGCCGGGACACAGCATAGGAACTAGTGTCCAATGTTCTGCAATACTATGTATTAGAGGACATTGCACTGAGGATATCCCAGCTTTAAGTCCCCTTGTGGGACAAGAAAAATGTAAAAAAAAAACCCGACATAGTTTACAATTAAATCAAACAGAATTAATGAATAGTAAAACTGTGAATGGTGCACATCTCTCTGTATCTGAAATTGTGGAATCCATCCTTACAGTATGTCTCTCATGCAAGGAAACTATTTCCAAAAATCAGAATAAACCCAACACAGTGCTTTACTATAATGGCTATGCAACCATAATATGGCCAAAAAATGCTCCCATATTATGCTTGTGTCAATTTGACCTTAGGAGAAGGACTTTTAGCCTGGAAAAGATCCAAAAACAACTAAAAATCTCTCCACTCTTTTGTATTCACTCCTATGATAATCTAAAACACTGCATAAAATAAACTTTATGAAAAATAGCATGTGTGAAGACAGCCCAATATAACTTCATTTATTCAGGTATCCAGGTGTTTGGATTCTGAAAACAGAACCAGATTATAAAACTGATGCAAATTATTCAAAAATTTGTGACAAATTAATATTGGGTTGAATTAGTTTTTAATCTGTTTTTCATTGATCCAAAAATTGAGAGACACATTATAAAATTGATAAGACCGATTTACTGCGATTTGGCATCAACCTGAGGAGATTAACAGTATCCATCGACTGATCCATCATGAACTGACACACACAAACTGACGCTTAATAAAACACAAACTATTTTGTGATTTACAGATGACTAGGACAAATGTGCAGTCTAGACTCACAACTAAGGGCGTAACATGAGGGGGTGCAGAGGGTGCAGTCACACCGGGGCCCATAAGCACTGGCATCAGTATTGAGATTGCAGCTTCCATCTGGCCCATAAGCCTAGAGGACCTACAGATAACCCTAACCACACTAAGGGTGCATTCACACAGAGTAACATGCCGCGTGACCTGGCACGTATATGCCATGTGAGATTTTGAGCGCCGTATATGCTCCCATTGATTTCAATGGGAGCCTGGATCGTATACGCCGCGTTATCTTGCGGTCGTGATTTTGCGGCCGCAAAATCACTGCTGCAGAAAAACGCGTGTATACGATCCAGGCTCCCATTGAAATCAATGGGAGCGTATACGGCGCTCAAAATCTCACACGGCATATACGTGCCAGGTCACGCGGCATGTTACTCTGTGTGAATGCACCCTAAATTTGATTAAACCCGTTAGTATATGTAACAATCACCATCAAGAACTCCCTGTAGGGATGAGATAGGGGGCCCCAGACAAAAGATTGCACCAGGGCCCACAAGACTTTAGTTACACCACTGCTCACAACTGTATCAGCATGGACAAGCAAACAGTGTAACTCCAGTAGTAATGTTGGTAGATGCAACTGTAGTACTTTATTGTGATGTATTACTGTTACCCTATGGTTCGTGTGTAACAGATGACAGAGGTTCTGTGACATGCAGTACATACACCCCCCCCCCCCCCAGTATTACACACATACTAGATCACATAACTGCTTTAACCAAGCTATTATTCTCATACAGAAGATATGCACTTTGCATATGTCTCTAAAATATTGCCACTTTATATATACAAACACATTATGTGACTCTGCAGAATCCTTTGGTCAATATGCTGTTCAGAACCTGACATTTTTTCTGCAGTAGTTTATGTGCTTTTCTACCAGACGCTTATATCCTGCTGACAACAAAACCAGCTTGAAACTTGTACTTTGTGTGCCCTCTTGCAGCAGCAAAATTGCAGTTTTTAGCAATAACTAAACAGCAGTGTCAGACCTACTTCATAATTTGTATTGACTTTTAATTTGCATTATTTTTTTCCCTGTCATTCAGATGCAGGGTTGTATATTATATGTGAAAAAGGATAATGAGAGACTTAGAATCCACATTCTAATTATTGTAGGAGTCCAAGGGATCAGACAATTGTCCTTTAATATTGCAGAAGATTTAGGGTTCATAAACTTACGAGCATGTCCCCTCCTTGCAAAACCACATCCATTTTGGGAATACCACACCCTTTTTTGTTACACAAGAGCAAAAAATGCAGGCCTCTCATCTTTTTGTGCCTACGTCACATAGATATTGCAGACAGATGCCAAGGCCTGGAAGATTTGGCAGCTTTTGCACGATCTTCTCTTATTGCAGGAGACGTCTAGGCATTTCAGGAAATATGCCTTAATGCCTACAAGGAGGAATGGATTTCTCTGCAGGAGAATCTCCAGGTTGTGGATCTAGGAATAGTCATTAGTTGGCAGACAGAAGCAACAGAAATGACAAGACAAGAACAGACATGGATAGAACTACATAGCCATGACAGGAATATGAAGAATGGAACAGACCAGAATGTAGAAAAAGAAGAATACAGAACAGGCTTGATTAGAAAGTGAATCCTGAACTGGAAGGACGAAGCAACATAGATATGTAGATACAACACACTAGACATAAATATGTTCACAGCACAGGAGAATCGTTTAGGGCCCCTTCACACAGCGGATACGCTCACTGCTTTGGAGCGTGTAAACGTTCCGTAGCAGCGGCATCGAAAAGCAGATCGCATTGTTTTCTATGGGAGCCGGCAGACGCGCGCTCGCCATAGAAATGAATGGGCTGCTTTTTCCATTCATTTCTATGGGGAGCGCACGTATGCCGGCTCCCATAGAAAACAATGGGAACTGCTTTAGACGCCGCTGCTACGGAACGTTTACACGCTCCAAAGCAGTGAGCGTATCCGCCGTGTGAAGGGGCCCTTAGAATGGAGCCAAGGGTAGACACCAAAAAAAACAGTTCAGAAACCATGGAAGTGTAGTCAAGACTAGGAAACACTAGGAAAGAGTGAAGTAACACTTACCAGGATCAGGAACATTGGAACCGATGGTGATGAAAGATGCTATGTATTATTGTGTATGTATTTTTTCTTATTCATATTGGTCATACATATGTAAACATATATCCCAAGGAGGAGGGGGCAACCTGACAGGGAGGTGTGCTTAAGCACAAACCATAAGAAACTGTTTTACCTTGCCACCAAAACACCTTTGTAGAGATCAGCTAACAAGGCTAGGTGTTTCAAATTCTATCAGAAGATCCTCCAAGCTTCCTGGAACCAAAGACTCTTAAGTATTACTCTGTTTTTCTCCTATTAGTTTAATGTTGTTTGCATTTTGTGTCCTTGGTTATCTTCTCTTTTTATACTGTATATAGCACTGAACCTTTTGAGTATTAAATTATTAAATTTAACATTAGTTTGTGTTGCTCCATGAACCCATTACCCTTTTTGAGATGTGTTTGTGTCTGACTGATGGAGAGACACCTGTACATCTTAGTGCATTTTCCGCTGAGCCCGTCAAGTGAATGGTGGTGGCAATGTGTAGTTGGGGAGCTGAGACTGTATTGGGGTGCGATTTATACTCAATTTTCAGCTTCAGTGAAGGGTGATTGCACAATTAAGTGACTGGAGTGAGTTGATCCTGACAATGTCACATGCTAGGACAGTCCATATGTGACAAACCACTCCGCTCCTGTTTTGCAATGCTCACATTTACATAATGTGGAAAACAAGGTGAAAAATAGGTGTGACACATATTTGGCGCAAGAAAGGGCCTTGCTCTAAATGTGGGCCACATAGAAACTACACCAAAATAAGTAGCTTGAGACAGCAAGGAAAGAACATTAAGAGGACATAACCGTATCAAGAACTATACACTAAGTTGTAGCTAGTATATAGGCAAGTAATAAGAAAAGTACCTAAAATTATGTAGCAGAACTTGAACAGTTCAATAGAAACAGATGAAGAACCGGGAAGAATTAACCATTGCTTTGTTGCACCTGGGTGTCATGCAGTGGACACAGAATGACACAGAAGTAAAACTGGAACAAATGTAAATTGAAATAGACCATAAGATTTTCATGTCTCGGATAGGTGCCGTTTGCCTAGCAATGTAGCATGACTGCCAAGAGGATGCAGCTGGGGTGAGGAGGAGTATTTACATCGCAAACAGTGCTGTGCATAACATCGCTAAATAAATATGTGTATATTTGATGGATCCTGGCTAATTGAGCTGATGGTATCAAAATGCCTACAGACCCTAAACACCCCTCAGTTGAGGACTGTCATCAGGGAACAAAAGGATCTGGAAGAATATATTTCTCTTGTTTGAACATTTTGTTAACCACTAACATGATCATAGTTCCCTAGCGGACACTTGTCTCTGTGGCAGACCTATAGCTAAGGTATGCTAGACACGGGAAAGATCTAGCACCCACTCTCAGCTAGAATTTAAAGTGGTTGTTTTATATTTTATTTTATTTTTTAAATTGACTACAGGCAGTTTGGCATATAACCGCATGTGCCCAAGGACACATAATTGATAGAAACATCTGGAAATTTATGACTAACATTTTGTTGCTGCTCCTCTCCTTGTCCTTACCATTCTCCATCATGTGATTGCTAGTGGTGGGACATTTAAACGAATATGTTACATTTGAATAATGTTTTATTCTTTATGTTATAAATCTATCAGAAACACCCTTCTGACACTGAAGAGCTATGGTAACGGCATCGATAGCTCTTCATCGGGGGCATAGAATGAGAAAACCGATAGTGCACTGAATTCAGCACACTGTCGGTTTTATAGCGATGTATTACACCGCATGTGCCCAATGACGTGAAAGGTCCTCTTTAAGAGTAGCCATAGGAACTCACACCTCCTGATCGTCACTCTGCTCCTGTAGAACAAGGCTTCTGGATAGTATTGGTAGAACTTGCTACCTTTGTCAAGGGCGATTCTGCAAGGTGTAGCTATGGATATTACATAGCTGCGCATGCGCAGTTCATTTTATTACATGCCGACTTAATTACTCAATGATTTATACATCCTTATGCCCACTATTGCTTTAAAGCTATTCATAAATGTTTTGATATGGCACACCGTATAATAAGGTCTGTGAATTGTTATTTGCATTTATCTGGGACTTTATGTAGTTCATTTAAGTGTACATTCCTATAAATTGTCAGATCTGTAGCTGTTTGTTTATGCTATATATACACTTAATAAAGGGGACCCCCCCAAATCGCCTTGTGTGTTAGGATATCAATGAAAAGGATCTTCTATTGGTAAGCACAGATATTTCCATTTTGTCTGGGTCGTACACTGTCACCATTTCAGCAAATATGTCTAGCATCTGACTGTGTACCTTATGCTCTTACAGCACTATAACACTTACTGTTTTCAGATCGTGGTCATCACCCTCCCCAATTTTGTGTAGCCTGGTAATTTGAGTTTGGTCAAACATTACATCTACCCAATGAGCCAAATACTTCTCCCTTTACCATAGGGCCATGATTGCAGCTAAGACTGAAGAAACTAGCTACAAGATTTAATCCAGTGGTATTGCATACTTACCCAACTCTACCCATTCCAGTTGCTGGAGTTGCATCTGTGGTGTGTCTCCTGCCCTGCAAAGTTTCTGTTCAACAGTACTAAGAGCTATCCATAGTAACAGGAGTATCCCTACCTGAGTACCGGGAAGCTGTCCTGTTTCTGGAGATACGGTTCAGCTTTACGGCTATGATACACATCTGTAGGGTGTGTTCTGGCCTGCAAAGTTTCTGATCAACAGTACTAATAACTCTCCATAATAACAGGAGTATCTATACTTGAGTACCCAGACCCAAAACAAATAATCCTTGACCTGACCCCCTTCCCCTTTCCCCAGTGTGTTGGAATATAGGAGATCACAGCAATTCAACGTATGGAGAAGCTCATTGCTCCTACTCAGCCCTCTATTCTCGGCATCCCTTGGATTTTTCTATCTTCTGAAATTAGTTGTCCCTCAACTTGGCCAACCCCCAAGTCTATAAATGTTCTTTGAGTCTGGGCTTCAATATCTATGGAGAACTGAAAATTCATGCTCACACCAAGCTTGACAGAGCCTGAGACAATCTGCAAAGTAAAAGTTAGTTACTAGAGATGAGCGAACACTAAAATGTTCGAGGTTCGAAATTCGATTCGAACAGCCGCTCAATGTTCGTGTGTTCGAACGGGTTTCGAACCCCATTATAGTCTATGGGGAACAGATACTCGTTAAGGGGGAAACCCAAATCCGTGTCTGGAGGGTCACCAAGTCCACTATGACACCCCAGGAAATGATGCCAACACCTCTGGAATGACACTGGGACAGCAGGGGAAGCATGTCTGGGGGCATCTAACACACCAAAGACCCTCTATTACCCCAACATCACAGCCTAACAACTACACACTTTACACACTCAATACCACCTCTCTGACAGTAGGAAAACACCTTGAAACATGTGTATTTGGCACTTGCAGTGAGGAGAGCTTGTCACCAGCAGTGAATTTGGCCCTTGTAGTAAGTTGAGGTTGGCACCAACATTTGTTTTGAAAATCAGGGTGGATTGAGCCTCTAACCAGCAGAGTTTGGGCAAATTCATGGTGGAGGGAGCCTCTAAAAACCCCAGTTTGGACCAATTCATGGTGGAGGGAGCCTCTAACCAGCCCAGTTTGGGCAAATTCATGGTGGAGGGAGCCTCTAAAAAACCCAGTTTGGACCAATTCATGGTGGAGGGAGCCTCTAACCAGCCCAGTTTGGGCAAATTCATGGTGGAGGGAGCCTCTAACCAGCCCAGTTTGGACCAATTAATGGTGGAGGGAGCCTCTAACCAGCCCAGTTTGGACCAATTAATGGTGGAGGGAGCCTCTAACCACCCCAGTTTGGACCAATTCATGGTGGAGGGAGCCTCTAAACAGCCCAGTTTGGGCAAATTCATGGTGGAGGGAGCCTCTAAAAAACCCAGTTTGGACCAATTCATGGTGGAGGGAGCCTCTAACCAGCCCAGTTTGGACCAATTAATGGTGGAGGGAGCCTCTAAACAGCCAAGTTTGGACCAATTCATGGTGGAGGGAGCCTCTAAAAACCCCAGTTTGGACCAATTCATGGTGGAGGGAGCCTCTAACCAGCCCAGTTTGGGCAAATTCATGGTGGAGGGAGCCTCTAAACAGCCCAGTTTGGGCAAATTCATGGTGGAGGGAGCCTCTAACCAGCCCAGTTTGGACCAATTAATGGTGGAGGGAGCCTCTAACCAGCCCAGTTTGGACCAATTCATGGTGGAGGGAGCCTCTAAACAGCCAAGTTTGGACCAATTCATGGTGGAGGGAGCCTCTAAAAACCCCAGTTTGGACCAATTCATGGTGGAGGGAGCCTCTAACCAGCCCAGTTTGGGCAAATTCATGGTGGAGGGAGCCTCTAAACAGCCCAGTTTGGGCAAATTCATGGTGGAGGGAGCCTCTAAAAAACCCAGTTTGGACCAATTCATGGTGGAGGGAGCCTCTAAACAGCCAAGTTTGGACCAATTCATGGTGGAGGGAGCCTCTAAACAGCCAAGTTTGGACCAATTCATGGTGAAGGGAGCCTCTAAAAACCCGTTTGGACCAATTCATGGTGGAGGGAGCCTCTAACCAGCCCAGTTTGGGCAAATTCATGGTGGAGGGAGCCTCTAAACAGCCCAGTTTGGGCAAATTCATGGTGGAGGGAGCCTCTAACCAGCCCAGTTTGGACCAATTAATGGTGGAGGGAGCCTCTAACCAGCCCAGTTTGGACCAATTAATGGTGGAGGGAGCCTCTAACCAGCCCAGTTTGGACCAATTAATGGTGGAGGGAGCCTCTAACCAAACCAGTTTGGACCAATTCATGGTGGAGGGAGCCTCTAACCAGCCCAGTTTGGGCAAATTCATGGTGGAGGGAGCCTCTAACCAGCCCAGTTTGGACCAATTAATGGTGGAGGGAGCCTCTAACCAGCCCAGTTTGGACCAATTAATGGTGGAGGGAGCCTCTAACCACCCCAGTTTGGACCAATTCATGGTGGAGGGAGCCTCTAAACAGCCAAGTTTGGACCAATTCATGGTGGAGGGAGCCTCTAAAAACCCCAGTTTGGACCAATTCATGGTGGAGGGAGCCTCTAACCAGCCCAGTTTGGGCAAATTCATGGTGGAGGGAGCCTCTAAACAGCCCAGTTTGGGCAAATTCATGGTGGAGGGAGCCTCTAACCAGCCCAGTTTGGACCAATTAATGGTGGAGGGAGCCTCTAACCAGCCCAGTTTGGACCAATTAATGGTGGAGGGAGCCTCTAACCACCCCAGTTTGGACCAATTCATGGTGGAGGGAGCCTCTAACCAGCCCAGTTTGGACCAATTCATGGTGGAGGGAGCCTCTAAAAAACCCAGTTTGGACCAATTCATGGTGGAGGGAGCCTCTAAACAGCCCAGTTTGGGCAAATTCATGGTGGAGGGAGCCTCTAAACAGCCCAGTTTGGGCAAATTCATGGTGGAGGGAGCCTCTAACCAGCCCAGTTTGGACCAATTAATGGTGGAGGGAGCCTCTAACCAGCCCAGTTTGGACCAATTAATGGTGGAGGGAGCCTCTAACCACCCCAGTTTGGACCAATTCATGGTGGAGGGAGCCTCTAAACAGCCCAGTTTGGGCAAATTCATGGTGGAGGGAGCCTCTAACCAGCCCAGTTTGGACCAATTAATGGTGGAGGGAGCCTCTAAAAAACCCAGTTTGGACCAATTCATGGTGGAGGGAGCCTCTAAACAGCCCAGTTTGGGCAAATTCATGGTGGAGGGAGCCTCTAAACAGCCCAGTTTGGACCAATTCATGGTGGAGGGAGCCTCTAAACAGCCCTGTTTGGGCAAATTCATGGTGGAAGGAGCCTCTAACCAGCAGAGTTGTGGGAAAGCAGGGTGGAGGGAGCCTCTAACCAGCAGAGTTGGTGGAAATCAGGGTGGAGGGAGCCTCTAACCGGCAGAGTTGGGGGAAATCATGTTGGAGGGAGCCTAGTATTAGCAGAATTGTGCAACGCTTATGGTGGATGAGTATGAGGATGCGGAGGAATTGGAGAGGTTGAGTACAGACATGGAGTTTCATGTTGGGGTGCTTTACACAGGTGGGCACAAAAATGACGGCTCTACCCAGTGGTGGTTCATTTTTATCAAAGTGAGCCGGTCGGCACTCTCAGCTGACAGACGGGTGCGCTTGTCAGTGATGATGCCACCGGCTGCACTGAACACCCTCTCAGATAGGACGCTGGCGGCAGGACAGGACAGCACCTCCAAGGCATATAGGGCAAGTTCAAGCCACAGGTCCAACTTCGACACCCAATACGTGTAGGGCGCAGAGGGGTCGGAGAGGACAGGGCTGTGGTCGGAAAGGTATTCCCGCAACATGCGCCTATACTTCTCACGCCTGGTGACACTAGGACCCTCCGTGGCGGCACTTTGGCGAGGGGGTGCCATCAAGGTGTCCCAGACCTTAGACAGTGTGCCCCTCGTTTGTGTGGACCGGTGAGAACTTGGTTGCCTACTGGAGGAACTGCCCTCCCTGCCGCCAACGTCACATGCTGGAAACATCTCCATCATATTCTGCACCAATTGCCTGTGGCAAGCATTGATGCGATTGGCCCTCCCCTCTACCGGAATAAAAGACGAGATGTTGTTTTTATACCGGGGGTCAAGGATAGCAAAGATCCAGTACTGGTTGTCCTCCATGATTTTGACAATACGCTTGTCGGTTGTAAAGCACCCCAACATGAACTCAGCCATGTCTGCCACAGTGTTAGTTGGCATGACTCCTCTGGCCCCACCGGAAAGTTCAATCTCCATTTCCTCCTCATCCTCCATGTCTACCCATCCGCGCTGCAACAATGGGACGATTCGAAGTTGCCCGGAAGCCTCCTGTATCACCATCACATCATCGGACAACTCTTCTTCCTCCTCCTCCTCCTCCTCCTCCTCCATTAAACGCAGTGAAGCGGACAGATGTGTGGACCTACTCTCCAGCTGTGACGGATCGGATGCTATCCCTAACTCCTCTGTGTGATCTGAGTTATCCCTGATGTCAATCAGGGATTCTCTCAGAACACACAAGAGCGGGATTGTAAGGCTCACCATCGCATCCTCAGAGCTCACCCTCCTTGTGGACTCCTCAAAGACCCGTAGGATGTCACAAAGGTCTCTCATCCATGGCCACTCATGGATGTGAAACTGAGGCAGCTGACTTTGTGGCACCCTAGGGTTTTGTAGCTGGTATTCCATCAAAGGTCTCTGCTGCTCAACCACTCTATTCAACATCTGAAACGTTGAGTTCCAGCGTGTGGGGACGTCGCACAAAAGCCGGTGTTGTGGCACATGCAGGCGTTGCTGGAGAGATTTTAAGCTAGCAGCGGCTACTGTCGACTTGCGAAAGTGGGCGCACATGCGCCGCACTTTCACCAGTAGCTCTGGAACATTGGGGTAGCTCTTTAGGAAACGTTGCACCACTAGGTTGAAGACGTGGGCCAGGCATGGAACATGTTGGAGTCCGGCAAGCTCCAGAGCTGCTACCAGGTTCCGGCCGTTATCACAAACGACCATGCCTGGGCCCAGGTGCAGCGGCTCAAACCATATTGCCGTCTCATCGAGGAGGGCATCCCTCACCTCGGAGGCAGTGTGCTGTCTGTCCCCCAAGCTGATCAGCTTCAGCACAGCCTGCTGACGTCTACCAACGCCAGTGCTGCAACGTTTCCAACTCGTAGCTGGGGTCAATCTAACAGCGGAGGAGGAGGCGGTGGCGGAGGAGGAGGCGGTGGCGGAGGAGGAGGCGGTAGAGGAGGAGGAGGAGGGGGGTGTTCTTCTCGTGTCCCTGCCAGGAATGTTAGGCGGGGAGACGAGGTACACCGGGCCAGTTTGGGAAGCAGTCCCAGCCTCAACTACATTCACCCAGTGTGCCGTCAGTGAAATGTAGCGTCCCTGTCCGCATGCACTTGTCCACGCGTCGGTGGTCAAGTGGACGTTTGTGCAAAGCGCGGAACTAAGGGCCCGCCTGATGTTGAGTGACACGTGCTGGTGCAAGGCGGGGACGGCACACCGGGAGAAGTAGTGATGGCTAGGGACGGCATAGCGAGGTGCCGCAGTTGCCATCAGGTCCAGGAAGGCGGGAGTTTCAACAAGCCGGAACGCCAACATCTCCTGGGCCAGCAGTTTAGCGATGTTGGCGTTCAAGGCTTGCGCGTGTGGGTGGTTAGCAGTGTATTTCTGCCGCCGCTCCAATGTCTGAGAGATGGTGGGTTGTTGTAAAGAAACGCCTGATGGTGCCTTTGATGGTGCAGGAGAAGGAGGTAAGACAGGACCAGGGGAGGATGAGGTAGAAGTCAACAAAGTGGCGGAGGCAGATGAAGTGGTGTCCTGGCTCGTCCTCTGGAGTGCATCGCCAGCACAGTCAGCAGTGGCAGTGGCAGAGGCAGAGGCAGTGGCAGAGGCAGTGGCAGTGGCGTGAACGGCAGGCGGCCTTTGTCCTGCCGTTGCTGCCTGCCACTGATTCCAGTGCTTGGATTCCAAATGACGGCGCATTGAAGTGGTGGACAGGTTGCTCTTCTCAGAGCCCCTAATCAATTTCGAGAGGCAAATTGTGCAGACAACACTATATCTGTCCTCGGCGCATTCCTTGAAAAAACTCCACACCTTCGAGAAACGTGCCCTCGAGGTGGGAGTTTTTCGGGGCTGGGTACGAACTGGAACATCTTGGGAGATTCCGGGTGTGGCCTGGCTTCGCCTAAGCTGCTGACCTCTGCCTCTGCCTCTAGCTACCCTTTTTGGTGCTGCACCTGCCTCAACATCCACACTACTTTCCCCGCTTGACATCCCCCCTGTCCAGGTCGGGTCAGTGTCCTCATCATCCACCACTTCCTCTTCCAACTCCTGTCTCATCTCCTCCTCCCGCACAATGCGCCGGTCAACTGGATGCCCTGACGGCAACTGCGTCACATCATCGTCGATGAGGGTGGGTTGCTGGTCATCCACCACCAAATCGAACGGAGATGGAGGAGACTCTAGTGTTTGAGCATCTGGACACAGATGCTCCTCTGTTAGGTTCGTGGAATCGTGACGTGGAGAGGCAGGTTGAGGGACAATGAAAGGAGCGGAGAACAGCTCTGGGGAGCAGGGACAGTTTGGGTTATTGTTCTGTAAAGCTTCGGAATTTTGGGAGGAAGGAAGACAAGACTGTTGGGTAATAGGAGGAGAGGAGGCAGAGTCTGACTGGCTGCTGGACAATGTTCTGTAAGCGTTCTCTGACAGCCATTGCAAGACCTGTTCCTGGTTCTCGGGCCTACTAAGGTTTGTACCCTGCAGTTTAGTTAATGTGGCAAGCAACCCTGGCACTGTGGAGTGGCGCAATGCTTGCTGCCCCACAGGAGTAGGCACGGGACGCCCTGTGGCTTCACTGCTACCTTGCTCCCCAGAACCATTCCCCCGACCTCGCCCACGGCCTCGTCCACGTCCCTTTCCGGGAGCCTTGCGCATTTTGAATTCCTAGTTAGAAATTGGCACTGTATACCAGTAGTAAAAATTGTGGGTGCACGTAACCCCAATATATTCTTTGAATTCCCAGTCAGACACTGGCACTATATGGCAGTAGCAAGAAATGAGGGTATTTGTATTCCCAATATACTCTTTGAATTCCCAGTCAGACAATGGCACTGTATACCAGTAGTAAAAATTGTGGGTGCACGTAACCCCAATATATTCTTTGAATTACCAGTCAGAAACTGGCACTATATGGCAGTAGCAAGAAATGAGGGTATTTATAACCCCAATATATTCTTTGAATTCCCAGTCAGACAATGGCACTGTATACCAGTAGTAAAAATTGTGGGTGCACGTAACCCCAATATATTCTTTGAATTACCAGTCAGAAACTGGCACTATATGGCAGTAGCAAGAAATGAGGGTATTTGTATTCCCAATATACTCTTTGAATTCCCAGTCAGACAATGGCACTGTATACCAGTAGTAAAAATTGTGGGTGCACGTAACCCCAATATATTCTTTGAATTACCAGTCAGAAACTGGCACTATATGGCAGTAGCAAGAAATGAGGGTATTTGTATTCCCAATATACTCTTTGAATTCCCAGTCAGACAATGGCACTGTATACCAGTAGTAAAAATTGTGGGTGCACGTAACCCCAATATATTCTTTGAATTACCAGTCAGAAACTGGCACTATATGGCAGTAGCAAGAAATGAGGGTATTTGTATTCCCAATATACTCTTTGAATTCCCAGTCAGACAATGGCACTGTATACCAGTAGTAAAAATTGTGGGTGCACGTAACCCCAATATATTCTTTGAATTACCAGTCAGAAACTGGCACTATATGGCAGTAGCAAGAAATGAGGGTATTTGTATTCCCAATATACTCTTTGAATTCCCAGTCAGACAATGGCACTGTATACCAGTAGTAAAAATTGTGGGTGCACGTAACCCCAATATATTCTTTGAATTACCAGTCAGAAACTGGCACTATATGGCAGTAGCAAGAAATGAGGGTATTTGTATTCCCAATATACTCTTTGAATTCCCAGTCAGACAATGGCACTGTATACCAGTAGTAAAAATTGTGGGTGCACGTAACCCCAATATATTCTTTGAATTACCAGTCAGAAACTGGCACTATATGGCAGTAGCAAGAAATGAGGGTATTTGTATTCCCAATATACTCTTTGAATTCCCAGTCAGACAATGGCACTGTATACCAGTAGTAAAAATTGTGGGTGCACGTAACCCCAATATATTCTTTGAATTCCCAGTCAGACACTGGCACTATATGGCAGTAGCAAGAAATGAGGGTATTTGTATTCCCAATATATTCTTTGAATTCCCAGTCAGACAATGGCACTGTATACCAGTAGTAAAAATTGTGGGTGCACGTAACCCCAATATATTCTTTGAATTACCAGTCAGACACTGGCACTATATGGCAGTAGCAAGAAATGAGGGTATTTGTATTCCCAATATATTCTTTGAATTCCCAGTCAGACAATGGCACTGTATACCAGTAGTAAAAATTGTGGGTGCACGTAACCCCAATATATTCTTTGAATTCCCAGTCAGACACTGGCACTATATGGCAGTAGCAAGAAATGAGGGTATTTGTATTCCCAATATATTCTTTGAATTCCCAGTCAGACAATGGCACTGTATACCAGTAGTAAAAATTGTGGGTGCACGTAACCCCAATATATTCTTTGAATTACCAGTCAGAAACTGGCACTATATGGCAGTAGCAAGAAATGAGGGTATTTATAACCCCAATATATTCTTTGAATTCCCAGTCAGACAATGGCACTGTATACCAGTAGTAAAAATTGTGGGTGCACGTAACCCCAATATATTCTTTGAATTACCAGTCAGAAACTGGCACTATATGGCAGTAGCAAGAAATGAGGGTATTTATAACCCCAATATATTCTTTGAATTCCCAGTCAGACAATGGCACTGTATACCAGTAGTAAAAATTGTGGGTGCACGTAACCCCAATATATTCTTTGAATTCCCAGTCAGAAACTGGCACTATATGGCAGTAGCAAGAAATGAGGGTATTTGTATTCCCAATATATTCTTTGAATTCCCAGTCAGACAATGGCACTGTATACCAGTAGTAAAAATTGTGGGTGCACGTAACCCCAATATATTCTTTGAATTACCAGTCAGAAACTGGCACTATATGGCAGTAGCAAGAAATGAGGGTATTTGTATTCCCAATATACTCTTTGAATTCCCAGTCAGACAATGGCACTGTATACCAGTAGTAAAAATTGTGGGTGCACGTAACCCCAATATATTCTTTGAATTCCCAGTCAGACACTGGCACTATATGGCAGTAGCAAGAAATGAGGGTATTTGTATTCCCAATATATTCTTTGAATTCCCAGTCAGACAATGGCACTGTATACCAGTAGTAAAAATTGTGGGTGCACGTAACCCCAATATATTCTTTGAATTACCAGTCAGAAACTGGCACTATATGGCAGTAGCAAGAAATGAGGGTATTTGTATTCCCAATATACTCTTTGAATTCCCAGTCAGACAATGGCACTGTATACCAGTAGTAAAAATTGTGGGTGCACGTAACCCCAATATATTCTTTGAATTACCAGTCAGAAACTGGCACTATATGGCAGTAGCAAGAAATGAGGGTATTTATAACCCCAATATATTCTTTGAATTCCCAGTCAGACAATGGCACTGTATACCAGTAGTAAAAATTGTGGGTGCACGTAACCCCAATATATTCTTTGAATTCCCAGTCAGACACTGGCACTATATGGCAGTAGCAAGAAATGAGGGTATTTGTATTCCCAATATATTCTTTGAATTCCCAGTCAGACAATGGCACTGTATACCAGTAGTAAAAATTGTGGGTGCACGTAACCCAAATATATTCTTTGAATTACCAGTCAGACACTGGCACTATATGGCAGTAGCAAGAAATGAGGGTATTTGTATTCCCAATATATTCTTTGAATTCCCAGTCAGACAATGGCACTGTATACCAGTAGTAAAAATTGTGGGTGCACGTAACCCCAATATATTCTTTGAATTCCCAGTCAGACACTGGCACTATATGGCAGTAGCAAGAAATGAGGGTATTTGTATTCCCAATATATTCTTTGAATTCCCAGTCAGACAATGGCACTGTATACCAGTAGTAAAAATTGTGGGTGCACGTAACCCCAATATATTCTTTGAATTCCCAGTCAGACACTGGCACTATATGGCAGTAGCAAGAAATGAGGGTATTTGTATTCCCAATATATTCTTTGAATTCCCAGTCAGACAATGGCACTGTATACCAGTAGTAAAAATTGTGGGTGCACGTAACCCCAATATATTCTTTGAATTACCAGTCAGAAACTGGCACTATATGGCAGTAGCAAGAAATGAGGGTATTTGTATTCCCAATATATTCTTTGAATTCCCAGTCAGACAATGGCACTGTATACCAGTAGTAAAAATTGTGGGTGTATATAGCCCCAATTCTATTGCTAGGGGACTTGCAGGGTATTTCTGGGGTGAAGGTGGGGGGGCACACCGTTGGAACGGGTATCGGGGTATATATCGGGTATACGGGAATACACTGACAGTGTATTCCATTCAGGATCCTGGGAAAACTGGGTTGCGGCGATTGAGCCCGTCAGTGCCACGTTACACTGACAAGCTTCTCCCTGGAATTTAGCTCTTACAAGAGCTGTTGGTTGTCTTCTCCTTCCTATCCTAGCCTGTCCCTGCCTACCCAGAATCTAAGCCCTAGCTAGCTGGACGGAAACCTCCGTCCTCGGTGAATTGCAAGCTCAGAATGACGCGAAGCTGGGCGTCGCTGTTCTTTTAAATTAGAGGTCACATGTTTTCGGCAGCCAATGGGTTTTGCCTACTTTTTTCAACGTCACCGGTGTCGTAGTTCCTGTCCCACCTACCCTGCGCTGTTATTGGAGCAAAAAAGGCGCCAGGGAAGGTGGGAGGGGAATCGAGTAATGGCGCACTTTACCACGCGGTGTTCGATTCGATTCGAACATGCCGAACAGCCTAATATCCGATCGAACATGAGTTCGATAGAACACTGTTCGCTCATCTCTATTAGTTACATCATAACCAAGAAGATTTGTATCCATTCATTCACTTAATTTTGTTAATTGACAAAATTAATCTATTGACACTTTTAGCTTTTAAAGCATTCTTCCTTTGCACCATTTGTTCCACATGTGCTTAAAACCTTTGCATTGTACTTCATAGAATAAATGTCTCTAGAAGAATACTATGGCTATGTCTCAGACTATATCCTTTGCTTTACATTTTATATTTTGCTATGACTAGTCAATTGCAACATAATATATTCGTTACAGATAAGTAGAGATATCAGCTATCAATATTCAATATCAAAGGCAAAACTATGCTACTTCACTTAGAAGCCAGAGAGGCAGTATTGGTTGCCAAGAGAGGTATTTATTTATGTAATACTCTGATCCAAAACCAGAAAATTTGGAAGGAAAAGAGAACAGATGGTTTAGGTTGAAAGGAGGGACATTTGGGATATACAGTAAGTAATATTGTGCCTGGACATCCTCCAGATTTAGCACTTTACTTCAGAAATTTGGCATGTATAGATACAAAGGGTCCAAATAATTTTCCGAGAGTCACTTGGATTTGTATCTACAACTTAAAGTTTGTATTTGAACATCTCATGGGTAAAACAAATGAGTAGGCACCTAATTTTATTAGCAGTTATTGTATTAACAGTAGCATCACACATCATGGACTTTGGTGATTCAAGTTTATATTTAGAATAACTGAAAAATTAATCTGTTCCAAAATGTGCAAATGTCCTGCTTATAGTGAGAGCCACAGAGCAAGGTGCTATAATAGAGATTGATGAACTATTTAATTCCTATCTGGGTTCAACCCGAATATTCCAAATTGTTTGGTTTTTAACTAAAATGATGAAATGGCAATTTGTCTCAGACAAACTGAAACGGCCACCGCGGCATGCATTTCATAGTGAAAATACGGAAGACACACGTCTGTGACATCCTTGCAAAATGGACACTGTACAATGCCACATGTCACAATATAGATAAATAGAGGCAGATAGAGATATATATCATACATAGGAGTGAATGAGAATATCTATGCTGTGTGAGCCAGATTGCTGCAGTAATATAAAATAAAATTCAGAATGGGGTGGATTTGAAGAAAAAGTGCATTTGTTTGATTTTCTTACGGGCTTTGATTTTATGGCGTTCACTGTGCAGCCAAAATGACATGTCACCTGTATTCTATGTTTCAGTACAATTCTGGGGATACCTAATTGATATGGTTTTATTTACATTTTAACCCCTCAACAAAAATCCAAAACTGTGCCAATATTTTTTTTTCTAAAAATCGCCATATTCTGACACCCCCGTAACTTTTTATACTTCCGTGTACAGGGATGCATAACACATCTTTTTTTTTGCGGGGCCGGGTGTATTTTTCAGTTATACCATTTTGGGGAATTGTTATTGCTTTGATCACTTTTTATTCAGATTTTTATCAGAGGCAAAACAATGAAAAAAACAATGGTTTGGCACTTTTGGCTTTTTTTTCTCCACTACAGCGTTTACCGTACAGGAAAAATATTTTTATAGATTTGTATAGCGGATGTGTTCGGACACAGGGATACCTAGCATGTATGTGTTTCACAGTATTTCAGTAACTATGCATTTATTAGACCCCCTAGGGGTCTTAAACCCCAGGAGGTCTGATCACTAATCCAATGCATTACAATGCTGATGCATTGCAACGCATTGCAAAATACCGGGGCTTCTATTGCAGGCTACATAGAGTAGCCTGCAATAGAAGCCAGTGAATGATAGGCCGGGGAGCCTTGCTCCAGGTGTCGGCAATCACTGGGAAAATGGCAGCACCAATACTCTGCCATGAAAATGGTGCCTCGGTCAGCTTTGACTGAGGTGCCGAAGTGGTTAATGTCCACGACCGGTTCAAGCACCGATAGTGGGCACTAGCACTGGGTGTCTTCTGTATAAACCTCATTTTCAATACTTCACTCCTCAAATAATTCAAAACCACATTTGAGATGTTTGTTAACCCTTTAAGTGTTTTTAAAAATTAAAACAATATGGAGGTGAAATTTTTTTGCAACTATACGTTCATTTAGCCCTAAAGTTTACACATTGAGGCTAAGGCCCACAAAGCAAGCTGCAGCCAAAAAAATGCTATGGAAAAGAACACGGTGGAAATACATCATGTTTTTTTCCACAGCATTTCTCAGAGAAATACCGCAGTTTTCCTCTGTGGACTTTCTGCTGCAGCCAAAACGTTGCATTTTCATAATATGGCACACCAGCCTCACAAACATTTAAAGGAGAAAATACATCTCATAATTTGTTTTGCAGTTTCTCCTGAGCACAGTAATAAGCCATGTGTGAATGTAAACACTGTTTGGCCACACAGCAGCCTGCCCCAGGGCATTTGAAGGGCAAATTTTGCTGGAATAGTTTTCATGTGTCATTTGCAAAGCCCTGTAAAGTACCAGTACAGTGGAAACCCTCCAAAAGTGACCCCATTATGGAAACTACATCCTTCAAGGAATTTATAAAAGGGTATACAAGGAATTTATTAAGGGGTATGGTGAGCATTTTGACAGTTGTTTCACAGATTTTAGTAACACTGGGACATATTAAAAAAATTACTAAAATTAGTAAAAGTTATTTCCAAGTTTTTCATGTAAAGGGTTAAAGAAGAAAAAGCACTCCAAAGTTTGTTAAACAATTTCCCATGAACATGGAAACCAAACCAATACAATGAAAACCACCAAGAAGTGATCCCATTTTGGATATTACACCCCTCTCAGAATATATCAAGGGGTATAGTGAGCATTTTGACCCCCAAAACTGTTTCACATATTATATTAACACTAGGACGTGTAAATGAAAAATTACTTTTTTTCTAATAAACCATATATTTAAGCCCTTTCCTTTCTTAGCTTTCAGGTGTGATTGATATCTTCTGGGTTTTCTGCTGCTGTAGTCCATCAACCTCAAGGTGTAACATATTGGCTATGTGTTCAGAGATGTTTTCCAGAATATCTCTGATGTAAGGCATTGTTATTTGACTTACTGTCACGTTTCTGTTGGCTTCATCCAGTCTGGACAATCTTCTCTGTCGTCTCTTGTCAACCTGCAGAACTGGTGATCACTGGATTATTTTTTTTATTTTGCCATCCATTTTCTATAAGCTCTAGAGACTTTGGAGACTGTTTCAAGTACAAATTACAGAATCTCAGATACTCAAATGACATTGTTTTGTGTAATCAATTCATTAACAAAGTCATTCAAAAACTTCTTTACCATTCTTGTGAGTGAGGTGAACAACAAAACTCCTTCACATACCTGAATGCTTTTATACACTGAGCTTTTGCCAGAAAATTGCCCAATTGGAAAGTTATAAAACTAAACTATGTACAAATTCGGATATAACTACCAGGGTAACAGACATAGCAGCTGCCATGGAGCCCCTGAAATAAGAGGGCCCATTTCAATGGAGACAATGATATCTATGGATGATGAAAGGGGATGTGAAAAACAAAATGTGCCTGCATTACATCATAATACCTGCATTTAATATTATTATAATTACTTTCTTCATATTCTGTGATGTTAAAGTGTAAATACATAGTAATGTTTTTGGGTGTGCATTTTCCCTCTGCTATATCATAGTGAACATTATCCCTGTATTGTGACATCATTAAGCATATTCTCTCTGCACTGTGTCATTACTGTGTTTAGGGTCAATGCACACTAAGTTTTTGGGCACGGATTCTGCGTCAGAATACGCATGAAAAAAAAGCCTCCCATTGACTTCAATGGGTTCCTTTTTTGCTCGCGCGGAATCTGCGCCCAAAAACTGTGTGCATTGACCCATTGACATCGCTGTGTATATTTTCTTTGTAATGGTGCCATATTTTACTTGTTACCTTCATGATGACAATATATCGTCTAATGAGTTTATGTTGTGGCTGTGTAGTTTGTTGAACAGAACTTAGACATGCCAATTCCATTCCAAGTTATTCTTATCATTTGCCAAGCAATTTTGAGATGGCTGAGATTGACATCAGTTTAGACCACTATCTAAAGGTATGCAAGCAAATAGAGTATAGGTAACAATGTAATAAAATCGACAACAGCAGCTGAGCAAGAAATACAAAGATTTCTCATCAACTTAAAGTTGACAGTGGAAAAGTAAAAGAACACATATTCACATTGTTACAGTTCCACCTGTCAAATACAAAGAGTTTAAAAGCTTTCCTGTTGATAGACGCATGTTTTTACAAATCTCGAGTTTCACAACCACCAGGACGTTGTGCCTAGCATAATGTACATAGCTTATCTTGTTCTCTTTATAGTGTCAAATTATGAAGCATCTTTCTGGGGAACGGTATGTAATATATTCACTGTGTTCATGCTGTTATACTACAGGGGTATGAGATGATATTTGTAGACTAATACACTTCACAGGCTTAATGAACTAAGCTGACACTGTGTAAGAAGTCTAGATATTTTCATGGCTAAGAGGAATAATTTATTGAGAACACTATGGTGATCCGCTCTAAAAATGTGAGCTTCTATGCAAAATGTTCCCAGAGTGTTCTTGGTAATGAGAATAAGATGCTTACATAAAATTTACCCTATGTATTAATGTTCCACAGAAGAACACATTGAGCTTTACTTGCTCAACAAATTACTATTATGAGTTAAAAATAATATCAGAAATATGGGGTCTTGGGACTGTAGCAATGGGCACCAACGGTTATGTGACATCATTATTAGAGATGAGCGAACAGTGTTCTATCGAACTCATGTTCGATCGGATATTAGGCTGTTCGGCATGTTCGAATCGAATCGAACACCGCGTGGTAAAGTGCGCCATTACTCAATTCCCCTCCCACCTTCCCTGGCGCCTTTTTTGCTCCAATAACAGCGCAGGGTAGGTGGGACAGGAACTACGACACCGGTGACGTTGAAAAAAGTAGGCAAAACCCATTGGCTGCCGAAAACATGTGACCTCTAATTTAAAAGAACAGCGACACCCAGCTTCGCGTCATTCTGAGCTTGCAATTCACCGGGGACGGAGGTTTCCGTCCAGCTAGCTAGGGCTTAGATTCTGGGTAGGCAGGGACAGGCTAGGATAGGAAGGAGAAGACAACCAACAGTTCTTATAAGAGCTAAATTCCAGGGAGAAGCTTGTCAGTGTAACGTGGCACTGACGGGCTCAATCGCCGCAACCCAGCTTTCCCAGGATCCTGAATGGAATACACTGTCAGTGTATTCCCGTATACCCGATATATACCCCCGATACCCGTTCCAACGGTGTGCCCCCCCACCTTCACCCCAGAAATACCCTGCAAGTCCCCTAGCAATAGAATTGGGGCTATATACACCCACTATTTTTGCTACTGCCATATAGTGCCATTGTCTCACTGGGAATTCAAAGAATATATTGGGCTTACATATAACTTCAATTCCAGGGAGAAGCTTGTCAGTGTAACGTGGCACTGACGGGCTCAATCGCCGCAACCCAGCTTTCCCAGGATCCTGAATGGAATACACTGACAGTGTATTCCCGTATACCCGATATATACCCCCGATACCTGTTCCAACGGTGTGCCCCCCCACCTTCACCCCAGAAATACACTGCAAGTCCCCTAGCAATAGAATTGGGGCTATATACACCCACTATTTTTGCTACTGCCATATAGTGCCATTGTCTGACTGGGAATTCAAAGAATATATTGGGGTTACGTGCACCCACAATTTTTGCTACTGGTATATAGTGCCATTGTCTGACTGGGAATTCAAAGAATATATTGGGGTTACAAATACCCTCATTTCTTGCTACTGCCATATAGTGCCAGTTTCTGACTGGTAATTCAAAGAATATATTGGGGTTACGTGCACCCACAATTTTTGCTACTGGTATATAGTGCCATTGTCTGACTGGGAATTCAAAGAATATATTAGGGTTACAAATACCCTCATTTCTTGCTACTGGTATATAGTGCCATTGTCTGACTGGGAATTCAAAGAATATATTGGGGTTACAAATACCCTCATTTCTTGCTACTGCCATATAGTGCCAGTTTCTGACTGGTAATTCAAAGAATATATTGGGGTTACGTGCACCCACAATTTTTGCTACTGGTATATAGTGCCATTGTCTGACTGGGAATTCAAAGAATATATTAGGGTTACAAATACCCTCATTTCTTGCTACTGGTATATAGTGCCATTGTCTGACTGGGAATTCAAAGAATATATTGGGGTTACAAATACCCTCATTTCTTGCTACTGCCATATAGTGCCAGTTTCTGACTGGTAATTCAAAGAATATATTGGGGTTATAAATACCCTCATTTCTTGCTACTGGTATATAGTGCCATTGTCTGACTGGGAATTCAAAGAATATATTGGGGTTATAAATACCCTCATTTCTTGCTACTGGTATATAGTGCCATTGTCTGACTGGGAATTCAAAGAATATATTGGGGTTACAAATACCCTCATTTCTTGCTACTGCCAAATAGTGCCAGTTTCTGACTGTTAATTCAAAGAATATATTGGGGTTACGTGCACCCACAATTTTTGCTACTGGTATATAGTGCCATTGTCTGACTGGGAATTCAAAGAATATATTGGGGTTACAAATACCCTCATTTCTTGCTACTGGTATATAGTGCCATTGTCTGACTGGGAATTCAAAGAATATATTGGGGTTACAAATACCCTCATTTCTTGCTACTGGTATATAGTGCCATTAACTGACTGGGAATTCAAAGAATATATTGGGGTTACAAATACCCTCATTTCTTGCTACTGCCATATAGTGCCAGTTTCTGACTGGTAATTCAAAGAATATATTGGGGTTATAAATACCCTCATTTCTTGCTACTGGTATATAGTGCCATTGTCTGACTGGGAATTCAAAGAATATATTGGGGTTACAAATACCCTCATTTCTTGCTACTGGTATATAGTGCCATTGTCTGACTGGGAATTCAAAGAATATATTGGGGTTACAAATACCCTCATTTCTTGCTACTGGTATATAGTGCCATTGTCTGACTGGGAATTCAAAGAATATATTGGGGTTACAAATACCCTCATTTCTTGCTACTGGTATATAGTGCCATTGTCTGACTGGGAATTCAAAGAATATATTGGGGTTACAAATACCCTCATTTCTTGCTACTGCCATATAGTGCCAGTTTCTGACTGGTAATTCAAAGAATATATTGGGGTTACGTGCACCCACAATTTTTGCTACTGGTATATAGTGCCATTGTCTCACTGGGAATTCAAAGAATATATTGGGGTTACAAATACCCTCATTTCTTGCTACTGGTATATAGTGCCATTGTCTGACTGGGAATTCAAAGAATATATTGGGGTTACAAATACGCTCATTTCTTGCTACTGGTATATAGTGCCATTGTCTGACTGGGAATTCAAAGAATATATTGGGGTTACAAATACCCTCATTTCTTGCTACTGGTATATAGTGCCATTGTCTGACTGGGAATTCAAAGAATATATTGGGGTTATAAATACCCTCATTTCTTGCTACTGGTATATAGTGCCATTGTCTGACTGGGAATTCAAAGAATATATTGGGGTTATAAATACCCTCATTTCTTGCTACTGGTATATAGTGCCATTGTCTGACTGGGAATTCAAAGAATATATTGGGGTTACAAATACCCTCATTTCTTGCTACTGCCATATAGTGCCAGTTTCTGACTGGTAATTCAAAGAATATATTGGGGTTACGTGCACCCACAATTTTTGCTACTGGTATATAGTGCCATTGTCTGACTGGGAATTCATAGAATATATTGGGGTTACAAATACCCTCATTTCTTGCTACTGCCATATAGTGCCAGTTTCTGACTGGTAATTCAAAGAATATATTGGGGTTATAAATACCCTCATTTCTTGCTACTGGTATATAGTGCCATTGTCTGACTGGGAATTCAAAGAATATATTGGGGTTATAAATACCCTCATTTCTTGCTACTGGTATATAGTGCCATTGTCTGACTGGGAATTCAAAGAATATATTGGGGTTACAAATACCCTCATTTCTTGCTACTGCCATATAGTGCCAGTTTCTGACTGGTAATTCAAAGAATATATTGGGGTTACGTGCACCCACAATTTTTGCTACTGGTATATAGTGCCATTGTCTGACTGGGAATTCAAAGAATATATTGGGGTTACAAATACCCTCATTTCTTGCTACTGGTATATAGTGCCATTGTCTGACTGGGAATTCAAAGAATATATTGGGGTTACAAATACCCTCATTTCTTGCTACTGGTATATAGTGCCATTGTCTGACTGGGAATTCAAAGAATATATTGGGGTTACAAATACCCTCATTTCTTGCTACTGGTATATAGTGCCATTGTCTGACTGGGAATTCAAAGAATATATTGGGGTTATAAATACCCTCATTTCTTGCTACTGGTATATAGTGCCATTGTCTGACTGGGAATTCAAAGAATATATTGGGGTTATAAATACCCTCATTTCTTGCTACTGGTATATAGTGCCATTGTCTGACTGGGAATTCAAAGAATATATTGGGGTTATAAATACCCTCATTTCTTGCTACTGGTATATAGTGCCATTGTCTGACTGGGAATTCAAAGAATATATTGGGGTTATAAATACCCTCATTTCTTGCTACTGCCATATAGTGCCAGTTTCTGACTGGTAATTCAAAGAATATATTGGGGTTATAAATACCCTCATTTCTTGCTACTGGTATATAGTGCCATTGTCTGACTGGGAATTCAAAGAATATATTGGGGTTACAAATACCCTCATTTCTTGCTACTGCCATATAGTGCCAGTTTCTGACTGGTAATTCAAAGAATATATTGGGGTTACGTGCACCCATAATTTTTGCTACTGGTATATAGTGCCATTGTCTGACTGGGAATTCAAAGAATATATTGGAGTTACAAATACCCTCATTTCTTGCTACTGGTATATAGTGCCATTGTCTGACTGGGAATTCAAAGAATATATTGGGGTTACAAATACCCTCATTTCTTGCTACTGGTATATAGTGCCATTGTCTGACTGGGAATTCAAAGAATATATTGGGGTTATAAATACCCTCATTTCTTGCTACTGCCATATAGTGCCAGTTTCTGACTGGTAATTCAAAGAATATATTGGGGTTATAAATACCCTCATTTCTTGCTACTGCTATATAGTGCCATTGTCTGACTGGGAATTCAAAGAATATATTGGGGTTACGTGCACCCACAATTTTTGCTACTGGTATATAGTGCCAATTTCTAACTGGGAATTCAAAATGCGCAAGGCTCCCGGAAAGGGACGTGGACGAGGCCGTGGGCGAGGTCGGGGGAATGGTTCTGGGGAGCAAGGTAGCAGTGAAGCCACAGGGCGTCCCGTGCCTACTCCTGTGGGGCAGCAAGCATTGCGCCACTCCACAGTGCCAGGGTTGCTTGCCACATTAACTAAACTGCAGGGTACAAACCTTAGTAGGCCCGAGAACCAGGAACAGGTCTTGCAATGGCTGTCAGAGAACGCTTACAGCACATTGTCCAGCAGCCAGTCAGACTCTGCCTCCTCTCCTCCTATTACCCAACAGTCTTGTCCTCCTTCCTCCCAAAATTCCCAAGCTTCACAGAACAATAACCCCAACTGTCCCTGCTCCCCAGAGCTGTTCTCCGCTCCTTTCATTGTCCCTCAACCTACCTCTCCACGTCACGATTCCACGAACCTAACAGAGGAGCATCTGTGTCCAGATGCTCAAACACTAGAGTCTCCTCCATCTCCGTTCGATTTGGTAGTGGATGACCAGCAACCCACCCTCATCGACGATGATGTGACGCAGTTGCCGTCAGGGCATCCAGTTGACCGGCGCATTGTGCGGGAGGAGGAGATGAGACAGGAGTTGGAAGAGGAAGTGGTGGATTATGAGGACACTGACCCGACCTGGACAGGGGGGATGTCAAGCGGGGAAAGTAGTGTGGATGTTGAGGCAGGTGCAGCACCAAAAAGGGTAGCTAGAGGCAGAGGCAGAGGTCAGCAGCTTAGGCGAAGCCAGGCCACACCCGGAATCTCCCAAGATGTTCCAGTTCGTACCCAGCCCCGAAAAACTCCCACCTCGAGGGCACGTTTCTCGAAGGTGTGGAGTTTTTTCAAGGAATGCGCCGAGGACAGATATAGTGTTGTCTGCACAATTTGCCTCTCGAAATTGATTAGGGGCTCTGAGAAGAGCAACCTGTCCACCACTTCAATGCGCCGTCATTTGGAATCCAAGCACTGGAATCAGTGGCAGGCAGCAACGGCAGGACAAAGGCTGCCTGCCGTTCACGCCACTGCCACTGCCTCTGCCACTGCCTCTGCCTCTGCCACTGCCACTGCTGACTGTGCTGGCGATGCACTCCAGAGGACGAGCCAGGACACCACTTCATCTGCCTCCGCCACTTTGTTGACTTCTCCCTCATCCTCCCCTGTTCCTGTCTTATCTCCTTCTCCTGCACCATCAAAGGCACCATCAGGCGCTTCTTTACAACAACCCACCATCTCTCAGACATTGGAGCGGCGGCAGAAATACACTGCTAACCACCCACACGCGCAAGCCTTGAATGCCAACATCGCTAAACTGCTGGCCCAGGAGATGTTGGCGTTCCGGCTTGTTGAAACTCCCGCCTTCCTGGACCTGATGGCAACTGCGGCACCTCGCTATGCCGTCCCTAGCCATCACTACTTCTCCCGGTGTGCCGTCCCCGCCTTGCACCAGCACGTGTCACTCAACATCAGGCGGGCCCTTAGTTCCGCGCTTTGCACAAAGGTCCACTTGACCACCGACGCGTGGACAAGTGCATGCGGACAGGGACGCTACATTTCACTGACGGCACACTGGGTGAATGTAGTTGAGGCTGGGACTGCTTCCCAAACTGGCCCGGTGTACCTCGTCTCCCCGCCTAACATTCCTGGCAGGGACACGAGAAGAACACCCCCCTCCTCCTCCTCCTCTACCGCCTCCTCCTCCGCCACCGCCTCCTCCTCCGCTGTTAGATTGACCCCAGCTACGAGTTGGAAACGTTGCAGCACTGGCGTTGGTAGACGTCAGCAGGCTGTGCTGAAGCTGATCAGCTTGGGGGACAGACAGCACACTGCCTCCGAGGTGAGGGATGCTCTCCTCGATGAGACGGCAATATGGTTTGAGCTGCTGCACCTGGGCCCAGGCATGGTCGTTTGTGATAACGGCCGGAACCTGGTAGCAGCTCTGGAGCTTGCCGGACTCCAACATGTTCCATGCCTGGCCCACGTCTTCAACCTAGTGGTGCAACGTTTCCTAAAGAGCTACCCCAATGTTCCAGAGCTACTGGTGAAAGTGCGGCGCATGTGCGCCCACTTTCGCAAGTCGACAGTAGCCGCTGCTAGCTTAAAATCTCTCCAGCAACGCCTGCATGTGCCACAACACCGGCTTTTGTGCGACGTCCCCACACGCTGGAACTCAACGTTTCAGATGTTGAATAGAGTGGTTGAGCAGCAGAGACCTTTGATGGAATACCAGCTACAAAACCCTAGGGTGCCACAAAGTCAGCTGCCTCAGTTTCACATCCATGAGTGGCCATGGATGAGAGACCTTTGTGACATCCTACGGGTCTTTGAGGAGTCCACAAGGAGGGTGAGCTCTGAGGATGCGATGGTGAGCCTTACAATCCCGCTCTTGTGTGTTCTGAGAGAATCCCTGATTGACATCAGGGATAACTCAGATCACATAGAGGAGTCAGGGATAGCATCCGATCCGTCACAGCTGGAGAGTAGGTCCACACATCTGTCCGCTTCACTGCATTTAATGGAGGAGGAGGAGGAGGAGGAGGAAGAAGAGTTGTCCGATGATGTGATGGTGATACAGGAGGCTTCCGGGCAACTTCGAATCGTCCCATTGTTGCAGCGCGGATGGGTAGACATGGAGGATGAGGAGGAAATGGAGATTGAACTTTCCGGTGGGGCCAGAGGAGTCATGCCAACTAACACTGTGGCAGACATGGCTGAGTTCATGTTGGGGTGCTTTACAACCGACAAGCGTATTGTCAAAATCATGGAGGACAACCAGTACTGAATCTTTGCTATCCTTGACCCCCGGTATAAAAACAACATCTCGTCTTTTATTCCGGTAGAGGGGAGGGCCAATCGCATCAATGCTTGCCACAGGCAATTGGTGCAGAATATGATGGAGATGTTTCCAGCATGTGACGTTGGCGGCAGGGAGGGCAGTTCCTCCAGTAGGCAACCAAGTTCGCACCGGTCCACACAAACGAGGGGCACACTGTCTAAGGTCTGGGACACCTTGATTGCACCCCCTCGCCAAAGTGCCGCCACGGAGGGTCCTAGTGTCACCAGGCGTGAGAAGTATAGGCGCATGTTGCGGGAATACCTTTCCGACCACAGCCCTGTCCTCTCCGACCCCTCTGCGCCCTACACGTATTGGGTGTCGAAGTTGGACCTGTGGCTTGAACTTGCCCTATATGCCTTGGAGGTGCTGTCCTGTCCTGCCGCCAGCGTCCTATCTGAAAGGGTGTTCAGTGCAGCCGGTGGCATCATCACTGACAAGCGCACCCGTCTGTCAGCTGAGAGTGCCGACCGGCTCACTTTGATAAAAATGAACCACCACTGGATAGAGCCTTCATTTTTGTGCCCACCTGTGTAAAGCACCCCAACATGAAACTCCATGTCTGTACTCAACCTCTCCAATTCCTCCGCATCCTCATACTCATCCACCATAAGCGTTGCACAATTCTGCTAATACTAGGCTCCCTCCACCCTGATTTCCCCCAACTCTGCTGGTTAGAGGTTCCCTCCACCCTGATTTCCACCAACTCTGCTGGTTAGAGGCTCCCTCCACCCTGCTTTCCCACAACTCTGCTGGTTAGAGGCTCCCTCCACCCAGCTTTCCCACAACTCTGCTGGTTAGAGGCTCCCTCCACCCTGCTTTCCCACAACTCTGCTGGTTAGAGGCTCCCTCCACCCTGATTTACACCAACTCTGCTGGTTAGAGGCTCCCTCCACCCTGCTTTCCCACAACTCTGCTGGTTAGAGGCTCCCTCCAGCCTGATTTCCACCAACTCTGCTGGTTAGAGGCTCCCTCCACCATGAATTGGTCCAAACTGGGCTGTTTAGCGGCTCCCTCCACCATGAATTGGTCCAAACTGGGGTTTTTAGAGGCTCCCTCCACCATGAATTGGTCCAAACTGGGCTGTTTAGAGGCTCCCTCCACCATGAATTGGTCCAAACTGGGGTTTTTAGAGGCTCCCTCCACCATGAATTGGTCCAAACTGGGGTTTTTAGAGGCTCCCTCCACCATGAATTTGCCCAAACTGGGCTGTTTAGAGGCTCCCTCCACCATGAATTTGCCCAAACTGGGCTGTTTAGAGGCTCCCTCCACCATGAATTGGTCCAAACTGGGGTTTTTAGAGGCTCCCTCCACCATGAATTGGTCCAAACTGGGGGTTTTTAGAGGCTCCCTCCACCATGAATTTGCCCAAACTGGGCTGTTTAGAGGCTCTCTCCACCATGAATTGGTCCAAACTGGGGTTTTTAGAGGCTCCCTCCACCATGAATTTGCCCAAACTGGGCTGTTTAGAGGCTCCCTCCACCATGAATTTGCCCAAACTGAGCTGTTTAGAGGCTCCCTCCACCATGAATTGGTCCAAACTGGGGTTTTTAGAGGCTCCCTCCACCATGAATTGGTCCAAACTGGGGGTTTTTAGAGGCTCCCTCCACCATGAATTTGCCCAAACTGGGCTGTTTAGAGGCTCCCTCCATCATGAATTGGTCCAAACTGGGGTTTTTAGAGGCTCCCTCCACCATGAATTGGTCCAAACTGGGGTTTTTAGAGGCTCCCTCCACCATGAATTGTTCCAAACTGGGGTTTTTAGAGGCTCCCTCCACCATGAATTTGCCCAAACTGGGCTGTTTAGAGGCTCCCTCCACCATGAATTTGCCCAAACTGGGCTGTTTAGAGGCTCCCTCCACCATGAATTGGTCCAAACTGGGGTTTTTAGAGGCTCCCTCCACCATGAATTGGTCCAAACTGGGGGTTTTTAGAGGCTCCCTCCACCATGAATTTGCCCAAACTGGGCTGTTTAGAGGCTCCCTCCACCATGAATTGGTCCAAACTGGGGTTTTTAGAGGCTCCCTCCACCATGAATTTGCCCAAACTGGGCTGTTTAGAGGCTCCCTCCACCATGAATTGGTCCAAACTGGGGTTTTTAGAGGCTCCCTCCACCATGAATTGGTCCAAACTGGGCTGTTTAGAGGCTCCCTCCACCATGAATTGGTCCAAACTGGGGTTTTTAGAGGCTCCCTCCACCATGAATTGGTCCAAACTGGGGTTTTTAGAGGCTCCCTCCACCATGAATTTGCCCAAACTGGGCTGTTTAGAGGCTCCCTCCACCATGAATTTGCCCAAACTGAGCTGTTTAGAGGCTCCCTCCACCATGAATTGGTCCAAACTGGGGTTTTTAGAGGCTCCCTCCACCATGAATTGGTCCAAACTGGGGGTTTTTAGAGGCTCCCTCCACCATGAATTTGCCCAAACTGGGCTGTTTAGAGGCTCCCTCCATCATGAATTGGTCCAAACTGGGGTTTTTAGAGGCTCCCTCCACCATGAATTGGTCCAAACTGGGGTTTTTAGAGGCTCCCTCCACCATGAATTTGCCCAAACTGGGCTGTTTAGAGGCTCCCTCCACCATGAATTTGCCCAAACTGGGCTGTTTAGAGGCTCCCTCCACCATGAATTGGTCCAAACTGGGGTTTTTAGAGGCTCCCTCTACCATGAATTGGTCCAAACTGGGGGTTTTTAGAGGCTCCCTCCACCATGAATTTGCCCAAACTGGGCTGTTTAGAGGCTCCCTCCACCATGAATTGGTCCAAACTGGGGTTTTTAGAGGCTCCCTCCACCATGAATTTGCCCAAACTGGGCTGTTTAGAGGCTCCCTCCACCATGAATTTGCCCAAACTGAGCTGTTTAGAGGCTCCCTCCACCATGAATTGGTCCAAACTGGTGTTTTTAGAGGCTCCCTCCACCATGAATTGGTCCAAACTGGGGGTTTTTAGAGGCTCCCTCCACCATGAATTTGCCCAAACTGGGCTGTTTAGAGGCTCCCTCCATCATGAATTGGTCCAAACTGGGGTTTTTAGAGGCTCCCTCCACCATGAATTGATCCAAACTGGGGTTTTTAGAGGCTCCCTCCACCATGAATTGGTCCAAACTGGGGTTTTTAGAGGCTCCCTCCACCATGAATTTGCCCAAACTGGGCTGTTTAGAGGCTCCCTCCACCATGAATTGGTCCAAACTGGGGTTTTTAGAGGCTCCCTCCACCATGAATTTGCCCAAACTGGGCTGTTTAGAGGCTCCCTCCACCATGAATTTGCCCAAACTGAGCTGTTTAGAGGCTCCCTCCACCATGAATTGGTCCAAACTGGGGTTTTTAGAGGCTCCCTCCACCATGAATTGGTCCAAACTGGGGGTTTTTAGAGGCTCCCTCCACCATGAATTTGCCCAAACTGGGCTGTTTAGAGGCTCCCTCCATCATGAATTGGTCCAAACTGGGGTTTTTAGAGGCTCCCTCCACCATGAATTGGTCCAAACTGGGGTTTTTAGAGGCTCCCTCCACCATGAATTTGCCCAAACTGGGCTGTTTAGAGGCTCCCTCCACCATGAATTTGCCCAAACTGGGCTGTTTAGAGGCTCCCTCCACCATGAATTGGTCCAAACTGGGGTTTTTAGAGGCTCCCTCCACCATGAATTTGCCCAAACTGGGCTGTTTAGAGGCTCCCTCCACCATGAATTTGCCCAAACTGAGCTGTTTAGAGGCTCCCTCCACCATGAATTGGTCCAAACTGGTGTTTTTAGAGGCTCCCTCCACCATGAATTGGTCCAAACTGGGGGTTTTTAGAGGCTCCCTCCACCATGAATTTGCCCAAACTGGGCTGTTTAGAGGCTCCCTCCATCATGAATTGGTCCAAACTGGGGTTTTTAGAGGCTCCCTCCACCATGAATTGATCCAAACTGGGGTTTTTAGAGGCTCCCTCCACCATGAATTGGTCCAAACTGGGGTTTTTAGAGGCTCCCTCCACCATGAATTTGCCCAAACTGGGCTGTTTAGAGGCTCCCTCCACCATGAATTTGCCCAAACTGGGCTGTTTAGAGGCTCCCTCCACCATGAATTTGCCCAAACTGGGGTTTTTAGAGGCTCCCTCCACCATGAATTGGTCCAAACTGGGGTTTTTAGAGGCTCCCTCCACCATGAATTGGTCCAAACTGGGGTTTTTAGAGGCTCCCTCCACCATGAATTTGCCCAAACTGGGCTGTTTAGAGGCTCCCTCCACCATGAATTTGCCCAAACTGGGCTGTTTAGAGGCTCCCTCCACCATGAATTGGTCCAAACTGGGGTTTTTAGAGGCTCCCTCCACCATGAATTGGTCCAAACTGGGAGTTTTTAGAGGCTCCCTCCACCATGAATTTGCCCAAACTGGGCTGTTTAGAGGCTCCCTCCACCATGAATTGGTCCAAACTGGGGTTTTTAGAGGCTCCCTCCACCATGAATTGGTCCAAACTGGGGGTTTTTAGAGGCTCCCTCCACCATGAATTGGTCCAAACTGGGGGTTTTTAGAGGCTCCCTCCACCATGAATTGGTCCAAACTGGGGTTTTTAGAGGCTCCCTCCACCATGAATTGGTCCAAACTGGGGGGTTTTAGAGGCTCCCTCCACCATGAATTTGCCCAAACTGGGCTGTTTAGAGGCTCCCTCCATCATGAATTGGTCCAAACTGGGGTTTTTAGAGGCTCCCTCCACCATGAATTGGTCCAAACTGGGGGTTTTTAGAGGCTCCCTCCACCATGAATTTGCCCAAACTGGGCTGTTTAGAGGCTCCCTCCACCATGAATTGGTCCAAACTGGGGTTTTTAGAGGCTCCCTCCACCATGAATTTGCCCAAACTGGGCTGTTTAGAGGCTCCCTCCACCATGAATTTGCCCAAACTGAGCTGTTTAGAGGCTCCCTCCACCATGAATTGGTCCAAACTGGGGTTTTTAGAGGCTCCCTCCACCATGAATTGGTCCAAACTGGGGTTTTTAGAGGCTCCCTCCACCATGAATTGGTCCAAACTAGGGTTTTTAGAGGCTCCCTCCACCATGAATTTGCCCAAACTGGGCTGTTTAGAGGCTCCCTCCACCATGAATTTGCCCAAACTGGGCTGTTTAGAGGCTCCCTCCACCATGAATTGGTCCAAACTGGGGTTTTTAGAGGCTCCCTCCACCATGAATTGGTCCAAACTGGGAGTTTTTAGAGGCTCCCTCCACCATGAATTTGCCCAAACTGGGCTGTTTAGAGGCTCCCTCCATCATGAATTGGTCCAAACTGGGTTTTTTTTTAGAGGCTCCCTCCACCATGAATTTGCCCAAACTGGGCTGTTTAGAGGCTCCCTCCACCATGAATTGGTCCAAACTGGGGTTTTTAGAGGCTCCCTCCACCATGAATTTGCCCAAACTGGGCTGTTTAGAGGCTCCCTCCACCATGAATTGGTCCAAACTGGGGTTTTTAGAGGCTCCCTCCACCATGAATTTGCCCAAACTGGGCTGTTTAGAGGCTCCCTCCACCATGAATTTGCCCAAACTGAGCTGTTTAGAGGCTCCCACCACCATGAATTGGTCCAAACCGGGGGTTTTAGAGGCTCCCTCCACCATGAATTGGTCCAAACTTGGGGTTTTTAGAGGCTCCCTCCACCATGAATTTGCCCAAACTGGGCTGTTTAGAGGCTCCCTCCATCATGAATTGGTCCAAACTGGGGTTTTTAGAGGCTCCCTCCACCATGAATTGGTCCAAACTGGAGTTTTAAGAGGCTCCCTCCATCATGAATTGGTCCAAACTTGGGTTTTTAGAGGCTCCCTCCACCATGAATTTGCCCAAACTGGGCTGTTTAGAGGCTCCCTCCACCATGAATTTGCCCAAACTGGACTGTTTAGAGGCTCCCTCCACCATGAATTGGTCCAAACTGGGGTTTTTAGAGGCTCCCTCCACCATGAATTGGTCCAAACTGGGGTTTTTTAGAGGCTCCCTCCACCATGAATTGGTCCAAACTGGGGTTTTTAGAGGCTCCCTCCACCATGAATTTGCCCAAACTGGGCTGTTTAGAGGCTCCCTCCACCATGAATTTGCCCAAACTCTGCTGTTTAGAGGCTCCCTCCACCATGAATTGGTCCAAACTGGGGTTTTTAGAAGCTCCCTCCACCATGAATTGGTCCAAACTGGGGGGTTTTAGAGGCTCCCTCCACCATGAATTTGCCCAAACTGGGCTGTTTAGAGGCTCCCTCCACCATGAATTGGTCCAAACTGGGGTTTTTAGAGGCTCCCTCCACCATGAATTGGTCCAAACTGGGCTGTTTAGAGGCTCCCTCCACCATGAATTGGTCCAAACTGGGGTTTTTAGAGGCTCCCTCCACCATGAATTGGTCCAAACTGGGGTTTTTAGAGGCTCCCTCCACCATGAATTTGCCCAAACTGGGCTGTTTAGAGGCTCCCTCCACCATGAATTTGCCCAAACTGAGCTGTTTAGAGGCTCCCTCCACCATGAATTGGTCCAAACTGGGGTTTTTAGAGGCTCCCTCCACCATGAATTGGTCCAAACTGGGGGTTTTTAGAGGCTCCCTCCACCATGAATTTGCCCAAACTGGGCTGTTTAGAGGCTCCCTCCATCATGAATTGGTCCAAACTGGGGTTTTTAGAGGCTCCCTCCACCATGAATTGGTCCAAACTGGGGTTTTTAGAGGCTCCCTCCACCATGAATTGGTCCAAACTGGGGTTTTTAGAGGCTCCCTCCACCATGAATTTGCCCAAACTGGGCTGTTTAGAGGCTCCCTCCACCATGAATTTGCCCAAACTGGGCTGTTTAGAGGCTCCCTCCACCATGAATTGGTCCAAACTGGGGTTTTTAGAGGCTCCCTCCACCATGAATTGGTCCAAACTGGGGGTTTTTAGAGGCTCCCTCCACCATGAATTTGCCCAAACTGGGCTGTTTAGAGGCTCCCTCCATCATGAATTGGTCCAAACTGGGGTTTTTAGAGGCTCCCTCCACCATGAATTGGTCCAAACTGAGGTTTTTAGAGGCTCCCTCCACCATGAATTGGTCCAAACTGGGGTTTTTAGAGGCTCCCTCCACCATGAATTTGCCCAAACTGGGCTGTTTAGAGGCTCCCTCCACCATGAATTTGCCCAAACTGGGCTGTTTAGAGGCTCCCTCCACCATGAATTGGTCCAAACTGGGGTTTTTAGAGGCTCTCTCCACCATGAATTGGTCCAAACTGGGGGTTTTTAGAGGCTCCCTCCACCATGAATTTGCCCAAACTGGGCTGTTTAGAGGCTCCCTCCATCATGAATTGGTCCAAACTGTGGTTTTTAGAGGCTCCCTCCACCATGAATTGGTCCAAACTGGGGTTTTTAGAGGCTCCCTCCACCATGAATTGGTCCAAACTGGGGTTTTTAGAGGCTCCCTCCACCATGAATTGGTCCAAACTGGGGTTTTTAGAGGCTCCCTCCACCATGAATTGGTCCAAACTGGGGTTTTTAGAGGCTCCCTCCACCATGAATTTGCCCAAACTCTGCTGGTTAGAGGCTCAATCCACCCTGATTTTCAAAACAAATGTTGGTGCCATCCTCAACTTACTACAAGGGCCAAATTCACTGCTGGTGACAAGCTCTCCTCACTGCAAGTGCCAAATACACATGTTTCAAGGTGTTTTCCTACTGTCAGAGAGGTGGTATTGAGTGTGTAAAGTGTGTAGTTGTTAGGCTGTGATGTTGGGGTAATAGAGGGTCTTTGGTGTGTTAGATGCCCCCAGACATGCTTCCCCTGCTGTCCCAGTGTCATTCCAGAGGTGTTGGCATCATTTCCTGGGGTGTCATAGTGGACTTGGTGACCCTCCAGACACGGATTTGGGTTTCCCCCTTAACGAGTATCTGTTCCCCATAGACTATAATGGGGTTCGAAACCCGTTCGAACACACGAACATTGAGCGGCTGTTCGAATCGAATTTCGAACCTCGAACATTTTAGTGTTCGCTCATCTCTAATCATTATGAATAGGATGACATTGCATGTGAAACCGATCACTACAGCAACAAGGGCAAAGACTTTTTAGGGGTTAAGTTTTGACGTACTTTGCTAGTTTGTAGCGCTGAAATACCGTTTTTTACGGACTATAAGGCGCACTGGACTATAAGGCGCATTGCCCATGAGCGCCTTATAGTCCGTCTCGGTTCATATATAAGGCGCACCGGACTATAAGGCGCAGTCCGGTGCGCATTATATGTTATTGAAAGCGGCGGCAGGCAGACTTTGCCAGCGGCCGCTTAACCCCCCGCGTGCCAGCCGCTTCTATTGGAAGCGCTCGGCAGGCGAGGAGGGGCTCTATCAGCAAAATCATGCTGATAGAGCCCAATCGTAAAAGTTACATTAAACTACCCCCCCCCCCCCCGTTTTAAAATAAAACCCTGAAATAGAATGTGAAACTTACCGAGCGGTGCAGGGTGGGTGGGCATTCAGGCCTCCTCTTCCTCCGATGTTCCGTCCTCCTCCTCCGGCGCTCGCTAACTGATAATGGCCTGGGCGCATGCGCAGTAGCCGTAGTAGAAGCATTATGATATTGTGCATGCGCCCAGGCCATTATCAGTTCGCGAGCGCCAGAGGAAGTGGTCAGGACATCGGAGGAAGAGGAGGCCTGAATGCCCGCCTGCCCTGCACCGCTCGGTAAGTTTCACGTTCTGTTTCAGGGTTCTGTTTCACGCCGGCGTTACAGCAGGGCTGCCGGACACTTCCCATTCATTTCTATGGGAGCCGGCATGCGAGCGCTCCCCATAGAAATGAATGGACTGCTTTTTTCCATTCATTTCTATGGGGAGCGCTCGCATGCCGGCTCCCATAGAAATGAATGGGAAGTGTCTGTCCATTCATTTCTATGGGGAGCGCTCGCATGCCGGCTCCCATAGAAATGAATGGGAAGTGTCCGGCAGCCCTGCTGTAACGCCGGTGTGTACGGCTGTGATACACGCCGGCGTTCCGTAGTGTGAATGCACCCTTACGGTGCCTTTTATGTGTGTATGGAAGCGGCACGCAGACTTTGCCGCCGCTTCCATCCATATATAAGGCGCACCGGACTATAAGCCGCACTTACGATTTCTGAGGAAATCGTAGGTTTTTATGTGCGCCTTATAGTCCGGAAAATACGGTATGTCTTTAGATTCAATATAACTTTTTGTCCAGTCCTGGACGCATGAGAACTGGACTTCACCACCAGCTACTATCCTCTTGGCTTAACCAGTCCAGATATTTGTGTTACAAGTTAGCATTTCTAATCCATAAAGTTTTATGATATTATATGTCTAGACGTGAGCATCCATTGTTTTATTATTTGCAGCCTTTGAAGGTTTTATCTAGAATGTCCTACTATTGTATTGAAGTGGCTTCATGAGATATTGGAGTCATACACCAAATTGGAGTTAAGTAAATAGGAGATACATTTGTACTAAAGACAGAAAAAAAAAAAAAAAAAATATTTTCAAATAAAGTGTGAGTAGCCCTATGAAATAAATAAGAAAAAAATTTGTGATGGTGAATTACTGTTAGGGTTAAAAACTAGAAACCTTTTTACCTGTCCTAGAGGGCAGCATACAGAGGCACTGATCTACTAATTACATCCTGGAGAATAGATTTGCATACTTTTTACCCAGAATCCCTAGCGGAGCAGGAATGACTTGTAAGTCTCCGTATGCCTATGTAGGGTTGAGGGGATATCGTCACTCCATAGGGAGAGAACCACCATTTAGGTGTGTGGAGTCTTTCTAAGCCATGAGCGCTCCACTGTGCAAAGGAACATGGGAAGAATATGCAAATCTGACTTCCATGATGTAATTAGGATGTCAGTGCCTCAAGTATGCACACCAATAGAGGGAGCTGACTGAGAATGTGCAAGTCTATCTTCTATGATGTAATTAGGAAGACATCTACGGGATCATTAATCCATGAGAAGCCCTGTAATGTTAATAAAATTAACCTTGTCATTAAAGGGATTCTATTATTAGAATCCCATATTTTACTATTAACATGTAGGAATAGCATTAAGAATAGGCTACTCTTCTCCTACCTTTAGATATCTTCTCCACGCAGAGACATCGCTGGAGAGTTTTCAGACAGTACAGGGGACGCCCCCATTGGTGTTTGAGCGCACGGGATGCCCCCAGTGCTGTCTGAAAACTCATGTACATGTGGAAGAAAGAAAATATTTCTCAGGAACGGCGGTGGAGAGGATCAGAATGATAAAGATAAGAGAAGAATAGCCTTTCTTAAGGCTATTCCTACATGCATTTAGTTAAAAAAAAGGGAATTCTAATGATAGAATCCCTTTAATTACTAACTGTACATATCATAGAACTAGTAATTCACAGTGATATTCTTAGTAGTTTGTTTTTATAATTGACATTCCACATGACTAAGTTGTTTTTCTAGCATAAAACTAAAATTATTCAAGTCCCAAAAAACAGCTTTCCTCGTACCTTCTGTTTTCCTCCAAAAAAATGAAATGCAAAGTTAAAAAAAAAAAAAAAACAGATTTATTTTGTATTACTGTCATGACAGAGCCAACATGCCATGCACAGAGGAAAGCTTAGAGTACAGATGACTTTGTCACAGATGATGTGAGTAACTGCATTGATCCCGTCTCATTTTGGTGGCAGGATGACATTTTCAGAAAGATAAGGAATACTCATGAAGAGTCACAGCAATGACCCACACAAAGGCTGTGATAATAATCCTGTGAGGAAAAGGAACAAGTGTTTAATGCTTTCATGGTACACTGTGTTCTACTCAGACAAAGAGGAGGTGGAAAATTCTAAATGACAAACCTACATCTGCCTGTAACGTTCTGTACCGTAATTATTATGATCGCAGCCTTTCTGTTCACCTGCTGACACATACAATTTGATTTTCTAGTTCTCCTCTGTTACACTCTTACCTTGAAAAGACAAGGTCTTTAATAGAAAAGATTAGACAGGAAGGGCACTGGTATGCCCTTTCATGGTCCTCGCTTCACTTTTCACCTGCATGCTTTGCTGTTTGGATCATATTTCAGAGATGAAGCTTCTTATCTGAATGTTGGGCATGCAAGACACTACTATAGACCCAACAGATCTTCAATTTCCCCTGTAACTAAGTATATATCATTTTTTCCAAATTAATTTATTTTTTGAAAATTAAAATTTGGCTCTTGTATACACAAGACTGTGGCTTTGATGTTCTTATTTAGGTGCTCTGAGGAGTACATTCATCCCTTAGCAAAGTATCTTAGATTAATTAATAGACACTATGAGGAAAAGTGACACTTCATGATCAATGTATCATTTCAGAACTTACCGGAAATCATATTTTACTTAGGCTTAGTTTGTAATTAATTTTACTGAAGTTAGTTTCTGCTAAAAAGCGAGTTGTACATTTTATTTCTGTATGTTGCTTACGCTTTGCTAAACCAATTCATTGGTTAATGGGGTTTATTTTTGATGGCCTAATAGAATAGAATAAGAAGGGCATATTTGACAAGTGTAGAAGCAGCTCTACCCATTAGGGAGCCTTCATACGATGTAACGCTGCGCTCATTATGATTGTAAAAACACGTTCAGAATGAGCACGTAAAAAGCAGCTCCCATTGACTTGAATGGGAGCCGGCATACGTGCGCTCTCCATTGGAATCAATGGGAGGCTTTTTTCCCCTATTGTAACGGGATTAGCTCAGGGATCGCTGTCTTGAGCACTTTTTGGCACAAAATGAAAGTCCAATCCAGCCAAGTGTGGTGCAACTGGCCGCAACCAGTTTTATTAGGATTTTTCAGGCAAAACAAAACAGAAACAATGCAAAATAAAATCCTAGCCGTCCGGCTTCTACCTTCAACAGCACTAACTAACTATGAGAGCTAGGCCTTCTGCACAGCTCCCTAAACACAAAATACAGCAGTATTACTCATAAGTATTTTCCCCAGGAGTAGACAGAGCCATATATCTGTGGGCTGACTGCCCTTTTATACAGACACTTTCATGAAACCAGGAATTACCCCACGCATCTCAAATCCTGGAGTGGTTGAGTCGAGTAGAGCCACACCCAATACTCCTACTCCAGAAGCCAGAACTTTTTACCAGGGTTTTGGTAAGACCCACGAGCTATGCTCAGCTGCACCTAGATTGTGTATGACAGGAACCTGGGAGAAATGTATACTCCTTCTACCACTTTTCCCCTGGTCCTGTCACACTATGCTTTCAATGCATTACGCGTGTATCACATTGAAAGCATAGGGAAAAAAGCCTCCCATTGATTTCAATGGGGAGCGCACGTATGCCGGCTCCCATTCAAGTCAATGGGAGCTGCTTTTTGCGCGCTCATTCTGAACGTGTTTTTATGATCAGAATGAGCGCAGAATTACATCATGTGCAGGCTTCCTTACTGTCTTTAGTCTGATACCAATTTTCCTGCTGAAAGGCTCTATTCAGGGCTAACGTCCATAGTTGGACGTCCAACACTGTTGAAATAAAACACCACAAAAACATGTCATATTCTTTTCCACAGAATTTTTTATTGTGTTTTTCTCTGGATTTTTTCTTCCGCTATGTAAATATGTAAGGAAAGCGCTCATAGTTCTACAGGTAGAATTAATATGCTGTATTTTCCAAAGAGTGTTTTCCTCCATTTTTTTTTTTTTAGATAAGCCAGGAGTGGATTTAACAGAAGGAAAAGTATAAGTCCCCTCTTTATTTTTACAAGCATTTATTTCAGTGTTTTTCATTTTGCAGCATTTAAAATGTTGAATCCAGCCTTATACAGGTAACAGAGGTTTATGGGTAATTCTAAAGAATATCTGATTAGATAGTTCTTCGGTATCAGAACGGTGTCATACATAAACTTAAAGAATAAGATACATAATCTCTACTGTAAATCAATTTTTTGCTTTTTTGAAGTTTTCAATTTTTTTATTAGCATAAGGCATCGGGAAGTTTAAGATGAAAGAAAGTGACCTTGACTTGCTGTGCTTACTGTACATTACATATGCTAAGCTTTCATCTGTCCATGGGGAAAACACTGTTTCATGTTCACTTTACAACTCTGCTTAAACCCTCTTCAGTATACAGTAAATAACAAGAAGGCAGCAATGTGGTCAGTTGTAGCCAACTCCTCAATGCACCATTTTTTTCTTATTTTTGGCAATATTTTGCCTTTGTGTGATATAAACATTACCTGAACAAGAAGAACTTCACTGCAAAGACCTATGCAAATGGCAACAAGGAGCGATTAATGCTACAGAATGTCAACAGCACTTATACATTTTTGCCCCTCCCCACTTTGGGGGAGATATGAACATATTTTTTGCTGATTGCCCCTGTTGCTGGGTCTGATAGATGAGCCCCAGTCAGGTCTCATGAACACGACAAGAGTGTGGAAGTCAGGGCTCCTCCAGTGGAAGTCAGGTCTTCTCCAGTGGGAGGCAGGTCCAATGCTCCATTGCTCCATTCTAAAGATTACGGAGCATCAGAACAGAATGGAACCTCTAGTTGAAGTCAATAGGGGACAAAAGGCATCTTGGAGTGTCAGCCAAGTGCTTTATGTTTTTAAATCGTCCCCACCACTCAGTCGTGTGCATGAAGCCTAACAGGAGAAAGTCTACTGAGCTAAACTGCAGAGCTGATCTAGGTCTCTGCCTTCTCCTTCGGTTGTCCAGCTGTTTTGTAGTTGTAGGACCTTGTGCATCTGCTTATCTCTGCAAGGATGTACTGGAAAATCCTTGCAGGGATAGATGCCAACCACCCAGATATATAATCAGTTGGAATTATACAGTCAGTGGGCATATTGTATGGGAAGGAGAAATCATTTTGTTTTGTTTGTTTGTTTTAAATGCATCATGTTAATTTTAGCTGAGGAATCACGAGTGATTTCCTTATACTTTTAGTAGGGGAAGAAAAAAAACTGAGAAAAACTCAGCAAAAACTCACTTTAAGGCTGAGGCCCCACATTGCAGAAATGCAGATTTTTTTTGTTGCAGATTTTGTTGCAATTTTTTGAGCTTAAGCCAGGAGTGGATTGAGCAGCAGGGAGAAGTATAAGAGCTTTCTATGTATTCCCCATCCCTTTTGTAGCCATTTTTAACTTTGGCTCAAAACAACGCATTAAAATCTGCAACAAAAAAGCTGCGTTTCTGCAACATGAAGTGTATATGCTGTGGTTCAACTGCGGCAGAAACGCCATGGAAAAAAAACATGGCATTTTACAATCACAACAAAGTGGATGGGATTGTAGCGAATCCCATCCCCACTTTAAGGTAAAATAAGCAGTGTGGACACACGTTACGGTTTTGGAAATCACCGCATGTCATTTATATCTACAGAGATACCGGTGGTTTCCCTATAGATATAATTGAAGCAGAGGATTTCTTTCCTGGAGTTATCGGATAGTTTGGCATCTGAGAGTCAGGCATTCACCTCAGATGATTAAATTTGAGGAGGGCAATTTACTTCATTGAAAAGGTCTGGCTTCTATCATTGGACAAATCAGGAACAAGGAATATGGTTTGATAGTGCATTGTTGAAGCACTTATGAAGTTTTCTTTTAAGTGCATTTTCCTCAGACTGAACGATAACATCTAATCCTATTAATTTTGGGGGTATAGACAAAAGAAACCATGTTCAGTATTGAGGTTGTGTATGTCAGTTCTAAAGGTGCAGTTGGATTCCCCATCCATAGCCATTACTAGCTCGGTTGATTAATTTGGGGTGTAGCTGTACACTGATATTTTGTATGTTCAATATCAATTTTGGTGACAACGGCCAACCATGTAATTTGTAGGGGGCCCTCCAGCTCTCCAACAAAAAGAGAGAGAAAGCTTGGGCAGTTGAATTTCAATTGGATGTTCCTTTTGTCCTTAGGGAAATATAGAGATGCCAGAAATGTATAGCAGTAGTTCCCTCCACTTTTCCATTCAATACACAGGCTATGCTGAACTGAGTCAAGCAAGTAAGTGTATGGGAAGATCCCCGGGAAAGCATTTGGCCAACATATCTCATGTGTATGGCTAGCCATTCTTTGCTGCCGTTTTCTATTCTCTGGACCAGTCTGTCTTACTCATCAGCTATGGTAGGTGTAAGAGCTAAAGTGGCAGCTAAAGAATTGTGAGAAAAAAATAGTTGTATAGGAAAGAGTCTGTAAATAGTATCCACTTCTTTGGACCCGCCATAGGAAGTTATTCTAAGGGCCTACTCTCCATGTACACAGAACATGTGCATGTTAAATGCTTCAAAACCTTTTTATTATTGCACATGTAGGATTACTGAGCTATAATAGATCATTTATGATTGATTCCATAATAGGCCTTATTGACAAATAATTAACTACAAAGCAAGTCTACTGCTGAAGCCATGAAGTCTACTATTGTGGCCGAGCCTAGTCCCACTGGAGGTTCACCTGCCACTATAGTAGGCCAGTCTGACCTTGGTTGTAAATAAATAAAAACATCGCATATGAACTTGGCATGTCTAGAATTAGATTTTCTCAAGTAATCTGCTGCACCTCTTGCAAAATACATGCTGATGTGAGCGGTTACCATCTCTGTATTGTAGCACATCTCTGTCACGGTTCCCTTTATAAAGTGAAAATACAAAGCACTCCCATATCCAATGTGCACCAAACACCATAAGTGCCTGACAAACACTATTGACTTACAATAAGATCTGCTGCGTTGCACAAGTTGTTTGCCATCTTCAAAGGAATGTGTCCCACAAGTGAATGTAGAGATTCATTTTCAGGAACGGACGGCGTTTTAGAGATACACGTGGGACCCGCATCTATCAGGTATTTTATGGCATATTCTATTTCTGTAAATAAATACTGAGATGGGAATGTACCTTGTATTGCTTTTACACAGTCCAGGATCCTATCTAAAAATGTACTTGCAAAAACAGATAAAAAGAAATATGCTTCTTTATGATGTCATCTTTTTCTTTGTGCTTTGCAATATTTCAGTATTTCTCCTTTTATTAGGTCTGTATTATCAAATTTCTTCTCCTTCTTGTGTATATACTTACATTTATGGACATTTCGTTACTGCCATTAGCAATATGTTTTTCCACTTCAAGGTTTGCTAACTAGACTTCTTTTTTAAATTTTTATTGCAGTTCTTATAAATCTTTAATGCACTTTTACATCTTCATCATTTAGTAGCTTAAATGTTCTGCTTTTATGCCTCATCATATCCAAAACTTTTATATTCAACCATCTGTTTTCTACTTAAACTACTGCTTTTATTCCTCTAAAGGGGTAAAAGAGTATTTACTTGCTAAAGTAGTCAAATAACTATCTTTTTCAAAGTTCTGTTGAATACGGTGTTACAATAAGTCAAAGTATGGTAATTTGCCATATATATCAGACCAAAATATACATTGCAGGCAGATTGTCATAAACCATGTTTTTTATGATCTGTAGTCCAAGACGTGTCTATCCAATACATAAATAATAAGTTATACTGAAACTTTTCTATGGCTCAGTTCACATCAGATAAGATAAGATAATCCTTTAATAGTCCCACAATGGTAATATTCAGTGTGATACAGCATCATGGATAGTACAGTAGTATATAGCAAGAGAGAACACATACAAGCTCATGGCAGATAGAGAAATCCTAGGAATCATAGCAACTAAAAAGAAAGAAGCAAAAGACTAACTGCAGGACCATTTAGTTCTCTGTGCGAAGTGATGTTATGCTCAGCTGATAGTTCAATATCTTGCATCAGCACTATTGTTCCTTAACCACAAAAAAATGTCCCAAAAAGTACCCCATCCTTCATCGTAAGCCCTCCTCCTATCTTTGGGTTCCTGTTCAGGCAGTCCGCTTGCGAACCCCTCAAACGGAAACCTATACACATTAAAAAGCGGTTACCTAAGAAACCACACAGACTCTATAGACTACAATGAAATCTGTGTGGCTTCTACTCAATTTTCACATGAAACATGCAGAGAGAAAAGTGCTGCTTGCACTAGGTCAGAGGTGTAGCGAACCGGTAGGGGGGAGGGGGCGGCCCTAGGCCCACTGACTGAGGCTGCTGCAAAAGCACACAAAAATATAAACCGGACACCTATACAGTTGAAATACATACTAGTGCAAGAAGTTGTTGGCTTCCTGCTCTACCATTCTATAACCTATAGAACGTAGTCTTGTAGTGTCTTGCAACCTACAGGTGTGCTAGCAAAAACTAAAGCATCAGCATATCATATCGTACATACTAGAAATGTTTTGAATATTACAGAATGATGTATCGTGTATATTCAGATATGTAATAAATATCTTACAGTATTTTGATTATGTCACAATTATACTCACAACATGTTGCATATCTCTTTGAAACAACACAACCTGATGAAGACTTTATAGCCGAAAACGTTAACTTCTCTGTATGAATCTTCCATTGATTTAATAAATTCACAATTAAATCATTACTATAACTCATCACTGGAGTGCTCCAATTTGTTTTCTCTGAATTAGGTTGAGACTAGAGATGAGTGAGTACTATTGGAAACGGCAGTTTCTAATAGCACCCACCCATAGGGATGAATGGACGCGGCCAGCACGCAGGGGGTTAATCAGCAGGACGCCAGCCCCATCTGCCTGCTGGCCGGCTCCATTCATTGCTATGGGTGCATGCTATTAGAAAATGCCGTTTCCAATAGTACTCACTAATCTCTAGTTGTAACCTTTTAGGAAGCACCCACATTGAGAAACATTGAGACCAAGTGCCGCAAACAAATATCAATATTAATAATTGGGAGGCACTCTTAATTTAATCGGTTGTTCCAGCATAAGTTTTAAAGCACACAGCAGTTGAGGGTTATAATTTATATTTCCCCTGTTTACCTGTGCTAGGTCGGCTGTTACCTTTGCTTGTATACAGAGTGGCTGCAGGGGTGATTTTATGTCAGCAGGATCATCGCAGCCAAACACTGTAAATTACTGCACTTCTGTGCACAGTGATTGACTGCAGCAGTCCCGTCAACTTGACATCATTACTAGAATTGCTCCATATTCATATGTATAGAGCAGCAGTGAAAGTGATGGTTGGCCCAGTGCAGAATCAGAGGAGAGGACGCAGATAAGTGTCATCTTTATCACCTATTGCCTGCATTAAAATTTAGGGGGCACACAGGAATTATTATCAATTAAGGGGGTACACAGGGGCATTGTTCATTTAAAGATACATATAGGGGTAGGATTCATTTCTAGAGGATTTTTATATCATGTATTTCATAATTGGGGGTAGCAGCTGGCTGGAGACAATAACAATGTGTAGGTGAAGACAATGTGGGTCGGAAGTCTGGAAACGTGAGAAGCCAAAGTCTTTTACAGAGACAAGTTACAGCTACAACAAGCAGTTATATCACTTTAGATAGAAGAGATAAGAAATGTGAATGATTATAGTCAGAGACATTACCTGTACTGTATATACTTAGATGGTTTGTAGAGCCCTGTGTAGAGCTGATATCTACCAGCATACTGTCACTGTAAAGGTTTGCCTGGATAGAAGGACCACTTGGGTGTTTGCCCCTAATGCCAAACCCCTGGGTCATGAAAATATATGGTCGTGTGTATGAGGCTATAGAAAAGTAAGTATCAGAATCCTAGCCATGAAAAACAAATACATGTGCATGAGGCCTTAGCTTATCTTTTATTTCTAATCAAAACAACAACACAGAAGTTACCAATCATTCATTTCTCTTTATTTTTAATATCCCAACAGGCAGAATTAACATGAAGATATCTATTAGCTGTGTCTTTCTGGACTAGCTTTATCAGGGGTAGATTTTACGCAGCATTTTTTTTTAAAACTCTTAACCGAAGAATATAAAACATTAAAAACATTTCTAAACACAACCAATTGTAACAAAAAAAAAAAACTAACAAGTGTACTGTATTGAGATAAATTCTATAGTATACCTCAGGAAGGAAAGAAGTATGATACAGTTAGGAATACACATGGTAAGGAAGATATCATATTCAATACATACAATGATTTAGTAATACCAATAGTAATACCATTAATAAACTCGTAAAAGCTTCATCTCTTTTGTGTTACATATTGGAACATTTCACCTACAGACAAAGTGGATTATAGATGCATCTCTGAGAGAGCTGAATTTAGCAAGCTGTAGAGAGCAATTCAATGTGTAGAGAGTAATGGGGTGACATCGTGTTAAATGTTTCATTATCACTTCATACAGAACAGATGTATGTGTGTTTATATATAAGTATTGATCATGTTTCGTCATTGGGATATAGAAGGGGATCATCTGTTCATTAGGGTTGAGCGATTGGGATTGGAAATGTTCGGATTCCGATCGGCGATCGAGTAAATTTCACGATCGCGATCGGAATTCCGATCTTTTCGGGCGGGATCGAGATCGGAGGTTATTTCCCACAATGCTTGGCTACTGGCCAATCATTGTAGGAAAAGCTTAGCACCCATCAGAATGAATGGAAGTGGCCGGACGCTTAACCCCCTGCGTGCCAGCTGCGTCCATTCATTCCTATGGATTTACCGCAGCCTGCCACTCTTCTGCTTCGTCCCTGTTTTACCGTATACTCAGCTGAATATACGGTAAAACAGGGACGAAGCAGAAGACTGGCAGGCTGCGGTAAATCACTGTGTGCTACGCTGCTGTAAGGACGACGAGGCAAGTTCATGATTAAATAGATACTACTGTACATTGACTTGTCTATCTACTAGACAAGTTGTATCTATCTACTCGCGAACTTCGCTCAACTTACCTGCACAGAAGTGCTGCCGCTACCCTCTTCTGGTCCGGTCCTCTCTCTCTTTCACATGCCTTCAGAGCGCCCTGCGCCCCCCGCCTCCTTGGACTAGTGTTATAGAGATGCTGGGAGAAGGCGGGGCTTGTGGCTTAGGAGAGTGTGGGCGGGTACTAGGAGGGGAGACGTGAGTGATGCACTCACGTCTCCCCGCCCACACTCTCCTAGGCCACAACAAGCCCCACCTACTCCCATCATCTCTAACACTAGCCTAGGGAGGTGGCGGTGCTCTGAAGGCCTGTGAAAGAGAGACCAAGACCGGACTGGACCAAGAAGAACTGGGAGCGGCAGCAGATCTGTGCAGGTAAGCGGACATCAGGGGGGATTTTTTTTTAATCACTACACAGTGTGGAGTCCAAAAATTGAAACAATTTTGAAACAATTTTTGGACTACATGGTGTGTAGTGAATAGGATCATTTTTAAAATCCAATCTTCGATTATTAAAAAAAACCCCATTGACTTGCATTGGGATCGGGAACGGGTTCAAATGAAAAATGATTGGAAATCGGATTTTAAAAACGATCCTGAAATTTCAAGATCGGCTCAACCCTTCCCTTCATCCATCTCACATCCATCTCACACCATTGGCCTTATATGAAAGGAATAGAGTTTCAAGTACAAGCATATGCATATGGTGTTGCCACCTCTCCTCATCAAGGACACTCAATAAATAAGGGTTTAGTGGCACTATGACTGTACTGTCACCAACAACATAATAAAATCAGCGACTTCCAACCAAAATGTATGCTAAAGCCACATGACCACATTAAATGCACAAAATCTGCATCCAGAGCCTGCCATTGATGACATTGAGAGAAAGGAATCCTTCCCATTTTAAACAGTCTAACTGGGATGAGATAATATTGGTGACTTATATAGAGCTAAATAAGCTTGTTGGGCACTACTGGGGATACATACATGGGTGACTCCAGCACTTCATCCCTCTCCTCCTTAGTAAGAGAAAGAGATATTTAAAGGGCTTCTATCATTAGAATCCTGTTTTTAACTAAACCCACATTGAAATAGCCTTTCGGGCCCATTCACACGGAGTAAACGCACATATATTTTGGCAAAATACACGTGTAAAAAATACATGTGTAAAATAAGACTCTCATTGACTTCAATGACATTTTTTCTACACGTGTAAAAAAAACACGTCAAAATACACATCAAAATACACGTGTAAATTGTCATTGAAGTCATTGGGAGTCTAATTTTTACACGTGTATTTTTTACACATGTATTTTGCCAAAATACACGCGCGTTTACTCCGTGTGAACGGGCCTGAAAGGCTATTCTTCCACTACCTTTAGATGTCTTTTCCTTGCCGCCGTTCTTTAGATATTCTTAGTTTTCACCCATATGCTAATTAGTCCAATTTGACCATGGCATTTGAGTGGTTAATTGCACATGATCTTAGTTGTCTTCAGTGACGGACACTACTGGTCTTTGTCAGTGTAAAACAGCAAACATACATCAGTTATGGTGTAATCTTTAAAGACTTATATACCATAATTATACAGCAGAATATTTATTTATTTCATTCTCTTGCTTGTAGCGTGCCGCCATATTCTGCAGCTTTCACAGACACAATCACTCATTTTCCCTAGTAGAAAGCTGCTGCAAATTTTCATTGACTTCCCAGATTTTATCAATTGAAAGTTCCAAAAAATGTATGACTACAGGTTCTTTCATCATTATGTATCTGTCTGTATATATTTTCTACATGTTATATTTTTGTGATTTTTGTTATCACATACAGTTGTAAAAAATAGAATAAATGATCATGAAAAGAAATGGGCATTAAATATATAACGCATGATAAATTTTGTTGGTCAATTCTACCCATATTGATATTGATATGTACATTCTTAGTAATGTTTATACACTTTCAAATGGACATATCCAGATGACATGTTAATGTATTACTGAATGACTGAAATTACATCTAAAATTATTATTCTGTTTTTTAGTTTTGTACTTTAATGTTTGATGCAGATCTTGTTTTTTAATCAACTTTCACATCAACCTCAAAGTTAAATATTTTAGTAATTTGCAGATTCAGACCCTGAGAAGTAAAATCCTGCCTCAAAAATAATACACAACATAATTCGTCATTACAGCTGAAGGTTTACAATGTGCAACTGCTTTGTTTTGCTGACCATAATCAAAATGCTTAATTTTCCATTTTTCTTTGAGCTGTCAGTAGTTACCATGGAAACATTTGTGTGTGGCCATATTAAAACAGCAGCCCCTTCCCCCTTCCCAAAATAACATACTTCACTCTGTTGTCATGAATTGTATTTTAGTTCTGCTAAAAACTAGGTTCATTTATAAATACAACAGATTTTTTAAATGGGAATTAAAAAATTGCTAATTCACTGTATATTAGGGCAGTGAATAAATACGTTTAGAAGGATACAGCTGTAAGAAACCTTCAATCCAATAATAAAATGTATTTTCAAGTACATGAAGAGGAATCCTTCTTAATTTCCCTAAGGAAAAATTTTCTGAAATGTTTTCCTCTATGTGGAAAATTGTTCTGTAAAAATAAAATTTTAATAAATTGCAATAGTGTAGTTTTATTCCTTGTGAAACAATTTCTGGTAGCTGTAAAATAGCCCAAATATTATTTGTGTTCTAAATGTGAGCTATTTATTAGATATTTTGTCCATTAAAATTACAGCCAGTCTTTATCCAGTGTCTGTTTTATCCTTTATGAGGATATATTATCAAAATTTCAAGTTTTATTTCTTGTTGAGATCCAATTTGGCTAATAAATTGTCGATATAAAAGAAATGCAGATGCAATACAAATATTGACAGTAATGATGTAATCACAACATGCTTCAAGGATTTATTTTTGCTATTTACCGTATATACTTGAGTATAAGCCGAATATTTCAGCGCAGTTTTTGTGCTGAAAAAGCCCCCCTCGGCTTATACTCAGCAAAAAGAAAAAAAAAATATTTTTTTTTCTTGGGGGGGGGGTCTATGACCAGCCACAATATCAATGTATAGAATCTCCCATAAAACAGTGCAGAAAAAAAAGATTTAAAAAAAATAAAAAGATAAAAGTTCTAAATCACTCCTTTCCCTAGAATACATACAAAAGTAGAAAATTGCTGTGAAACACATTAGGTATCCTGTGTCTGAAAGTGCCCGGTCTACTGAATATAGGGTATCTGCAGTGCTCCTATTCCGCCGGGAAGGGGTTAGGAGCACTGCAGATACCCTATATTCAGCCAGACTGAATTCCAAGTGAGGGAAAAAAAAACAGTCTTCAAGCTCAGGGAAGGAGCAGACAGACAACCAAAACACCCCCTCCCCTTTCCCAGCACCCAGCAACTACTGCACCCAAAAACTCCGACCATTTTAATTTTTGAAATTTTCCAGTAGCTGCTGCATTTCCCCCCCTCGGCTTATACTCGAGTCAATAAGTTTTCCCAGTTTTTTGTGGTAAAATTAGGGGCCTTGGCTTATATTCGGGTCGGCTTATACTTGAGTATATACGGTACTTATTTTTTCATGAAGTCATCATGATAACCACAAAACTAGGTATATGTTGCTGATATGAAGGCTCTGCGCTTCTCTCTCAGTCTAACACTAATGGCACAATAATAATAATAATAATAATAATAATAATACATTTTATTTATATAGCGCTAACAAATTGTTGGGTTCAAGCACAGACACAAAGATACATTACAAAGTAATAATCAATGCACACAATTACAGAGATGCAAAAAGAATAGAGTAATAATGTGTAAATAATATGTAAGTGGCTTCATAATATGGCAACTTAATGGCATGGCAGATTTTTTTTCATACAGACTTCCACAAAAAAAAAAATCTCTCTAGGGCTCTGTAAGACTAATAAGACCACAATAATGTGTGTTGCATTATGTACCGAAATTGTACTTAGCTGTGATATAATATTTTGCATAAGCATTTAGGCATTATTAAGAAAAAATAGTTTAACCTTTAGAAACAGCAATATTCCAAATTCTGCCTAATAGCCTATGACTTATCTAAAGGCTTCTTGGAATTTGATTTCATTCCACTACTACTATAGCAGAGCCATAACATGAAGCTCCTGGGCCCCAATGAAAAATTTGTATCAGGTGCCCCACCTATAGTGCTTCTTTCCACATATTAGGAAAAATGCACCTTAAAGCTCCCATATGGTGCATTCACACTACGGATACGGTGACTGATTCTGAATGTTAAAACACATTCAGAATCAGCTTGTATGAAGCAGATCCCATTCATTTCAATGGGAGCCGGCATACGAGCGCTCCCCATTGAAATTAATAGGCTGCTTTTTTCTCTACGAGCGCTCCCATTGAAGTGAATGGGAAGCGCTCGCGTGTATGGCTCGGAATGAGCTGTGGGGCATAATAGAGGTTGCAGGGGCCGCTGTGGGGCATAATAGAGGTTGCAGGGGCTGCTGTGGGGCATAATAGAGGTTGCAGGGGCTGCTGTGGGGCATAATAGAGGTTGTCCACGCAACCTCTATTATGCCCAACAGTTGCACACCCATGAACTATTATTATACTCTGAGTTTTTTTCAGATCCCAGAGTATAATAATTGAAGACTCAGGGGAGGTGAAGAAACATAAAAATCACTGTTAATCTCCTCTCCTGGATCTGGTGTTACTCCTAGCAGGCTTTTATCGTAATGTCTCAGACGTTACGTGGGGCACTCAGTCTCATTAGCGGTGTGCCCTTGTCCACACACCGAGTTACACCCTCCATTCCTGAGTCCCAGTGTTAAATAAGTACCATGTGCTATCTATAATACTGTTTTCTTATGTTGTCAAGAGAGGTCTTTGGGCCCCCTAAGCCTCCAGGACGATGTACTATTGCTACCTCTTCACCCCTTATAGCCACTCTCCTGTATTATAGTGACAGGCAACAGTAAGTGCAGCTTAGAGTCAATAAGTGTAAGGGCCCCTTCACATGGAGTAAACACGCGTGTATTTTGGCAAAATATACGTGTAAAAATCAGACTCCCATTGACTTCAATGGCATTTTTTTTACACGTGTAAAAAAACACGTCAAAATGCACGTCAAAATACACATGTAAAATGTCATTGAAGTCAAAATACACACGCGTTCACTCCATGTGAAGGGGCCCATTTTAATAGGAGTCTTAAACACTTTATCTGAGAAATAGAATCTCAGCAGGAGTAAAGATACTGTCAGGGTCTGGGGTTGCTAGGTGGGGTGGCATAGACACACAAGTCCAGTTTCTTTAGTCCAAAACAAAGGTAGAGTTTTATTTTCACTCAAAAATATAGTGCAGCAACAAAAGGAAACAATACAAAAATAAATCCCTGCCTGGCTAATGACCAAGCATTCCCTTTCCACTATGGCGTAATTTTTCTCAGCGGGGGACAGCTTTCTGCTCAGGTACATTACTGGATGCTCCTCACCATTTATCACCTGGGACAGCACCACTCCTAAACCTGCATTTGAGGCATCTGTCTGCACCAAGAACTATTTTCTTTAAAGTCAGGGGCTATCAGCACTGGCTGCTGGCAAAGAGCTAACTTTAGCTTCTGGAACGCCTCCTCTGCCTCTGGTGTCCAGTGGATCATCACTGACTTCCCACCGTTCGTCAGGTCAGTGAGAGGAGCTGCAATAGAGGCAAAGTTTGGCACAAATCTCCTATAGTAGCCAGCAATGCCAAGAAACACTGTGATTTGCTTCTTGGTCAGTGGTCTTGGCCAGTTTTGTACTACCTCCACCTTATTGATTTGGGGCTTTATTACCCCTTTGCCAATGACATAGCCCAGGTACTTGGATTCCTCTAGCCCTAAAGCACATTTCTTAGGGTTGATAGTAAGGCCTGCCTCACTTATGGAGTCTAGTACTGCCTGCACCTTACAGAGGTGACTTCCCCAGTCTGGGCTATGAATGACCACATCATCCAGGTAAGCCGCTGCGTAGTCACGATGTGGCCGCAAGATCTGGTCCATCAACCTCTGAAAGGTAGCAGGAGCTCCATGCAAACCAAATGGCATAACCCTGTACTGGAACAGACCTTCTGGAACAACATAGGCAGTTTTCTCCTTGGCTTCCTTAGACAAAGGTATTTGTCAGTAACCTTTTGTAAGGCCCAGTGTGGTTATGTACCTGGCACTACCCAACTTCTCAATCAGCTCATCAACCCTGGTCATGGGATAAGCGTCAAACTTGGAAATCTCATTCAATTTTCTAAAATCATTGCAAAACCTCCAAGTACCATTGGGCTTTGGTATCAATACAATTAGGTTAGACCACTAATTTTTGGATTCCTCAATTACACCTAACTCCAGCATACGTTTAACCTCAGCTGACACTACCTCTCTATGTGCCTCTGGTATTCTGTCGGGTTTGAGGTTTACTTTCCTCCCAGGTTCTGTCTCTACATGGTGATCTATCAGGTGGGTACGCCCTGGTAGGCCAGAGAACTTGTGTCTATTTTTCTGCAGGAACTCTTTTGCCTCTTGTTGTTGGAGCACTGAGAGGGTCTCTTTCACTGGGACTGGAGGGATTGGTGGCAACGAATCACCCACCTCTGTATTTGAGGCCACCAAGGATTCCCTCTGGTTCCAGGGCTTAATCAAGTTCACATGGTCGATTTGAAAAGGCTTCCTTTTCCCTGGTTGGTGAACCTTATAGTTGACTGGCCCTACTTTTTCCACAATTTCATACAGGCCTGCACAGAGTACCACATATTAGAGTTTTACTCCAGGTTTCCATGGCAACCCAGCCATTTTTCTTCACTGCTTCATGTCAGCTTTAAAGGGGCAGGGCGCTGTGGATAACACTCTTACACAAGGTCATATACACACAGCTTTACTCCAGGTATCCATAACAACCGATCGCAGGTTTTTCACTGACATCCAAAATGAGATGCTTATGGACACACACACAAACAATATGCAAAATACACCAGTGCAAAACTGGACAATTCTTATGGGGCCACTACACAAACAAAAAATGAAATATACTCGTGTGAAGCCGGGTCCTCCCTCTAGTACAGTATATATGCACAGATACTAGAAACCAGGAGCCACATCTGTCACTATCTTGAGGTCAAGTGTGTCAGCACTTATTCCTAAGGCAATGGTCTGTTGTACACTTTAGGGAACACTGCATATGGGATTAAACTCTTTGATGGATTCCACAGTCTGGTGACCCTCTTGGCCATGCGTAATATTTTCTAGCTTTGCTTGCTTCACATAATGTACTGTCTATGTAACAAAACAAGACTAACGTCATATCCTCTTTACATATGGGTGAATTTTTCTCATTCTTATACAGAATGGAATTTGTCTTACGTAGCTTATCGGAAACAAACACTAAATTGTGTGAACAGTCAGCTAGTTTTTGTTCCAATCATTTGATTCAGATGAAAAACATAATTATTAGAAATTAAAAATTTACCATTAAAAGTTTATATGACACTTTCAGAGGTTCGCACGATGGATTCCCAGGTCACTCATGATGAAATCAAGCCTCTTTATCATTAGAACAAAAGCACAATGTGTTTCGGGGACTGGAATCCTCTTTTTCAAGAGCAACAATATTAAACTCATAAGTAGGCTTCTTGATAGTCTACATGTTTCTGTTTATTCAAGAAGCCTACTTATAGGTTTAATATTGTTGCACTTGAAAAAGGGGGTTCCAGTCACTGAAACGCATTGTACTTTCGTTCTTATAAAGAGGTTTGATTTCATCATGAGTGACTTGGGAATCCATCATTCACCTGTTACAAAGCTTATCCAGCTGTTGTGACTTTCTCACAATGCACCGAGGTAAGGGGCCATATTGTTTACTTCATTTCTGTCTATTACAGTTACTGTTCTTGGATATTTCGACAGATCTACACTATGTTTACTGCTCGGTGTCTCCCCATTTTGCAGCTTTGTCTGCTCTGCTAAATAATAAATAATCTTCTGTTATTCGCTATTTTGGCTGGAATCTCACTTTTATTGACTCCATGATTTCAACATAGTAAATATACTGCTTTTCATAGAGGGAGACTGTGATGTTTTTATATGCTAATTAGTTTCCAGCAAGCATAGGAAGTCTCATCGTGCACCCTCTCTGATATTCTCTCCTATGTGTGTGTGCAAGCAGGGAGATGAGCCTGTGCTGTACACATACATAGGAGAGAATAGCAGAGGGTGCACGATGAGACTTCTGGAGTGCACGATAGAAGCTAATTATCATATGAATAAAACGGTAGCATTCAAAAACTACTGAGGCGATTAACATACAAAAGGTAGGTGTGGAATAGCCTTTCTAAAGGCTATGCAAGTATGTGCTTAGTTAAAAAATGACTTTTCCCAATGATACAGCCCCTTTAAACGTTTATTTTGTCAATTGACAAAATTAAACAAATGAACAAAAGAAAAATCTAAATCAAAACAATATATGGTGTGACCACCCTTGAGAAAAGGAGTGCTGGAAGTGATGATATGGCCCCCACAGATCCCTGATCACAACATTGTTGAATGTTTTCGTGATTACATGAAAAGAAAGAAGGATTTTAGCATGATCAGTCAACATTTTTAATGTATATAGGGGTCTTCTGACAGTTCTCCTACAGCAGATTAGGGAAAAATAAGGATTAAGCTTGTTGCATTTGAGCATACCTAAACTTATTCCTCTATCTCCATTGAAATAAAACATGCACACTCGGCTCAGCATGTTTCTTGAGGAAGCAGGAGAGATAGCTATCTTATGCTATGGTCAGTTTAAGATGTAACAGAATCTGTTTATTTTAAAATGTCCTGATCTACTTCACCTTCTAGTACTATAAAAGTAATTATATAGTGAATCCAAGGCTGGATGTGAAAGGCCATTAAGTACAGAATATGTAGAATTTCTTAGCTATGTGTCACCTTGGAATAAACAACTTGTAGAACACAGTGACCAGCACAGATAGAGGGTAAAGTGTTCAAGTAACATCAACAACTACCAAATTAGAAAAGAATGTGTATTCACCTGTTTTTCTACATAACGCCGAACCTCATCCCGTACTGTACAAGCTGTTTTAGTCTAAGCTTCCCTTGCACAATTTGTATATCCTTCTGAAAGTATAAACTAAAGATCTTGTACAAAATGTCATTTTCAGCTATATCTGATTTTACCTCATAAAGTCGTAAACTACAAGCTGAGGCAACTCTTCCTCTGACTCACAAAATATGAAGACTGGTGTTGAATACTCCAAACTTTATAAATATCCCCCACTGCCTCTTTCATAGCGGTGGTGCTTTTCACAGAAAGTTCCTCTGCTAACTTTCTGCTTCCATTATATCTATAGGGAAACCACTATCATTTCCAAAGGTATAATTGACATCTGCGATTTCCAAAACCGTTTCCGCTGCACATATTTTTCTTTAATGTGTGGATGGAATTCGCCATAACAGAAACCGTGGTGTTTACGCCACATGGAGCCCTGTCCTTGAAAAGACATTTTCCACAATCTTGTAAAAAAACCAAGCTATTTTAGAATGTGACTAGTTGAATGAGAATTTCCTATGCTCCAAGTGGGATCACGAAGACCACTGCCTTGCAGGCCAAGATTCAAGAATCCGACTAGCGGAAATATCTCATTTTCACCACTTGTTTCCATGGACTCAGTACTCTCCCACACACCAAAAACACATTGATAGGTCCATTTACCTGCTATGAAATTCTCACTAGCCCAGTATGTGTTTGAATGTATCTGATAAAGCAACATTAGGGTGCATTCACACTACGTAACGCCAGCGTGTATCACAGCCGTACACACCGGCGTTACAGCAGGGCTGTCGAACACTTCCCATTCATTTCTATGGGAGCCGGCATGCGAGCGCTCCCCATAGAAATGAATGGGCTGCTTCTTTCACTGCGAGCAGTCTCATTGAAGTGAATGGGAAGTGCCGGCGTATACGGCAAGCTCTGCTCATGCCGAGCCGTACACGCCGGCACTTCCCATTCACTTCAATGGGACTGCTCGCAGTGAAAGAAGCAGCCCATTCATTTCTATGGAGAGCGCTCGCATGCCGGCTCCCATAGAAATGAATGGGAAGTGTTCGGCAGCCCTGCTGTAACGCCGACGTGTACGGCTGTGATACACGCTGGCGTTACGTAGTGTGAATGCCCCCTTAAATGTCACAGTGATGATATGAGTAACTGAATACAGCAATACAGAATATATTTGCATTGTTTAAGCAACAGAAAATAAGTAAATAATGTTTTTTGCCAGTTCTCAGTAACGGCAACAAAATCTAAAACCACTCTGTGCAATGTGCCGGAAAATTACCTATTTTTTTAAATTATGTTTTATGTTAATCATATTTTTAAAGAATTTTTAGTGTAGTATTTAAAATTTCTCTAGGTTATTTAGATTTTTTAAAAATTCTAAAAATCATTATCTTCTGACTTTGTCCACTTACTAGGCCATATAATATGCCGAGTCTTCCTATTTTCTGTAGAAGATTCTTTGCAGCAGCCACTTCACTTATCAGCATACTGCAGATCACAGCTATCATGTATAGAAAAGGAAGACATAGAATCCACCAGACACAATAGAGGGTATTACATCATATTTACTCCCCCCTCCCTATAATGACCTCTGACCTCTACAGAGGTTACAGAATGTGTAGAAAACAATACCGTAGAAGTCTACAATAGAGTCTGCCCCAGACCATTGTGTATATGGCCCAGGCCTATGGTCTGTATCCAGGGTACAGGAAGGCACAAACTAATTTAGGCTTAGTGGTAGGAGTTGGAATTGTAAGATTTTTAGGATTTTTTTAATTTTGATAATAATATGGAAAATAAAAGACATCACACTATAAAGGGTTTAAGAAAAATACACTTTATTTTATACCACTTCTTGCATTTTGTTTCCCTAAAGACCCCTTTAATCAATAAAAATATCTTTATTAGAGATGAGCGAACACTGTTCGAACAGTCGAACAGTGTGCGAACGATTCGAACAGCCGCACACTGTTCGACTGTTCGAACGGATTTCGAACCCCATTATAGTCTATGGGGGGAAATGCTCATTTCAGGGGTAGGCAACATTCGATAAAATCATACTTACCAAGTCCACGAGTGACGGTCGGGCTGGATTCTGCTTGAATGCCTAGGCAGAGTGAATTCCACCCAGAAGAAGACGCGGGGACGCAGCGCGAAGAAGACTTCAGAAAGGTAAGAGAAGAACCAGCGTTGACTGGCAGAATGTATAGCATTCTGCTAATCAACGCTGGTTCTGCATCGAACATTAAACTTCGAACAGCTAATAGTGTTCGATGGAGTACGAGTATTTCGAATACCGTAGTATTCGATCAAACACCTACTCAATCGAACACTACTCGCTCATCTCTAATCTTTATATCAAAACATAAGACACAAATATTCACTGTGGATACAAAGAGGGAAAAGTCTAGAAAGACTCCACACAGTATAATGTCCCCTTAGCTTCTCCCACACAGTATAATGCCGCTTAGTAGCCCACACACTGTACAATGACCACTTAGAGGTCCCCACACAGTATAATGCACACCCCCATAATGTAATGCTGTTTTAGTGGCTCCCACAAAGGATAATGTCCACGTAGTGGCCCCCACTCTGTATAATGCTACATTGGTGACCCTCGCATAGTGCGAGCCCCTTAATGTAGGAAGCAGGATCCACCATTGACAGGAGAAGATAAAGACACCTTTTTCTTCTCCCCCACAAGTAACTGCATAGGTCATGAAATATTCTTAGTGCAATATCCACAGAATTCAATTAATCTTCCCCAAGAATTTTCCTATAGTCTGTGGTTGCTGTATGTATATTTCTGAACTAGTATTAACAGAACAAAACTTTGAGCAAAATGACTATCCTCTAAATATGTTCAGAAAATAAAATATGAAAATCTACTTAAAAAAAATAAAAACTGATGAAAATGTGTCAAATTTTAACTCGTATATTATATATGAATGTTCCAAACATTAGTTTTAGTACTATACATTACACGGATTTCATGTGAGGAAATCCTTATAGTAAATTGATTCTTCCAATTCACTAAACGTGACCATTTGTGTAAAACTGTGCGTTATTGAATTCCATTAAACACTTTATCCTTTTGGCCTTTGTGTTTGTGAGTTAAGTCTACAATTACTTCTGTCATTATACTCATTTGTTATTACGCATCTGTTAAGTAAGAGACGTATGCGAGATTCTTATACTTTCACACCACCTCCCAGTAAATTGCAACACAGAGTTGTTGCTATTGATTTTTTGCTTTGAAAAATACAGTACATGGTCAGGATAGTGAGGAGGTGACTATCCATCCATACAAGATATACTATTGCAACTTACTGGAACAGCTTTACAGTGAATAGAGAGGTACCAAATGGAAACATTTATTGAATTGGAGTTGTAGTTACACAAACACGGATAATCATTGACATTTTTATGTATGCTCTACATATAGTTAAAAAGGTATTCCCATCTCAAGGATGTTATTGAGTTTTCCTAAATTGCTTTAATAATGTTGCTTTGTTTGCCTGCTATGTGAGAATATTCCTGTTATGGTTAACACATCGTTTCCTTGGTCCTCCTGTTTATATGTGTTAACACAGGTCGGAGGACGGCTTACTGCTCTTTGGGGGGGGGGGCTAAGTTATTTACTGCTCCTCGGTCAGGACAATCAGCTCAGCTAATTGGAGTTTGCTATTACCCAATATGCGCTTGAGAAAGGGTCATTTGTACTCTGAAACGCGTTGTGTACTGGAGTCAATAAAGAGAACCTTCCACAAGGACATGGGTAAAGTGCAGATCTTCTTTGTTTTCTTTTGTAGAACAGTCTTTTCTTGGTACTGTCTTGGACATCCTCATGATAGCGGTGATCCAGCAGCTATATCAAGCCCAGATACACAATTATTCCTTTCTGCCCTAAGGTAGTGGTGACCATATTCACAACTGAGCAAGGTGAGAGACCATCTGTATTGGGAGATAATAATATTCAGTGTACTGCTGGGTAAATCTCTGGATAAATTTCCACTTTACTGGCATTTTAGGGCTCTGCAATCTGTGCTCCAAATAGCGCTCCTTCCGGTCTTTGCCCAGCTGTGTGCCCAAACAGCAGTTTGTACCCACATATGACATTGATAAATATGTTATCCTGAGAACAACAGTGTCATAAACTGCAGTTTGGGCACACAGCAGGGTGCAGATGTAAAATAACACTATGTGGCTTTTAGAATGTAGATTTAGATGTTTGGTATCTGTACACCATGTCACATTTGCAGAGCCCCTGAGGTGCCAATAAAGTGGAATGACCCCCCCCCCTTTTGAAAACTGCACCCCTCAAAGAAATTATCAAAGGGCATTGTGAACATTACTTTTCCCATACGTGAATGCAAAGCGGATGGAGAAAAGTCAATTTGCAAGTTGAGGAGTACATTGGGAACACCAGATTTCCCGCTATGTTCCCAGTAGCTCCTTTAACTCAGGGCTCATACTGGGGGGGTCACTACTGGTGTCTTTTCCCTCATAAACTCTAAATCTGGGGTATGCTTTGATATGCGCTTGCACAGCTTATACATTCCCTTCCTCCTGCAACCAGTTTTATTCATAATGTTGGTCAGTTTTCAAACCCATTCACATGTTGCCGCACGTGAGCGTCTTCTGCCTCTCCACAGTGAAACCATTTTTTTTTGTTTGTTTTTTTTATTAACCGGACACAGTCGGACATGCAGGTCTTTGTGTCCGGTTCTGCGGAGAGGCAGAAGACACTCACGGGTGGCCTCTTTGCAAACCCATTCAAGTGAATGGGTTTGAAAACTGAACACTGAGAGAAACTGGACAGAAGACAGAAACCATAAAGCAGAGACTGGGTGCAGGTGTGAACTTAGCCTTAAAGATCCTATACATTAGGGCATATAAAGAACATGTTCAATCATGCTAACACAGAGGTTTAGTAACATTGTCTCAGTATTGATAAAAAGAACATTTGGATCTCTCAGTATTCAGTATATGTTCATATTTTTTGTGTTGTGATCATCACATAGGTTACATGACTGTAGTTCATATATATCATGTAAACTGACATTGGTTATGTCCTATCAGGCATTCTTAGAGAACCGCCATATCAGCCTTACTAGGTCCTGTAATGTCAGAATAAAACAATCATTTTGGGTGATTGTAAGACCAGGTCTGAATATTCTGGCCATGAGTTTTATTCAATGCCACAATGTGTGGATGCAAGTGCTATACCCAAGTCATTAGCCTAACCTACAAGGGACCCACTAAAAGTTAAGAAAAAAATGGAAGACTACAGTTTGGCTCTCATGGACTTCCAGTTAGGTCTATGTATACAACTGTAAAAAAAAAATTATATTCTTTCATTCTCATAATATGGACTATATATTTTAGTAATAGAAAATCATCTAATTCTGGTATCTTAGTAGCAGTCTTCATCATAAGTAAGAATGGGAGTAATCAGAAGTAGTAGTCATTATATAATGACAGTGGATTACATCAATGCAGTTCGTTAGGTGAGGTCAGCCGACCTAAACCTAACCCGGCTTCTTTGTTGTTTTTGTTTTATTTCAGTCACACAAGCACTGTAGTGTACAAAATTAGATTTAATCCTCTTATGTTTCTTCCAGGAATAGGCTATGGAAAGGGTTCATGTAATTGAAATGGTTCTGTACTTTCTATCCCTGGAAATCCTTTCAACATGATGGCAGTGTAAACAGAAGAGACAGCTAGACATGTTTGTATGGAAATAACCAACAAGCCACGCTAAAGCGCTTTGGTTAGAAGGGATCTAATTACTCAGCTTTGTCTAGAGGATGTGAAGAGCTGACGCACTCATTTTATTATAAGTGATATTTATATTTCCCCAACAAATTTCTAATTTTCCAAACAGGGTATTTAGTGTCCTTACATCCTGTGCTTTATTGGCGCCCGAAGAGACAGAAGACACCGAGGCATATTTACAGAACTGTTCATCTACAATATAAAACACATACTTAGTGAGGCCTTTTTTTTCAAATGGCCTCAAATTTTTTGCAACACTTCTGCAAATAATAGTAAAAAAAGGCATCTGATAGTGGCATGTCCTGATGCTGTTGATTGCCAGACGCTTGCTCACTGAGCTCCTACACTGGACTTCTTAGTTCTCCGGTTATTAGGATCCCCCATCTGGGTTCCCCACCTTTGCCCACCTGCCTAAACATCGCTGACCCCATGGGCAGCACCCGACGGGGGTGGAAAGCACACTCCAAAGGCAAGGACCTTGTGTGCCATTTCAACACGTGGACAGGTTGCCATCTTCTTACTTGGGCTGCAATCCAGCTGAACTGTTTCATGTGCTGACCCACGGCTTCTTCTTACTCTGCTCCCGAGTCTTCTGTCTTCTTAAGCTTGCTTCTGCTTCCAACCATTCTACCACCGGGACGCCACACTTCTTTCCTGCCTCCCTCCTACTTCCATTAAGTACCCTCCTTTATTTCTTTATCCACCTGATATCTCTAGCCTTCCTCTTCCTGCTGACTCTTAAAGTTCTCTCTGAGCCTGGACAGAATATGCTACAGTCACCCAACATTGCTATTGTTTTGAAGGTGACAACCTTGGACTTGCTTTATTTTATAATATCCCCTGCGGGAGGCGGGGACCCTTGGAGGCATACTGAAAATTTAATGGGACATGTCTCTGTTTGCCATGGAGCCCCTGTTTGCTATTAGGCATACTTCCAGTGTGCTAATCATCTGTAGTTAATGTTTCAGGTATCCACCACGGCTTCCCTGTTTGCACCATAAGCCTGTTTCTTCACTGGTTCCTGCCCATCTACCAGCTTGTTTTCTGAGAATGCTCCTCTTAAAACCATAAACTCACAAACTTAGAGAGGACTAATCTGTCTGGCCCACCCTTCTTGAACTGTTCAGATCACTATGTCCGACGGGCTCCACAAGAGGGAGATCCCTCCATGGTAGCACTATCTCCCTCACTACGTCTGATCAAGAATCCATGACAGACACCAGGGCATTCTGACTTGGACACCGTCACCCTCCTCACTAAAATCAAACATCTATGGGCGGATGAGGTAGCGGATATTCTGAAGGAAGATAAAGGATGCCTCAACGAGTATGCCCAAAAATTTTAAACTATTGACCTGAAATTGAAGTACTTGGAAAGCAGATTCTGGAGAGCTAACATCTGTATTACAGGTGTGTCTGAATCCATGACCACCTTAAGCAAAATGACTTTGATCACCACTCAACTACCGCAGGTTGACTTTGCTCTGAATGGATCACATACTCAAGTTTGTGGTCATAACTGGCCATTTTCACCAGGTACTCCTTGCATTTTACTGCAATACCATAGCTTACTTGCAACTCCTGACCGATTTCCCACAGCCTATTCAAATTTTGGTGCCAGTAAGTAGGGTTGTACTTTATCACCAGCATTATTCACTTTTGCCCTTAGCTATTGCAATCCTCTCTCACCCTGATATTGCAGGTGTACGGATCAGGAGCCATGAATACAAGACCAACCTGTTTGTTGATGCTGTGTTGCTTACTATCATAGAACCCCTTATTACACTCCCGAATCTCCTTAATACTTTCTAGCAGATTGTGCGATTCTTGGGCCCTAAAGTTATGTCCCTGTACCTTAATGTCCCCTCAGCCACACAAAAATTGATAACCCTATATTTAAGTTTTCAGACGCATTACCTAGTACTTGCCTTACCTAGGAGTAAACTTATGTAGTCCCTTAGATACCCATTTAGATGGAATTATGTCATATTGATCATTTTAAAGAACCTCACAGCTTGGCATTGCCCCACTCTTTCCTCACTCTTTCCTATATTGGTAGGAGTCACTTGGTTAAAATGGTCACCTTACCTCTCAATCTTTATCATTTCCACACTGTCCCGACCCCGGTTACCTACTCTTCTTTAGCAGGCCTATACAGGGAAATCTTTAATTCTATATGAGCATATAAGCATCCACAAATCCGGAGGCAGACCATGTACAATCATAAAAGACTGGGCGTCTTCTCGGTTCTTTATAAGTATTACATTGTTGCTAGACGCTCTCAAATTTGTGCCATTTATGATGAAGCAGGTTGTCAACAGTGTGTGGCCCATGAATCAGCCCTAGTCATCCTGGCCTCTTTATCAGCTCTCTTTTGGACTTCACATCCTGCCTCTCACCCACTATCAGCAACACTAAGGTGACCAGTTATATGCTGCAGCTGTGACGGAAAGTTAGTTTTAGCCTTAAGTTACAGATCCCAATATTGCTTCTTATCCCTCTGTTCAATAACCCTCTTTTCCCTCTTGGCTTATCCCTTGAGGTGTTTTTTTGGTGGACACACCAGGTTCAGGTTTCTCAACAATTTCATCTGTGAATGGTGGGTCTTTACTAAAGATTTCTTCATCTGCACACACTTCCTCAGAGAATTTTAGGACTACTCAGGTCTTTAATTTTTTTGAGATTATTCACCCCACTTAACACCGAAATTGCCTCATCTAGTTTTGAGAGACTATGTTTATATAGGGCAGCTGATAAAGGTTTGCTTTCTTTCATATATGGTTGACTGAATGCCCCACCCAAGTTGAACTTCATGACCTCCTAGTAATAGGACCTAAAGACCTCCCTTACCCCAGCTCAGTGGACTGAGGCAGTTGGCAGATCACCCTTTTGCAGCCCTTTCTAAAATTTTTACATAGAACATATCTGGCTCCCTCTCGATTGCACGGTATTTATCCTGTGGTTTCACCCCTTTGTTTCTGGGAATGTAAAGCCCTGGGCGATACTATTTATGTTTGGTGGACCTGCCCTCTAGCCCATTACTTTTGGACATCCATTCATAGGCTGGTGGAAAGACTCCTAGGGCAGTTGATCCCATTGCCTGATCCAGTTTTTCTGCTTGGCTTTAAGCCAATTACTCTTTGATACACTTAATATAAATTGCTATAATATATACTGATGGCAGCAAGAATCACATCACTTCTAATTAGAAGAAACTAAGTCTCACCCTGATGGAGGTAATTGGCCTATTATGCTTCATGAAAAAATTAACTCCATTATCAAACTAAGGGCGGGTATAGGAGATAAGGTTTGGTCTCCTTTGGTCAATAAGTCCAATATCCCAAGTCTATCATACTGTCTCCAGCTTTGACACCCCACTGGGTGCAAGTGATATGCTTTCCCTTAGGTAAGGTCCCCCTTCTTTCCCCCACCACGACCTATGCACCTTGGTGTGGTCCACCAAAATGTTAACCAACACCTTTGTTTGTGCTGGTTATATTCCTTTTTATCCCTTTCACTTACAAGCTCTAGCAACGTGGTTTACACTATTCTTTTCTTGTATTCACATAAGTACAATTTTCATAATATCATATCATAATATCATATCATAATATCATATAATCATCTGTACAGTGTACTTTTTGCTGTTCTTCTATAAATCAGAAGCTAAAATCAGATCCATGCCCACAATTTTTACAGTCTTAATGGTATTTGCAAAACCTGCAGGTAAAAATGGAGAAATACTCCGGATTCTTTGGTGCATAAAAAGACTAATCCATTAGATTACATTAGACTAATCCCCAAGTGTAGCTGAAATCCACATGCTCTGTCCACACCTACCTAAATCCTCTAGTCACATATACTTCAATGTATCTGTAATATACTGATTTGACATAATTAGTTCAGCAGTATGGAAATAATAGTAAAAGTAATCTACCTTATTTTTAAGAAATCACAGTTTTACGAGCTAGCTACGGGACATCTCATCTCAAGAGTCCCACAGAAATTAGAAGTTTTAGACGTTCCCCTGGTTTCCCTGCCAGCATCTTTAATGCTGGTGCTACATGACTTTGGCAGGAACCTCATTTCCCTTACGTCCCCAACAGCAGCACAACGTACGGGTTATTTATTGCCCCGTGTGCTAATAGGCGGAATTTTTAATTAGCATAATAAATGCAGCCTAGCTCCCTATAAGAAGATCTAGAGCCCTCCCCCTTGCGTGTTTTTTCTGTCCTGTGTGGTAGGACAGGACCTAGCTTTGGTCCTCCATGTTCAGGAATAACCTTGCCTGATTTTAACATCCCTCCCTGCTTCTGCTGGCATTGCTTGGAGCTCCTTGTCCACTAGGAAGTTGAACTGGAGGTGGGTCGGCGGCCGTCAGGTATGTGGGAATAATCTGGAACCTGTGGCATAGTGCTAAGTTCCAGGGTGGAAGTGAGAATGTTTTGTTTGCGGTGAGCCGGAACAATGGTTTTGGGAGCTGGAGGCCCTTGGTTGCCAGTGCAGCTCGGGGGAGGGGGGAGGATGATAGTGGCATTGGTTTTATTATCTGTATGTGTATTGAGTTGCCAGTTTTCTGGCTGTGCCGTTAAGCCCTGCCCCTTCTGGTTCTGGACTTGTAGGACTTTACCTTCTTGTGTATACAGGCAGGTTCTAGCGTGTCCTGGAGTGCGGTGGCTCCGTGGCTTGATTGTTGGAACTGCAGCCTTGCGGCCACAACATTGTGGGTTCAAAACCTGCCAAGGAAGAATTGTAAAAATCTTCAAGAGGTGGTGTCAGGACCATGACTTGAGTTCTGTTGATCCCCTAGTGCTGGTGATCTTGGACTTCCTACAGAACAGCCTAGATAAAGTGCTATCTCCAACCACTATAAAGGTACCTTTGACCACCCTTTCTGCCTATCTGGGGAGGCAGTTATCTCAGCACTTAGTAATAAGTGCATTTCTAAGAGGTGCTACAAGAATTAGGCTTGCAGTGGCCGCCCCGGCATAATAATGGGACTTGGGAACAGTCCTATCCTCTCCCTGTGGACCTGCATTTGAGTCCTTGGAAGAAGTAGATCTCAAACATCTGATGTATAAAACCATTTTTCTCCTCGCCATTACATTGGCAAAGAGGGTTGGCGAGCTGCAAGCCTTTTCATCTGAGTACCCCTATACTTCGTTTTTCGAAGATAGGGTGCAGCTTCACTTTCTTCCAACCTTCAGGCCAAAGGTGCCTTCTGTGGAGAATTTATCTCAGTTGGTGGTTCTACCAACCTTCTGTCAGGATACGGAGTCGCCGCGGTCTCCTTGCTGCGCGGCGTCTCCCTGGGAGACGTGTTAGGAGTTCTATTGGGTGTGCTTAGGTCATTAAGGGTTAATCTTTTCCTTGCTTTCAGTCTCCATGTCATTAGCCATCAGGTGTGTTTTTCTGCTGCTATTTAATCCCCACCCAGGCATGGATCCTTGCCAGCCATTCACTTTGTGTTTCCTGGTTCCCCTGCTCAGTCTGATTCCCTGTCTGTTTGTATTCGGTCTGTTCCTTGGTTTATATCCCGGCTTGTATTTGTGACTATCCCTTGTCTTTTGATTTGGTACCTTTATTATTATCTCCTGGCTCGACCTCTTGCTCGTCTGACCTCGCCTTCTCTTCTGTGTCTTGCTGGGACTTGTGGTCCTCCCTGGTTCCATGCTGTTTAGTCTTTTGTTTTGCATTGCATTTACACTGTGCTTTCTGTTTAGGTGTGACCCCCGTGACTCCAGTCCCTAGGACTTTCAGGGCCTCCTCTTCCCTTATCCTAGCCGCCGGGATAGAAGCGTAAGGAGTCGTGGTAGGCGCACTTCAATTAGGAAGTGAATTGGTCTGCCTCATCTCAGATATTACAGCATAGTCATAGCCGCAGGGCCTACGACCCCTTTTGTCCTTAGCTGCACAGTGTTGCTTTCCAGCTGTGTCACTTTGCACTGCCTGACCCTGACTCCAATCCTTACACCTTCTTTCCGGATCCTTCCTCTTTTGAGGAAGAGAGGTTACACAAGCTAGATGTGGTGCGTTGTCTACAGATCTATATAGACCGATCCAGAGCTTTTAGAAGATCCGAGCATTTTCTAGTAAATACAGCCGGCAATCAGAAGGGGCTGAAGGCCTCAAAAGCATCTATTGCCCACTGGATTAAAGAGACCATCAAGCTAGCGTTTGAGATTCAAGGGGAACCTCCTCTGTCCTTTCTAAAGGCTCATTCTACAAGAGCCGTTTCCACCTCCTGGGCGGAGAGTAGAACAGATTTGTGCGGTAGCCACCTGGTCATCTCGTTTAACTTTTGTATGCCATTATAGATTGTCATCCCATACTACTGAAGCCACCGCCTTTGGGCGGGCGGTTCTTGAGGCTGTGAGATGGTGGACCCTCCCTAGGGGTATTACTTGTCAAATCCCTGTATGTTGTGCTACTGTTGGGGATGTAAGGGAATGGAGGATTACGTAGATAATCTGTTGTCCCTTAGTCCTAACAGCAGCACAAGCTTTCCCTCCCTAAATTTTATGTATTACTTGTTAAAAAAAAAAAACACGCACGGGGGAGGGCTCTAGATCTTCTTATAGGGAGCTAGGCTGCATTTATTATGCTAATTAAATATTCCGCCTGTCGTATTAGCACACAGGGGCAGAAAATACCCTGTATGTTGTACAGCTGTTAGGACTAAGGGAAAACAGATTATCTACATAATCCTCCATTTATCCTTTGTGTTGGCCACAATTTTTTTGACTGCACAGATTGTACCACATTCCCCAGTAGTAAGCTCTGCTGGTTCATAGACAGCTTTAGGCAGCAGTCACAAAGTGTTTTAACACATTTTTCCTATGGTGTTTTTAGTCATGATTTTCATGGTTGATTCATCTCTCAAGTGTTCTCAGCAATATGTTTTTATTCTTGGGGAACTGTATACAACTTGACTCTATTTGGTTCATTGAGGTGACTTGTTACATCATCCACACATGGGTCAATATCCTTGCAATAGTCAACACAAAGGCACCGTACAAAGGCCCTTTCGTCTGTACACCGTCTTACGAATAAGGGAAGGCATGTAAAGGCTAAATCTGGGCCACAATGTGTTCTTGCAGCCAGGAAGGACAGCAGAGAGACATAAGGCTTTAAAGAAAGTTCAGTCAAATGAAGCTTTAACTTTCTATAAGATTAAGGCCCCATGTATCAAAACACAGCAAAAAAAACCTAGCCCAAAACACTGTGGAATAAAAAATGAGGTGGAAACACATTGCGTTTTTCTCTGCAGTGTTTTTACAGTGTTTTTTTTAAAAAAAGAGTCGAAGGTTACATGATATTATGCATTATTAGAAGTAAATTAAATTTTCATTTAAATTAAACATCGTACTTGAATGAATAAATCATATTATGTGAGTCTACTGCTTTTATACAATTATATTTGTTCTCTCGCTTGCTGGCAGCTCCGATATGGTCAGGTATGTGGACACATTCATTTTCAGAAGTTTCCAATTTTAATTGATTGTGTCTAATATGATTAAACCATTTACTGCTAGGGAGTTTGTATATCTATTAGCACCTGACCTAGAGGAGCATAAGGTTAATGTAACAGGGAATAAGGTCTATAAATCACACAAGAAGAACAAACACTTTTAGAGCTGCAAATGTGAATGGATACTTCAACCTGAGATGTCTACAATAACATTTATGCAACGATCTTAGAATAAGCTCAGTAATTGTAACTGTCAACTGATTTAATAGGACCAGGGTACATTAAATCTTCTGAGTGCATGAATAAGAGAAATAAACTCTGGCCATGTATATATGTATGTGGAACATTCCTCACAGCTGTGTACATAGTATTCATTTTAGAATGACTCTAATAGCATACATGTTCCATTTCTATTGAATGGAATTGTGTTGGAGGAACTTGGATTACATATTTCACTGGAAGGGCTATATATTATCTAAGGCTATGCTCACACTTAAATTGGAGGCTCTATGGCCTATGCCAGTGTTTGGAAAGATGGCACTGTAAGCAGGGCTGGTTTTTTTTCTCCATAAAATGTTGGACACCTCTGCAAAATGTGACAGATCCCAATCTAAGTCACTTTGGTCTTTTGGGTGCTGCTAGCGTCCAGTGTTAACATAACTGTAGTGTGCTATAAAAACATGAATTTACTGGTATCCTCAATCTTGAATATTTGGCTAGTGCTTTCATCTATGCCTGTTGCGAGGTGTCTGGAGTAGCTTGGCTTTGGTTATAAGAAGATCAGTAGTGACCTTGGTGAGATGGGGCAGTAGTTCGAAAAAGAGGTCACGTCACGAGATGGCATCTTAAGGATGGGGGTGATACTTGCATGTTTAAAGGGAGAAGGGAAGGTGACAGTGGATAGTGAAAGATTGAGGTGGGTTAGGGTTAAGATAAACACATTGGCAAGGTTGGGGATCAAGTGCAGTAAGATTGGGTCAAGAATACAAGTGGTCAGTTGAAGGTTGAAAAGAAGGAAGGAAAGTTTTCATTAGTAATACTGGAGTAGTTGTATGTAATGGTTGAGGGGACAGGAAAAACTATCTATCTAAGGCTGATGCCCCACGTTGAGGAAACGCAGCTTCTTTTGTTGCAGATTTTGCTGCGTTTTTTTTTTGAGCCAATGCCAAAAATGGCTACAGATGGAATGGATAATATATAGGAAGTTCTTATTCTTCTCCCTTCTGCTCAATCCACTTCTGGCTTTGACTCAAAAAAACGCTACAAAATCTGCAACAAAAGAAGCAGCGTTTCCGCACTGTGGGGACTCAGCCTAAGGGTGCATGCACACTACGTAACGCCGGGCGTGTATGAGAGCCGTACACGCCGGCATTACGGCAGACTGCCGAACACTTCCCATTCACTTCAATGGGAGCGCTCGTAACAGCGGCGTTTACGAGCGCTCCCATTGAAGTGAATGGGAAGTGTTCGGCAGTCTGCCGTAATGCCGGCGTGTACGGCTCTCATACACGCCCGGCGTTACGTAGTGTGCATGCACCCTAATGTTGTCTATTTTCTGTTTGAATCGTGAGGCAAAGTCCTTGACAGATGAATGGTGTGGCGGGGGCAATTAAATAATTGTCTGGGTTTGTGCGGTAGAGACGAAATAACAGTAATCAGATAGTCCTATTTTTCATCCTTGCAGTGGGTTTTCTTCCATTTCCGTGCAACAACTCTGGCAACTTTGTTGTTAAATAGAGATGAGCGAGTAGTACTCGATTGAGTAGGTATTCGATCAAATACTACAGTATTCGAAATACTCGTACTCGATCGAGTACTACTCGCTATTCGAATGTAAAAGTTCGATGCAGAACCAGCATTGATTGGCCGAATGCTATACAGTCGGCCAGTCAATGCTGGTTCTTCACCTACCTTTAGAAGTCTTCTCCGTGCAGCTTCCCAGCGGCGTCTTCCGGGTCTTCATTCACTCTGCCAGGCATCGGGCCTGGGCAGAGCCGACTGTGCATGTCCGCTTGTAGTGCGGGCATGCTCAGTCGGCTCTGCCCAGGCCCGATGCCTGGCAGAGTGAATTCAGAGCCAGAAAATGGCGCAGGGATGCTGCAAGGAGAAGACTGCTCAGAGGATCCAGCCCGACCCTCACTCGTGGACTTGGTAAGGATAATTTGATCGAACGTTGCCTACCCCTGAAACGAGCATTTTCCCCCCATAGACTATAATAGGGTTTGATATTCGATTCAAGTAGTCGAATATTGAGGGGCTACTCGAAACGAATATCGAACCTCGAAAATTTTACTGTTCGCTCATCTCTATTGTTAAATTGATGTGCCAGGGTTGCATGTTGAGTTGCCTAGTACTAGTAAAGATGATGGACAATAGAATCAAGAGCTGAAGTCATAGTGCTGTTATAGAAAATAGCAGCTGATTGGAGCTACACGGCTCAGTGGATAGCACTGCAGCCTTGCAGTGCTGGAGTCCTGTGTTCAAATCCCACCAAGGGCAAAAAAACATCTGCAAGGAGTTTGTATGTTTTCCCTGTGTTTGCGTGGATTTCCATCCCATATTACAAAAAAGACATACTGATAGGGAAAAATGTACATTGTGAGTTCTATGTGGGGCTCACAATTTACATTAAAAAAAAAAAAGTCAGCTGATTCTACTTCATTAACCCAGGATGGTGGAGAGTGGTAAAAGAATATCAGAGAGGTGAATGTCTAGATGTGTTAGGTTCCTATGTGGCTGTACTAGCTTCTGGACTGAGGGGGGGAGTAGTTTAAAAAGGATGGGAAAGGTAAATATCAAGTAGAAAGAGAAAAGACAGCAAAAATATGAAATAAGGGAAATGAAAACAATTCATATTCTAGCTATGGAAATAATTATATAAAATATTATAAACAACATAATTGATAAAACCCTATTTGGAAACCAGGGATACTAATAAAAAAAGTGGGGTGTCCCCTAACCCTCACCCCTAAATATAATTCTGTGCCAGCCAGACCATAAAATATATTTTGATCCCATTAATGCCTAAATAAATATAGTTGTAACTTGCCCAGCCAGTGAACTATAGTTGAATAATATATAACGTACTATGACACATAACCCTAAATTGCATAGACAGGGATCCTGTAAAAATGTAGCACTGAAGTCTCAATAGCTGCAATTTCTAATGGTATCACTCTGTGTTAGAAAAATCGCAAATATCCAAATGCAGCAGAGCAGCTCAGAGCTGCAGTAATATGTATATAGTAGCCGCTAACTCTTATGATATTACACTGTGCTCAGGAGAAGGCAAGTATCTGAACACAGCCGAAGTCTGTTCTGGGGCTTGTCTATCCGGCAGACAAAGGTTAGCAATTGGCACTAACACCATCTCCTATAAATCCAGGGGACCGCGAGTGCTACATATGTCTGCAAAGATAAGTAATTAAATCAGCGCTGTCTGCAAATATCATTATGGAATTGCAGACAAGCTAACAGCACTATCGTGATCTCCTATGGATCCGGAGGGTGGCGGGTGCTATATTTGATGGCAAAAATAAGTAATACATATCACTGCTGTCTGCATATAACCCTATGGAGCTAGCAGCTGATGGCCATAAGTGTCTGTAGCAATAACTAACTCAACTCCAGTCTGGCATACTAGTGTATATCACAGAGCATATACCTGCTCAACACGAGGTACAATTGATTTGGGCTACTATGTCAAAATGGCTGAACTATCCCTCAAGCAAATAGCAACTGACCCTACATGTGTTTCACCGTCATTATGACAAATTTCCTCAAGGGGCGGTAAGTTGTGGTTAGATAAAAATATGGTAGTGAAAGGGTACTTAGAGAACAGAGGTGGGTGAAAATGAAGTCTAGCATGTATCCCTCTTTGGGTGAATGTGATTGACAACTAAGAAAGAGGCAGAAGCAAGTGATAGGAGTTTTGAAGTAACGGAATGTCATGTGTCAATAGGGATGTTGAAGTCACCCTATGATGATAGTGGGGAGGTCAGATGAGGAATGAGGATGAGGAAGTGAAAGAGCCAGATGGTGAAGTGGTCATTTGGAGGTTGAAGGAAGCATAGATGCCAAGAGCAGGGGCGTAACTACCGTGGTAGCAGCTGCCACAGGGCTCGGGATACTAGGGGGCCCGGTGACAGCTGCTACCGCTGCGGATTTTTCTTTTTTAAATAGGCCGTTACATTCTGGAGTAACGCCAACACGTAACGGGCCTTATTTACTGCGGTGCCGGGTGCTGCCTGAAGATGGAGAGAAGCTGCCTCCTCCACAGTCCATATTTTAACAGTAGTAAAGCTAGCAATTGCTGCCTTTACTACTGCACTCAAGCAGGGGCCACCTGCTGTCCGGGCCCCTGCTGCCTCCCGGCACTTGCATAGTGACAGCGGGCAGGAGAAACTTCTATCTCCTGCCCGCTGTCCCCAGGCCCTGTGCCAGCTTCTATACTAGTAGATTGAAGGACCTGAGACATGACGTCATCATGATGTCATCAAAGGTCCTTTAATCTACTAACAGACTCAGTGTCTTTTATGGGTGGAGCTATCTGGATTGTACAGGTCAGTGTACAATGGGGGGAATGGGTTATAGGCTGTGAGGAAGAGGGGTACATGGGTGTGCAGGCTGTGTGTGAGAAAGTCTGTACCCCCATTCCTTCCTTTCTCACATACAGCCTGCACACCTATGTACCCCTCCTACTCACAGTCTGCACCACCTATTCTGCCCTATGTGAGTAAGAGGAAGGATTGGGTGGTGTAGACTGTGTGTGAGCAAGAGTGGTACATGTAAGTGCAGGGTGTGTGTGAGCAAAGAGGGTGACCTGGGGGCGCAGGCTGTGTGTGGCAAAGAAGGGGGAATGGGGGTGCAGGCTGTGAGTGAGCAAGAGTGTGGTGGAATGGGGGGTTCCCCCCTCCAGATCACCCTCCTGCTTGCACACAGCTTGCATCCCCATTTCCCCTCTTGCTTATACACACCCTGCACCCCACGTCACCCTCTTATTCACAAACAGCCTGCATGGCCATGTACCCCTCTTGGAGGGGGCCCCATGTCAAAAGTTCGCCACAGGGCTCCGCCATTCCTAGTTACGCCACTGGCCGAGAGTGCATGAAGGGAAGATGAGGAAGGGAAGTTTGCTGCCCATCTTCAGGAATGGCCTCTCTGCACGTCTTCTTCCGAAGCTGGGTTCAAACTTCTACACGTGTAGTCAGCTGTGCCCAAAGCCCGATGGCAGAGCCAACTGCACATGCTTAGAAGTTTTAACCCAGCTCTGGAAGAAGACGCGCAGAGAGGCCGTTCCTGAAAAAGAGGCAGCGCTGGAGATTTCTGTCTCAGCATTGGGGATGCCCCCAGTGCTGTTTGAGAGCTGAGCACCGCCCCCAGTGCTGTGAGAGAACTCATTTGAGACGAAAACCAGTATTTCTACCGAACAGCCGCTCAGAGAAGACATCTAAAGGTAGGAGAAGAATAGCCTTTCTTAAGGCTATTCCAACATGTGATAGAGGAAAAAAATTTGATTTTAATTATAGAATCCCCTTAACAGAAGTCCTTGACCCACTTATGTCCTTTTTGCTCACATGGTTCGTAGACATTTCCCTTTTAAGAGGGGGTTTGCCGTAGATTACATCCTTGTGCACTTTTTTGTGGGGCACCTTTCTCACTTTGTATGCATGTGGATAAAAGTGTAATCTTGGGCTTTCAAAAGAGAAGGCTGCCATAAGATAAAGTAGCAAGTGAGACGGTGTCAGAAGGAGTCATCCATGGTTCTCATAGACCCAGGAAGGATAGTATGTAACAGATAAACAGCTCTTGAATGTCAGTAAGTTTGTTGCAAGCAGAATGTGCATTCCATAGAGCACTACAAAGAGTAACTGGAGCGGTGGAGGTACAGGGATCAGTTAATAGGTTGCAGGATTCGATGGTGGTTGATCGGTGATGGAAGAGAGATATGGTGGGTATTTACTGATGGGACCAGGGTTTAGGGATAGTCATACTCTCTTCTTTCCTCTACTTCCTAAAAACATACATTTAGTAAGTAAGGAAGAACTAAGGGACAGATAGTGAGTATGACTGTAAGGTGAGGACACACAGTGCTTATTTGTTCTCTATAGCCTTGGAGATTCATCAGTCAGCATAGAAGACTTGTATACACAAAAAAGGAGATTAAATATAAAGTTGCTTTATTTTCCACTTTAGATGCTCTGGGACAATAATAAAGTGTTGGTTTTCAAGATGAACTGCCCTTATGTTCCATAGGAATTTCAAAGATCCAGCAATAGAGGAGATGTAGTGTCATGTAATAGCACACAAACATTTTGTACAACAGGAGATAATAAATGTATAAAGGTAATGTCTGTTGGAAGATGCATCAAAGTACTTGAAGGGTGGAGACACTGAGAACTATTTATAAGGTTTTCATAAAGTTTTCTGAAGTGTACTGTATGGAACAAATTGTCTCAGAGTATTCCCAGAGATTATGATGCTGTTCTGCACAGTATGCTACTATGCTGTATTTTCTCTGTCTCCAGGCATACGTGTTGTAATTGAATTTATTCAGCAAATTAAACTTGTTATTCACTTTACACCTCCCCCTCCTCCCTTTCCACTTTCCATACACACATACAAACACACAGGCTGCTGCCATGCTCTCTCCAAGTGCTTTTATGTCATTGGTTTTCTTATAATTCTGGAGTCTTTCTGTCTATGGATTATATATTAAAGTAAACTTTATATCCATGTATCCAAATGAGCCAGACAGGCACCAGCATAATATTAACAGCCATACAATTCATAGCAGAGTAACATGAACTATGAATTTTCGCTAGTCAGCCACAGACAAAACATTAATTGTTAAAATATTACGTTTGGGAACATTATATGCTGTGATTGGCTCCTGGAGCCATTAACTTCACTGACTGTACTGCCATCAAGAGGTTGTTTTTGGAATGTCACATTTATGTACAAGAGCATGTATCTACCAAATAGTGTAATGAAATAGTAAAACAATTCCAACAGTGGACAAGACATAAAATGGACATATTAATTATATGAGACTAAATCTAGATCATCGTAGAGTAAATATTTTTTATTATTCCCACTATCAGTGTGTTGCTCAATATCTCCCTACACAGCATTTGTGTGTTTATGGAATTAAAGGTATAATTTTAAAGCAGCTCAGTAGGGCTATATTCACATCTACATCAGAACATACACCAGAATCCTCTGTTGCAGATTTTGTCAAAAATTCTGGACAAATTAGTACAACACACATACATGCATGAATAAAGACTCAGTATACATGCATAAAGTGGGTGACAGAAGGATACCGTCCGTGGTGAGCTCCATGCTGGAGAATAACTCCCATCCCATGCATGAGACAGTGACAGCACTGGGCAGTACTGTCAGTGACCGACTGCTTCACACTGCAGCACAAACAAATGATACATTTCTGTTTCCAAAAATGATCAGTCTACTTTTTTTTCCTTTTTTGCTCCCCATACAATATTGAATAGAAAGTGATCAAAGCATCAGACATTTCCCAAAATAGTATTACTAAAAATTACATCTAGCCTCACAAAAAAAACACTTCTTATGCATCTTCATACACAAAAATATAAGAATGATACTGGTGTCAGACTAAGAACATATTTCTTTGCTAATTTTTTTAAAGGATTAAAATGTAAATATATATATATATATATATATATATATATATATATAAAATTTTGTATAACATAAACATAATGAAACAAAGAATACAAGTAACATGTAATTTTGCCTGCACAGTGAACCCTGTAAAAATAAAGCCTGCACGAAAGACGCACAAACACAGTTTTTCTCCAATTCTACCACATTCTGAATTTTTTTTCCAGCTTTCCAGTACATCATATGGCATACATTTTACCATTACAAAATACTATTTGTCCCGCAATAGTCTAAAATGAAAAAAGAACCAATGAGTCTCTCATTGCTCTTGAGCTGCCGATTGTGTTGTCTCTGTTCTAGTTTTTCTATAGTGGTGATATGCTGTCTACATACATAATCGCTTTAACCAGCATGCGAGTGTTGAGACCTGTGATTGGCTGCAGTAGTCACATGGATTAAATGCACGTCATTGCTGCAGGAACATCAGCTGTTGGAAATTTAGCAGGTTTATTTTATTACATTTCCTCCATTTAGCCTAATCACTGGCAACCCCGGAAAGCCCCATGTAATATATATGAAATTTGGATATTTTGTATCATAGAAGAAATGGATTATAAAACAGCCAAAGAAAAAAAACAGATTCTGAGCTCCAGTTCTCCCACCACTTCTAAGATAAGATAAGATAAGATAATCCTTTAATAGTCCCACCTTGGGGAAATTTCAGATGGAGTGGAGTTAAGTGGCTATATTCTCCATCTGAAGTGGGGAATTTGCGAAACTGTCTAAGGACACTGTGTATTTCAATATAACTCAAGTGTACTACTCAGGGTTCATTTTTGGATGTGAAATATAGTAAGGGCTGGGAATGTTTTAAATGTTGGCCTTGTGTGCCTACCATTTATCTCTGAAGACAAAAGTAGGCATACAAGTATTGACTCTATATAAAGAAACCGCACATGCTGTATATAAATCTATGTATAAATGTATTTAATTTGTAAAAGCAGTAAATTCCATCATATTCGTAGTTAGAGATATTTTTGCTCGCAGATTATTGTATAAATCACCACATGTAAGGATAGCTTAATTTTGCATCTTCAAGTTTTGTTTTAATATCCTGACTAACCTTTGCTTAGGAAACATACTCTATATCTTCAAGTCAGCCAGGATTTTTTAAGATATTACAAAATAATAAGCACTCTACAGCCTGATCCTATTTTATTGTTAGGCAGAAGGTCTCTTGCTCATAACATCAATAACATGATTTAGATTTAATTAAAAATATCAAAACTATATTCCTCTTTGATTGAATTGTTATATGGCAGTCCCAGAGATTTCACTACCTAGTTTGGTATAACTGGAACTGATAACATTAACACGTGAGGGTAGTACAGTAAGATAACATAATAATGTATAATAAGACTATGGAAAGAGAAAATGAAAATGTCAATTGCCATTTGGAATGATGTAAGTTATATTAACAGCCTGTGGTAGGGAACAAATTAGCAGTGGTATAATATATATATATATATATATATATATATATATATATATATATATATATATATATATAGTATACACACACATATACATACATACATATATATAATATTATATATTACATATTTTATATATCTTGCATAAAAATAACGCAGAAAATAGGATTAGGATTAGCATTAGCATGCAGCATTGCCAAACAATATGAAATAAATGCACAGGTATACTGTGCTGCAATACGAAATCATACACAATAAAACACAACAGCACTTTGCTAGCTAACTAAGATTAATTTGCTAAGGCCAAAGAACAAGACCAAAGAGCAGCAGATGTGACGTGTAAGCAGACACTAGTACCGTGTTTCCCCGAAAGTAGGACACCCCCTGAAAGTAAGGCATGCAGGGGGTTTCTGTTGAATTGCCTAATATAAGGCATCCCCTGAAAATAAGGCATGCCCGGCAGTGGTGTGTGGGGTTTCGGGGGCGGGGCTTAGTGGAGCTTTCATGGGCGGGGCTTAGCGAGCTCCACTTCACTGACACAGCAGCCGTGCTCTGTGTGCACAGCAAAGCCGGCTGCTGCCTCTGCTGTTGTAGGATGAGCTCTCCCAGCTCATCCCAGAGGCAGAGACAGCAGCTGCCATACAGAAGAGGCAGCAGCCGGCTTTCCTGTGCACACGGAGCACAGAGCATGGCTGCTGTGTCAGTGAAGTCTTGCAAAGCTCCGCTAAGCCCCGCCCCCCAAAGCCTCGCTAAGCCCCGCTCACCACTTCCGAGACAAAGAGCAGCACCAGCGCTGCTAGGAAGAAGGGAAAGGTAAGTATGATACCTTCCCCCTCCCCTACACTACACTACCTACAACCGGCAGTCATGCTGACGCTCCACTAAGGAAGTGCCGGCATGACTGCCGGTTGTAATAAGACGTCCCCCGAAAATAAGACAGGTCCTATATTTAGAGTGACAATTTAATATAAGACACTGTCTTATTTTCAGGGAAACACGGTACATGTCTTATTGATAAGGTTGCAAGTTTACAGAAAGTAAGACAAAAACAGCAACAATAGAAAATTCTGGCCTGTCTGGCAATTACTAAGCATTAACCCCTTAAGGACCAGGCCATTTTTTGGTTTCGCATTTTCGTTTTTCCCTCCTCACATTTCAAGAGCCATAACTTTTTCATTTTTCAGTTCACAGAGTCACATGATGGCTTATTGTTTGCGGGACAAATTGTACTTTGTAATGGCACCATTCAATATGCTGTGCAATGTACTGGGAAGCTGGAAAAAAATTCAGAATGAGGTGCAATTGGAGAAAAAATGCATTTGCGCCATTTTCTTATGGGTTTAATTTTTACAGCGTTCACTGTTTGGTACAAATGACATGTTACCTATGTTCTACGTGTCAGTACGAACGCGGTGATACCAAATTTATATAGTATTTGAAATGTTTTGATACTTTTAAAAAAATGATAAACTTTGCAAAATAGAAAAAAAAATTTGTGTCATCATGTTCTAACACCTGTAACTTTTTCATATTTCCATGTATGGAGCTGGTTGTGGTGTCTTTTTATGCGGGACAAGATGACGTTTCTATTGATACCATTTGGGGAAAGATCTGATGGTTTGATCACTTTTTATTCAATTTTTTATAAGAGGCAAAGTGTTGAAAAAAACGCTTTTTGGCTGTTTTTATTTTTTTTGCCGCTACGTTGTTCGCAGTACGGGATAAATGTTTTAATATTCTAATAGTTCGGGCATTTTGGAGCGCGGGGATACCTAATATGTTTATGTTTAATGTTCTTTAATTACTTTTATAGCTAATCTAGGGAAAGGGGGGTGATTTGAACTTTTATATTTTTTTTATTTTTTTAATACTTTTAAAAACTTTTTTTTTTCTTCTGCTACATTTATGATCAGACCCCTTAGGTACCTTGAAACCTAGGGGGTCTGATCGCCCATACTATTCACTGCAATACTACAGTATTGCAGTGAATAGCAAAATCGCAGCACTTCTATTAGACAATGCCTCTGGCATCGTCTAATAGATCTCGGGCAGAGACAAGCCTGGAAGCCTTCAATAGGCTTCCGGCTGTCATAGCAACCGATCACCGCCCTCATGTGACGTTCAGGAGGGCGGCGATCGGGGAAACATGGCGGCGCCCATGCCGCCTGCGCTATTTACACGCTGCGGTCATGTTTGACCGCAGTGTGTAAAGGGTTAACAGCAGCGGTCGGCTCGGGCACCGACTGCTGCTGTTATTGGCAGGTCCTGGCTGTATGATACAGCCGGCATCTGCCGTGTATGGAGCGAGCTCAGCGTGTGAGCTCGCTCCATACATCCCCATGCGACCCATGACGTACAGTTACGTCAAGGGTCGCTAAGGGGTTAAACATCCCGAGCTAGCAGCTTGAGAGCTTCCTGCCAGCTCATAAACACAACAACATCAAGCAAACTTTTGCTTACTTGCGTTTCTCACACAAACTGGCTTTCTATGTCCCCAGGCAAAGATTATGGGGATAACGTCCATCCTTAGGGAGAGACCACCTTTTCAGGTGTGTGGAGACTTATACAGCCATAGTTGCTCCACTGCAAGGGAACATGGGAAGAATATGCAAATCTGTCTCCCAAGATGTAAACAGGGAGACAGTGCCTCTGTTATACCACCCTCTATGGGAAGCACCCTGAACATCATGCCCGACTTTCCCAGGCAAAGAGCGAGAGATGCCCTCCCAACCTCTACAATGAAAGGGGCGTTCCAATTCATCATTCTATTATTTAAACACTACACATGTCTGGATGGTCTCCACTCAACCTTGCAAAGTTAAGCAGCTGCACAAAATCATGCAGCTTTAACATTGGTGTGCCAGCTGTTACTACAGCCAGACCTACTTCAGGCAAGGCAGAGATGCTTTATTACTCTTCCTGCCTTGCTAGTCGCTTTATGAACATTGCTCATTGAACAGCTATATAAGGCACCACAATGCAACTCTACTTCGTGCCTGTTGGGAATTGTATGAGATGCTGGGTCCTAGAGGACCCAGATCAGTGATGCAATATGGAATAGGAGGCTGCATGTCTTCAAAGGGTCTTGAACCCTATGGGGGTCACAATGCCACTACTACACCCACATCACAGGTTCTAGCCCCACCAAGGTAACAGCAATATGTGTCACCTTTGTAAAAAAATTCAGAAAAATTCTTTTTTTTTTTTTTTTTTGTAGTGCTAAAGCTGTATTGTTAAAATATATGAAAAACAGAAATGTTTCCCTTTCTTTTTTGTTCATGCTTTCTTGGATATTAAAATAAATGAAAAACAAGCAAAAATATAAATGCTTAAAAAGCCCTATGCATCACTATAAAAAGGGCGCTAAAATTATTTGAATAATCCAAGAGAAAAAAATGTTATAGCCCTTAAAATCGCATGTAAGAAAACCCCGAAAATATATGTATGGTCCTAAACCAGAGAAAATAGCCCTGTCCTGAAGTAGTTAATACTGCTGCTGAGGGGCCCACAAACATAATAAACTGGTTCTCACCTTTCCCTTGGCCTTCATTTCCAGCATTGGCAGACTCATTGCTCTGCACACAGGTCCCCATGTTATGATATTATTACTGCAGCAAATAAGCTGACTAAATCTCACACTGTGCTGAGAGATAGATGCTGGGCACCCAAACCTCTTCACCAGTGCCAGCCGCAAAGCCAGATGAACTATTGCTGAATTTGGACCCACCACAGATAACTACAAGTTATCTCCAAAGAAACTATTATAAGAAACTAGAAGGAGGACCCAACTTTGCATGGGTAAATTTAATTTTTTGTTTGTGTGGTAGCTCCATAAGCATTGCCCAGTTTTGCACTGGTTTATTTTGTAGGTCATTTGTGTGTGTTCATAAGCGTCATGTAATCATGTGTAATTCAGTTTGGATATCAGTGAAAAACCTGCAATCAGTTGTTATGAATACCTGGAGTAAAGCTGTGTGTATGTGTATTTGTGTAATAGTGTCATCAACAGCACCCTGCCCCTTTAAAGCTGACCTACAGCAGTGAAGAAAATTTGCTGGGTTGTTATGGAAACAGAGTAAAGTTCTAATGTGTGATGGTGTGTGTTGAGCTGTGTATCTAATCCCCTGATGTGTAATACTGTGTGCTAAGCTTTGTGTCCAATCCTCTGATGTGTGCAAAGCTGTGTATCTAATCCTCTGATGTGCGATACTGTGTGCTGAGCTGTGTATCTAATTCTCTGTTGTGTGTTTCTCAGTTTAGATATCAGTGTTGGATACACCTGGAGTAATGCTGTGTGCATGTGGAGTGACCGTATGTATGGCAGTTGGAACATGAGTGAAAGACTTGCAGATTTGAATTGCCTAATGCAGGTCATTGTTTTGGCAATAATGTATCTCAGGAACAGTACGTCAAAGAGTTGAGGCCTGGTCTAAAACCTTCCCGGACAACTGACGTATGTGTGTGCCAAATTTAAAGATCGATTCAGTTGTTTGGTCGCGTATAGAGGACAGACAGACAGAAACTCATTATATGTATATATATATATATATATATATATATATATATATACAGTATATATACATACACACAGTATATATGGTATATATGATATAATGTGCTATAAGCTGATCACGATTATTAGCGCCAGATCTCTGCTGTAGAGTACAGTGGAGAGCCGGTAGCTATTGTGGCCACCCTGCAGCAGAGCAACTGCCATCTTTAAAGATTTGACATCCACTGTAATAGTAAGGCAGATGTTGGAAAGGGGTTAAAGAGAATCTACCACTTCCACTATGAATATTCACCTGCTGCCAATGCATTGTTGACCACATTACAGAGATAAACAACATACTTCTGTTATGTATGTACAAATTGTAAATATGAGAAAACAAAAATGAAATGTTATGCAAAAGAGGCTATTGATGTTCCAGGGGCAGCCCTTCAGCTTCCTGTGCAATACTCTGGCTGCTTAACTAGGAAGGGTGGTGTCATAGTATGGGAGTAGTAGTTGTGCTTGTGATGTCACAGGTAGGGCGGGAATATTCAGTCATCTCCTCCAGCCCACCTCCCAGTCCAGACACTGGTGGAAGCTGGAGGGTGGCCTGCATGGTTCCGGATAGTGGTGGTAGTTGTTCTACAGGTGCTTCCAGTTGTAAAGGGGTCATCTCTTACCCTGAGCAGTGTGGTGGAGTTCGGAAGGGTCATAATTAGAGATGAGCGAACAGTGTTCTATCGAACACATGTTCGATCGGATATCAGGGTGTTCGCCATGTTCGAATCGAATCGAACACCACGTGGTAAAGTGCACCAAAATTCGATTCCCCTCCCACCTTCCCTGGCGCCTTTTTTGCACCAATAACAGCGCAGGGGAGGTGGGACAGGAACTACGACACTGGGGGCATTGAAAAAAATTGGAAAAAGTCATTGGCTGCCGAAATCAGGTGACCTCCATTTTAGACGAATAGTGGATTTCAAATCCGGGTCATATGAGAATGTGAACTTTGTGACTATGAGACAGGGATAGCTGTACAGGCAGGGATAGCTAGGGATAACCTTTATTTAGGGGGGAATGTTATTAAAAATAACTTTTTGGGGCTCTATCGGGTGTGTAATTGTGATTTTTGTGAGATAAACTTTTTCCCATAGGGATGCATTGGCCAGCGCTGATTGGCCGAATTCCGTACTCTGGCCAATCAGTGCTGGCCAATGCATTCTATTAGCTTGATGAAGCAGAGTGTGCACAAGGGTTCAAGCGCACCCTCGGCTCTGATGTAGCAGAGCCGAGGCTGCACAAGGGTTCAAGCGCACCCTCGGCTCTGATGTAGGAGAGCCGAGGGTGCACTTGAACCCTTGTGCACCCTCAGCTCTGCTACATCAGAGCCGAGGGTGCGCTTGAACCCTTGTGCACACTCTGCTTCATCAAGCTAATAGAATGCATTGGCCAGCGCTGATTGGCCAATGTATTCTATTAGCCTGATGAAGTAGAGCTGAATGTGTGTGCTAAGCACACACATTCAGCTCTACTTCATCGGGCTAATAGAATGCATTGGCCAGCGCTGATTGGCCAGAGTACGGAACTCGACCAATCAGCGCTGGCTCTGCTGGAGGAGGCGGAGTCTAAGATCGCTCCACACCAGTCTCCATTCAGGTCCGACCTTAGACTCCGCCTCCTCCGGCAGAGCCAGCGCTGATTGGCCGAAGGCTGGCCAATGCATTCCTATGCGAATGCAGAGACTTAGCAGTGCTGAGTCAGTTTTGCTCAACTACACATCTGATGCACACTCGGCACTGCTACATCAGATGTAGCAATCTGATGTAGCAGAGCCGAGGGTGCACTAGAACCCCTGTGCAAACTCAGTTCACGCTAATAGAATGCATTGGCCAGCGCTGATTGGCCAATGCATTCTATTAGCCCGATGAAGTAGAGCTGAATGTGTGTGCTAAGCACACACATTCAGCACTGCTTCATCACGCCAATACAATGCATTAGCCAGTGCTGATTGGCCAGAGTACGGAATTCGGCCAATCAGCGCTGGCTCTGCTGGAGGAGGCGGAGTCTAAGATCGCTCCACACCAGTCTCCATTCAGGTCCGACCTTAGACTCCGCCTCCTCCAGCAGAGCCAGCGCTGATTGGCCGAATTCCGTACTCTGGCCAATCAGCACTGGCTAATGCATTGTATTGGCTTGATGAAGCAGTGCTGAATGTGTGTGCTTAGCACACACATTCAGCTCTACTTCATCGGGCTAATAGAATGCATTGGCCAATCAGCGCTGGCCAATGCATTCTATTAGCGTGAACTGAGTTTGCACAGGGGTTCTAGTGCACCCTCGGCTCTGCTACATCAGATTGCTACATCTGATGTAGCAGTGCCGAGTGTGCATCAGATGTGTAGTTGAGCAAAACTGACTCAGCACTGCTAAGTCTGCATTCGCATAGGAATGCATTGGCCAGCCTTCGGCCAATCAGCGCTGGCTCTGCCGGAGGAGGCGGAGTCTAAGGTCGGACCTGAATGGAGACTGGTGTGGAGCGATCTTAGACTCCGCCTCCTCCAGCAGAGCCAGCGCTGATTGGCCGAATTCCGTACTCTGGCCAATCAGCACTGGCTAATGCATTGTATTGGCTTGATGAAGCAGTGCTGAATGTGTGTGCTTAGCACACACATTCAGCTCTACTTCATCGGGCTAATAGAATGCATTGGCCAATCAGCGCTGGCCAATGCATTCTATTAGCGTGAACTGAGTTTGCACAGGGGTTCTAGTGCACCCTCGGCTCTGCTACATCAGATTGCTACATCTGATGTAGCAGTGCCGAGTGTGCATCAGATGTGTAGTTGAGCAAAACTGACTCAGCACTGCTAAGTCTGCATTCGCATAGGAATGCATTGGCCAGCCTTCGGCCAATCAGCGCTGGCTCTGCCGGAGGAGGCGGAGTCTAAGGTCGGACCTGAATGGAGACTGGTGTGGAGCTATCTTAGACTCCGCCTCCTCCAGCAGAGCCAGCGCTGATTGGTCGAGTTCCGTACTCTGGCCAATCAGCACTGGCCAATGCATTTCTATGGGGAAAAGTTAGCTTGCGAAAATCGCAAACTGACAGGGATTTCCATGAAATAAAGTGACTTTTATGCCCCCAGACATGCTTCCCCTGCTGTCCCAGTGTCATTCCAGGGTGTTGGTATCATTTCCTGGGGTGTCATAGTGGACTTGGTGACCCTCCAGACACGAATTTGGGTTTCCCCCTTAACGAGTTTATGTTCCCCATAGACTATAATGGGGTTCGAAACCCATTCGAACACTCGAACAGTGAGCGGCTGTTCGAATCGAATTTCGAACCTCGAACATTTTAGTGTTCGCTCATCTCTAGTCATAATGGTAAGTGCAGGAATGACTCACGGGGCAGTGGTGCAGTTGAAACAAGATGTACCTTTACTGTGAGAGCTTGTAACCATATAAATATTGCAGCTTCCTGATTGGAATTGTAGTTTCCTCTATGATGGCATTTCCCAGATTTCAGATGAAAGATGCCCAGTTTAAGATGGTGACTTATGGTGATTTCTTCACTCCAAATTAACATACAATTCTCTGCCTCTCACAATATGGCAATGGGGGCTAGCTTCTATGAAGTCCATGAGGCTCAAATACCTGGAGATAAAACGGTTCTGGCTGGTGGGTCCTGTGAACCACAACCTCCTCCAACAGTAGGCACACTTTTCAGACATTTTAGTCTCCCCCTAGGGAACTTGAACCTACTGAATTGTGGCATATGGTAATCCTTATATTACAACTAAGGTTTGCCACAGAAAACTGCTGCTATTTTGCCATGAAATCAAAATGTAATGAAAGCAATCCCTTAGATCCTGTGGTCGCATCTGAAGAGTTAAACATCCATATCAGACATGTCTCTGCTCATGGGCACTACCACTGGGTCTCTTCTGTGTAAAACAGCAAAAAAAAACAAGAGACTAAGTTGTCAGCTCGGTTTTTCAGCAGTTGTTTTGCATCAGGGATTTTAAGCCAAAATAAGGAGTGGAGACTACATAAAGATAAGGTGTAATGGACAGATTTGCATTTGTCCTGTGTGTTTGATCCACTCCTGGTTTTAGCTTGCAATGACTGATGCAAATCACTGACCAAAACCATGACATTTGAATAAAGCCTTAAGGCATAGCTAAACTTTCGGGCAACTTTTGATTTTCTGGTAATATTTGTGACATTAATACATTTTGTAATGTACGTTATTAACAAATGTCATTAATATATAAGAACAACTCTCATTATAGAAGCAAGGGGAAGAATAAAAAGATGCAGAATGTCATTTGAAGAAGTATATTACAAAATGTATTAATGACACAAATACTGCCAGAAAATCAAAAGTTGTCCAAAAGTTTAGTTACGCTTTAAATTGCTATAGTATCAATCCCTTAATCCTTCCTTGCTTTGTGCTTCTTTCCATCTATGGTCTCAATGTTCTTTCTCTTCCTTCCCTCCAATTCCCTTTTTGTATTTGCTTCTGATGACTTTTTGATTTATCTGTATAATGCTTTATTTTACGTAATACATTCTACAACGTCAATGAGTATTGAGGATGTAATATGTATTTATGGATGAGGAATGAATTCAAGATTATTGTAAATTGGAATTAAAAACAGTTTTGTCACCTACTTTATGCCAAATAACCCATTCATGAGTTTTTGTTTTCATGCCATGGTTCAGTGAGCGTTGCCAAACTCGCAGAGTATAGTTGTTTCTGCCAAAGAATACTTTCAGTTTAAAAATACCCATTAGACTGATACTTCATTCATTATTTTTAACACATAATTCTAGTTAAATATGGAAGACGTCAGCTAGTCTGTCATCACTTAACATTTCATGTCGCGACAATCCAAAATAGGCAATATTATATGCACAAGAATATGCCTTTCTTATAGCGCAGCCTTAATTTTTTATACAATTGACACATTCTTTTACTACACATTTAACAATTCAAGGTGTTGCTTTCTTTTCTAAACAAAATATCGAATTTTACACAAAGGGTTTTTCATAAAAATTAAAAGATCCAAAAAGTTGGGAAAAGTCTAGGAAACACTAGTTACCACACAGGCAAGTAACCACTCTGGTTGCAGTGAAATCCTAGACTAGATGCTTGAAAAGCACAGGAAATTTCCATATAGCAAATTTTTCCACTCTGCCATGACAGTAAAACATCAGGCCTCAGTGTACATAGGCTGTACTAAGGCATTGTCCACGTCACAGCTGACAGGCGCAACAGACTTCTGCCTATAGGGGAATCATCGCTCGCACTGCACTTCATTCAAAGTGCTAGAACAACAAGCGGCACAATGACTAAGCAATGCTAAAGTGCAATCAAAAAATACCCAAGATATTTATTAAAAGTCCCAAATATTTATAATTAAAAAATTATACTAAAAAAATAACAATGAAGAATCCATGTTATAATCAATTTATAGACATATGTGTGCAAAGTTTACAACAGCAATACAGGAGAAAACATATATAGCTTGGCGCCCGTAGCTCAAATAGGCAAGTGATAGAAACAAACAGCTGCAGCTCTTAGGGCTAGTTCACACGTGAACTGCCCGCGCGGGTTTTGACACAGAGAGAGACGCGGCGAGCCGCGTCTCTCTCTTGTCAAAACCCGCCCGCCGCGACCATCGCTGTCGCGGCTTAACCCTCTGCTGTCAGCTCAAATGAATGAGTCGACATAGGAGGGAGCTGCCGGGGGCGGAAGCCGCGCGGCTGAGCCTGCGCGGCTTCCGCCTGAAGAAAGGACATGTCCTTTCTTTTCTCCGCTAGCAGCAGCTCGCCGCTAGCGGAGAACAGAAGCCCAGCGGTCTCCATAGACCACCATTATAAGGGGAGGTTTTGGACGCGAAATCCGCTGTCAAAAACCTCCCCTTATACTCACGTGTGAACTAGCCCTTACCCAGAGACCACTCTACAAAGTAGGTGGTAATAGACACTGAAAAGGGTAAAAAAAAAAAAAAAACAGGGAATAGTTAATGATCGCTACTGTTGCAGAGGAGAACAGTGAATAAATAACAGGACTTCATTGGTTCCAATGGGACAAAGAAAAGGCAATACTTTTCAACGGCAGTCTGATGTTCCATCAGGCCACTGTACATAGCAGATGGAAACATGACACACCATAGACTAGTACTAGGGGGCTTTTCTCACAGCTCAGTGTCATCACTGGGTGTTAAGGAGCGCCCCCTCTGACAGTACAGAGCTACAGATAGTACTGTCAGGAGGATGCGTTCCTCAAAGCCTGGCTTGACTGTCAGAAATGCCCTTCTGACAGTGAAGAGATATCAGAAATTGCACCGAATCTCTTGTCTCGGGGCACATAACGGGGAAGCCGACAGTGCGCTGATTTCAGCACACTGTCGGCTTTCTAGCGGTATATAAACCACATGTGCCCAATGACATGAAAGATCCTCTTTAAAAACTCTACAGAATTATTCAATTCCCTCTTGGTTCATTGATATTCAGCCTCTTGGTACCAAAGGCCCAGTTTGGACCCGAGCTGTGTATTTTTACTTTCAGAAAATAAGAGCACTATTGACTTTAAAACATTGAATTATTTGACAAACTGGCACCGCATAAACAGGGGCTCTTTTATTCGTTGAATCCTGGCAGAACAAAGAGAAAGAGAAGTATATTATTGTATTTGATGACTAGCTGTGGAGAAGTTGGCTTGTAAAGATATAAGTGCAATATGCATGAAAGAAACTTGCAGAGTAACAGCTTTCATCTTCCACCATTTTACAATAAAATCATAAAAAATTTTATTTTTGGGAAGGTATTTTAATGTACAATGTAAGTTTTATACCTAAATAAGCAGAAAAATTTAAATACAATATCCTTAAAGAGGACCTTTCATCAGATTGGGCACAGGCAGCTCTATATACTGCTGGAAAGCTGAGAGTGCACGGAATTCAGCACACTGTCGGCTTTCCCGATCTGTGCCCCGGGTAAAGTGCTAGCGGTACCGGTACCGTAGCACTTTACAGTCAGAAGGGCATTCCTGACAGTCTGTCAGGAACTTCCTTTTGCACAGCAGCGCCTATCGCACTGCACAGTGTGAGTGGGGAGGAACGCCCCCCTCCCCTCTTAATAATACTCGTCTATGGACGAGCACTGTGAGCAGAGGGAGGGGGCGTTCCTCCCCGCTCACATTGTACAGCGTGATAGACGCTGCTGTGGAGAAGGACGTTCCTGACAGACTGTCAGAAACGCCCTTCTGACTGTAAAGCGCTATGATACCGGGACCAATAGCGCTTTACCCGGTGCACAGATTGGGAAAGCCGATAGTGTGCTGAATTCAGTGCACTGTCGGCTTTCCAGAAGTATATAGAACTGCCTGTTCCCAATCTGATGAAAGGTCCTCTTTAAGTTGATATGAACAGGCTTTCCATGGCTGGAAAGTCATTGTCATCAAGTTGGTTAAATGGCAAAAAGTTTGATGGGTTTAATGTAAAATAGTAATTTTGTATGAACAAGGATACACTTATGATGGGATTAGAAGAACAGTTGGAAGAAACCTCAGCAAAGGATTTATTTTGAAACTTTTGAGGTCGTATGAGAAGACTTGGTCACCACATGCAAGAATCCCACTGGATGGCTCTTGCCAACTCCAACTGAGCAGCATTGCCTGCAGGGCCGCCATCAGGAATTTTGGGGCCCCATACAGCCTAAGTGTCTGGGCCCCCCCCCCCCCCCCGCTGCCATTTTAAAACTACTTTAATTTGCGACATACCCATTATGTATTACATTTCCCTTTATTTAGCAGCTTTACAAGGCTTAATCAGATTCTATTTGCAGGTAAAATCTGCTCCGTGTGACCGCGCCTATAGAGAGCCAACACCATCTATAAGAGCTCTCTTAATAAATCCTCAGGGCTTTTTCACATTGCGTTTTTGGCCTCCCTTGCCGGGATACGTTGGTAACCAGTCAGAATCAGCTGTCAACTTATCCCTGCACGAAGAACTGGCCATTAAAAAAAAGGGGGGCCTGCAGTTCTCTGTGCAGGGATAAGTGGGGAGCTGATTGTGACTAGTTACCAACGTATCCCGGCAAGGGAGGCCAAAAATGCAATGTGAACACTCCTTTAAAGTGAAAGTCCCACCCCCAAACAGGCTGCTATGCTAGTAACATAGCAGCCTACATCATTATTAATACAAAGCACACATACCTTTGGAGCTATTGTGTGCTTTGTAGTTCTCCAGCTAAAAACTTATATATTATATATTATTGCCCCAGATGTTCCCTCTCCGCAGTGCCGCACACCCGATGCCACAACAATCCCCTTTGCGCGCCGCGGCAAATTTAGCCAAACCCACTGTTATGTTGACTCCACCCATTCTCATTAATTTTTCATGTGCCCGCACACAGTATAATCCTCCTACAGTCACCCGTACATTATATGTCCCCCCTCTATCTCTCCCCCAGCTTCATATACACCCTTCATCTGCCCCCAGTTTCATGTCTCCCACCCAATCTCTGCCCCCAGATTCATGTCCGCCCATCCATTTCTGCCACCAGTTTCATGTCCCCTCCATCTCTGTCCTGTTTCATGTCCCCCATCTCTACCCCCAGATTCATGCCCTCCATCTCTGCCCCCCAGATTCATGTCCCTCCATCTCTGCCCCCATATTCATGTCCCCTCCATCTCTGCCCCCATATTCATGTCCCCTCCATCTCTGCCCCCATATTCATGTCCCCTCCATCTCTGCCCCCATATTCATGTCCCCTCCATCTCTGCCCCCAGATTCATGTCCCCTCCATCTCTGCCCCCAGATTCATGTCCCCTCCATCTCTGCCCCCAGATTCATGTCCCCTCCATCTCTGCTCCCATATTCATGTCCCTCCATCTCTGCCCCCATTGTCATGCCGTCCTCTCCATCTCTGCCCCCATATTCATGTCCCCTCCATCTCTGCCCCCATATTCATGTCCCTCCATCTCTGCCCCCATTGTCATGCCGTCCTCTCCATCTCTGCCCCCATATTCATGTCCCTCCATCTCTGCCCCCATTGTCATGCCGTCCTCTCCATCTCTGCCCCCAGATTCATGTCCCCTCCATCTCTGCCCCCAGATTCATGTCCCCTCCATCTCTGCCCCCAGATTCATGTCCCCTCCATCTCTGCTCCCATATTCATGTCCCTCCATCTCTGCCCCCATTGTCATGCCGTCCTCTCCATCTCTGCCCCCATATTCATGTCCCCTCTATCTCTGCCCCCATATTCATGTCCCTCCATCTCTGCCCCCATTGTCATGCCGTCCTCTCCATCTCTGCCCCCATATTCATGTCCCTCCATCTCTGCCCCCAGTGTCATGCCGTCCTTTCTCTGCCCCCAGTTTCACGTTCCACATTACACTGAATGACTTACCTTCTCCTTCGTTCCCTTGCAGCTCTCTGCGCGCCTCTCTCTCACTGGAGCACAGTTATAGACACGATGTGACGTCATCACATCGCGTCTACAAGCCAGTAGCGGAGGCGGCGAAGCGAGGAGCTGACACAGGTCAGCTACTCGCTTCAGCATCATATGTGACAGCGAGAGAGGCGCACAGCGGCGAAGCAAGGAGATGACCTGTGTCAGCTCCTCGCTTCGCCGCCGGCTACTGGCTTGTAGACGCGATGGCTGAAGCGAGGAGCTAACCTGTGTCAGCTCCTCGCTTCGCTGCTGCCGCCGGCTACTGGCTTTTAGACGCAATGTGATCACATTGCGTTTACAAGCCAGTAGCAGCGGCGGCGGTGAAGCGAGGAGCTGACACAGGTCAGCTCCTCGCTTCAGCCAGATATGTGTCAGCGAGAGAGGCACGCAGCGGCGAAGCGAGGAGCTGACCTGTGTCAGCTCCTTGCTTCAGCCGCATATGTCTTCAACTCAGATCTGCGTCCTCTGGATGCAGATCTGAGTTGAAATAGGACATACACAATGACTGCTACGGGCGCCAGGGGGCCGGCACACGGTAGCGGGCCAAAACCGGGCCCCCCCCCATTTTTCAATTTGGCCGGGCCCCTGACGCCAGTACCAGTAGTACTGGCCTATCGGCGGCCCTGATTGCCTGTGACAATGGCCCCAATATTGTTGCTGCACTGCAGTTAGAATGAATAACACATTGTGCCTGTATGGGACTCGTTATTAACTTGCACAGTGGCTTAAAAGAGATGTTCCTCATGTTCAGAAAAGTCTCTGCACATTCTTATGTCTCAAAAAAAATGGATGAGAGAGTGTTCAGTGCTACAGTTGACATTGTGGTCAGATTTGTCCTTTTAGGTGTTACAATTAGCATGGAAAAAATTACTTTTCTTAAAACTGATTAGTATAAGGAAAATGTTCGTTCTTGTACCGTGTTAGCCAGTGGGTTGGAAATATAAAAAAAAAAAAAAAAATTAGGCACAGATCAGTGAGTATCTCTAAAAACCTGTGGCTGATGCCTCTGAATAGTGGCATCACCAGCTCTGTTTTTCATGATGTTCCATCTACTGTACAGATGCTAGCTGCTACTCCTAAACAGCTACTAACACTACTAAGCCAGACCTGTCCTACAACCGGATCCATCATATTATGTCCTGTCGCACTACTACACATTGTCACAGCTACCAACTCTGCCACCACTCAGTCAGACCTGTCCTGTGACCTGGTCCATCATATAATTCCATACTGCAATGCCACTCATCTTGTCACAGCCATCATCACTCAGCCAGACATGTCCTGAGACCTGGTCCACCTTCACATTCCATAATAGGACACTATTGGTACCACAGTGTTGGCATAAAAAAACAAAAAGAACAAATTCATTTTAATTTTACATTTGCTCCCATTATATGGATATTTTTTGGTGTTTTGTTTTATGTTTTTTGGAAAAGACAATTCTTCAAGTGTCTCGCTGCCACTAACTTGTATCCCCAAATAACAACAATCCTGTAGCACTTACAAGTCATCAAAATGGGCTCAATTTTCTAAATTAGTTTTTTGCTATATAAATGCTGTGTGTAAAAAAAAAAAAAAATCCCCAATAAAAGGGTAATTTTTGGAGTCTTTTAAATATAAAAATGCATTAAAGTGAATGGTAGCACATTGCATAGTTAAACTAAGAGTTTGTATCCACTACTTACCATTAATTTTTTCATAGACCTACATGTCACTTTCATTTTGACATAACTTCAGGTTTGTTTGCCTTGGAGAGCTAGAAATTCAATCGATAGGTTCCTAGGAGCCCTGACAGTGTTATACACATCCTTTTAAGCCATTTATGGTGTAATTTGTACCAAAATTGTTTGATCCAAAACAAATTTGGACCCTAGCAACCCAAACTTGAAATGAAACAAATCTTGAAAGGTTCACCCATCTCTACTTATAACACCTGAAGAACTGAAAAACTTTTTTCACTCCATGGAAAGGTCATAATTAAGACAAAACGTTCCCCAACTAAATAACAGTTAGATACTGTGGTCAACAATTACACCTCAAGGTTTTAGGTTGAATGAGGGTTTTTTTTAGACAACAATGTTATGCAGGTTGTCTGAGATCATACAGAATTTGGGCACAGGCAAGGGATGGTGTAAAATAACAAAATAAGTGGTACTTACCTGTTGACTCTTCTGCTGCTCCAATGCCACTTCTCTGCTGCAACAACCAACTGCTGTAGCTAGTCAATGTTCTCAGCGGTGACAGCAATGGAGCAGAATGTGACTCAACAAGTAACACTCAATTTCTTATCCCCTGCCTGTGCCCCAATTTTTTTTGATCTCGGACCAATAATCACCTTTACTATTGATTTATTGTATGCCAAGTTTCCATACTTTTTTTTTCCAAATTCAACATTTAATGCCTTCCTTTCTTTGCATGTGTTTGACAAAGTATAAGTAGGGAAACAAGGCTCATACACTTCATTGTATGAGTAGTTGTCAGTCCTCTTCATTAACTGCCTTCTCTGCCTCTATAAAGAGCTTTGGCTGCAAACAAAGGGAACAAAGCTCATTATGTAGTTTCTTACATTTGAACACAAGTTTGTTCAGGCTCTTATAAACTGCACATTTCTATAATGCAGCGATGGGAGATGAGTCACTGGCAGTTTGTCTAAATGGATAATCCTTTCCTAATCTCAATGAAAAACATCCTGTTAACATTGTCATATTTGAAGAATTGTTCTAACAGAAGCAATAGCATTAAATAATTAATCCAATACCACTGGGTCCGGTTTATAGTCACAAAAGACAATTTTTCAATGGATCAGGACTTTTGTGACAAAAATAATGTGAACATACGCACTTTTTCTTAGAGTTTATCCACAATGTATTGTCTTTACACATTCAACAAAATATGGTTTTCTTTATAATTGCATTTGTTTGCGTGTAGATTGTAGAACTGGGCAAGTAAGTGACCAAAAAAGGAAACAAAATATCACAACTTGTGTAGGACATTGCTTTATGGACATGGATGGATTGAAACACATTTCAGAGGTATTTCAGAAGTAGATCAGTCATTTATATATATTGAGAGACTCCATAACTAAGATGAAATTATGCCTTTTGTCTAAAAGTGATCATGTCATGATCCAGTTCACTTGGCGTGCCCATCTCACCATTTTGGCCCAATCTGAGACCTCAATGGTGATCCTGGTTACCTGATACCACAGAAAAATGCCAGGCGCCATGAGGTGGAAGACACAGAGTGCAAGACAACACAAGGAGGCTTAAAACGGGTAACAGAAGGTGAGCATAAGTGTGTGGAGGTTTTTTTGGGGGGAGGGATATCTTGTCACCTCTCCTTGGCCTCCAACTTTTATGGAGAGACTCCAACATATAATAATTTATCAGAAGCAGCCATTTTAGTTTCTTTGAGATGAATCCCATATTCCAAACAACTCCGATTTGCTCATCTCTCGTTGGCATATAAAGATATATCTCTATGTTACAGCACATTAGATGCTTAAAAATATACTGTATATTTATTTTTATTCTTTTTAATCCTTAAATTGAATGAGGATCACCCAGCAACCTCCTCATTAATATTCATTAATATTCACTGTGCTGAGCAGTATCTGTGGTTTGAGACCAGGGCAGTTAATACTAATAAAGCAGCTGGCCAGGTGAAAGTGAATATTAACTGCTGTGAGTAGGGCTGGAAAATTAAGTGAGTTGACATGTCTGTGGTATATGGGTCCTTTGGTGAAGAGAAGTGGAATGATATTCTGGACGCTGTTTCTCAGTGAAATGCATCAGGTGCCCCAGGTATTCTATTTACGCAGAGTATATAACACCCCTTATATGTTATCTAGAATGGGGTATGTTGAATAGGAATGTTCTGAAGATGGTGATAGTCTTCAAATTAGTTTGTGTTGCCAGAAGATATGGGCCTTTTAGCATCATGGAATTAATTTCATGGGGGAGATTGATCATTGTGACATTCACTAGCACCCTCACTGTGATGGAGAGTCAACAGTTGGTGATTCTGAGGTTTCTATATCAAGCCAGGAAGTTCATAGCCTTGGATTGGAAGGATTCTAAACCTCCTAGATTATCCCAGCTCAATGTAAGATTTAATAATATTTTGAGTCTAGAGAAAGATGTATACCAGAAGAAGGGCACACTCAGGAAATGTAAGAACTCTGAGCCCAATGGTTTGGTACTCTAGGTCATTGATACAATGTTCTCATCATATCATATATTGTCACTGGTAATATGTATTATTATTAGAGATAAGCAAGTAGTATTCGATCGAGTAGGTATTCAATAGAATACTACGTTATTCGAAATACTCGTACTCGTTCAAATGCTACTGGCAGTAAAGATTTGATTCAGAACTAGCGTTGATTGGTCGAATGCTATAGCATTCAGCAAATCAACGCTGGTTCTGCAGCAGGCTCGTCTTTGCTAGTCGGGAGAGCTGGCAGCTTGCGGTTATGCGGGAGCTGACTTTTTCTCATAGGAATGCATTGACCAGCGTTGATTGGCCGAATGCTATACAGTTCTGCCGGAGGCTCGTTTGTGAGGAGGCAGAGTCTAAGATTGAAGCACAGCAGTCTCTATTGTGGTCCAATCTTAGACTCCGCCTCATCACAGACAAGCCTCCGGCAGAACCAGCGCTGATTGGCCGAATGCTGTACACTGTATAGCATTTGGCCAATGAACGCTGGTCAATGCATTCCTATGAGAAAAAGTCAGGGCCGGTTCACATTAGCGCTTGCCTCCCATCCGGAAGGAATCCACAGGAGGATCCCCCTGAATGGAATAACAGCGCAACTGCAAACGCTGTGCAGTTAAAGTGCACGGACCCCATAGACTGTAATGGGGTCCGTGTGCTTGCCACGCACTGCCTGCACAAATCATTTGTGCGGGCAGTGTGCTGCAAGAACACGGACCAGTTATAGTCTATGGGATCCATGCGCTTTAACTGCACAGTGCTCCACCTAAACACTCTCCTCCTGCTACTCGTGGACTTGGTGACTCTCCTTTAGTCAAATAGTGGTTTCCCCTGAATCAAGCATTTTTTCCCATAGACTATAATGGGATTCAATATTCGATCGAGTAGTTGAATATTGAGGCTCTACTCAAAATGAATATCGAATCTCGAATATTTCACTACTCGCTCATCTCTAATTATTATGTAATGACAGTGATTCTGGCGATGATCAGTTGTCGATAGCTATATAAAATGTATTGCTGATTTACTGTAATACAACCAGCATTTTGCATGATACATATGAAATATTTGTGACAAACACCATCAACTAAACACAAAGACATGGAAATGTACCTGGAAAGGTAATACAGCTATACTTTGGATTGATATGATAATCACAGAGTTTTCTTATACCTGGAAATTTCCAACAGCTTTTAATACAGGAGTTAGTTTCGACAACACTGGTTAAATTCATATGTGTTTTCATGACAATTCATTATTTTCTTGTTATATTCCCTATTTTCCAATATATCAGATAGTACAAGAGCAAAGTTCTGCAATATGTTTTTGAAAGTAAGAAACCTAAGCAAGTAACTTGTACTGAATCTACCAATTACTGCACTTATTTTCTTATATGACTGACGTTGTGATGTTGATGTTTTTTAACATGCTCAATAGATAGAACTCATCCAATGCGTTCTTACACATGAAAGACAGGGCCTTGGGTAGTAGGATATAATAAAGACGCACAGAAATTCTTTGTATCCAATCAGAAGTAAGCTTTGATAGGAAAATAATTAACATATGTGCTTTATTGTGACACTGAATGTCTTTTCTGGGTTTTCTGGGACTATATTAATAAGTTAATAGTAGGTTCACTCTAATGAGAGAACTGCAATACCATTCATGACCAGTAAGCAATGCTTGGAACTGGGCTTAATCCAGATCAGGCATCATACTGTGCGGGGGTCACAATATGACAATATACCGTCTGTGGGACACTAAGGATTGATTATATTGTGTGCAGGCCACAATTATTATTTAGTTATGTTGCTTACTTATATGCAGGAGCTTTGGCATTGAATTCAGAGGGGCTAATCTAAGACAATAGTGGCCGTCAGTTCTTCTTGTCCATTTCAATTTAGCGCCAAATCAGGAGGAGGGGCAGGGAAAAGGGAAAGCATTGGCCATCAGTTTTGTCAGATCGTGACTTCAGAGTTGAATCACGTTAATGCTAACAATGGTAATGTTAACAAATGCTACATCTGTAGCTTGACATATAATTCTGAGGCCTCATTCACACATTGTGTAGCTGGAGTGGTGGGGTGCAGTTCAAAATCTCAGCAACAATACGTATTCTTTGCAGCAAAGATATTTTTAAGGAATATTCAACATGATTTTATGGAAAATGTGCTCATCTGGAACTTGTGTTATTGCTTCGCCAAAAAACGCAAAAATATACCATGTGTAAACACAGTGTTACAGGAATATCCCATCTTTATATCCACTGCTCTAAAATGAGGACATACCGGGTGACTGTCTATTACACGGACAGTATTAAAGATGGGTAAACCAATTCAGAACGAGCCAGGTTTGACCCAAGTATTCCAAATTGTTCAATTTTAATGAAACCAAATAAATGACAGTATCTATTGGACAAGCTAAAATGGCTGCTGTTACATGAATTGCACAGTAAAAATACAGAAGAGACCAATGTCTTGTGAGTTAATGTGACATTCTGGTGCCACTTGACAGACTTTCAACCAATAGTCAGAGGTAGGTGGACTGATGTTATATACAGTATATAAGATTTTGTGGGTGGGAACACAAGGCATATCAATGATGGTGGAAACAGGGGATGGATGTGTTATTCATCACTGCATGATACAGAGCACAGAGTGCTGTAAAGTGCTGTATAGCATCTTGACGAGAACTGTTTTTTCTACATTTTCCACAGCCCCCTCCTCCAAGCCCATACTTCATACAGTCATCTCAATGAAACCTGTATGAAATATCTCCATTTGATTTTTTTTTCAGCTTCCTAGTACGTTCTCCAAATTATTAAATGGTGCCATACAATTTGTATCACCAAAAAATGAAGCCCACATACTCTAAGAAAAGAGTTATAGTATTAATAAGGCAGGGAGGAGAAAAAAAACACAGAAAAAAAAAAGGAATTTAATAAGGCTACAAAAGGAACAGAGATTCTTTTTCCTACTGTAGAATCACACCTAAAATAATAAGCTTAGGATAATGTTTCACAAATGTCACTAGTAAACAAAGTCAATTACATCTACTGTCTACAACTATGGGTGGAAAAGGTACAGTAAACAGTTTGCTATTCTAGAAGTGTGACCTTTTCAACTTTTCCTTCACCCTAACATAAGCAGATTTACTTTGCCTCAAAACCTTGGGCTAAGCAGGATATTGTCTGTCTATTTCTGCAGAGTGGTTGGAGATGCGATATGAGTCTTTTTATGACATCTGCCACATAGAATCAGAGCACAGTGTGCAGCGAGTCACAAGTACTAAACAACGGCAAACAAATAGATTTCACTCACTATAGATCATCAGGAACTATGAAGCGGTATCAAGACTGAAGCTCAAGTATCACAGTTACACAAAGGGTCCCCCCCCCCAAAAAAAAAAAAAAAATTAGTCAAGGGTAGGATGAAAAATATGAGATGAATACATCGGAAACCCCGTGCTAAAGCGCTGCTGGAACAACCGCGGCAAGAATGCATCGCGGTTCTTCTCGCAGCGCTTTGAACAAAAAGTTCATGGAGCTTTCCTCCGGACTTTCTGTTACCATTATATCTACGGGAAAGCCAGTGGTGTTTCCATAGATATAATTGACATGCTGAGATTTCCAAAACCGCACCGGTTTTAAACGCAAAGTGGGCATGGGATTTGTGGGCATGGGCGTTGTACAGTACTTTGCAAGTACTGTACAACGCCGCAATTTTTCCCCGTGGGCCTAAAGCTAAGGCTCCACATAGCGAGCTGCAACAAAAAAGCACCATAGCAAAACATTACAGTTTTTCCCGCAGCGCTTTTCCCTCAAAATCCACAGAGATTTCTTCCGCACACTTTCTGCTTCAGTTATACCTATAGGGAAACTGCCGGTGTCTCCATATGTATAAATGACAAGCTGCAATTTACAAAACCACAACGGTTTTGAAATTGCAGTGTGTTCTCTGCGTATTTTCCTGCAATGTGTGGATAGGATATTCTAGAATCCGATCAACTTTGCAGGGACTGTAAAATACCACACTTTTTTTCTACAGTGTCTCTACCATGTGGGACCCTGGCCTTAGCAGTATAACAGCTTCCTATATAGTTACCATTCCTTTTGTAGCCATTCTTGACTTTGGCTCAAAATACTGCAGCAAAAAAAACCAACCAGTTTTCGCATCTTGGGGCCTTAGCCTTAAAGAGGTCATCTCCTTGGACAACAGCACAAGTTGTCTTTTTGTTGAGAAACCCAGCAGCAAGTTTTCTTCATTTTTCTGTGTTAGGTGGTGAAGGATCAACTACCTTTAGGCCAGGGTCTCACAATGTAAAAATGCAGCATTTTGGCCTCGGAGGAAACACTGAAAAAATTGCAGCATTTTACAGTACCTAAAGTGGATGGGAATCTGGCTAATCCCATACACACATTGCAGAAAAAAGTCTGCAGCAGAAATAGTTGAAAGTGGCATTTTTTTCAGCACTTTTCTAAAAGTGTAGGGCAGGGCAGGGTGAAACCAACGACCTACACCATATTTACTACCACTTACATAATCTACGTTAGCTATTAGCTGGTGCAGATTTCTGCCTCATCATGAATCCAGCGAAGCCTCCTCCTTCACAAGGTACATGAAGACTGATGTATAATACGCTGGTCTTGATGATCTGTCCCCACTGTGGTATGCTGAAATGTGTGTCAAAATGGCAACATAACAGACCCATTGATTTTTAATGGGAAACTGTGGTGTTGTGCCATTGTCATAGCAGAAAAAAAAACATGGCATTTACATTCTTGCCGTGGTCTGAAAACATGTGTCAAGAACTTGGCAAAACCATGAATCAAAAGGAGAGGCACAATGAACAGGTCCCTACTTGAAGAACTAACAAGTCAAAGCTCAAAGGAATATCTAAAATATCACACAAAATCCAAGAACGTGTATCCAGATTCTGATTAAAATCATTCACGATGCTTCACCAACGCAGGCAATGTGGAATGTGTTTGATTGTTCTTCATTAACAAGATGGTTTTCTGCTACAGAACTCACTGCACATTTACAGCAAATTCACAGCAGGATCTACAAGTATATGGAGTTTGCTGCAGATTTCACCCCATGTAGTGAAGAGATGGACATGCTGCAGATCTGAAAATCTGCCGGATATTTGTTTTTCCCTGTGCAAAATTCACTCTATATGAAGGTGGAATTTTTTAAAACCCCATCCACATGCATTTCACTGTAATAAACTCTTTATTTTAAATTTAGTTTTTATTGAGAAAATTTTTTTCAAATACAGGAAAGGAAAAAGAATGCAAGGAAAATAATAACAGTGGAGTTCACTTTGTAATAGGATATTCTCCCAAAAAGTTCCAGGGCGTTCTTAGCAGCACACAGGGAGGGACCAGGGGAGGACAACGCTAAAATGACTTAATCTGCGTACAAACCAAATTTGTGTTGTTTGCGACACCCTCAATGCGATTATCAGATCTAATATACTCAGCCAGCGGTTCCATCACCAAAGCGAATATGATAGGAGATAGGGGGCAGCCCTGGCGAGTGCCAATAGAGATGAGGAAAGGGTCGGACAGGAACCCCGAGGAGAGCACGCGAGCCGAGGGACAGGAATATAAGGCCAGTCAATAGTGGCTTTGAAGACAGGATCCATACCAAACCTGTGCAAAAGGCTGTCAAGGTAGCTCCAGTGGACTCTGTCAAAAGCTTTTCAGCATCCAAAGTTAACAGTAATGATGGTGCTCTGTTCCACTCAGCCTTTTGGACAAGGTTGATAAACCTGCGAGTTCCATCCGGGGCTTGCCTAGCCAAAACAAACCCCACCTGATCAGGTTTAACTAACTCAGGAAGGATTCACAACAGTCGCTCGGCTACAATTTTGGCATATAAATTAACATCTACATTTAAAAGTGAGATGGGCCTAAAATTGGCCGGTATTGTGGGGGGCTTGTCAGGTTTAGGAAGGGTAACAACCTTAAGGTTGTATAAAGAGCTATAGTAAGAACGGAACTGATCGGCTATATGGCGTGGATCAACTATTTTACTCCCTTGGCTGTTAAGTAAAAAGGCTATGCGAGATTTAGGCCTGGCCTGTTTAATTTTTCTGGCTAGGAAGGCGCTCGCCTTGTTACTATGTACATACGCCTGGCACTGGAACCTTTTGAAGGCCAAATCCTGCTGATACGCCTGCAAACCCTGCAGCTTGAGTTGAAGATTCCTAATCTCAGCAGACAGTACAGGGTTAGGGTTAAGTTTGGTGGCCGCAGACAAAGAGGTCAGGGATCGAAGAACCGCATCAACTTCCCTAGAGCGTTCTTTCTTGACACGTGCGCACGTCTGAATGAGAATCACCCGCATGTACGCCTTATGGGCATTCCAAAGGATGTGCGGGTCAGTGGCGGTGGGGGCGTTAAGAGAAAAGTACTCCGACAACGCCTTACTGAGACGTTCACTATGGGAGGGGTGGTCCAAAATGTATTCGTTTAGGCACCACTGAGAAGGCAACGCAGTAGAGGACTTCTCACGAAGCATCAAAGAAATCGGAGCATGGTCTGACCATGTAATTAGTCCCATAGAGGTCGACTCCGACTGCATCAATTCGACCTTGTCAGTCAAGAAAAAGTCTATCCTCGAGTAGGAGGAAGAAGCATGGGAGAAGAAACTATAATCCTTCTGGCTGCTGTGTTGGCATCGCCAAACGTTATATAGTCCCTGGTCTACCAAGGAGGAAGTCAAAATCAGGGAACGCCTGAGTGGATTAGAGGAGTTCAGGGATTTGTCAACCAAACAATTAAAGTCACCCCCAATTATGAACATTCCGGTTGCAAAGGTCTGCACTTTAGTGAGTATAGACTTCCAGTAGGAAGTTTGACCGTGGTTGGGGAGGTATACTGTGACCAGAGTATATCGGACATTGTTAATTAAACAGTTAAGGCCCAGATACCGGACCTTAGGATCAGACAGGACTAATTCCAAGGAGAAAGCTACCGAATCTCTGATCGAAATCAGTACCCCTTTGCGCTTGGCTTTACAAGAGGTTTGAAATATGTGGGGGAAAGAGGGATTTGTGAATTTGGGACTCTTATCTAAGTGGATATGGGTTTCTTTCAAAAAAAGAATGTCAGAATGGAGACGGCGGGCTTCCCTCCAAACTGAGCTCCTCTTAAAGGGACTATTCAGGCCCCTGACATTTAGGGATGAGACCTGGAGTACCATTGTGAATGAATGGAAAGAGGCAAGCAACTAAACCCACCCTGGGCACCTTACAGAGCATAGATAAGTGAAGCATAAACCTGAAAATTAAGCAAATGTTAAACCAAATAACATACATGGATAATGAAAAATACAAACACAACATCATAGTGTCAAAAAACACTGAATAATCTATATGCATAGGGAGTGGGGATGAAATCAGGTATCTTAGCACTCAGTGAGAGTGAACATTTGCAAGGCAGAAGTAAGACACCATTGGCACCACTCTACAGAGATATGGCAAGTCACTGCGAGTTATCTACCGTAAGCCAGTCCTTAGGCACATGGGAAGGACGGGAGGGATCCTTGGCCATGGAGGGGGAATCAGCAGGGGACAATTTCCATTTGCGCAAAAGGGACAGCCCAGCCTCCAGTGAAGGGACAGAGTGGATTACTCCGTTGCGAGGTATCAGGAGCTTGGTGGGAAATCCCCAACGATATCTGAGGCCATGTTCTCTAAGGATCCTGGTGATGGGTGCAAGGTCGCGCCGAGCTTGCATAGTGGCTGCTGACAGACTGGGATACAAAGAAATCATTGAAAAAGGCGTGGGGAGGGTACCACATTTTTGAGCCTCTGTGAGGATGGAATCTTTAACATGATAGAAATGGACTCTCGTTAAAACATCTCTTGGAGCTTCAGCAGGGGCAGAACCTGCCTTGGGGATGCGGTGAGTCCTGGCCAGGGTAAGGTCCAATTCAGATAGGTGGGGCAGCAACTTCTTAAATAATCGTTGGAGATAGGCCTGCAGGTCCTCAGAAGCAATATCCTCAGGAATGCCATGTACTTTAATGTTGTGAAGAGCGGTCCTGAGAGTCTGTAGCTTTAATTTTTAGCCAGCGGACTTCTGGGTGTTGTGGGCATCGACCAGCTCATTATGCGCCGTGGAGAACTCTTCCATCTTTCTTACTATGTGATCAGTCCATTCCGCAACAGCCTCTATATCCTGCTGTAATTTCCCCAGAGAGGAGGACACACTTTTACTGATCCCCGATTGTAAAAGCAATAACCTCCCTTTTAGGCTATCACAAGTGACTGGGTCTGAGGATGATGGAAAGTCAGAAGGCTCAGAATGATTAAAGAAAGAGGACTCAGTAGAAGCAGGAATCATAGCCTGGTTGTTCTTTTTACGGACCGGGCCTTTGCTATTTGGTAACCCTTGAGGGGACACGCTTGGACCCTGCTTTCCCCTATCTGCTGACGGATGACGAGCAGTAGAAGGTCAATTGCCACATCTGGGTGAGACAACTCTCGAGATGGCGGCAAAGCCTCTGCAGGAGAACAGGAGGCACTCTTATGAGAAGACGGCCGTTTGAGATTGTGAAAAGAATTCAGAGAGCTTTCTAGAAGCTCTGGAGGATGAAGGCTTTCTGCTGGACATGTCAGAAGCAGTATAATCAGTAAAATCAGTGTTGTAGGGTGAGAGTCCGGTCGGTAAAGGAGGCAAACAAGGTGTAGTAATTGATAACCCCAGAGGGTCCGAGGTAAACGGGGCCCACCAAGTAGTGCAGGAGTGAAGGAATGGTGCCAGGGCAAACAATAGATCATCTGCGAGCCGTAGAGGGCTAAGTCATTGCCAGGTTACTTAATAATAACAACAGAGAAAAGACCCTTGTTCTGGGTCATGGAAGCAAATCTATTGAGCAGTTTTAGGTCCTCGCCCAGGCCTCAGTGCCAGTAAATGTGAGGAGCCCCCCCGGTGACGGAGTAGGGGCTCAACACACATACACAGAGGTCTTTAGGACAATAATATAGACGTATGAAGCTGTTGTAATAAGGGGGCAAGGTGAGGAGCCCCCTTGATGGTGGAGTAGGGGCTCAGCACTCCCTTACCCCCTCACAGTGAATTGCCAGGAGGAGACAGAAGAGTTGTTTACCTTGCAGCTTTCTTGTGAGTGCAGGAGGATGGATGGATGGATGGATGGATGGATCTGTGAAGCTGCAGGTCTGGAGTTGCAGGGTCTATAATCCTGATTGATTTAGCAGGCCACAGGCTTACACAAGGTGCTTGCATATCTCTTATGGGTGCAGGAGGATGGATGGATGTGAGCTGGAGCAGAGCTTGGATGAGAGGGTCTGTGGATCTGTGTGGTACAGCAGGCCATAAGCTAACACAAGGTGCTGGGCTGGTACTGAAAGTTTCTTTGCTGGTTAGCCACGCCCCCTAGTCGGCTCTGTAGAATTATAACTACTTTAGGCCGGGGATCCAGCTGAGGCCTACCTGAGATAGCTACTGACGCAAGGATGGAGCTGGCCGACACACTACAGGACCGGATCGCTACCTCAGGGGAGTGCTGTCCTCCGGAGTATGGGCCCCAGACAGCTGGACATGTATGTCTGCGGAGTGACTATTTCGAATGAAATATAGAGTTGCTGATCAGCAACTTGCAGACTGCAAAACCAATACAGTTGTGTAAGACCAGACTAAGACTAAGTCTGGTTGGGCCTTAATGACAAGCTATATTATGAATCATGCACTGTCAGTCATTAAAGGAGTTATCTGGCAAATTCTTCTGGCTGAAATACCTTTTCAAGGGATTAAAAGAAGATTTTCTTAAATCTTTACTAGACTCCTAAAGAGTCTGGCATACACTAAGTAGCAGAAAGTGGGAGATGGGTTGGTTCAAGTTCTCATTGAGGGATGTTTTTTTAAGTCTTAATGTTTATATTTCTAAATACACATTTATTACTTAAATAGGTTTCTGAAATAGTTTTTCCATATTTGGTGCCAAAAAGGAAAAGTATGTTTCGAACACTATGACCTCGGAAAACACCAGCCATGTCAGTGTCCCTTTTTAGTATTATGGAAGTTGGAGGAATGTGTAAAAATAAACCTTTACTGAAATATTCCCAGCAGAATGTATTCTGACATTATTTTTTTTGTTTTCACATTATCCAATACTTTCAATATTGTAACTGCATCAGCCCCATACATTGTTAGGTACGCATCAAGGTTTACCTCTTGTATAGAAAAAGGTGTTCACATCCCAAAATGTACTGAAAAACATAAAGTATGCTTTCCAATAAGATTGGAGTGAAGAGTCGGTCTCTCTACGGATAATTGAATCAGATATTTATTCTTGAAGAGGCCATTTCACAACCTCCACAAGCTGAAGTCCTTTAAATCCTTTAATAGGCATTGCTGCATTAATTCCCCTGCATTTGGAATTATTCTCTAATCCTTACTGTTCTTAAGCAATCAGTGCAGTTAATTTTGGTTCTTAGGCCAGAACAGACAAGAAGGTGTGGTTCTGAGCTCTGACAGTCTCCTTCTACTTCAGAATGCCCACTTGGCAGTAAAGAGCATAATTAGTACATCAGGCACCTATATAAGTATCCAAAGAGCTAGAGTTGAGGAGATGGTAAAAGGACTTCTTTGACCAGTTCCAGACTGCCATTGACTTGTATGTTTTTAAGTGGTTCACGCTTAACCTAGCAAGGATATAAACAAGGAGTATATCAGTTGCAGGAGAAAAAAATAATGTAATGTTAAAATGTCCCTCAAAGGTATATTATGACGTTATGGGAACACAATGTATAAGAATAAATAAATGGAGGGAAAAAAAACGCCATTACCACGCCCTTGTCACAGATTCTAGCACCACCCCCAACAACACAACAATATGTGTCACCTTTATAAAAATTACATTAAAAAAAAAATTAAATCTAAGGGGGCGTTCACACTACCATCATTGTCCGACGGGTAGGCGGTTTGGCACGTTTGATTTTTACACTCACCGTACAGGAAAACTATTAGCAGACCGGGCATTTTCGGACACAGGGATACCTTATGTGTATGTGTTTGACATATGATTTTCTACTGTATATATATATATATATATATATATATATATATATATATATATTCTACGGAAAGGAGGTGATTTAGAACTTTTATTTATTTCATTTTTTTATTATATATTTTTAAAGCTTTTTTTTTTTCTAACTATTTTATTAGACCTGTGCCTTTATCCATCCTCGTCAGCTATGTTACCATGTTACATATTGAAGCCCACATCTGGTACGATTTATAAAGGCTAAGAAGTTATACATTTTTAATACAGTTTTTGAAACAAAAATCGGGAATGCATTCAGTATAACTAGTAATCATGCCCCCCCCCCTGTTGTAACAGATATATATATATATATATATATATATATATATATATTATATTTGTACATAAGTGCACATATGGAAGGTTCCTTCTTTTAGCTGTTTTTCCTTCTGTCTAAAAGAATGTATATCCAGTAAAAGGGACCTACGCTTTATCATAAACTTTATATATTAAAACTTTAGTGTGTACTCCTTCTCCTTACACCAGAGCCTATTGTATAACACAGTACTGTTTATTACACACTCCTGCCTTAGTTGTGTAATGTAATATACTTCATAATGCATTTTACTCACTGAAAGACCAGGTGTGAATGAATTGCTGCTCATATGAAGTGAAGCTCATGGCTTCTCTCCACGTTTCTTCTCAGGTCCTGTCTTCAGTTTAGTGGACTGTGCACCTGCAGGCCAGTCAGCAGATCTCCGATATTTAGGAAAGTGCTTGGTGAAAAAAATGTTTAGCCTACACAGGACAGCAGACCAGTGACTGACAGGCGGCTCCACCAATCAGCACTTGCCCTTCACAAACAAAAACATCAAAAGTTTTTAATCCATTAGTGACCGAAGTAAGGACTTTATAGATGTATAGACTTATTCAGCCACAAATACTCCCATCGACCAAGATCGCCAAACTACAGGTGGGGCTCTCTCCTGGAGGCATCAGCACAACAATTGGGTCCCTTGCCTTTACATGGCAGCTGGGGGAATCATGAAAGCCTAATATATGACCCAATAGACTGCTGGTCAGAAAATGTCCGGCAATACAATTCATTGCACTTCATAAGTAGGGCAATGCATTATAAAAGTGATCAGAAGATTGCAAATTAAAGTCCCCTTGTGGGGAAAAAAATAGTGTAAATAAATTAAATAAAGCATTTAAAAAAAAAAAAAAAAAACAACTGTAATTAATATTATTATTATATAATTAATAAAAGTTAAATGAGGTATATCTACCCCAAAATAATTTTATTAAATACTACCAATTGTCCCTCAAAAAATATACCATCATACATTGGTGGAAAATTCAAGAAAAAACCTATAGGGCTTAATATGTGAGAAAATAAAAATTTAAAAAATGGGCTGGTCATCAAGGGCTACTACAGACTGGTCACTAAAGGCTTAAAGCAGATCCACAAACCCACTAGCAGTTGCATAGTCTGTCTCCACTAGAGGTTGATCACTGAGCGGAGGAGTACCATCTGTCCTTTCGTGGTTGGACTCTTTATGATCCACACCTGGTTTTGGCTTTAGAAACTATATAAAAACCATTTCCTTATACTCAGCCTCATATAAATCAGTCCAGGAAAATCCACAGAACATCCAAAAACTACACTTCAAGCCTGATTTGGAGAAAGATTGCATGGACCACAATAAATACATATGTATCATTTCTAGAATTCTGCAATCATCATGTGTTACTATAGGGACATGCAGCTTTGGTATTGTAGTTTATTTACATGTCAGGAGCCATTTCTTCCCTGCATACAAATGCCTATTTTTATTGCCTTTGCCAATCTGTATATTCTTTAGTTAATTGTTTCGCTCCTCTATGCAGAACTATCAATGGCAGATGAATGAGAATGAAATGCCAGTGGCTTTGTGTTAATGAATCTGCAGTATAGGCAGGTGTTCACAATTCATCCACTAGATTTGTCTATTCACAGTTCGGAAATGTAAAGAATGTAGCCTACAGCCATTTATCTGCCTGCACACATATCAGATATGGAAAAAATACTGAAATATATATGTGAACCAGTTCATAATGTTATGCAACGTACATAGCTGGGTGATCATATCATATGTTCTGGGTGATCAATCAGATATTAGTTCCTGTCCTGAAGTTAGAAAAAGAAATATTGATATGCTATACAATTCATATTCCTTGGCCAGACTTATATACAGTACTACTATCTGTATTTTATATTTTGCTTGCGTAATACATCTACTGTATTATTGCCAAAAACTGTTGGAAAAGCATTAATGCGTTTTGATAGTATTCCTATTTATCATCACTTCCTGGATAAGGGCGATGTCTGATTGCTTAGATTTGCATTAGTAAAATGCAAATGGTATGTTTGTGCCATCTGCTTGACAGCTCCAAAAAATTGTCACAGTGCCAAATGTTTCATCTAGCACCAGAACTACATCCTTATCTGTACAATGCAGAGAATCTAATATATTGTCCCTTCAGGATATCCACCCTGCTTAAAGCACTGAATTTATAACAAAGGACATTAACAATGACCACACATTCTGAAATATCAAGCATGTAGTAGTAATCTCTTTGCGTGACATAAATTCATTGGGAGATTGTTTACTTCAATTTTCATGAAACCAATGCAATACAATATTGTAACATGCTAACAAATCCAATCACATGCTGCTATTAAGGGGGGGGGGGGCTTCACATAGACACATGCAGGACATTTGTGGGGTTTTTTTTTGTTTTTCTAAAAAAAAAACATTTAGGTTAAGGCTGGATTCACACGGGGTGTTTTGGACCGGATTTTGCCGCAGGAACCCGTCTCAGAATCTGGTCCAAAAACGCCTCCCGTGGCTAGCTGCGACTGTTGTGGCATTCCGACAGTCGCAGCATTCCGCTCCGGATTAGGCCCAAATCAATGGGCCTAGTCAGGAGGGAGTATCGCATCGCGGATGCCCGCAGCTGATTCAGCTGCGGAATTCGTGGCAAGAAAAAGCAGCTCGTTTCTTTTTTCCGCGAGTGGGAAGAAACCACTCGCAGAAAAAGGAAGTGAACGGCTCCCATTGAAGTAAAAAAAAATGCAGCAAATCAATTGCCTTTTTCATTGCTTCTCTCCTGCATTTTTCAATTCCCCGCCCCATGTAAGCCTAGATTCACACAACCTAGTTTCAAACATGAGGCTAACGCCCCACATAGCCAGTCGCACCCAAAAAGAGCTGTAGGAAAAAACGCAGCTTTCTAGCGATACATAAGGGAGCATACACACGATGTAACTCGGCACTGATTCTTGCATGATAACTCGTGTAAGGATCAGCGCTGCAAAACAGAATCCCGTTGACTTCAATGGTTTCTGTTTAGCGCGCGTAACACATTGAAATCAATGGGAGGTTTTTTAACCCATTGATTTCAATGGGTTACGCGCACTAAACGGAACCCTTTTCAGTCAATGGGATTCTGTTTTGCAGCGCTAATTCTGACACGCGTTTACGTGTCATAATCAGTGCCGTATTACATCGTGTGAATGCCCCCTAAACCCTGAGAACATGAAAGGTCCTCTTTAAATGAATAGGAGCCAAAGAAGCAAAGGCTGCAAAATAGGACATGAATAGGGCCTGTTTTATATTTTGCAGCCCGTGACATTTACGGTCCTGTGTACACGCCCATAGAAAAGAATGGGTCAGTGTGCTATCCGTGAAATACACGGATAGCACACTGACCACAGCCACAGTCGTCTACAAGGGGCCTAACTGTGATTTTCAAGATTTGCAAGAAAATTTCCCAAACCCATTTGTTAGGGACCACTTCTGTTCTGAAGGGGATTATAAAGGCCTATATATTAGAAATTCCCCCTATAAATCACCCCATTTTCAAAACTGCACCCCTCAGATAATTCAAAACCACATTTAGGAAGTTAATTGATCCTTTATGCATTTCATGGGAATTAATATAGAGGTAAAATTTAGACATTTAATTTTTTTTCAATAGCATGTTTTATCAGTCCTACACACATTCACTAGGGATTAAAGGAAAAAATGTATCTCACAATTATTTATGCAATTTTTACCAAACACGTAATTAAATGGATGTAAACTGCTGTTTGGATCCATTGAATTCTCTTGGGTCCGTGTCTGGGGAAAAATGATCTGTCAAAAAATTGGACATGTGAATAGGCACACTGAAATTAATCTGTACTTAAAATGGTCGTGTGATGTTTTTCATTGCCATGTGAACAAGGCCTTATTTACAAAATAGTGCCATTCTTCATGGCCCTAAGGTCTCTAAATAATGGCAATGTCAGTCTGTTGAAGCCCATCAAATATACATATATACAGTTAGGGCCAGAAATATTTGGACAGTGACACAATTTTCGCGAGTTGGGCTCTGCATGCCACCACATTGGTTTTGAAATGAAACCTCTACAACAGAATTCAAATGCAGATTGTAACGTTTAATTTGAAGGGTTGAACAAAAATATCTGATAGAAAATGTAGGAATTGTACACATTTCTTTACAAACACTCCACATATTAGGAGCTCAAAAGTAATTGGACAAATAAACATAACCCAAACAAAATATTTTTATTTTCAATATTTTGTTGCGAATCCTTTGGAGGCAATCACTGCCTTAAGTCTGGAACCCATGGACATCACCAAACGCTGGGTTTCCTCCTTCTTAATGCTTTGCCAGGCCTTTACAGCCGCAGCCTTCAGGTCTTGCTTGTTTGTGGGTCTTTCCGCCTTAAGTCTGGATTTGAGCAAGTGAAATGCATGCTCAATTGGGTTAAGATCTGGTGATTGACTTGGCCATTGCAGAATGTTCCACTTTTTTGCACTCATGAACTCCTGGGTAGCTTTGGCTGTATGCTTGGGGTCATTGTCCATCTGTACTATGAAGCGCCGTCCGATCAACTTGGCAGAATTTGGCTGAATCTGGGCTGAAAGTATATCCCGGTACACTTCAGAATTCATCCGGCTACTCTTGTCTGCTGTTATGTCATCAATAAACACAAGTGACCCAGTGCCATTGAAAGCCATGCATGCCCATGCCATCACGTTGCCTCCACCATGTTTTACAGAGGATGTGGTGTGCCTTGGATCATGTGCCGTTCCCTTTCTTCTCCAAACTTTTTTCTTCCCATCATTCTGGTACAGGTTGATCTTTGTCTCATCTGTCCATAGAATACTTTTCCAGAACTGAGCTGGCTTCTTGAGGTGTTTTTCAGCAAATTTAACTCTGGCCTGTCTATTTTTGGAATTGATGAATGGTTTGCATCTAGATGTGAACCCTTTGTATTTACTTTCATGGAGTCTTCTCTTTACTGTTGACTTAGAGACAGATACACCTACTTCACTGAGAGTGTTCTGGACTTCAGTTGATGTTGTGAACGGGTTCTTCTTGACCAAAGAAAGTATGCGGCGTACATCCACCACTGTTGTAATCCGTGGACGCCCAGGCCTTTTTGAGTTCCCAAGCTCACCAGTCAATTCCTTTTTTCTTAGAATGTACCCGACTGTTGATTTTGCTACTCCAAGCATGTCTGCTATCTCTCTGATGGATTTTTTCCTTTTTTTCAGCCTCAGGATGTTCTGCTTCACCTCAATTGAGAGTTCCTTTGACCGCATGTTGTCTGGTCACAGCAACAGCTTCCAAATGCAAAACCACACACCTGGAATCAACCCCAGACCTTTTAACTACTTAATTGATTACAGGTTTACGAGGGAGACGCCTTCAGAGTTAATTGCAGCCCTTAGAGTCCATTGTCCAATTATTTTTGGTCCCTTGAAAAAGAGGAGGCTATGCATTACAGAGCTATGATTCCTAAACCCTTTCTCCGATTTGGATGTGGAAACTCTCATATTGCAGCTGGGAGTGTGCACTTTCAGCCCATATTATATATAATTGTATTTCTGAACATGTTTTAGTAAACAGCTAAAATAACAAAACTTGTGTCACTGTCCAAATATTTCTGGCCCTAACTGTATCTGAACATAAAGTTATACTGATATTTTAGAAAAGCCAAGGTTATTCACAGTACCCAATAATTAATTAATTATAATAATAATATAAATAAATAAATAATACCTGTGAATGTCTATGGGACTATTTAAATGGCTATCTTTGTCCATCAAAAAGGACAAAGGCAGAGTATATCAGATTTTTTTGATAGCCTTGAAAAACTGCCCATCAATAAACGCATATGTGAATAGACCGATAGATATTCATGTGTGAATAATTCCTAAAATGTTGTAAAACTTAATTTCCATGTTCACACTACTGTTATTAATATCAATTGCTGTCATAAGGAACACTATTTTCCTCCATGATTGTTTACTTTTGTAATAGAAGAAAATGTCCTACATGCACGACTTTCAGAAAAGTAAAAAACATGATAGAAGAAAGTTTCTGCCTGCATCTGTCATTTAATGTCTGTTGCTCTCATCATGTGATGGAGCAGTGTGAACAGTAGCGTGAACCTACCCTAAGTTTACGTGTAGATATGAATATAGACCTTTTTATGAACTAAATCCAGGTCTATATGCTCAGGTGCTTATGTCATGAAGCAGTAAATATTGTAAAATTCAGCATGCACACATCCACAGTACTCATAATTTCAGTAAACACATAGTAAAATAGCATAGCAAAAACAGCAACAATTAAAGATTTGCAGCACCTAACAATGAGATGCTAAATACAGAAAAAGATAATAGCAGTCTGCCATGGCACATCTGTGAGATGCTAAATTTACCCATAGTACTCTGAACACAAATAGAAGCAAGTACAACCCTTTGTTCTCAAGAACAGAGAGAAAGAACATTGTAATCACAAAATGTCCTTGTGTTCCTTCCAGGCTTCTGCAGAAGTACAGTATGAAATACATTTCTTCACAATACTGTAATGTAGCCTAAAGTATGACACTCTTTCGTGATGATGATAGATAGATAGATAGATAGATAGATAGATAGATAGATAGATAGATACCGTATTTTTCGGACTATAAGACGCACTTTTTTTCCCCAAAATTTGGGGGGAAAAGAAGGGTGCGTCTTATAGTCCGAATGTGGCGCCTGGCATCCGCTGTAATAGAGAGACGGATGCCGGCAAGGGATAGACGCCGGGGCCTGAGACATCGCTGCGCTCCTCTGCCCTACATGAAGCCAGCAGCGGCAGGAGTGATGCTATTCCGCTTCTCCGTCCCCCCGCCGCTGGCTTCATGCAGGACAGTGGAGCGCAGCGATGTCTCAGGCCCGGCACCTGTGCCAGCGTCTATCCCTCCCCGGCATCCGCCTCTCTAGTACAGCGGATGCCGGGTCAGTATCGGTGGCCCATTCTTCCCCGGGGCCGGTCCCCACCGGCCCCGTACCTGTGAAGTTGCAGGCCGGCTCCTGCGCGGCGATATCGCAGGAGCCGACCTGTTCGGGTGACAGCCGGGAGCCTAATGAGGCTCCCCGGCCTGTCACTGCTGTATTAGTATTGCGGCTGATCTCTATGACCAGCCGTAATACTAATAGACAGAATGTCCCATAGACGGCAATACAGTTGTATTGCCGTCTATGGGACTTGCAATCAAGTGACCGCAGGTTCAAGCCCCCGGGGGGGAATAAAATAGTAAAAAAAAAAAAAAAGCTTTAAAAATATAAATAAAAGTTCTAAATCACCTCCTGTCCCAAGAAAAAAAAAATATATATATATATATATATATATATATATATATCATATATCATAAACCACCGGGTTTTTTTTCAATACAAGGTGATCTAAGCAATAGATATTCCCCAAAATGGTATAACTAAAAAGTACATCTGGCCCCGCAAAAAAAACACTCTATGCATCCCCGTACAGCTGCAGGGTCACCTGTCAATGTGGCCTTGCAGCTGTTGCAAAACTACAACTCCCATATATTAAATATTTTACCATTTTTTGCTTCAAATTTTTTTTTCCCTATTTTCCTCCTCTAAAACCTAGGTGCGTCTTATAGTCCGAAAAATACGGTAGATAGATCAATTTTAGAATTTAGCTGTACACATAAAAGTGGTCACATATAAACAGTTTATTGTGATATTTAAACATTGAAAAGTTTCATACATCTTATACATATAAGAAAAAGTTTATGGTTTCAGTAGACCAGGATGTGGTGTCAGTAGAAAACTCCAGCTGTAACTATATGTGAAGTCTATCAATATTCACATTGTGGGGGATCGCTCAGGTAGATGCTCGGTAGCAGTGCAGGAAACAGGGACGCAGACATTGGGTTGCACACAAGTTCAGTCTTTATTCACTTGTACTGCATACACTGCCTTTTTAAAGGCACAGAATAAACAAAACAAAAGCCTTCTCGGCTGAGAACTCACTAAACATAGAAAAACTGTTCCCTGTCTATATAGAAGCCTGGCTACCAGACTCCCACCTTGGCAACAACAATGGGTGGCTCAGTACCTGCTTTGTAGATTCAGTTTGGACAGGTCAGCTCTGTCAGTGTGGTGCTACAGTCCTAGACCTCACACACAGACTATTATCAGGCCTTGATTAGTCAGCTGACCTCCCTGGTGTGGGCCTTTACCAAACACCCTTTAGCTGCCTGGCTGGGACATACCTGTCTTCCCAGACCACACCCTTCACTCTCTCACGACATATATAAAAAGAATCTTAAGGCCTACAAGAAATGCAGAGTAGGGACGTATGCCACAGGAATTAAAGTTTTGTTACCACATGAGTTCTCTGCTGTTTTTTCACCATTTAAGTATTTTAATTAGCCAATATTATTTCATTAACTCTATCTATGTGTATTATTTGTGCTTTTATTGTACATGCAAGAGTAACATAGCCATATCTTATTCAGAACATGATATAGTAATTTGCACTTTGGAAAGATAGTTGAAAAATATGGATTAATTGAGCCTGGAGACGCTGTGGAGAGCTGAGTGTGCGCTGAGCTCTGCTACACCAGAGATGCATCTTTGGTATAGCAGAGCTCAGCGCACACTCAGCTCTGCTAGATCTCTGATGTAGCAGAGCTCAGTGCACACTCAGCTCTGCTACATCTCTGGTATAGCAGAGCTCAGCACATACTCAGCTCTACTACATCTCTGGGGTAGCAGAGCTCAGCGCACACTCAGCTCTGCTGCATCTCTGGTGTAGCAGAACTCAGCGCACACTCAGCTCTGCTACATCTCTGGTGTAGCAGAGCTCAGCGCATGGCCGGCTCTGCTACATCTCAGGTGTAGCAGAGCTGTGCGCTCAACACTGAAACATCTGAGATCGGACTGTGGACCGATCTTAGACTCCACCTCCTCCGGCACTCAGCTCTGCTACATCTCTGGATGTAGCAGAGCTCAGCGCACACTTAGCATTGCTACATCTCGGGTGTAGCAGAGCTCAGCAAACGGCCAGCTCTGCTATGTCTCCGGTGTAGCAGAGCTGTGCGCTCAACACTGCTACATCTGAGATTAGACCACAATGGAGACTGCTGTGGAACAATCTTAGACTCCGCCTCCTCCGGCAGAAACAGCGTTGATTGGCAGAATGCTGTACTCTGTATGGCATTTGGCCAATTAATGCTGGTCAATGCATTCCTATGGGAAAAAGTCAGCTCCCGCATATCACAAGCTGACAGGGATCCTGACGAGATAGAGCCCCAAAGAGCTGTTTGAGTAACATTCCCACCTAAATAAAGGAATTATAATAGAGAGAAGAAAAATAGACGGCACAGCTATGTGTAAATATTAATCATAGGTCGTTTTCTTAATCTTCTGTAACACCCTCTATCTGGCAAAGAATTGCAGTTGCACGCCGCTCACGGTGGTGCTCAACAACCCCTAATATGTATCAACAAGCCCATAGAAAAAATAGAGAGAGATCGGGGTGGGCACTCACCGTTCCGTAGTCGGCAGACGATACTTGATATTTGACACTTCTCATGTGTAAAATCAAAATCCTTTATTAAGAATAAATAAAAATAATACAGGGAGGGAGAAAAGCATTATAGGCAAAAAAAGGCAACAGCCGTTTCGCGTCAAGTACGACACTTTTTCAAGCCAGAAATGCAATGATTGCATTTCTGGCTTGAAAAAGCGTCGTACTTGACGCGAAACGGCTGTTACCTTTTTTTGCCTATAATGCTTTTCTCCCTCCCTGTATTATTTTTATTTATTCTTAATAAAGGATTTTGATTTTACACATGAGAAGTGTCAAATATCAAGTATCGTCTGCCGACTACGGAACGGTGAGTGCCCACCCCGATCTCTCTCTATTTTTTTTTTTTTAAATAAAGGTAATCCCTAGCTAACCCTGCCAGTATATCTATCCCTGTCTCACAGTCACATAGTTTACAGTCTCATATGACCCGGATCATAAATCCACTATTTGTATAAATTGGAGGTCACCTGATTTAGCCAGCCAATTACTTTTTCCGATTTTTTTTCAATGCATCCGTTATCGTAGTTCCTTTCCCATCTCCCCTGCATAGTTATTGGTGCAAAAAGCGTCAGGGAAGGTGGGAGGGGAATCAAATTTTTAGTGAGTTTTTAGTGAGTTTGCCTCGAACGGCCTGATATTCGATCGAATATCAATTTGACCAAACGCCGTTCACTCATCTCTAATAAAAACCAATTTGAGGAGTTTGGCGAAAATCTTTATTGAAGAGAGAACAATTCTGGATTTTGTATTTAAATACTAGATATCCATAGGGATTGAATATAAGGTCAGATCTCTGTTATATTTATTAAAAGGTTTCTCGTGAAGCATATCACTATCATATATGTGTTATATGCAGTAATAGTAATATTATTAGACATCAGAATTTACAATATATAAACATATAGAATATTAGTGTAAGTTATTTTTCTCCTTTATGTAGGGAATATATTCATGCATTTGGTTTAGCTCAAATATGCAGTATATTCATTTTCCATCACATATTTCTGAATTTGCCTATCATGGGGTTATGATGTCATAATGTATTCACCCATAAATGCAGTTGGTTCAAGTTCACATGTGACGTTGTGTCTTACATATTCTCCATTTTTTGATACCGGTCTAGAGAATTTATGGTGTATGTATACCCATAATATATGTATACTCTCTTGGAAGTCGAATTCGGGAGATGGTTATATGCTGTCTTGATCTTGGGAACTGTCTACATTTTTCATGTTTCATTTCTTATGTGGCATAGTTTACATTGAAATAGAAATTGGTTATTTAGTTTGTTTTTTTTTAATTAGAAAACTGAAGAGGTTTTTGACCAAGAAATTCAGATCGGGATGGAATATCAATCTGTTATGGTGTTGGTGATTACATATGGGATATTCATATCCCATATATATTAGTTGTAGAGGTTTTCTATATTTAGAATATATTTATTTATTATATCTTTTTTGATATGACAGTTTTGTATTGCCATGTTCCAACTTATATGTTTTCATGATAAGGTATCCTGTCCCTTGTTTTTTACATTTTAGTTTATGAATCATACTTTCAGTCACTTATTTTGGTCTCTGTTGCTGTGTTTTTGGAATTTATGCCTTTCGGAGGATTTTATCTCCGGGTTTGTGTAACTACCTTGCTGTTATGATGTCAACAAGACTGGTGTTTGGATATTTTAAATCTTGTTTTTTAAACGGGTTGTTCCATCTCAAGCAACCTTTTTATACTGGTAGCTTATGTAAATTGAAGACTTTTCCTAAATATATTGGTTTAGAAATGCTGCTTTGTTTGCCTGTTATGTGAACTTCTTCCTCCCATTGTTTACACAGCATTGCTATAACCATGGATCTGTAGGACAAGTGGCGTCACTCACTGCTCTTGTCAGCAGGACAATCAGTTCAGCTACATGAAGTTTGCTGATAAAGCGGAGTCTGTTATCTCTCTATATAAACTCACAGATAACACAGAGTCTGTTGTCTACAAGCATGTGCATATTATCTGATCTATATAAGTATGTAATATGAGAATTAAAAGTTACATTTTATTTACTCTTTTTGGTGCTAGGTTTCACACTTTGATTCAATACCCTGGGAATCTGAGGGTTCTGTTTCTGGGCATGATTACTTGACTGGACTGCTCTACATGAAGTATTAGCAGGGTGAGCTGTAGCTTTCTCCTTTTTCTCACTTATGTACTATATATATCAGTATAGTAGGTTCCACGCAGAGCTTTAAAAAAGCCTGTAGTCATAGACTGATATGTAGAGATGAGCGAGCAATAAAATGTTCAATATTCGATATTAGTTTCGAATTGCCGCTCAATATTCAACTATTTGAATATCTCATAGATTGTAAGCCCTCGCGGGCAGGGCCCTCTACCCCACTGTACCAATCGGTCACTGTTAGTATTATATCTACCTGTATATTCTGTGTATTGTATGTAACCCCCAAATGTAAAGCAACATGGAATTAATGGTGCTATATAAATAATAATAATAATAATAATAATAATATCGAACCCCATTATAGTCTATGGGATAAAATGCTTCGCTACAGGGGATCCCACCATTCGACTTAGGAGAGTAACAAAGTACACTAATAAAGCCCAGGAAATGATGCCAACACCCTGGAATGCAACTGGGACAACAGGGGAAGCATGTCTGGGGGCTTCAAGTACCTTTATTATGTCGGGATCCCTGTCAGCTTGCGATATGCCGGAGCTGACTTTTTCCCATAGGAATGCATTGACCAGCGTTGATTGGCCAGTGTACAGCATTCGGCCAATCAACGCTGGTTCTGCCTGAGGAGGTGGAGTCTAAAATTGGTCCACAGCAGTTTCCATTCTGGTCCGATTTTAGACTCCGCCTCCTCCGGCAGAACCAGCGTGGATTGGCTCGAATGCTGTACACTGGCCAATCAACGCTGGTCAATGCATTCCTATGGCGAGATGAAGCAGAGCTAGCCGTGCGGTTAGCTCGGCTACTCCGGACACCGGAGATGAAGCAGAGCTCAGCTCTGCTACACCCAACCATCCCTCCAACTACTCCTCCTGTCACACACATCTCTGGTGTAACAGAGCTCAGCACACACTCAGCTCTGCTACATCTCTACACTCTGTTGTAGAGATGTAGTAGAGCTGAGTGTGCGCTGAGCTCTGCTACACACGAGATGTGTGTGACAGGAGTAGTATCCGATACTGCACACTCTGCTCAACTACTCCGGAGTTGAGCTGAGCGCATGGCCCGATGTAGCCCACACTCTCCAGCCACACTAAGCCCCGCCTACTCCCTGCATCTCTACAATACTAGTCTAGGTAGGCGGGGCGCAGGGCGCTCTGAAGAGGACAGAGGACCCTGCCTCCCTAGACTAGTATTGTAGAGATGCAGGGAGTAGGCGGGGCTTAGTGCAGCTGGAGAGTGTGGACGGGGAGACGTGAGTGCATCACTCATGTCTCCCCTTCCAGTACCCGCCCACACTCTCCTAAGCCCCGCCTTCTCCATAATACTAGTCACGGGAGGCGGGGGCAGGGCACTCTGAAGACATGTGGAAAGAGGACCGGACCAAAAAGAGCTGGGAGCTGCAGCTATGTAGGTAAGTGGACAACAGTGGGGAGTTAATCACTACACAGCGTGGGGTCCAACAATTTTTGGACTACATGCTGTGTAGTGAATAGGATCGTTTTTAAAATCCAATCTCCGAATGATTGGAAATTGGATTTTATAAACGATCCTGAAATGTCAAGATCGGCTCAACTTTAAGTGCTGGCGATGTAGCAGTGTCCAATGTAGCAGAGCTGGACCTGCTACACACTTAGCACTGCTGCATCGGATTGCTACATCGGTAGAGCTGAGTGTGTAGCAGGTTCAGCTCTGCTTCATCTCGGCATAGGAATGCATTGACCAGCGTTGATTGGCTGAATGCCGTACTTCTGTATGTAATTCGGCCAATCAACACTGGTCAATGCATTCCTATGGGAAAAAGTCAGCTTGCGCATATCGCAAGCTGACAGGGATCCCGACGAGATGGAGCCCCAAAGAGTTGTGTGGGTAACATTCCCCCCTAAATAAAGGTAATCCCTAGCTAACCCTGCCTGTAGATCTGTCCCTGTCTCACATTCATATAGTTCACAGTCCCAAATTAGTTGAATGGTAAATCCACCATTCGTCTAAATTGTTATTTATCCGATTCCGGCCGCCAATTACTTTTTCCATTTTTTTTTCACTGCCTACGTTGTCATACGTTGTCGTAGTTCCTGTCCCACCTCCCCTGCGCCGTTATTGGTGCAAAAAACGCGCCAGGGAAGGTGGGAGGGGGATACGGATTTTTACTGCGTTTGCGGCCTTGTATTCAATTGTAATCGAATACCTCGAATGGCCTGATATTCGATCGAACGGTGTTCGCTCATCTCTACTGATATGTTGGTTGTAAGCATATGGGTAAATGGTAGGATTTTCATGTTTTTTTTTATAGATAGTTAGACAGATAGTTTAAATATGACACAGTTACACACATTGTACGCATATAACAAATTTTCCCTTACTTTTATAGTAAGACTGAGGTAACACCTAGGCCGGGTGTTCATCTAATGCAGATCCGTCAGAAATCCTGTGAATCCTGTCCTGCTAATTGGACAGTGTTAGACTGACGTAGCTGCTTTCTTCATTGTCAGAAACGCCGTTCTGACAGTGAAGCCCTTAATTAACATACAGGGCGCCAGGGGGCTACAGACATAATTCAAAGTGCACCAAAGTATGTGTAGCTGCATCTATAACATGGGGCAGAAAGCTGCACCGATTTGGAGTTGTGAAAGGTCCTCTTTAAAGGGGCTCTATCAGCAAAATCATGCTGATAGAGCCCCACATATGCGTGAAAGGCTATTCAGGCACCGTAAATGTTATATTAAACTACCCCCCCCCCCGTTTTAAAATAAAACCCTAAAAAAGAATCTGATCTACTTACGGATCGTGCACGCTGGGTGGGCATTCAGGGTGTGTCTTCTTTTTCATCCACGCCTCTTCTTCCTCCGATGTCCTCCGGTCCCATCCTCCTCTGGCGCTCGCGAACTGATACTGATAAAAAAAAATGTAATAGCCGTAGTAGAAGCCGCATGGTACTGCACATGCGCCCAGGCCATTTTTTTATATCAGTGTCAGTTCGCGAGTGCCGTAGGACGGGAGCGGAGGAAGAAGAGGCGTGAATGAAGAAGACGGCGCACCCTGAATGCCCGTGCACGATGCGTAAGTAGATCATATTCTTTTTTAGGGTGTTATTTTAAAACGGGGGGGGGGAGTTTCATATAACTTCTACGGTGCCTGAATAGCCTATTCACGCATATGTGGGGCTCTATCAGCATGATTTTGCTGATAGAGCCCCTTTAATATAAGCGGATCATCCACTCCAACAACCCGCAGACAAAGTTGTGGGCATAAGCTAGTTTTATATATATATATATATATATATATATATATATATATATATATATATATTCATTCACTTTATAGGTGAGACATGTCTTTAAATATTTATAGTTTCAGATTTGCACAAAAACGGCAATTATAGGCTTTATTTAGGTCACAATTTTTACATCTGTTTAACAGATACAAAAAAACGGACGCAATTGGATGATAATCTGTTTACATAGTCATAAATTTAAAAAAAAATACCTGATCTCTTTCTGTCGGATTTTTTTAAAGACAAAAAATGTAGTATAACATACTTTCATACTTTTGTATCCGTCCAAAACAATAGGCAAAAAGAGAACTGTTTTTTTAAATTGATTTCTAGATTTCTATGTAAACGGATGACTATCCGTTTGTAACCGTTTATCGCATCCATTATACAGATGTGCTAATTTTATGTAAAAAAGATGATCTGACTAGAGCCATAATGGGCTTAAATGCCTTTGTGCCTAAATGCCTAAATATATATGTGTATATAATAAAATTAAAGGTTTTTTTTTATGTGTATAGCTTAGAATCATATGAAATCATCTTAATGCAGCCAATTAATGTAATATTTTTTCTATAAGACTGAATACGGTTATTCTGTACTACAGCACATAGATCTTCAACAGCGTAATTAGATTTCCTAATCCATGATAAAAACAAAAACAAAGCAGAGCACTAGCGCCACCTACTGGATGGTTACAATATTTTACAATGTAAGATAATGCAAAAAGTACTCTCATTTTCTTTGCTGCTTTGAACACTATGTAGTTACATCCTTCCCATGGTGTAATAGTCCATTATGGCAAGAGTCACATTGTTAATTAAATATTATTACATCATGGACATGACACCCCTCAGGAGCTGAACAGGCATCATCTATATTAGATGTCAATTGTAGCATATAACCAATCCCTTGCTTCAACAGCCTTAATCCATGATAACTTGGATCATGGGTGTTTCAATAAATACAGGGTCAATAGTGATTCAAGGCGTTTAAGTGGTTCTCAGTGCTCAGAGCCGCTGACCCCCCCCCTCCCCCACCACCACCCCTCGCACTGCAGGACGAGGTGCACTGATGCATTTCTACAAAAACTGTGGACCTGATCAAGGTCCCTGGATCTACCATTATTTTTTTCTTAATTATTATTTATTGAATATTTTAGAATTTCACCAAAATATGCATCTGTAGACTTTAAAAAAACAACATATTAGATACAGAAAGCAGTTCAGCAGGAGGCAGCTGAACTGGCAGCAAAGGAAGGGGGGACATTAAATTGGTGGTAGATGCAGGGGAACATTAAGCTGGTAGCAGATGAAGGGGGGATTTAAGATGGTGGCAGATGAAGGAGGACATTAAGCTAGAGGCAGTGGAAGGGGGATATTAAACTGAGAACAGATGGAGGAGTGGACATTAAACTGGGGGGGGCAGATGAAGGGTGGCATTCAACTGGGGGAAACTGGTGGAGGTTTTTAAACCATGGGGACAGCTGTCTGCCTCCAGTTTCCCCCTGTTTAATTTACTGTATATAGCATATTTTAAAATGTGGTTCTACTAGATGACATCTTTACATAGGACCAGCGCCGCACCTCCCATGAGGCAACCTGAAGCAACCGCTTCAGGCGGCGCTATTCCAGGGCCTTGGGGAGGGCGGCATTTTTGCTTACCTAAGCCAGTCCAGGACAAGCTGTCCTGGACTGGCTTAGCGTCACCGTCACCGAGCGGTGGATTGGGGAGGCCGCTGGAGCAGTGCTGCTCCAACGGCCTCCCCTCACGCTCAGGCAGAGAGCAGGTCCTTTCCGTGCCTGCTCTCTGCCTGCTAACGCCGCTCCGCCACGACCCCTTCGCTCCGCCACGCCCCCTCCGCCCCCTCCTCCCGGGGGTGTATGTGTGTGTGTGTGGCTTTCTGTCGTCCGCCTCGGGCGGCGAAAAAGGCAGGTTCACCCCTGCATAGGACCCTATACTATAATGACTCACCACTCTCTGGGCCTTGGCCTCAAATGAATTAAGGTTAAGTGTGTGTATATTATACTTGACATACAAAGCAACCAAACTCCTCTCTGGATCTTGGCCTCCAAATTAATTAAAGGAAAGTCTAGTTAAATTATATTATGATCTAATTAAAATTAATCTTGGGTATATGGTTGGTGTACAAAATCAAAATAGAATCAGTCACACTTAATATATAGGCATATGGAGACTGTTAGACTAGCTACAAAGCTTACCCATACTCAGAAAAAGGGCTCCACTTTTTTCTCTTTCTGTAAGGACGCTTCCACCCAGTCCATTCTCACAATGAAGAATAGTTCTTCTTAAAATAGAGATTAAGGCTAAGGTCTCACGTTGTGGAACGCTGCTAAAAAAAAAAATGCTACCAAAAAGTGCATCATATTCTTTTCGGCTTCATTTTTCATTGCATTTTTGCTGACTTTTTCTCTGCAGATTATCTTATTAAACCTATAGGGAGAATGCAAATTTTTCAGACAGGTATAATTGACATGCTGTGTTTTTGAAAAACGCAGCTTTTCTGCAGCTTTTTTTTTTTCTGCAATGTGTGGCTGGATTAGCCAGAATCTCATTCACTTTACTGGTTTTGCAAACTGTTGCATTTTTTCCCGTTGTGTTTGCACAGTGTAGGGCTTCAACCTAAGGCCAGGGCCCCACGTGGCGTAAAAACCACCGTGTTTTAGGGCATGTTCACACGCCGGAACACCGGTATTCTGGTGCGGCATTCCGGATTAGGTCCAAATGAATGGGCCTAGTTGGGAGCAAGTCTTGCGCCGTGGACACCGCAGCTGAGTCAGCCACAGCAAGATAGGTCACCTTGTTTCTTTTTTCTGCTAGCGTTTTTTTACTGCTAGCGGAAAAAAGAAGCGATCAGCTCCCATTGAAGTAACTGAGAGCCATTTTTGGCAGCGGATTTTGAGGCGAATTCTGCGTCAAAATCCACTGCCAAAAAACTCTGTGTGAACACACCCATATAGTCCTTGCAATGTCAATGGGATAACTTCCAAATATTGCGGATAAATATGTGCAGTGGATACACTGTGAGTTCCAAAACTGTTGTTGTTTCTTTAAATAACCACATGTCAATTAAACCTACAGAAACAAAGGGAGTTTCCCTATTGGTATAATGCAAACAGAAAAGCACTATGGGAAAATCTTGAATGCGTTGCCACTGCGGTTTTCCCCGCAGCGCTTTTTTGTTGTGGCCTCCTACATGGGGCCTTAACCTATAAGAGGAAACACCAGGGTCCAAGAACAATCAGAGGACAGTTTTGCAACCCATAGCCGTAATTGCCATATTGTGAATCTAGCCTTATTAATGTTATTACTTTGTTATATAATATCTGATCCTGTTCAAATTTCATGTAGATGGATATTTAGGTGACATGGGTGACATTTGATTAGATTAAAGTACCATGCCTTCTGGATTAAGAGCACAAGCTAAGGCTAGGTTCACATCTGTGTATGGGTCTGCATCGTTCGGGTCAGACAGGGTACCTAATCAAAAACCTAGACCCAGACTGCTAAAACAGGCTATAATGGGGTCTGTCGGGTTTCCGCCATTTTTACACTGAAACCAGCAGAGAAATCTGGCCTTACTAATATTATATTAACATTTAACAGTACATTTAATGTAGTCAGTCAGTAAAAAAATACACAAGTATTTATAAAAAACTGAATGTTTTATGTTATGCACATCAAGAACACATATAAGGCGCCATAACAAGAAAGAGTGGTTTGGAATTTCTATTAAAAATAACACTCACTAAACATACAGAATTAAGGCACATTGGTGAGGAGTCCAGTAGCACAAAGAAAAACATTAGACTATTATTGAGGGTCATTTTTACCATTACTTGACAACAGAATCACTGAGCCCATAGAGCAATATAACATTTATACCATGAAATTCTATTCAGATTATTGTTTAGAATTTACCACAACATGGACAATTGAGCCACATATTAAAAGGGCTATCATTTCCAAAGACTGTTTTGTCACGTCAATTATTTTCATGAGTAAGGGTGTGACCACCAGATTATACATACTGTTAAATCATCAATAAGGTTTATGTTGGAGGCAATGTTGGACAACAGGTCTAAAATCATTGTGTGTACTGACTCTCCTAGAATTAATGGGAGGCAGGAAGCAAGATAATCATTGTCAGAAAGTGCCCTGTAGAGCTGCTTCTACACTTTCCAACTATGCCTTTCTTATTCAGTATTGCAGCTCCGTTTTCATAAAAATTCAGCATTTTCTTCTTATGTAAATTAGCTGAAAAGGGCTTTACGAATGTTTCATCTTGTGCTGTACTCTGCACTCTATCTGGAGTTAGGGGTGATTATCTGGAGTAAAGTGGGAAATGTCATTCAAGCAATGGGGGAAGGAACTGGGCAAAGAGTGACGTCCCAGCAGAAGAAGAAATGCTCCTAAAGTACTTTTCAGCAAATTTACATCAGGTTAAAATACTGATTTTCATGAAAATTGAGCTGCAACGCTGAATAAGAAAGGCCTCTTTGGAAGGTGTAGAAGCAGCTCTCCAAGGCACTGTCATTAATCTAATAACAATTTTCCTGCTGACAGACTCCCTTTATTACAATTATTTTTGCTTAACCTGGAAAATAAGAATCAGGCTTCATATGCACATGTGTGTGATTTTGCGATGTGGTACAGAGCCTAAATATGGAACCTAAAAACTGTAGGCTTGTCATGTACTTCTGTGTGCTAATACTTCTGGCATGTACTATCAGACGCAGAATTATGGAGCTATTCTCTTCTAGAAGTATTTCTTCTAGGGGAGACTTATAGCACTGATAACACAGCACTGTACAGGGCATCATATTGTGAAACACAGGGTAAAATAGTTCCATAATACAGATATAGAAGCATGTAATGTGCGTCCATGCACTTCTCTCCTGTGTGCATGATGGCTAAAAAAGATTCACTACAATTAAAAAAGACAGCAGCTATTTTTATAAGCCTATGTACATGTTCTGTCCACACTGTTCAGCCATCTACATGATACCTAAAACGTAGTTTACTTTTTGCACTGCTCTTCTTCCCTGTCAAGACTTTATGAACAGACCTCAAAGCATCAAATATCTAAGCCAAAATGCATCAGGTTCTATTGTTCACCTAGAGTTCTGAAAGTGCTACTCATATACTGTCATGGTCAGTGGATGTGAACATCATGGCTCTTGATGTACTGTATAGCAATGGTATTACTGTATGCTAAGAGTACACTTTATCATGGTTGTTGACTTAAGATAGGGATGTATTTTATGTAATAAGCTCTTACCTTGTTAATTGTTAATTTTTCATAATTTGGTAATGTTCCTCATAAAATGCTTCCATATAGTATGGTAAAATTCAGATTTTATTGATTTTTGCTATAAAATGCAGTATTAGTGGTTACTGATAATTTCATTTGCATTGAATCCTCCCATCAAGTGGATCAAGCGACATCAAACTAGACATGATATTATACTGTATGTAGCCAATTCAGTATGGAAGTATTGTATCTTTTACACACCCAGCCTTTAGTCACCAATCACAGTTGTCAGACCAATATCAGTCTAAACCTGTATATGTAGATCTGTCTCATTGGTTGGAAAATGCAGTTAACCTGCCTGATACCTTTGATAGTACAATATAAACAGTGAAGGGTTGGGGTTATTATGGTTAATAGGAGTGTCTTTTGCAATTATGCCATACCTGTACAGTATGAAGCTGAAAAAAATCTATTTGTTCCCAACAGTGACCAATCACAACACAGTTTTCATTTTATATTACCCTTTTAAAAAATAAAAGCCGTACGGTAATTGGTTTCTATGACCAAGGCTGAGGACCCACATTGCAGAAATGCAGCTTTTTTTGTTGCAGATTTTGTTGCGACTTTTGAGCCAAAGCCAGTGGTGGATTGAGAAGAAGGTAGAAATACAAGTACTTCCTATATATTTCCCATTCCTTTTGTAACCATTCTTGCTGTCTTTCCACAACGTGGGGCCTCAGCCTTAGGCAGTTTTCATAGATCCATTCCACAGTATGTAAGCCCAGTCATTGTTGGCCTCTTCATTGTCAAAACATAAAATACCCAATGCAAATGCATATCATTTTCCATGAAATTCTTATTTATACAACTGCAAGTGGTAGAATCATTTTGTAAACACACATTATACAGCAGGGAGTTGGCCCCATAAATGTTACATTATATATAGATTTATAAAAAATGTACATATTAATTAAGGAAATTAGTATATACTATGTTGCTGACATAAATTACTAAACTATAAATTCAGTGCTGGAAAATTGTATTTTTATTATATGTAAGTATTGTATCGAGCATCTGCCTTTTAAATGTATATTTAGGAATGTGGTTTGCTATATCATATAAATGAATGATAATAATTTTTAAATTCCAGATGTATAATGTGCTGAATGCTATGGAGAAACAGAAATGTAACAATGTATCTCAGACATTATAATTCAGCTTCATGTAACAATACATGACAATACATTCCAAAAGGCTGTAAAATGAATCTTATGTTGTGTGCTGTCAATTATAACATCCCTATTTTTGTACAGGTAATGGACATTTATATATTTATCAAAAAACATACAATGATTTTATCAAATATTTATATTTCTTAAACAGAACCTAAAATATAGTACAAAAATAAGAGGAGTCAACAGCATAAGGCACTGTATATCTCCTAGCACCTTATGAATTAAGGATTCAGCTTCTGTTGCTGGAAAGTATCAGTGCATTATAAACATTATGTAATTTCAAAGTGCCACCATGTATATAATAAAATAATCTACTCTTAGCCGTCTTTCTTTTCGAGTGGACAAGGACCATTAAGAACAGAGTTAGTTATGTAAGTTCCTATAACGCACTTTACTGTTTTTCTTGTACAATAGTGAGGTACACCGATATAGTATTTGGCTTCTTGTATAACGCAAATAGCACCATATGTTGTAAAACTTTGGTCTTTAAGTCTGTCTCATGCATACTTGACAGCGGCTGACGTATGTACGTAGATCTCCAGCTTTGAGAGTTGACGGAGTTGGTTTCCTGTGGAAAATAAAAATTGATAATAAATTAGCCTGTATAAATTATAATTATTTATTAAACATGTGTCATGTGTCTTTGTTATACTGTTGCATGGAAAAATTAAGAGGTTTCCCATATTTAAATTTTTAGACAATTTTTTTTTTTTTTTAGACAGAGTTAAATAATTATGCAAATATAAATAATTTAAATTTTGCATATTTTAAGCTTCACGGTCTTTGTAACATTGGTTTCCAGTATTTGTTGATATTGGTAAAATATATAATATATATAATATATATAATAACTCTGTCACCCTCTGTGTGCCAAACTAGCTCTAAGGCAATAAAGAGCCACCAGTTGGCTAACCAACAGTTGACGAGGTTATTCGGATTTCCCATGCTTCTTATTTTTAATCCAAAAGAATAGTTGTGAACTTTCTTTGCTGGAAGTCATACATAAGTACACCAGTTTACTTAGTGAAGATCAGATCTCATATTTTAACCCTACAAGCAAGCCTTAAGGTAGATTTTTCCAACTTACTTGAACATTTCACTCCTCTCTATTGTTGCAAGCCAAAAGCTGTACGTATTGGCGTAGTAGTTGCAAGTTCCTCGCCCATGGCACTCAATGAATGGCACACTGCGGAATTCTTCTAAACAAGACCCTGGTGATGCCAAAGCTTGTCCTGAACCCTCAGCACCTGAACCGGTTTGCTAGAATAATAAATATGATATATTGTACATTAGAATATGAAGTTTACATTTAGCGTATTTATAGCATTAAATATTGGCAGGAAAGCCCCAAAACACTCACCATTACAAATGAATATCCAATCCACAATGAAAACCATCCATCTGGACATGGGGGTATTTGAATTGTTTGACTATGAACTGCCATTACCATTGCAGGGGCCTCACACACACTGCACCTGTTAAAATAATCATTGATAAAGAGTAAAAACTTAAAACCTATATCAAAGTACTAAAATACAAGCAAACCTAGTAAGTCCACTTTCAGTTTTGGCACGTATGAAACCAATGCTAACTTATATTTCAAAAAGATCATAGTTAACCAAAAAGGTTAAAAAGAACCTTTCACCATCGGCTCCAAACAACTGTGAGGTTAAAATGCTCACTACACCCCTTGATTGCTTGAGGGGTGTAGTTTCCAAAATTGGTCCATTCTTAGGGAATTTACAGTATTCTGGTATTTTAAGGGCTCTGTAAAGATACATGCCACCCAAACACTGTTCCAACAAAATCTCCGTAACAAAATGGGTTTGGGGTTTGGATTTCTTTTAAATTTGGAAAATTGCTGTTAGAATTAAAAGCTTTCTGATGTCCAAAAAATTCAAAGATGATTAAAATATTCTTTTTTTCTCTCTTCTTCCTTCCTATTCTCTTCTTTCTCTCTTCTTTTTCCCTTCTTTCTTTCTCCCTTCTCTCTTATTTCTTTCTCCCTTCTCTTTTTTCTCCCTTCTCTATTCTTTCTTCCATAAAAAAAAAAATCTAATCTAATCCTAATGCCGTTACCACAAAAAGTGGGGTTTTTACGTGTTTCCTTAAGGGGATGAATCATCTGCAAACATTAGGCTTTTTGCTTCAAGTTCTCTGTAATGAACGCATAGTATAGTTATTGAATTAAAAATAAAATATTAAACAGGAAAACTTGGTTACCTGCTGATGAATGGCTGGATATTCTCCCCAGTTATAGGTGCCATACTCATTGGCATTGGTTCCGGAGTGGACAACCAATAGGAATAATCATTTCTTGATGCAAAGTTGCATACATTATTAATATTGCAGAAAAGGAAGGGCATTGTGCTGAATTTACGCAGACAACTTCCCGCAGCACCTAAAATTTAAACAATTCTTTATCATTATATGTAGCTCATAGTAAATCTACAGGTTTGGCAGGATTAGTAACACTAATGCAGAAACTGTATTTGAAAATTCAATCTTATTAGAAAATACATTCAGAGCAAATCTCTTACCAAGATCTTGTCCATGTGCCCTTTCATTTCCTTGTACATAGAGCAGTGAATAGCCACTATAGACTGGAACTGTTCCAAAAGGACATTGAGGAACTTCAATTGTTTGGCTGTGCCTTGTTACGAGGAATCCATGAGCCATAGAAGCTGGACCAGGTAAGCCCATTGGACCAGGTACACCATCTTGACCTGGTGGACCTTGATAACCTCTTGAACCTAGAAATAGAAAGGTCGAGGCAGTTTTAAACGTCTATATGTACATTTTTTTGTGATACATGTTATTTAGATACAAAAATTAAATGGGTCATATTTTTTCCTTAGAAAAAATAAAGTATACAATAACATACCAGTTGGGCCAACGGGGCCTATTTCTCCCTTTTGCCCTGGGATACCATTTATTCCTGGCACACCACTTGGACCAGGCAAACCAACTGCACCGATTGGACCTATAGAAAAGTAGGAGAAATATTTATATACAAAAGCTAGTATTCTATTCATATAGGATTGACTTAAATAAATCAATTCACTAACCTTGCTCTCCTTTAGGACCTGGGAAACCAGGAAATCCTTTTGGACCAGAAGGACCTGGTAGTCCAGGAGGGCCAGGTTCTCCTTTGAATATCTGAAACTGTCCTGTAGGGCCTGGGGGGCCTTGTGATCCTAAGAAGAACAAACTGTGAACCATCATGTATTTCAAAAATATGCTACATAGTATAGTTAGTTATTATTCACTTGCAGATAAATATAGAAATATGACACTATTTGAAAGTAGTAGTGACTTTTCAAGGAAATTAGTAATAAGGGGATAAAAATCTATGGATAAAAATCTATCTAAATAACTACTATCACTGCTCAAAAGGAAAAAATATTTAAGGGGAGGCAAAGGAAATTAGTGCTATAACCCCATCTTATTTGGATTACTAACGAAGAGATCTGATCTCCACTGATCATAAGTTATTTATGGCAATCCAAGAGATATGTAATTGCTTTGTTAAATAGGAATAAGTCTCAGTTCATATCATTGGAGACTCCATCCAGAACCCTTCTAACACATTCTGTCACATATGACAGAAAAGTAGTGCAGCATGTGCTGTTGTTGACGTCCATCATTTTAAGGATTCGTCAGCTTCCATTAACTCTGAAAGCCATAATGCATATGTGTAGACAGCCATACCCTATAAGGGCTGCTACATTTGCATGTACAAATGCTAGTGATTTTTAAAATTTAACAGGCATTTTTACAATATTTTTTATGGAGTTTTGTATTTAGTTAAATTTTATACATGCATTTTTCTTGGCGTTTTACAAGTCTTATAAAGAAAGAACCCATAAGAAAAACATCAGAAATATCATGTCCAAAGCAAAGCCTTATAAAAAAAAATCATGGCCACACAAATAGCACTAACCAAACACACTGTATGTTTTGTAATGCATTGTTATATTTCAATATAGACCTTAAAGGAGTTCTTCAGCCTTATGATACTGATGACCTATCCATAGCTCATAAACCTAAGATCAATGGGAGTAAAGACAAATAGCAACCCCACTAGCTGCCTGCACTGGAACCATTACATTGTACGGAGCCAGATGTAGACAGCTCTGTACACTGTGTAGAGGCCATGTCAGCTGGGATTTAAAATTATTTAAAAACCTTGCATTGTTACATTGTCTATAGGCACCCAGCAAACAGGTGATTTTTAGTCATATTGTGCAGCCACTCCATTTCTATCCATGTAATAGTGAAAATTGTAATCTCATGCACATGGCAAATATCATGGATTTACATACCTTTTGGACCAGGCTCTCCTCTATCTCCAATTTGTCCTTTGTCTCCTATAGGACCTTCTGAACCTTTTACTCCTAAAATAGGACAAGTAAAGCAATATATTTTAACTAATGTTGTCTATTAAGCCTAATAGATCCATCTCTCAATTTACATGTCTAATATCAGGTATTATATCCCAAATACATCCTGTTCTGTTGCCTTCTCTCCAATAACCTTGCATCCCTTCATCAGGCACCCAGTGTGAGTACAGTAGAGAAACAGAGAACAGGGCCTGGTTGTTGGAGCTGGGGGGAGAGAACAGTGGGTTCCCACACATATTTCCGTTCTTACTACATTCTTTTCACCAATCCATATTTTGAAATGTCCAATTAAGTTCATTAAATGTCATTTGGGAGGGCTCAACAAGAGGATGGTGAGCTGTTCCCACAATACACCCAATCAAGGAAAGGACAGATATGCCAATACATGCGGGAGAAATAACCATAGAAAATAGATGAATCATATGTGTTGTGAGGTATTGGTTGGTAGGTCCCAGGTCTCATCGTAAGGGACAATTTTTGTTTAGTTAGAGGCTTAACATCCTAGGTTTTATTTTTGCTCCATGTTGTAAAATAACCTCCCTATCCCTACTCTATGAACCCTGCAGAGCTCCTTTAACAGTCACATTACAAAAACCCTCTTTAAAATGTCTCATTTTTTTATTGCAGAATTTGAATTTATGACTCAAATAAATATTCCTGTCACATAGCGCTGGTAACTTATGTGCACTTTTACCCTTTAGCGATCTAATGCATTTTGGCCTTAAACCAGTAACATTTTATCCACCTCTGCATTCCAGCATTCATAATTTTTTACATTCCCATGTTCCCCACCCCTCCCTACCTGCATTGTTTGTTTCTCTTTGACTCATTTTTATTTAAATTTGCTTTTTGGTTCCTTGTATCTACTAATGTGCCCTATTGTTGATGTGCACAGAGGAGTGTGATGGCTTTTGGTGGATAAATGGTGGGATAGGGTCCCAATCCGTAATCAATATATCAAATGATCCCACCAGGAGGCAATACATTTCTTAGTATTATTGTGTTTTTATTCACACGGTTTCTACAATGTTGTTTGATCTCACCCAGCATTGTAGAAACCGTGTGAATAAAAACACAATAATACTAAGAAATTTATTGCCTCCTGGTGGGATCATTTGATCTATTGTTGATGTGCATTCTCAGTCTCAGAGCCATGGGCATGTCTATATTTATTAGAAACTACCCTTATCTCAGCCATATGGATACCCAGGCAATGTTAGTTTTTATTGTTTCATATTTCATATGAACAATACCATGAAATTTCTTCACCTATTTATGACAATGTACCATTTTCACTTTACCTGGAAATCCTGGCACTCCTTGAGGGCCCCTTTCTCCTTTGTCTCCAGTTTGACCAGGAAAACCTGCATCTCCCTACAAATAAAAGTAAGTAATTAGTTACCTTCTATATATTGGCAGAGGCATAACACGAAGCTCCTGGGCTCCAATGTCCCTCAACTAAAACGTATTGTTTATAGCACTAGTTTCCTCATAATGGAAACAGACTAAGGCTCCTAGGGACACCCTCTGTATCCCTTCAAGTCACACCCCTGCATATTAACATAATTATCTTCTGAAAATTACTTTTAAAGTGGGATTATTACTTACAGGAAGACCCTGAATTCCAGGTTCACCTTTTGCTCCCTGAAAACCTGGGGCTCCATGCCATCCTCTATCACCTTTTTCTCCTTTTAGTCCGTCAAGTCCTGGGGCTCCAGGAGAACCCGCAGATCCAGGAGAACCTTTGGACAGAATAGGATGTAACTTACAAATACAGTAGCTTTATATTTTCACAGTTTAGATAACTATGTTCAAAGCAAGAAAGGTTTGAGCAACTTCCAAGCTTCAGTCACCACTTCTAGAAAGCAACAATGAGTACAAAGTTATGACGTATGTGAGATGGTGACAGGCAGAGTGCTGAAGTCCAGATATATCAGCCCCAGGTTTCTAACATATGTGTGGTCCTGGGTGGATCTGGAGTAGGTCTCAGCCCAGGTGTAGATCCTTGTAGATTACAGGGCCAAAAAAAGGCTGCAGCACCTGCATTGTGGGCAGTTCCGCGAGGTGAAAGGAGGTGTATGGTTCTTTCCTATAACACTGAGTCCGGTGAGACTATATTGCTCCTGTTTTGTTTGTGTGACTGGAAGTACACAATACAATGTACACAATAAACATTAGTAATATCCCATACAAATTTTAAAAATGTTTATTTCTTACCTGGAAATCCTGGAGGACCAGGCTGTCCCTTGTCACCTTTTGGTCCTTCCATTGCAATTCCAGGAAGTCCAGGGCCACCAGGTGGACCTTGTGGGCCTTGGTTTCCAGGAAATCCTTGATCACCTTTAATGCCAGGGAATCCAGGGACTCCAGGTGAGCCAGGTAATCCAGCATCACCTTTGAAACCTATTGTACAATAATAATAATAATAATAAGTACAAGCATTAATAAAATATTGAAACATAGTGGAGAGAAATATTATTTAATAAACTGTGATGCCTTCTTTAGGTCACATTGCTAGATCGGATTTTTTTTTCTTTCTTTTTTTTGACTGTTTTGTAATCTAATCCTTTCCTAGATAATATGCTTTAATTCTTGTGTACAGTAAGTTAACTTTTTTTTTTTTTACCAACAATGTAATCCATAATAATTTCATTATAGACAATGCAACTTTAGACCCACTTTATACATATATAATAACATGGGATCATATTTGCACTTATTTTACTGCTACAAAACTAGGTCCACAGTATACTTCTAGCTGACTTTATCAAACTGATGGTAAGCCTGAGATTTGCATCTGGCCTAAAATCCAGAACAAAAATATGGCTATGTAAAAATTGTAACTAGAGTGCCCCGGTTAAGCCATATGCATAACTTTATAGTATTTTTTCTGGAAATACAAGAGAACTGACTGGAAATTTCTAAAAATATTTCTGAGATCTACATCACACTAGTTAGACCGATGTTATTAGAATTGTATTATATATTTCTACACATTTTTACCTTTCTCACCACGTTCACCAGGAAATCCAGGAATTCCTCTCCCAGGTAAACCTTAAATTACATAAAAATATAACTATAAAGCATTGTTTTAAAACCGTAGATACAAGATGTGGAACAATAAACTATATGATAAAAATTCTTAATTCCGTAATAAATCAATACAATATACACTTATTAAAACCGTCAGTACAGAGCACACATTACATACAAAATGTGTTTTTACACAATTTGGAAATTGCCAGTGTGGATAATACAGTTTGGTCATGAAAAAACAAACAAACATTATAGTCTTTACTAGTAATTAATTGATAATATATTATTTTCCATGATATTATAGCTTACTTTAATATTTTCACATATGGTCTTGTTACTATGTTTCTTTCAAGAATGTTCACTATGATCATTACTTAGAACCTACCCAGTCCAGATCTTGCGTGAAGACTTGTTTTGGAAATGTAAGCTAAGTCTGGTGCTGGTGCTCGGCTGTCTTCTTTAGCCTGAAGTCCTCACCCTCTGTGACACCCCATCTTGTGACCTCTGAGGCCATTCAGTGGCCTTAGCGGCCTAAGGAAAGGACTCGGGACAGGTAGTTACTTCCCATGTCCTTCGCTGAAGCCACTGAATAGCCTCAGTGGTCACATGTGACAGGGACTTCCCCAGAAGGAAACAATGAACCTGCAGGACCAGGCTGCACTGGGAGGCACCAAAGCACCGGGGGCAAGTATGTTTTGTTTTGTGTTTTTCCACCTCCCCTGATCTAATTTAAAACAAAAAATCTTGGACAAACCCTTTAAATATATGTCACATGTATAGTTATGCTACTTTTCCTATCAGAGTGATGTTGATTGTACGAAGACGTTCTGATGACTAGTTTCCAGAAATGTGGCTTAAGAGAACCTTTGTGCATATCACATGACCATGGTCAGAGTTTTATTCACTAGAAGTAGGAGAATGAAAGACAGCAAGCGCAGATCCAGAAAACTGTGAGGAATTGATACAGAAAATATATTGGAAAATGGTTATCTTTCTATTGTACAATAACATGTGTCTCTCACTATTGGTCTGAAAGAGGTCAATCACTTTAAGTTTGTTGTCAGCTGGCCATGGACATCCATACCTATATACTTTCCTGTGTTTTTGAATCATACAATGTTACTGTATAATTATGTTTTACTTAAATATAGATTGGAGGATAACAATGAACCTTATTCAACTGTTTGGTATTTTTGTGTGACGTGCACCTTCATGGATCTTGTTCTGTGTGGACAGAGTTCCAGCTCCTACAGTTTAATGTCCCCATCTAGTTTTCGCCAGTTTAAACTGGAGCTCGAGGAGAGGGCCTTAATACTGTGGGGCTTTTTACAATATTATCAATGACACAGTTATTGTTATTTCCAAATATATTATATTGTAATAACGCTACTAGAATTGCATTCTTTGTGAAGGCAGCAGGTAAACTTTTTTTTCATCATGACCCTAATCACTTTTTTATTCTACCAGGAAATCAGTATTTCCATTGTGACTGAGTCGATAAGTGGTTGCCTATGAATTCAATAGGAATGATGATACCTTAGGAAATGTGGTGTCAGCCATTAGAGCAACCATTTTTTTCAAACTGAATAACCCCAAATTTGATAAGCAGGTTTTGTACCCTAATCCATTCCCTTAAATGCCTTGGTCGCCCTTCAATGCACCTTTATATTCTACCCAAAATTGTGCACAGTATTCCATGTGGTCTGACTAGTGATATGTTTAGAGACAAAACTAGTTCCTTGACATAGGCATCTATACCCTTCTTCATACATTCCATGATTTTATTTGGCAAGAGTTGCTTAGATTAATGTTACTCTTTCACAATGTTCTTAACTTTACATTGATCCACATTAAAATGAATTTGTAATTTCAGCACCCAAACTTCTAGCATGTAATATTAGACTTTCCTGCTCTGTGCTGACTTCTTTATAGAGCTCAATATCATCTGCATATAAAAGAGGGCCTGCTGCAGTTTAGCATGTCTGATCAATTGTTCCCTCAGATGTTCGTGGCTTATTCAGATTTCCCTATCAAAATAACCATCCAACCCAGACAAACATTAATGGTGAAATGAGAAGCGATATCACATGCATTTTTAGCATTAGGCTCAATTAATCATTCTCACTAAACCTGATACCATTTTTGTTATATTTTATGATTTACTAGCTATATTTTTGTTCAAGAAAACTGTTACAAATCCCAGAAATTGAAGTTTTTGCATTATTCTTAATCTAATAGTAGTGACAGCCAATATTTCTAGTTATGGAAAAAGAACAACAGAAAAGTTTTCAAATAAATTATGAAATATGACAATTTTAAAACATAATGCAACTTGACTTACCTGGTTCACCCTTTTCACCAGGTGTTCCTGGGATCCCATCTAAACCAGGTTCTCCCTTTTCTCCAATTGAGCCAGGAGACCCCTGAATTCCAGGTTGACCTAAACATTTACCAAAAACAGGACACATTTTAAGAATTTACTTTTCATTATTTTAATTGGTTGTTAATAAATTGTGTTTTAACCATTCTATTCTTTGGTAAAAAATATTTTAGACCTATGCTAAGGATAGCCCATCACTATGAGACCAGTGAGCATCCATCACCCAGCACCCTCTCTGATCAGCTGTTCTCAACAGCTGGTATTTAGAGAATAAACCAGGAGGCAGACAGCTCTGTGTACTGACCAAACTGAATTACTACAACTTAGTTCCCATTCAAGTGAATGTGAGCAGGCATGATTTGGTCACTACACAGAGAACAGAGCTGTCTGCTTTCTGCTCCATTCTCTGTATTCTTTAGTTCTTTGAATCCCACCAATATGATATTGAGGACCTATCTTTAGGATAGGTCATCATCATTTTTTTTATTTTTTTTTAAATGTAGGTTGTGAGCCCCACATAGAGCTCACAATGTACATTTTTCCCTATCAGTATGTCTTTTTTGGAATATGGGATGGAAATCCATGCAAACACAGCGAGAACATACAAACTCCTTGCAGATGTTTTTTTTTTTTTTTTTTGCCCTAGGCGGGATTTGAACACTAGGACTCCAGCGCTGCAAGGCTGCAGTGCTAACCACTGAGCCACCGTGTGGCCCCGGTCATCATCATTTTTATCCCAGAAACCAGCTTTAATTTTACAGGTCATTTTTTTGTGTGTTCATGTGGATGTAAGCCTGTTTAGTCATACATGCCTCTTACCTGGTTCTCCTTTTGATCCAGGGAAACCATCCTGTCCAGGGAAACCCTTTGCTCCTTTCTCTCCAGGTATACCTGGGTTACCTATTGGTGTGTATGTAACAACATAAGTTAAAGTTGCACTTTTTCACTCAAAATATTCAATTAAAGAGGCAGCACTAATCACCTGGAAACCCTGCAGGGCCCACTGATCCTTTTGGTCCTTGTAACCCAGGCATTCCAGGAACACCAATGTCACCTTTTTCTCCCCTTTCACCTGGTAAACCTTGAAGACCATCAGCACCAGCATCACCCTACATTTAGATGCATTTTACAAACAAATTTAGAACGAAATAATAATTTATCATACATGTATATTATATATCTGTTACAATGGGGGGCATTCAATATTTTGTTATAAGGTTTCATGATCACTAGTAACACCTCTGATTTTAGGTAAGCAAGCATTTCATTTAAAAACCATTAACAATAAAACACATTGGTGCACATTTATTAAGCTACTTGTGTCTTTTTTTCCCTGTAAATTGCCCCTTTTTGTGGTCTTTTTCTGTCCTGCACTTATTTATTAAGCATGTTTTCCACATGTTATATTGACCTTGCCACTTTTGCTTTTAGCCAGAAAAAGGAGACATGGCTTAAATGGACGCCTGAGCCCCATGTGGTGTTAACGGCGCAGTTTGGTATAAACCACAGCGTTTTACAGTCTCTGAAAAAACACACCCACAGATGAAATGCTGTGATATCTAAAATTGTCTTGTTTTTGGAAATCACAGAATGTCACTTATACCTATGAAAATGCTGGTGGTTTCCATATAGGTATAATTGAGGCAGAAAATCTGCTAAGGAAAACTCTACAGAATTTCTGTGAATGCGTTTCGCCCACCGTTTTTCCTGCATTGATTTTTCACTGTGGCTCACTAGTTGGGGCTTTAGCCTCACACTGTATTTCTGACTTGCGTCCTTAAAACGGGGCAAAAAAAAGACAAATGCATGAAGCCTGTCAAGTGAAACAGAAGGAGTAATTGCACCTTTGTTCAACAAAAATAGAGCAATTGTGCCATTTTGAACAAAAAGGAAGCAAGAGCACACGGCTTACAAAGGCGCATCTAAATTAACACATGCCTCAACATTTAACAAGTAGGTGTGACTACATCATAAATAGACACAACAGTAATACTAAACTAAAAGAAAATGGTACACCTGCTAAAAATATGTCCAAAAGAGGTGCAGATGATAGAAACCCCCCCCATTGATAAATGCTCTTTTGCACAGGCTGATTCAAACTACGTTGGGAGGAAATCCTCCTCTGTTGAGTTTCACTGCTTAACAGCAGCACTATCTATTTACACAAGAGATGGCAATAACATTTGTCTTAACTGCTGCATAAAATATTCTTCTTGTATTTGACAAAGACAAGGTTTTAGGTAAAAAATCATAGATGTATTCTCTGTAACTTTAACTGCTGTAAAATAGTGGTAAATAAATTGTAAATAGTAGTAATTAAATTATATTAAGAGATTTAATAATATTGCGACACTATCTGAGTGTCTCTGCTCCAATGAACCACATTTATCAACAATTTATGAAACACTATTGATATCAAGCACTATTGATTAGCCGCCGATCTGGTTGCCAGGGTACAGAAGGCATACAAGGTATATTACTGGAACCATCTATGCTCTTATTTGAATGGAGGTAGAGCTGCAGTTCTCCAGAGCTACCACTATAGAGTATGGAGCCGGAAACTGTTTTCAGTGTACAGAGCCATACGTTGTAGTGGTGGCACCGGTTAACTGCACCTTTACTCCTATTCATTTGAATAGGAGCCAAGTTACTTCTGGCCATATACATTGTATATGGCTTCCTGCAAGCGAATGAGCTGATTGGTGTGGGGTCTGGTTGTCTCACCCCCACCCATCTGATACCGATGACCTATCCACAGGTCATCAATTACAATAATACCTGGGTGTGACTGTAAAGCCCTATTCTCTTGAACGTGGCTTCAGCATGTCAGTTTGTAAATACACTATAAGAACAGAGAAAAATCTTCCCCATCTGTACTGCGTAAGAAAACAGAAATGCAGATTCTTTTTATATCACAGCATAATGAAGAAACCGCAATTGTATGAATGTGCTTTTCTTGTAATTACCTTTATACCAGGGGGTCCTGGAATGCCAATGCCTGGAACACCTTCTTCACCTTTAAGTCCTTTTTCACCCTTGATTCCAATAACTCCAGGCAGACCAGGAGTGCCCTGAATACCATGTTCACCCTTTGGTCCACTGACACCTAAGTATAAAATTTGTGTTCCCATAACATTTTATGCTATAGAAATTAAAAAAAACTCAAATTTAAGTACAGCCACAATGACTGTACGTAAATTTTAATAAACAATTATAAAAGCAAATTCACTAAAATTTTACCTGGCAAACCCATTTCTCCAATAGAACCTTTTTGTCCAGGAGACCCAGGAACTCCTGGTGATCCTTGAAGACCCTTCTCTCCTTTGGGTCCTGTAATTATGTAAGAATGTACCATTCATTTGTGTTACAAGACAATATTCTTTCAATAATTCTTGTCCGTATACCAAGAATACATATAACATTGTTGTGAAGGTAACAAATTGTTGAGGTCCACAATGCTTTGGTCCAATTAAAATTCAACTTTTAATAAATCTTCTTAAAAATCCATAATAATGTGCATGATATAACAGAAGAAAAGAAAAATAACAAACAACAAGTAAAAAACGTTTTTTACTTGTTGTTTGTTATTTTTCTTTTCTTCTGTTATATCATGCACATTATTATGGATTTTTAAGAAGATTTATTAAAAGTTGAATTTTAATTGGACCAAAGCATTGCGGACCTCAACAATTTGTTACCTTCACATGAAAGCTTTTCTCTTTGGAGTCCAGAGACTTGGGAGGTCATGCACCCTTTGGTTTCCATTACATGGTGAGTGACAGTGTCTGCTTATTTGGACTTTTTGTTTAACATAACATTGTTACCTGGCTTTCCCGGCATTCCTTGTTCCCCATCTTTTCCAGGCATTCCAGTAGATCCCAAATCACCATGTGATCCTTTTTCTCCTACAGGCCCAGCTTCCCCTAAAAATAATTTTTAAATGTTAATAAAAAGTATAGAATATTTAAAATTTATTTTAATTCAGATCACAGCCCATTTAGTTCAGTGGGTTCTGTGTCAGAAGACATTTATCCAAACATGGGTCATGTATACAGGATAATTCATTAAACCAATTGTCCAACTTCTTGAGTGATTGACATGGATCTGTGGCCCTCAAAAAGTTACATCTACTAGCCAATGGCATCAACCAAATTATGATGATCTGTAAAAAATAACGGACATTTACGCTCCTTGTTTTAAAACGGTCATTTGAATAAGCCCTTGGTCTAGCAATAAATCTTATGACTCCTTTTGAGTTCAGAACACACAATTTTCAGTATCATGTAAAATGGTATGTATTAAAAATGTAACCATTTGACTTCTAAAAGATGCAGGGCCATGAATTACTTTACCTTTATACCCTTGATCTCCTTTTTCACCCTTCATGTTTTCCATGGAGGGAATTGTTCCTGGGAGGCCTTGCAATCCTTGTTCACCCTTTTCACCTTTTGAACCTTCAGATCCTATCTCTCCACGCAACCCAGGTAGACCAGCATCACCTAAAAGTTTTCAATAATAATGATTAAAAACCACTTTCCGTAGATGGAAGGGGTATACTAACAAGGTGGAGGATGTTAATTCTCAAAAGCACAATACAAAACATAAAGCAGATTTACATATGTTGAATTATTTACTTTATTTTTTTTTTACTTAGGAGGCATTCGGTGACTTAAAAAAGCTTAGTATAATAAATATCCAACCATCTAGTATTATAATGGACTTGAAATTCATGTATATTAGGGGTAGGCAACCTTCAGAACTCCAAATGTTGTAGAACTACAACTCCCTGGAGTTGAAGGTTGCTGATCCCTGATATATACAAAGTCTAAGGATTCATGCACATGTGAGTGTGCCATCGAAGGGGTGTCCATTTCATCAGAACAGAACACAGCAGAAGCCCCTCTAGTGCTAAGTGTATAATGGAATACACTCACATGATACTTGTATGTCATTCCGAGTGTCATCTGACTCCATTTTGCTGGAAAATTAGCCCTAACTCAGATGCACACTCAGTCATGTGCATGGGGTCTAATTCCACATTCACACAACTGAGCTTCACCTGTGAAACTTGATCCATGGGTTGGCTGGACCTACCACATGAACAGTGTGCAGGGACAGGGACTACTAGTATTATAGTTATCTATGCTGCTAGGGGTCCCTGCCTCCAAGCGACATACTGTCTTGTACTAGAAACTGGCCAAAACACATACCGTGTTTCATGGGTGAAACTCTATTGTATGAATGCCAAGTTAGACAGTTCTCTGCATGCTCACTCCACAAATCAATCCTCACTTCTCCGTCTAGATGTTACCATTTAGGCACTCGCCTACTGAATCACTCATCCACTGAAGATGTCATTATCACTCACCTACAAATTCACTTTGGAAACAAACCATCTCTCATACAATGCACAGCTCTATTGCTGTTACAGCATCTGAACCTAAATGTATGCAGTACAAACAAATATTGAGCATGTCAGAAATCTCTGTCATGTAGGAAGAGGAGCAAAGGAGGAAACTTAAAATTGCTTTAGGCCGAGGGCGCACATTGCAAAAATCGCAAGCATTTTTGCAAACCGCAGTATGTCAATTATACCTATGAAAAACTCTGGTGTTTTCTGTATAGGTATAATAGATTCAATTAGAGATGAGCGAACAGTGTTCTATCGAACACATGTTCGATCGGATATCAGGCTGTTCGATGTGTTCGATTCGAATCGAACATCACGTGGCAAACTCCAAAAAAATTTGATTCCCCTCCCACCTTCCCTGGCGCTTTTTTTGCACCAATAACAGCTTAGGGGAGGTGGGACAGGAACTACGACACCGGAGGCATCGAAAAAAATCGGAAAAAGTCATTGGCTGCCGAAATCAGGTGACCTCCATTTTAGACGAATAGTGGATTTCAAATCCGGGTTATATGAGAATGTGAACTTTGTGACTAAGAGACAGGGATAGCTGTACAGGCAGGGATAGCTAGGGATAACCTTTATTTAGGTAGGAATGTTATTAAAAATAACTTTTTGGGGCTCTATCGGGTGTGTAATTGTGATTTTTGTGACATAAACTTTTTCCAATAGGAATGCATTGGACAGCGCTGATTGGCCAGAGTACGGAACTCGACCAATCAGCGCTGGCTCTGCTGGAGGAGGCGGAGTCTAAGATCGCTCCACACCAGTCTCCATTCAGGTCCGACCTTAGACTCCGCCTCCTCCGGCAGAGCCAGCGCTGATTGGCCGAAGGCTGGCCAATGCATTCCTATTGGTAGCAGTGCTGAGCCAGTTCTGCTGAACTACACCGTGTGCCGGTCAGCCCATCTGATGTAGCAGAGCCGAGTGTGCACACTCGGCTCTGCTATATCAGATGGGCTGACTGGCACACGGTGTAGTTCAGCAGAACTGGCTCAGCACTGCTAAGTCTCTGCATTCGCATAGGAATGCATTGGCCAGCCTTCGGCCAATCAGCGCTGGCTCTGCCGGAGGAGGCGGAGTCTAAGGTCGGACCTGAATGGAGACTGGTGTGGAGCGATCTTAGACTCCGCCTCCTCCAGCAGAGCCAGCGCTGATTGGTCGAATTCCGTACTCTGGCCAATCAGCGCTGGCCAATGCATTCTATTAGCCTGATGAAGTAGAGCTGAATGTGTGTGCTTAGCACACACATTCAGCTCTACTTCATCGGGCTAATAGAATGCATTGGCCAATCAGCGCTGGCCAATGTATTCTATTAGCGTGAGCTGAGTTTGCACAGGGGTTCTAGTGCACCCTCGGCTCTGCTACATCTGATGTACACTCGGCTCTGCTACATCTGATGCACACTCGGCTCTGCTACATCTGATGCTGCAGATGTAGCAGGGCCGAGTGTGCATCAGATGTGTAGTTGAGCAGAACTGGCTCAGCACTGCTAAGTCTCTGCATTCGCATAGGAATGCATTGGCCAGCCTTCGGCCAATCAGCGCTGGCTCTGCCGGAGGAGGCGGAGTCTAAGGTCGGACCTGAATGGAGGCTGGTGTGGAGCGATCTTAGACTCCGCCTCCTCCAGCAGAGCCAGCGCTGATTGGTCGAATTCCGTACTCTGGCCAATCAGCGCTGGCCAATGCATTTCTATGGGGAAAAGTTAGCTTGCGAAAATCGCAAGCTGACAGGGATTTCCATTAAATAAAGTGACTTTTATGCCCCCAGACATGCTTCCCCTGCTGTCCCAGTGTCATTCCAGGGTGTTGGTATCATTTCCTGGGGTGTCATAGTGGACTTGGTGACCCTCCAGACACGGATTTGGGTTTCCCCCTTAATGAGTATATGTTCCCCATAGACTATAATGGGGTTCGAAACCCGTTCGAACACTCGAACAGTGAGCGGCTGTTTGAATCGAATTTCGAACCTCGAACATTTTAGTGTTCGCTCATCTCTAGATTCAATAAGTCTGCAGAAGAAAAAGTTTTTCACATCTTTTTCTGCAGGGTTTATTAACTGCTGCTCGCTATGTGGGATCTTAGCCTAAGGCCCCACCTAGGGAAGCACAGCAAAAAACGATGCAGAAAAAAATGTGGTCCTTTGCTGACTTTATGCCCCTGTTATACCTATACAGAGGTATAATATAGTTTCCGGGGGTATAATTGACAAGTCTGCAAAGGAAAACTCTGCGAAAATTCAGTGAAAAACTCTGTGGAAAAAAATGCAATGTATTTCTGCCACATTCTTCTTTTTCCCACTAAATGAGACCTTAGCATTACTTTATTGCTTGGGGAAAAAAAACACTTAGGACAAGGGAGGAAAAATTACTTGCAATATGAAGCAGTTGCACATGTAATAGAACATATAATATACAGTGAATTTACTAAGCTAAAAGTGCTAGAAGTATGGATCAACTTGTGCCAAAAAAGTTGGCGTAGGCAAAGCGGTAAAAAATTCTGCATTTTACATTACCTGCAAAGTGAATGGGATTCTGGCTATTCCCATCCATACATTACAGAAAAAACATCTGGAGAGAAAAATGCTGTGAGCTCCAAAATGCTCACATTTTAGTATACCATAGCATGTCAACTATACCTACGGAAACGCTGTTCTAGGGAGAGGCTTAAAAGAACTTTTATTCCCTCAACCATCACACTGTTCAATAATTCTGTATAAGCCCTTGTTGATGCCTTTTTGTTTATGCATTATTAGGGTGCATGCACACTACGTAACGCCGGGCGTGTATGAGAGCCGTACACGCCGGCGTTACAGCAGGGCTGCCGAACACTTCCCATTCACTTCAATGGGAGCGCTCGTAAACGCCGCTGTTACGAGCGCTCCCATTGAAGTGAATGGGAAGTGTTCGGCAGTCTGCTGTAATGCCGGCGTGTACGGCTCTCATACACGCCCGGCGTTACGTAGTGTGCATGCACCCTTAGAGTGTATGTTATTTTGTATTGTTTATTTGGCTCATATCTTATTGTTCATATTATGTTTTTATTGGCTGTAAGGAAACTAATTTCCCTTTGGGATTAATAAACTATTCTATTCTTCTAAAACTGTGCCTCTGAATCCTGGCTGCAAGGTGATTCCTAGCCTTGCTATTCTTTTCAAGCTGCTCATCTAACTTAAATTTCATTTACCTTTTTCTCCAGGTAGGCCTGGATTTCCTGGAGCACCTGGTTGGCCTCGGATTCCTGGAACGCCCATCAAACCCATTTCTCCTTTATGTCCTAAAAATACATTTTTAATGTATCTTTTCTATTTCACTGGAATACATTTACAAATCTGCATAAAATTGTATACATTTTACCTTGTAGACCTGGAGCCCCATCATTTCCAGGCAGACCTTGAATCCCTGGTACACCAGGCATACCCATTATGCCAGGCATGCCAGTTGTGCCTTTGTCTCCCTTTGGTCCTGGCATGTCAGCTCCAGGAAGACCAGGAAAGCCTTGGTCTCCCTTTGCTCCTATTGGGCCTGTAGAGTATAGAAACGTCACAAATTAAATATTGAACAAATATTGACTCCTGATTTATTGTTATGAATCGCAGTAGTATACACTATTACAGTGACATATGGATTTTATTAAAATTAGCATAATAAAGCTGTGAAATTAAAAAAGGTATTTTACTTATTGACCCAGCAAGATATATGTGATGCCTTTATTTTAAAAATTCTAGGCATTTCTACATTATCTATTGATTAGAAACTATTTGTGTTTCAGCAACTGAGTAAAAAGCCTGGTAACATAAGGCTTTAAAAGTTTAGAGGCTACAGAGCATTATGGTAGTACATAACATAAGTGAAAGTTGGGGCATAGATGTTAGGGTTGGTTCACATCTGATTTTGTATTCTGTCCAGGGAGAGTCCGCATGGAGACCCCCGAACGGGACACAAACGCAATTGCAAGCACTGTGCTGTAAAAGCAAAAAGCTTGCTGTGCACAAATCATGTCCACACTTTATAGTCTATGGGGTCCGTGTGCTTTTACAGCACAGCGCTTGCAATTGCGTTTGTATTCTGTTTGGGGGTTCTCTGTGCGGACTCTTCCCGGACGGAATACAAAAGCAGATGTGAACAAGGCGTAACAGATAATGCATTGCTTGACAACATAGATTAGTAGTACAAATGCATATGATGTTTAAGGATTTAATAGGTGGAGCCAAAGGAACATGCCCAGAGTATGGAATCTAAAGTCACTGATATGGAGTGGCATAGAACTTAACTTTTAATATGTAAAATATAAAGTCCCACTCTGTGTAAAAGTAGAAACGTGATAACCAAATAGGGTGTAATAAAGCTGCCAATGCAAACACAGCTAACACTTTCCTTTACAGAAATTTTTTTGTCCAAACACCAAGAGTCCCTGGGTGTGTTACAACACTACCTAATAGGGTCTATTTCAAATCCCTAACTACATACATCTATTATAGTATGCGGATAAAAAAAAATCCCTCCTGTAACAAAGTATCTGGGAGCATAAATAAACAGAAAATCGCCCAATAAACTGAAAGGTATGGGAAGACGAATTTTAAGAATTATTTCATCTGGATTAGCTGCTAGTTCCTCTGCCTTTCAAAATATAAATAAACATGAATTTCTATGTTATATTTGTTCCCAGCAGATTAATATCTATAAATGGTCAAGTTACCTGGAACTCCTGGGGATCCTGGTAGTCCTTGAGGTCCTTGCTCTCCTGGTGGACCAAAGCCTGGTACACCAGGGTTACCTCTTAAGCCAGGTGCTCCAGCTGGTCCAGTGTCACCTTTTTAGAAGAAATATTTTTATAATACTTGGTTTGACATTACATTTTAAACAGGAGTAATTTTCTTAAAAGTAAATGACTCAATGACTTACATCATATACTGTGCACAGAACTCACCTTTAGCCCCAGACTGTCCTGGAACTCCTGGAAGTCCTTGTTCTCCAGGGACACCTGTTAGTCCAGTGTTTCCCTTTTCTCCAATGGGTCCAGAAGGACCTGGAGGCCCACGCAATCCTTTAGGTCCGGGCAGACCCAGTCCTGGCTCACCCTAGAAAATAAAAGCAAAAAAATAAACAATGAAACAGATTTTGCCTTTCATATAGTCAACATATTCTCTTAAAGAATATTTTAAAACGTTATTAAAGTCAACCTTGATTGAATTTTTTTTTTCTTTAAAAGTGAACTTTACAAGATGACCACCTCCGTCTGTACTCCAAAGAAAATGTTTATTTATTAATTATACAGTCAAAGCTTTTGAAATTAACACCTAAAATTAAGGTGGTAAATGGTCTTGTAGTAAGCTAGTGATCTCAAAGTATAACAAAAATTGGGAAACATGCAAATTTTGTAATTTTTTACAATAATATCATGCCTTCCTATCTAGGATGGTGACAACAGCACAGTATAGACAATTTTATGTTTAAAGGGGTGTTCTGATTCTTTTTTATAACCCCTAGCTAAGCTTAACAACAATAGATACTCACCTGTCCATTCAGCTAGGCATCCAGCGAGCAGAGAGTCTCCATTTGGGATGCCAGTCTTCTTAACCTTTGGCCAGCATAGGAATTTGTTAGGTAAACAGTGGCTGAACAGTGATAACTGCTGTAATGGAGCATCACTGCTCAGGCAATGATTGGCTGACACACGCGTATGCAGGTAGAACAAAGACTGGTGAACTTACAGGGGTGTATGCAGTCTTTATTATTTTAAGCCTATCTAGGGGTTAAAAAAAAGAACTGGAACACCCCTTTAAGTACAATAATGCCTTATACACTGTCACTGTGTAATCATCTTTGGAAGTTTACCCTAATGTATTGTTCTCCTCCACCCTTCCTTGCCTTCATTGATGTAATTAACATATTCTCCCAATAGACACATACAGTATATGTTTCATGTTTCATGACACTTTCAGCAACATGCCGTTTTTAGATAGGGCAGCATGATCTTATTGACCTACAGTGTACAATTGACATGCAGTGTACAATATCATATCATGCTGTGTCCAGTATTTCTTGCAGCTAAGGATCTAATCTAAACATATAGTCTATGTTTAACACTCAGAAATCAGCTAAGCATTTTAGCTTACATTTCAGGGTATCTGGATACTGTTACCTACTTTTGCTCCTGGTGCACCTGGTTCACCACGTAACCCATCACGACCTGGCTGACCAGGGATACCATCAATTCCCCGTGCACCATCCATACCTTGATAACCTGTAAAATTAACATCAAGCACCCAAATCTTAACAAAGTTATCACTTAAACAAAAACTACATAGCAAAAACTACATAGCATTTTTCTCTCCATTTTTATTCCCCTATTAAATACAGTCCTATGAAAAAGTTTGGGCACCCCTATTAATCTTAATCATTTTTAGTTCTAAATATTTTGGTGTTTGCAACAGCCATTTCAGTTTGATATATCTAATAACTGATGGACACAGTAATATTTCAGGATTGAAATGAGGTTTATTGTACTAACAGAAAATGTGCAATATGCATTAAACCAAAATTTGACTGGTGCAAAAGTATGGGCACCTCAACAGAAAAGTGACATTAATATTTAGTAGATCCTCCTTTGGCAAAGATAACAGCCTCTAGTCGCTTCCTGTAGCTTTTAATCAGTTCCTGGATCCTGGATGAAGGTATTTTGGACCATTCCTCTTTACAAAACAATTCAAGTTCAGTTAAGTTTGATGGTCACCGAGCATGGACAACCCGCTTCAAATCATCCCACAGATGTTCAATGATAATCAGGTTTGGGGACTGGGATGGCCATTCCAGAACATTGTAATTGTTCCTCTGCATTAATGCCTGAGTCGATTTGGAGCAGTGTTTTGGATCATTGTCTTGCTGAAATATCCATCCCCGGCGTAACTTCAACTTCGTCACTGATTCTTGAACATTATTCTCAAGAATCTGCTGATACTGAGTGGAATCCATGCGACCCTCAACTTTAACAAGATTCCCGATGCCGGCATTGGCCACACAGCCACAAAGCATGATGGAACCTCCACCAAATTTTACAGTGGGTAGCAAGTGTTTTTCTTGGAATGCTGTTTTTTTTGGACGCCATGCATAATGCCTTTTTGTATGACCAAACAACTCAATCTTTGTTTCATCAGTCCACAGGACCTTCTTCCAAAATGAAGCTGGCTTGTCCAAATGTGCTTTTGCATACCTCAGGCGACTCTGTTTGTGGCGTGCTTGCAGAAACGGCTTCTTTCTCATCACTGTCCCATACAGCTTTTCCTTATGCAAAGTGCACTGTATTGTTGACCGATGCACAGTGACACCATCTGCAGCAAGATGATGCTGCAGCTCTTTGGAGGTGGTCTGTGGATTGTCCTTGGCTGTTCTCACCATTCTTCTTCTCTGCCTTTCTGATATTTTTCTTGGCCTGCCACTTCTGGGCTTAACAAGAACTGTCCCTGTGGTCTTCCATTTCCTTATGTTCCTCACAGTGGAAACTGACAGGTTAAATCTCTGAGACAACTTTTTGTATCCTTCCCCTGAACAACTATGTTGAACAATCTTTGTTTTCAGATCATTTGAGAGTGGGCTGTCCATGCTCGGTGACCATCAAACTTAACTGAACTTGAATTGTTTTGTAAAGAGGAATGGTCCAAAATACCTTTATCCAGGATCCAGGGACTGATTAAAAGCTACAGGAAGCGACTAGAGGCTGTTATCTTTGCAAAAGGAGGATCTACTAAATATTAATGTCACTTTTCTGCTGAGGTGCCCATACTTTTGCATCGGTCAAATTTTGGTTTAATGCATATTGCACATTTTCTGTTAGTACAATAAACCTCATTTCAATCCTGAAATATTACTGTGTCCATCAGTTATTAGATATATCAAACTGAAATGGCTGTTATAGTATGGCTGTTAAATGGCTGTTAAAGTATAATAAATCTCCCCAATAGAGTTAAAGTGCATAAAAAATAACTAATAAATAATCATCAATAAAATCTGAGATGAAACAGAACAATTTAGATGTCATTGTAATTTAACCCTTAAGTACTATCATGGTGTCGCTCATACACCACTATCATACACATATCATTATGATAGACACCATGATAGTACTTAAACAAACATTATTGAAAAACAAAAAAAAGCAAATGGTAAAATTGTGTAATCCAATGGCTAAGAAATACTACTCACTGTAAAACTATTCCAAGGAGAGAATTGAGCATAGACAGGTACAAGAAGAAAGCAATATAACTGAGTGAACAAACCTTTTTCACCAGGAGGCCCAGGAAGTCCTTTCCCTTCAACACCAATATCACCCTTTTCTCCGGGAAGTCCAATTCGTCCTGGAAATCCAGGTGCACCCTTCTCACCTGAAGATAAAAGTTTAGAGTTTTGCTTTGTTTTCATATCTCTTAATATTTAGAGAAAGCAAATAAACCTAAACACAATACTTTACATTGATGTATGAGCTAATGTTACTCTACTGTACAAAAAGAAATAAAACAATATTCTATTATTTGCCCTATTCTGATACACTTGTGATCAGTGACTGGATAAGAAGAGAAACTTCATATATCAATATATATTTTAGAGTAAATACAGTACCAGACTCATAAATATGGCATACAGGGGCATTATGACTGGTACAAATATTTTGTGGGCACTATGTGGGCTCTATTACTGATTGATGGCAATACATGCTGAACAAATAGCTTGCCAGTGTTTCTGATCACTGTTACATTTTCGTGTATATTCTGTAGAGACTAACTTAATATGAAATGTAATATCCATCCAGGGACAGTGTGCTTTAACCCCTTCCTGCCAGTGCCATTTTTCTATTTTCGGTTTTCGTTTTTGACTCCCCGCTTTCCAAACCCCACAACTTTTTTACTTTTCCATTCAGAGGCATACGAGTGCTTATTGGAATTGGAGAAAAAGTGCATTTGTGCAAATTTTTTATGGCTTCGTTTTTACAGCATTCATTGTGCAGCCAAAATGACATGCCACCTGTATTCTAAGTTTCAGTACAATTCCGGGGATACCAAATTGATATACTTTTATTTATATTTTATCCTCTTAACAAAAATCCAAAACTTTGCAAAAAGAAAAAAAAAAATGACATATTTGTACACATGAAACTTTTTTTTATATTTCTGTGTACACGGAAGCTTATGGCATCTTTTTTTGCTGGGCCAGGTGTACTTTTTACTTATACCATTTTTGGGAATGTCTATTCTTTTGATTACTTTTTATTAAAGAGGACCTTTCATGAGTTCATGAGTTGGCGTGCAGGCGGCTTTATATACCGCTGGAAAGCCGACAGTGCGCTGAATTCAGCGTACTATCGGCTTTCATGATCTGTGCCGCATAACTCTTCACCATCAGAAGGGCGTTCCTGTAAGTCAGTCAGGAACGTCCTTCTTCACAGCAGCGTCTATAGCGCTGTACTGTGAGAGCGGGGAGGAACGCCTCCCTCCCCTCCTGATAATACTCCTCTATGGACGAGCTTTCCAGCGGTATATAAAACCACATGTGCCCCAACTCATGAAAGGTCCTCTTTAAAATTTTTATCAGAGTTGGAATGAATATGGAAAAAATATTTTTATAATATTTTCAAACCAGGCATTTCCGGACACAGGGATATGTAATGTGTATGTGCTTAATAATCGTTTCTTGCTTTTATATGTATCCTAGGGAAAGGTGGGGTGATTTAGTGTATATAGATATATATATATATATATATATATATATATATATTATTTTTTTAAAACTTATTTTTATTTTTTTTACTATATTATCAGCCCCCTAGGAGAATTGAATCTGTAATTATTTGATTGAACTGTATTGCAGTCTATGGGAGATTTGTTACACTAGTATAGTAATATTCCTATGACAAGCCTGGGAGCCTTCATAAAGCTCCCAGTTGTCATAGGAACAGGTCGGCTTCTTTTATCTCACCACAAAGGAGCTGGCCTGCAATGGTAAGGGTACATTTCAACGGTACATGGGGACATTTATTCAATTTGGGGGGCTACTGCACAGTGCAATGCCCGCAATCAGAGTGAACTCGGTTGTTAGTATGCCACTGAACTGGTTTCAGGATGAATTGGAATCCTTAACCAAACTGGAGGATAGTTGAATGTGGAAGAAACCATAGATCTCCACCTTAAAAAGGAATCAAACTAATAGCCTACTATACCTTGCTCTCCTGGTAATCCAGGGGAACCTGCACTTCCCATTGGTCCTGGTGGTCCACTTACAATAGTTAATTTTCCAGGTTCACCTTTATTTCCTAAAGAGGAAAAAAAAAATAGCAGAATGTAATCAATAACTCAGCTGGTTTGAAAGGCTCTAAGGGCATTTGTATAGTATTCAAAAAACTACACATTATTACACATACCTGGGTTACCAGGTAACCCTGAAAATCCAGGTACTCCAGGTTCTCCCCTTTCTCCAGGTTGTCCTGTTGGACCAGAACCTGCAGGTCCTTGTAAACCTCGCTGTCCAGGTGCCCCAGGAAATCCACTATCTCCAGGTGGTCCGCGCTCACCTTTGGCTCCAATTGTTCCCTAAATAGAAAAAGCAATAAACTCATAAATAGTCAAGCATGTGAATATTTTTGACCCTATCTCTCTGTGTTTATTAAACTATACGTAAAAGTTTTGCTTGTAGTAAATAACAGCTTCGGGTGTTGTCATTTTGGATGGTGTTTTGGTATTGGCTTTGGCTGAAGATTGTTAAAATCCTGGTGGTAAAAATCTCACCAGATGGTGCAGTTTTTAATGCTGATTTCATAGCCTAACTGCTATGTGTTTGTGCACCCTAAAGTGAAAACGCAAAGAATAAATTGACATCTAGAATCTGCACCATCAAGCAATTAAAACTGTTGAATTTTTTCACAGTATGCAGATGACAGTTTTATCAACTTCTTCATTTTGCTGCTAAGGTACTGTAAGTTCTGTCAGATTTGGATCTATTCTTACACTTTTTTAAATCCTTTTTCAATTATATTCAACATATTGGGCTTTTTAATGTGTATGTGAATATCTATATAATTTTTTTTTTCACAGATAGCTGATGCTTAGTTGCTTACTGTACCTCTCCTGTCAGCTTTGCTGTATGAGCTTGCTTACTTTGCTTTATTAACTTCTTTATCATAGGCATTAATAGTATAATTATTGTACTGTTGGATGCCTAAACATGGTAGGATTGAAAAACTATAACATAAAACTCAGATAACACTGTGGGTGCATCTTCCCCATCAGCCTCTGGTTTATGGCGGTGAGTATTATATTGCATCTCTTTCTTGATACTGTAATAAGTTATGACATTTCTCTGTCAATTACATTTCACTCATTGTAGTAGCCACAAATTGCATATAACCTGGTAGATTATGTAGAGAAGTGAAGTTTGTATGTATGGCTGCCTCCAAGAATGGTTTTTAAAATATAATGTTATATAAGATATAAATAGAAGCAACATTTTAAATATATAAAGAAGCGCATAAATGTTCCTCTACAGACGTCCATCTAATTCATGAAATTAAAATGAGATATATCAGACTTCTCTTTAATCTTGGAAAACATGTAGTAGAAATAAAATGTTCATACCGAAACACCTTTAGGACCTGGTTGTCCTGGCTGGCCATCTCTTCCAGGTCTTCCTTCTCTTCCAGGATTACCTTGCAGCCCAGGTAAACCAGAATCTCCTTTATCACCTTTCAATTTTGGTTCAAAATAAACTTCGCCGGGTGATCCTTTTGCTCCAGGTCTTCCCATAAGACCTGGAGTACCTTGTAGTCCCTAAAACAATAATAGTTATAATAATATTATAATAATAGTTGCGTAGTGTGTCTGATACTTCCACTCACTTTTTCATGCATTTTTCTACGGTTAGACAATTACACATTGACTACTTACACGAACTCCCGGAGGGCCATCATAGCCTGGTTCTCCCCTGTCTCCTTTACTTCCTGGTTGGCCAGAAGTACCTTGAGAAAAATAATTAATAAACAATGAATTAAAAATAAAAAAGAGAAATCTTGGTTTTGGTTAAAATTAGAGGTGAGCAAACCTCTCAAAATTTGCTCCATTTCGGTGGCTCAGGTCACACATTTGTTTCAGATTTCAAGTTTAAAACATAGTGTATAACACTGTCAGGGCTCCTAGGAATCTATCTATTCAATTTCTAGTTCTTGAAGGCAAACACAGCCAAAGTTATGTCAAAGTGAAAGTGAAATGTATGCCCAATGTTGAACTAAAGGGTCTAGAGCCCATCTGAGAAACTTGATCTAGTGTCACTAAAATCTTGCTTTGATGCTGACTATCCGGGAAACAGCACTGAGTATTTTCCCAGTATTGTCATCCCCTATAGTACTGTGCATGCCACGCATGCCTCAATGGCTCCATGGCTAGTTCATGCACAGTACTGTATGGGCAATGACTTGGTCAAGGAGCATCCCATACATGCGCAAGATTTTAGTCAGAGAGATATGATGCAGACAGCACACAGGGCTGCCATCAAGAATTTTGGGGCCTAGTACTATCAAAATTTGTGGGGTTCCCGATGTTTCCTGTCACATGTTACCCACACAGCATGTATAATATTCCCCATTGCTCTCCACAAAGTATAGTGCTCCCCAGCTCCACTCCACAGTATAATACTCTACATGGTATATCCTTTTCCACAGTAGAGCCACATGGTATACAATGCTCTTCAGTGGCCTCACACAATATAAAGAGCTCCCTTCAGTCCCCCGTGGCATAATACTCTACAGTGGTCCCACACAGTATAATATGGTTCCCGGAGCCTTTACACAGTATAATGCCCCACACAGTATAATATGCTCCCCAGAGTCCACCACCACCACTGTATAGTGTTCCTCAGTGGCCTCATACAGTATAATAGGCTCCACACAGTGCTCCCCTCCAGTATAATGCTCCACAGCGGCCCTACATAATATAATAGACTCCCCACAGTTTAAGCACATGCGGCATACAGGGAAAATGTGTTATTGTTGCTGGCAACTCTGCCAAGTTGGAGTTGGCAAGGAGCCATCCAGCGGTATACTGCAGGGTACAGTGCTGCAGTTCCTCTGCTGTGTGGCTCATCTGATCCAGGTTCATTAATTGTAAAACTGCATGATATCACTTCACCTTAGATTCACAAAATGAGGGGTAAGGAGTGGAAGCAACACCTTGCCCTGGTAAAAATGGTGGTGGGAAGCAGTCCAGAGAGGAGGATCCAGAGGAGATGGATGTGCCCTCCATAGAAAGGTTCCCTAGAGAAATAATGGTGGCTAGATATCCTCCATAGAGATGAGCGAACACTGTTCTGATCGTCCGAACAGCATGCTCCCATAGAAATGAATGGAAGCAGCTGGCACGTACACTTTGCCGGCAGCCGGTCGCTTAACCCCCCACGTGCCGGCTACGTCAATTCATTTCTATGGGAGCGTGCTGTTCGGAATGGCTGTTCTGAACAGTGTTCACTCATCTTTAATCCTCCACTGAGGTTGGGCATATATCATCATTTGGTGAAATGCAATGGAATCCACTAATTGATACGACAGCTTCAGCACTGCCAGCACCTTGGCTAGGTGTGTGTTAAGTTGCAGGACCACTGGATGACTGGGCGCATGTTGCTGTTTACTGAACACACACTCCCTTATGAATGACTGATGTTGGCATGGAAGAGGAGGAGGAGAAGAAGTAGTTAGTAATGAAGTTGGTAATGCTAGGTGTAGATGTGGCCTGCCTACAAGGAAGATCATGAGAAAAAGGAATAGAACGGTCTTGCTCACTATCCGTGCCAGTGTCACTACCAAGTCTATTTAGTCAAATAAGATGGTGATGCCTTTTCATGTGAGTACATAGAGATGACACGATGGTTGAGTTTCTGTTTTCAGATCTTGCACATTTCTAAAACATAAATTGATGGCAATGTACAAAAAATTTACCACATTGGAAATGACTGCATGTAACTGCTGCCATCAACACCAGCAGCTGCAGAAATGTGTCTGAAACTATCATCACCAGTGCTACCACCCTGATACCGCAAGATTCCCTTAGATTTGCCCATGGCAGGTTTATTGGATATTTCGGCTGTGTATTAGCTAGAATTGCTACAATCAACACTGCCCCCACCCTCTTCATCTAGTGTCTCCTTGTTATCCTGACCCAGTTGCCAGGTCCTATCTGCAAAAGATACCATAAATGTAGCGAATACGGCACTCAGCAGTTCAGAAGTACAACAGAGGGGGACGCAATCCATATTTGAATATATAAAGAAAAACTGTAGCATTTCTTTTGAATATTTTGTGAAAAACACTCCAATTATTTTACACAGCCAGAAACAAAATGTTTCCGTTTTGCATCAGACCTTCATCAGTTATCGGAAGTGGTTAGGAATAAGAAGTTGTATGAGCCATGGTGATGTAAAGTGAGATTGACCAATAAGGTCTTGGTGCTCCATGTCGGGCCCTGGCCTACATAATGGAGATTTGTTTCAGAATAGCACAGATGGAATCAGCTTTTCACTGACTCTACAAACTATGTGTAAACACTATGTAAACAGATGAAACTGACACATCATAAGACACGTCTCTTCTGTTTTTTTCCTACACAATATATTCATCACTACAATCACCAATTGCTTGGCTTTGTTAAAAACTAAACAATTCGGAATATTCAGGTCGAACCTGGCCTGTAAACAATCGGGTCACCCATGTCTAGTTAAAACATATGTTGATCAATTTCATAATACCCTTATAGGATTTGGAACTGTTGTAAATTAGTAATTCCCTTCTTTCTCAGACACAGAATTAAATTATATTGAGTTTTAAGGGGTTTTCTGAGCTAAAAAATTTTTTTCTAACAATAAGTCATAAATATCATATTGTTTAGGATATGATAACTGTATCCCCACTCATCAGATGTTCTTAGAGTGTGAAGCCGGTCCATGTAACTGCAAATCAGCTCCTAATCACATGAACAGGAGCCAAGCTGCAGTTACTCAGTTCAGCCATTACACAGCGTTAAAAGCTTTCTGCTTTCTGCTCCATTCTCTGTGTATCAACTGCAGAAAATAACTGATGGGTGATGGTGCAGGGTGTCGGACCCTTACCAACGTGAAAGTGAAGACCTGTCATCATAATCAATGCTTTTTTGATTAAAAACACTCTTTAATAGTAGTATTGCAATAAAATTATGTTTTTGGTTTCACCTCAGGTATTTTCCCTTGAAATATATGGATTTGCATTGCATGTTAGGTATGAATTATAATAAGGCTACAGTAAAAAATAATGAAATGGGTTGTCCAGATCTTACTAAATGTTCTACAATAATACTTCTGTTTTTTTTACAATCTGACGCAACTAGGTATGGAACCATGGGGCTGTAATAGGTACCTGTAGCAGGGCAGCTACCAGCACTCAATGGAGCTGACCCTGTTCTTCCTATTGCATCTGATGTGCCAGAGCTACCGCCCACACACAGCCTCCGCAGGTCATCTGGTGTTCCACTAACAGACCAAGGACACACATAAAATGCCAAGGTTTACATTGCAGTTCTCCTCATTATAAGATTTCATAAGAAAAACACACACAGTGGGTTATTGGCATTACTTTTACAGGCCTCCAGGATAATGCCTTCTACTATTGTGGGGAATGCACAGTCTATCACCACAAAGCTCTTGTTCGAGGTGTTCACTGAGGTGCACCAGTTTTCTAAACCAGCTGACTTGCCTACAAAAGGTTTCAAACAGCTCTCCTGACCTCACTAGATGTTATCTCCTCCAAGCAGCCCTCCAGCAGCAAGCAGACCTCACGCTTCTACAAGTCACCCATCCCTCTTGATCCTATGAAGTGCATGAATGCCCCATAAATAATGAGCCATCTCCCCCCTTGGCAGCCTGGATAACATGTAACATCAAAGGATTGTGCTACAGGAGAGCATCAATCAACTCTTCCTGTGATGCAACTTTCAGGTGCAAATACTGCTGCTAAGAAATCATTGCGCCAACATTAATTGGGCAATGATCTTCACCTTTTAAAGAGATACCTATTCAAGAGAAAATTAATCTTACTACACCAAATTGTGGTGCACTTTATTAGCCAGCAATAACCTAGACCTTCTTCCAGTATCAATGACCTTGGTTGTAAGAGCATTCTCTGCCCTAGAAGACCTGGAACACCTAGTCGGCAATTCATTTTCAAAGCCATATGTAGAAGCCACTGCAGTAATAAAGTATAAGCAGGTGAAACTTCCGTGCATCTAAAAATAAAGAACCTGGAAATTTAGCGATCATTTGATCACTGGGTTGACTACTACTAAAAGTCACAATGATGCATAAGTACATAAATGTAAGATACATAGGAGCTTCAGCCATGTTGTACCTCACCTGCATAAATACAGGTATCAAATGATTTGTAATGTCACCATATCCTGAAAATTAATCTGTACCACTCTTCATTGAACTGTGCATGGTGTGTATATGTAATAGATGTGAATGACAGAGACAGAAATCACTGTGAGCTGTCGGTGTAAAGTTACACAGAAATCATACCTGGTTCCCCAGGAGGACCTTGAGGCCCTGGTGGCCCAGGTAGTGGCGATGGCATTGTGTCACACGCAGGGCAGGCATCTCCTTTGTCACCTTTAAAGAAAAGGAACATTTTTAATGCCTTTGCAAGGCTAGATTAACATCATCATTTTAAATGTATAATCCATAAAGAGCTTCAACAGTATACTGACTATATATATCTAGAAGGATCTATCAGAAAAGGTATAGAGATACACAAAGAAGACATCCATTTGATAGGTAATACATATACATAACAGTTTGTGTAAACATTAATGCAAGGTCAAAACACTATATCTGACAATGCGAACACACAAGAAATGCTAAAATGATTAAATGACACTGTGACACAAGAGGCATATGGGGACACATTGCACTGGTGTTATTCCTTTTCTGACACTCCTTTCTGTATGATATTATCAAACTCATATCTTTCTGGTGGAACTATGGCCCACTCTTCTTTACAATGTTGATTCAGTTAATTGAGGTTTAAGGACATTTGTGTGTCCCTCATTGCGAAAAGGACACGATTTGGCAAAAATCACAGTGTTTTACAGTACCTACAGAGCGGGTGGGATTCTCGCTAATCTCATCCACAGATTGCAGAAAATATCCACAGCGGAAAAGCTGCAATTTCAAAAAACGTTACGTTTTTTTTAAAATTGTAGCATGCCAATTATACCCATGGAAGTGCTGGTGTTTTCCATATAAGTGTAAAAGAAGCAGAAAGTCTGCAGAGAAAAACTCGGCGGACATTCTGTGTTGCAGACAAAAACGCAATGCGTTTCCGGCACGGTCTTTTCCGCAGCGCTTGATACTCACTAATGTATGTATAAATATATAAATAAATTTAATATTTTATACAAAAAACTTTTTTGTAAAAAAAAAAAAAAGGGGGGGGGGCAGAGCACAAATGAAGCCACAAACGTAGAAACGTAACTTTTTTTGTTTGCAAATTTTACTGTAATTTTTGAGCCAAAGCAAGATGTGGATTTAGTAGAAGGTAGAAGTATCGGTATTTCCTTTTGAAGTCATTCTTGGCTTTGGCAAAAAAACGCAGTAAAATCTGCAACAAAAAGGCACATTTCCACAACATGGGGCATCAGCATTTGATGGGAAAAAGTGGATTGGCTATGCTTATTTATTTGAATATGTAGTTTTGTCCTCTTCTTTTTCTGCCCCAGTAGGGGATTACACTATCCTATCCTAGCACTAACCTGCTTGATGATTGATTATGTTATATTACATCATAGCATATGAAGAGGTTAAGAAAAGTTTCTTTAGCAGCTGTTGTAGACCCTCTATATGAGAAAGATGAGTGTGTCATCTTACAATAATAAATAGCGGAGCGGAAGATGCCTAAAATGGGGTGTTGTACAATGAGGATGTAATACATTATAAAGGATATCAGATTTAACCTCAGAGTGTATAACTGCGCTGGGCCTGCAGACAATCCTTCAGAAGGAGATGTCATGTTCACGGGCTCTCATAGCCATGTGACATCTTAAAGGTGTAATGTCCCTAACCCAAAGACCACTGCTGGAGAACCAGAGTGCAACACTGGACAAGGTGTCTAAAAAGACTAAGACACACACTCATTTTTCTGGTGTTCTGTATAAAGGGGTATTCCTCTATTTCAAATAAAAATACTCAGCAAAATATCATTGTTGACTATTGAAAGTAAGAAGCCAAATTGTACAGTATATGTCACTAGAAAAAGCCCAATAAACTTCCCCTTTCTTTACTACTACTGAGCTCTTTTGTCGCTGGATAAATCCTTCATCGTCTTCCAGGACAAGCATACTTAGATTCTTTCTTTTTCTGCCCTGTAGCTGATTTTTTTAGATCAGTAACCATGCATGTGCCATCCTAACAGTATGAACAATTTCTGTTAGGAAGAATGGCCAGAAAACCATCCAGATCTTTAAAAATCCTGATATACAATCCCCAAGGTTTTACAGTAATCTATATAGATAAAACTCAAAATCTGTAGTAGTCTGCTGTATACAAATCCACAATTCTCGCCCGATTTCAGTGAAATTTGGCACGTCCCTCACTAGCGTCCCCCCGTCATGAGATTGGGGCCCCTAAATTTAGGCCTTTTCAGACCCCCGAGTATAATAATACTGTTTGTGGGGCCCGCGGTGTAACTTACCGATCTCGGCCGTTGCCAGGATCGGTAAGCAAATAGGGACTGTTACTGTCTGGAGTAACTCCAGCCAGTAACAGCCTATTAAAAAAAAAATGCAGTGGTAGCAGCTGTCGTCCAGTTCCCTAATGTCCCATGCCCTGTGGCAGCCACTACCCCTGCTACCCCGGTAGTTACACCTCTGGTGTAAATGTTTTATATGTTTGTGTAAGGTGCATAAATTTTAATTTTTGATAAAAAATAGTTTAAAAAATTGTTGTAATAGTTTATACTACATAATAGGCATTTAATATATAAAATCAATAAAAATGTTGAAACGAAAAAAAAAAGTTGTTCACATCAATGTTACAACAAATTAGTAAAATGCCAAAATAATAAAAATTTAAAGTGGAAAAAAAGATTTACTGTAGCGCTCTGAAAATGTCAATTTCAGTGTGACACTGAAAATTTTACTTTAGCTCGCATAACCAATAATTTAACATATTTTCCGAGAGCGAAGCCGTGGGTATTCTGCTAGTGTTCTATAAAACAGTCCATTTTGATTCAGGACTGTCTCCTGCAAATTTTGTCCCTAAGAAAAATGGTAATTTTGGCTGAACATATCTCATCTACCACAGGAACAAAGAATCCAGACACAATCCACAATCCATACCTTTCTGACCCTGTTCCCCAGGGAAGCCTTGTTGTCCTGGATTTCCACGGGGTCCAGATTCACCAGGTTGCCCAGGAATACATTCCTGTGTTGGATCTGTTGCATTAATAAAAAATAATGATGTAAAACAGAATTTACAAAATATGCATCAAATAATCAACTTACGCAACTCTATGGCTTAAAATACTGGCATACATATACCATAGCTAGGATGATGCATAGGTGTGTGTCTTATTGTATCATACATATTATGTATGATAAATCTGAAGCAGTTGTAAATCTGAAGTATTGTTTCATCAAACTATTAATATGTGTCCTGGTATGCATTCGATCCATCAAACTATACTGCCAAACCTGCACCAGCACCTACTGACTATGTGATATTCATTATAGATAGACAAGGAGACTATTTTTGTCAGTTTAACTGCTTGAAACATCAGCAATCACACTATACAGTATTCGTTCCTTACCTATTGGACCTGGTGGGCCAGGTAAACCAGGAGGTCCAGGTAGCCCATCTCTGCCCTTCTGTCCAGTTAAGGATATTCCAGGAAGTCCAGGTTCACCCTTTTCACCTCTCTCCCCTGTTAATCCAGGTACCCCGGGTTGCCCATTGATTGATATACCTGCAAATTACAAAAACAATATTCATAGTCATCAACTGAAGTAAAGTTATACATTTTAAAATCCACTTCTTTTATATGAACAATCACTTCAGAGTTTGTCTTTACATATTTTAATATTTTTGTAACATAATATATTTTCCTGTAACATACAGACTGCATTTCACACAAAATGTACTGAAAGACACAGATAACTGAGTTTTGCCACTTTTATTGTCTTATATGTCATCAAACCCAAAATTTCTGAATCCAAAGCTTCATAATCTTAGACTTCAACAGACGCAACATTTTACTACTTGTTAGATAACACTCCTTTGCAGCACATATTTGCTTCCTGGCACAGCTCTACAAATTGACTCCTCTCTCCCATCCCAATATAATTTTGGTTTATAGGTACAAAAAGGATTGGAAAGACTCAATCTGTAATAAACAGAAGAAGAGTTTAGGGTATGTTCACACGGTGGATTCTGCATTCCACGTGTGAACATTACACATGGCTAGCCTCGACGGGATGCCGATGCAGTGCACCAGCATCCTGTTGAAGCATTCCACTCCAGATTAGGCCCAAATGAATGGGCCTAATCAGGAGGGAGCCTTGCGCCACGGCAAGAAGAGTCATCTCACTTATTTTTTTTCCGCTACTAGCTAGTGGAAAAAAGAAGAGAGCGGCTTCCATTGAATTCAAAGGGAGCTGGTTTTGGCAGCGGATTTTGAGGTGGATTCCGTGGCAAAATCCGCTGCCAAAAAACTCCGTGTGAACTGACCCTTACTCTTCCTGAACTGCAGGAGGTGTCACTTTTCCCTTGTGCCTCCCAGGCGTACTTGGAGAGTAGCCGTTGATGTTATATGCAGTTTTAATTGGTACAGTACCTGGAGCTCCAGGAGTTCCTGTTAATCCAGTTTCACCTTAAAAATAAGAGAAATATTAAAAAATGCTGCTCAAATTTGAGACCAAAATTTAGATATCTGATAGTGTAACATAATAACCTTATGTGCACTTAATGTGTAGTCTGACTTCTATAAAAATTTACCTTTGGCACCCTTTTCGCCTCTGCTACCAGGATAACCAGGTGGTCCAGTATCTCCTTTTTCTCCAGTAACAGTTTGTTGGCCATCGTGTATTACCTAAAATACACCAAAATAATAAAAAGATCACTGCATTTCTATTGTGACATTTAGTTATTTATGCTCTTTAATTTGGATTTTCACAATTTAAAGGGATATTTCATCTCATTTTTTTCACCCCCTACAGAGACTTAAAATAACAAAATATACATATTGAAATTCCCAGTGAACAGACAGTCTCTGTTCAGGTGCCGGCATTGCTCATGTACAGACCAAACAGTGGTTAAGCAGTGATGTTTTGTTCACACAGAGCTTCACTACTCGGCCTTTGATTGGCTGACTCATTCATGTATGGGCAGAAGGTCAGGAAAGACCAGGGGGAAAGGGCAAGACAGTGACTCAGTGGTTAACAATCTACATTAAAAAAGAAAAAAGAAAGACCAAGACCCTGGATGGACACTCAGCTGGATCCCCAGCCAAGTATGTATATTTTGTTATTTTCAGCATCTGCAAAGGGGGAATTAGTCAGAACACTTAAGTCTGAGGGTAATTAATATAGATATGTTATGGAAGGGTTCAAAATTCCCAACTTACTACTCCAGGTGGTCCTGGTGGTCCACTGTCACCTTTTTCTCCCTTGAAAGATAAAAAAAGTTACACTTTAAATGTTAGTTACAATTCTACATGTTGATATAGTATCTAGCGAGGGAACAAATAGTACAACAAACTGTGCAATGAACACTCTATACTGTACAGTAATCTACATGAATTACCACAAGATTACAATTGAACTTAATACTTAACAAGTAAAGTAATGCTTCTAAAGAATATCGCTTTATTGTGGAATTTATGGATTTATTTTGGTTGTTATAGTGATTATTAAACTGTTGCTTTAAAAAATTGATACTCTAGTCCTATTGTGTTACTATAAGCCCAAAAAAAGAGGGATAGGGCAACAAAGTAATAAGATGCTGGGATCGTCCTTAAAGTTTTGACTTAAAACACCCACTTATTCCAAACAGTCTTTTCCCCCAGATTCTTGGGCTAATAAAAGGAACCTAAGGAAATGCCTTGTCCCGATGTCACCTTTAACTTTGTGCACACAGTACTTGAGCATTGTACTTACTTTTTGTCCATCCTGTCCTCGAATTCCATCAATTCCTGGTACACCCGGTACACCCTGAATAGTTTAAGTAAAACATTAAGCACTGAATTTGTACATCAACAGTTCTGTTTCATTTCATACATTTCAATGACTTTTGATATAATTTTAGTAATGTTTATTGTATATTGTATCGTGTTTCATTTTATCTGTTTCTACATGATCCAAACCCATAAAGCAGGAGTATCTAATTCTATCCATGTGTCTGTCTATCCATCTATCAATAACTGTTCTTTGGTTTTGTTTAGACATCAGCAACTCGAAGCTGACGAAGTGGAATTCGATCCAAATTTCATGAAATATTCAATTTGCATAGAATCCGGATTTCTTCACGCTTCGTGGTAACGAATCGCATTTTTTGATAAAATGGCTGCTGCAGATGTTATAACATGGGGCAAGGAACTCCGGGAATGCAAGATCACCCATAATGCTATGCATGCAGCCAATCAGCAGCCAGTCAGCCTTGTGACGTTACAGCCCTTTAACCCCTTTGCAACTGTCCACAGCATCGGGAGCGGGTGTGGCTGTAACTGACAGCTAACACCCTCCTCCATAACCCCAGGTCGCAGCACAGCTCTGATCAGAGGTTTTAACCCCTTAGATGTCTATGCGTCTGCATAGTCTGACTTCCTCTATAGACTGCGATACACGTGTAATGCAGTCTACAGTGCTGAACCAGCGATCAGTGCATTGCTGGCTCAGGTCCCCTAGTGGGACATCATTAAAAACCACAGCAGACTCCCTATGAGTGTTACGGCAAGGCACAATGTTCTACATCACTATACAGGCTCTCTGCAGACAGGAAATAACTGCTTGTTAATGCATTTTGGATTTGTAATGAATCGAATCGTATTGCAAAATTCAGCAAAGAAGCCAAATTGAATTTTTTAAAAATTCGCTCATCTCTAATTTTGTTGTCTTCTGTGATAAGACATCACACTGCAGCAGTTTAACTAATTGGAGAAGTTTGTCTTAACTCTGCTGCATATCTATCTATCTCTCTATATCTATCTCTATCTATCTATCTATCTATCTATCTATCTATCTATCTATCTATCTATCTACTAAGCTATCAAACTATCTGTGCTCTGTTTATTATTATTATTATGGGATAAAATACTTACTTGATATCCCCTTTCTCCCTTTTCACCATCTTTCCCAGGTTTTCCCTAAGTATGAAAAAAAATGTAAAAAACATGAAAACATAAAATAAGAATCATGTACTACATGTACAATACAGATATCTTTGACTGTCACTATGAAAATATAATTGAAAGCACTTACTCTGGGCCCTGCTTTTCCAGGTTCACCCTTTTCACCTTTGATACTTAATCCAGGCTCACCCTAAAATATAAAAATATATATAATTGCAGCATAAAACGTTGCACTTTTCACTGAATCAAAAGGTCCCATACAATAGTAAAAAAAATTCTATAAATGTTGTAATGTTATTTGTTATTCTTCCTCTTTTTATTGAACTAGGTAACTATATGCCTTAACAAATTTTATATGCTGCTATATGTTACAAAAACAGAAATCTTAGAAACACTTTGAGAAAGCACTTACCGTGTTACCTTGGTCTCCTTTATTACCTTGCATACCCTTTTCTCCCTATGGCAAGGACAAAGATCACATGAAACATTGTTAGAAATACGAACGTTATGTGAGCTGCTCCATGTTCATTTTTATCAACCAGTGAAAGAAAGTACATGAGTGGTACTGCAGGGAGATCGTAATTCAATGACTTGCATATTAACAATTGATATTATATAGGAACATCATATTAACTCCTGTTCAATGTTATATGTATCTTAGGCTCCTCTCATACTACATTTTCTGTCACATTTATGTAACTACAGTGAATATTCTGATAATGATTTTTTTTAAAATGGCTTTATAATAATACAAAAACTACATAACCAGATCATGAGGCTCCAGTGTAGGACCATGTAGTATTTCTTGCATGAAATAGCCATATTGTATATCAAAAATAATTTGTGTTCTATAGAAAGGTACACTACCTTTTCTCGATACCACTCTGAACCTTTCTCGAATGGTGCTGGGCCTTGTGGACCTGGAGGCCCAGGTGGTCCTGGTTCACCCTGCCAAAAGAAAGACAGAAAAAAACATGATATTTACAAAATCAGCATTTTTTTTCTCAAAGCTGTCAATGAAATGTGTTGTATAGCACATATAAAATAATAAAATAGTTTCATGATAAATATTCAATGCAATATTAGCAGTATTTTTCCATATGTGAGCATGAAACAAGCATTCTTGTATTGTGTTACGTCTTAAATTTATATGATGAACACTTAATTAAAAATAAAGGAACAGATAATGGAAACGGGAAATGTGAGAGTAATCTGGTCCTCTTATCATCCAATTTAGAAACACTACACCATATACATTTGAGGAGCAATGTGGTAATTCCCGAATTGTCCATCCATTCCTGGAACATACCTTTTAATGATGGTAAGCTAATACATTCAATGTTATTTGTTTTCAGAGATGATAAAATTTAGGATTATATTACACACTGTAGCTGAGCTGTAGTAACCGCTTGTGGATTGCCACTGAGGCTAGGTTCACACAGAGGAATATGCCACGGGTGTGGGAGCAGATACTGCCCCCAAATTGATGGCAAATTCTATCCTGAATCTGCCTCCCATTGGTTTTAATGGGAGGGTAAAATTGCAGTGGGACACTGAAAAAATTTGCATCTTGCTTGATCTCGCCACTGATTCTGTGGCTCGGAGGTCCCTGCCGAATAAGCCCAATTGTCTGAGCCTAACCAGCAAGGACAGCTGCAATGGAATTCTGATCCCCTGTATCGGCATTCTGTTGTGGCAATCCAGTGGCAGAATACGGTAGCGGAAAATGGAATTTCTCTTCATTTCCTGCTGTGTTAATCTAGCCTAATAGTATATCTACATGTTCAGAATGTCAGAGGCCATTTTTGAAGCCAAAACCAAGTTTGGGTCATAAAAAGGCGTGAAAGGTTAAAGGACAGTAGCTACCTCTCTTTCTTTCATTCCACTTCTGGTTTTGGCTTTAAAAAACTGCATCTAAAAACCTGAACATATAAACACACCCTGCTGGTCATGCTTTTCTTGTTCTCGTCATAGCTTCATGGTAAGTACATAGCAATTAGCAGTAATCATTGGGGAGAATTAATAAATACTGGCTGATCGTGCATCGGTGTTAGGCCTGGTTCACATCTGCATTCGGTATTCCGTTCGGGAAGTCCACTTGGGGACCGCCAAAAGGAATACCGAATGCATTAAAGTGGTGAACAATGAAAGCACACGGACCCCTTAAACTATAATGGGGTCCGTGTGTTTTCCATACGGTGTCCACACGAAACATACGGAGAGAAAAAAACTTCAAGCACTACTTTTCACTCCGCATATTCTGTATGGACAATGCGCTGAAAACACACGGACCCCATTATAAATTATGGGATCCGTGTGCTTTCATTGCTCACCGCTTTCTAATTTGTTTAGTATTCCGTTCAGTGGGTCCTCAAGCAGAGTCCCCGAATGGAGTACTGAACACAGATGTGAACCAGGCCTAAATATTGTTTCCACTGCAAACAGATACAGCAGACTTAATTAGTGATTCTTATCAAATATGAGGCACCACAGAAACATAGGTAGGTCTTACAGTAAATCATATAGTACATCGATCAGGCTGAGGTAATCACACCCTGGGTCACTTTGATCTCCGCCCTGCTAGGCCCACTTTTCTCTAAAGTGGTGAGGAAGTCATAAAATGAAATAATTGGTACATTTTTGGCACATTTTTTGACACAAACGAAGTTGCTTATTAAAGAGGACAATTGATTTAGTCCCTTACTGATTTATCTCCTGCTTTCTCATACTTATAATAAAGAAAATTACTCACTTTTTCACCCTGTGGTCCATGGAAGCTTAGCCCCATTGTACCCTATGAAGGCAAAACATAGACTTTCAAAATTGTTTTATATTAAAATTGACTGATATTTTTTAATATATAACGTACACCTACCTTTGATCCTGGTGGCCCAGGTGGACCAGGTGGTCCCTGAAACAAAACAGATATAAAATAATGAATGTATGTATTGACAATATATGAAGCATGAATAGTGCTAATACTTTTATGGTAGATTGGAGATAGATAGTTTCAACACTTTTTGTAACACTTGGACATTTTTAAATCAGGAGGGGATATAAAGAAAACTGAACAAGTCACTTCTTCTACTGAATTGGTTGTTTAAGATAGTTGAACCTAGAACTAGAGAAAATATGCTATATACACCAAAATTAACTGTATAAAAATGATATTTTGCAAATGTATTACTGTGCATATTGCCGACCCCCAGCATTCAGATGTTTATGGCCTATCCCATAGTCATACTTCCTGGACCACTGCTTTAAGTTCTAATGCTACAAAAAAAAAAAAATTGTTTTTCAAATAGGTACTTACACTACGTCCTGGTGGACCGGGAGGTCCTATTGGTCCTTCTAAACCAGGTAATCCAGGTGTGCCCTTTATGAACACAAATAGTAAAGTTATAAAATGAAATAACAATGTAAACCTATTGATTACAATCCATCATAATGTGCATTTAACTTACTGGTATTCCAGGGATTCCAGGTAAGCCTTTCTCTCCTTGTATCATTAATCCCTGCATACCGATAATATCTCCGGGGTCTCCCTGGAAAAAGTAAACGTATTATAATAGATTAAATGAGTTGGACTATAATGGAAGTTAACTTAACACTAAATCAAGAAATGAATGGGAGTGAAAATTAAGACAAAATATCTGTTAGGGCTTATGTACATGGGAAAGCCCTATGCATAGGAAATGGCCTATAGATTCTAATATTTTTTGTGTAATCCAATAGAAAAAATCCTCTGCATGGGGGATATTGGAGGCATACATGGTGATAGTAGAGGCTTCATGCACCTTTGTGACAACCCTGTTATGGCTTTATGAAAAATGGAGTTGTAATACAAGCAATTGCATGTGTCCTACATCTGCAAGAAGTTTTAAAAGATTCCTAAAAAAAATTCTTGCAGAAATCTAACAGATAAGACTGGACTACGTGATCACTTGTCCCTTTTATTCAGCTTGGTGATCAATTGTTGAGCTGGGCTCTGATAAAGGACCTGAAATTTGCTTATCTGATATCAATTAAAGCTCAGAAAGACAATTCAAAAGTTCCCGCCATTACATTTAGGAGAAAGGGGAGACACTACATTGGATGTCTCATGGGACAAAACAGGATTGATGACAATGGAGATAGCATTGTAATTGTTGCTGCTGCTTTGTTTCCTTACCCTACACTATAAATATAAATATATATATATATATATATATATATATATATATATATATATATATACACTCACCGGCCACTTTATTAGGTACACCATGCTAGTAACGGGTTGGACCCCCTTTTGCCTTCAGAACTGCCTCAATTCTTCGTGGCATAGATTCAACAAGGTGCTGGAAGCATTCCTCAGAGATTTTGGTCCATATTGACATGATGGCATCACACAGTTGCCGCAGATTTGTTGGCTGCACATCCATGATGCGAATCTCCCGTTCCACCACATCCCAAAGATGCTCTATTGGATTGAGATCTGGTGACTGTGGAGGCCATTGGAGTACAGTGAACTCATTGTCATGTTCAAGAAACCAGTCTGAGATGATTCCAGCTTTATGACATGGCGCATTATCCTGCTGAAAGTAGCCATCAGATGTTGGGTACATTGTGGTCATAAAGGGATGGACATGGTCAGCAACAATACTCAGGTAGGCTTTGGCGTTGCAACGATGCTCAATTGGTACCAAGGGGCCCAAAGAGTGCCAAGAAAATATTCCCCACACCATGACACCACCACCACCAGCCTGAACCGTTGATACAAGGCAGGATGGATCCATGCTTTCATGTTGTTGACACCAAATTCTGACCCTACCATCCGAATGTCGCAGCAGAAATCGAGACTCATCAGACCAGGCAACGTTTTTCCAATCTTCAATTGTCCAATTTCGATGAGCTTGTGCAAATTGTAGCCTCAGTTTCCTGTTCTTAGCTGAAAGGAGTGGCACCCGGTGTGGTCTTCTGCTGCTGTAGCCCATTTGCCTCAAAGTTCGACGTACTGTGCGTTCAGAGATGCTCTTCTGGCTACCTTGGTTGTAACGGGTGGCTATTTGAGTCACTGTTGCCTTTCTATCAGCTCGAACCAGTCTGGCCATTCTCCTCTGACCTCTGGCATCAACAACGCATTTCCGCCCACAAAACTGCCGCTCACTGGATGTTTTTTCTTTTTCGGACCATTCTCTGTAAACCCTAGAGATGGTTGTGCGTGAAAATCCCAGTAGATCAGCAGTTTCTGAAATACTCAGACCAGCCCTTCTGGCACCAACAACCATGCCACATTCAAAGGCACTCAAATCACCTTTCTTCCCCATACTGATGCTCGGTTTGAACTGAAGGAGATTGTCTTGACCATGTCTACATGCCTAAATGCACTGAGTTGCCGCCATGTGATTGGCTGATTAGAAATTAAGTGTTAACGAGCAGTTGGACAGGTGTACCTAATAAAGTGGCCGGTGAGTGTATATATATATGTATATATATATTACCTATGAACTCCTCTTTGTTCCCTTTTTTACATAATGCTCATAATATTACTCTCCTAGTCCTGCAACAGTATGCCATTTTACTAGGTCATTTCAGGAAAGCATTTGCAGTTCAATATGGTTCTCAGTCATTAGTTATTACACAATTGCCATAAAACTTTCAATGTAGTTCCAGGAGAATAATAAAGCATGTTTCTTTTTTGTTTTGTTTTTTTTTTAAAGAAATCATACCACTGTTAAATGGAGCTATAATGCAATGCTAGATGCAGTTAGGGGGTGTTCACACTACCGTTGGTGACCATCAGCAGTGTCTGTAGCTATTGTCCGTTACAAGATTTTAGCAAGAGACACTAGCTGAACCGTCAGTAATCCGTTAAAATTTCCATTCATTTCAATGGGATTTTATCTTGTTTTCATTAGTGTCCATTTACATCCAATCCGTCTGAAGTCTATTTTTTTTCCAGTGGACAAAAAAATCCTACATGCAGGATACTTGAAACAAATGGATTCTTGACGGACAGTATAGACCAGGGGTCCTCAAACTGCGGCCCGAGGGCCACATGTGGCCCGCCAAGCACTTCTGTCTGGCCCCGCCGACAACGCCGGCAGGCGTGCATTTATAATGAAGCTCCTGGGGAGCTTGGGCCAGGCCATGGAGCGCACTTCACTTTACCTGTTGGAGGGCACCGCTCCCGATGTCTGTGCGACCTGCTCTCCCTCCGGCCCACTGTTTAAAAAGTTTGAGGACCCCTGGTATAGACTCTTAATTCTAAAGTGTACTGTTTATTTAATGCTAACAGTCTTAGGCGGCGTTCACACTACCGTTGGTGACCGTCAGCAGTGTCCGTAGCTATTGTTCGTTTTTTGATTTTTTTTAAACTGACACCTTCATAATGGAATCCAAGGGTCATGTGAACGCTGCCTTATCTAGGAGTAGAGATGAGTGAACTGATTTGTAATGAGTTGTATTTGTTATGAATTTTCCAAAAATCCCTAGATTCTTTGGGTTAATTTCCCTCAAATCTTTATTATACTCCTAGGTCTCTCTATTTAGGACCAAGATGTGCACGTTTTTCACTATGAATGTGGATCAAACCATTTTTCTGTTACGCACATAGCTCTCAGACCACTTTTCTAATACAAGTCAGTTTGCACCTTCCACCTGGCTGAAGTGTTTCAAATGAAACCCACCCACATCAGGTAATGTATTCTAGCAATGCTACATACCTTTATTCCTGGTACACCTGGAGGGCCCTAAAATAAAAAAAATAAAAAAAAAAAAAAATTGGTTAATTACAGACAGAAGCAGCAAGTGAAGAGATCAACATTATATAAAAAATATATACATTTTAAGTAAAAGGTTCATACATAGTCACCATTTGTTTGCACATTATCAAATTGCATTAGCAATGGATGTATTAGCCCATTTATTAATTTTATAAGGGGCACCTATTTGGATGATATAACACAGTGGTCCCCAACCTTTTTTCCACCAGGGACCAGTTTCAGCAAGACAATTTTTCTATGGCCCGGTGGGGGGTGGAAAAGGGTGTGGATGGTGGCGGGGAAGGGGTGTGGTTGGGGCGGGGTTAAGCATGGGGGTTTAAAAAAAAACGGTTTTGCCGTGGAGACCACAAAACACTCATGGGTGGACACTTTGCAAACTCATTCAAATGAATGGGTTTAAAGAGTGACTGCCGGTTTCCGTCCCCTGTCCAGTTTCTCGGGCAGAAGACGGAAACCTGAAAGCAGAGACTGGGCACAGATGTGAACCAGCCCTCATGCCACTGGGTCCATACTTTTATCCTCAGTTGTGAATTTTTTACATGGTTATGTACAATACAGCTTAGTAACTCCATGTGCCTCATAGTAATAGCAGTTAACCCCATCATGTCCCTCACATTAACCCCTGTGTGCTTTACATAAGGGTTACTGATATGTGAGCCATATGGAGGTAATAATTATCTTCATCATTGAGGTCCTTTATTAGTTCCTGCATATGTCTCACATATTAGTAACCATTATGTGAAGCACACAGGGGTTAATGTGAGGGACATGATGAGGTTAATTGCTATTAATGTGAAGCACATGAAGTTACTAAAACTAGTTTAATAACCCCAAATTCCTGACATTAATAGAAGTAGCCCCCCCCCCTCCCCCCAGTTGGTGCCTGGTGGTTTTTCTCTTTCACTTTCACTTTGCTCTACGGAGCTGTTCTCCTCCTCCTGGGGGACACTTTGCAGGATGCAAATGGCAGAAGCTGAGCTGTAGCAGCAGCAAGGCTTCACACGGCCCCGCACCCATTGCTGAGCTGGAGACTGGAGGAGGCTGGGCTATAACCTCTCATACAGCAGCTCACAGAGCCTTCCCCGGAGTCTGCTTGCACGGCCGCTGCGCAGCTAGAAGTAACTACAAAGCCTAGCAGCCGCTGCAAAGTGAGTGACCCCCCCCTAACGCCGGCCCTGCGGACCGATGCAACATGCCCTGCGGCCCAGTACTGGTCCGCGGACCAGCGGTTTGGGACCCTTAATATAGCAGACAAACAGGAGGAAGAACAAAGCCATCATACCTGCTCTACTTTATATAGTCAACAGAAGACAGTGTTTATGGCGACTTTTGTTAATGTAAAGATCACAGATGTTGTTGATGCCCTCAGTCAACTTAGCTTGTTTGCATAAAAAGAATCTGTCTTGTATCTATATTACCTAATTTTAGTAGTTACTATAGATGAGCGAACACTGTTCGATCGACTAGATATTCGATCAAATATTAGGCCGTTTGAGGTATTCGATTCCAATCGAATACCACGAGGCAAACGCGCTAAAAATTCGTATCCCCCCCCACCTTCCCTGGCGCTTTTATTGCACCAATAACTGTGCAGGGGAGGTGGGACAGGAACTACGACAACGGAGGCATAAAAAAAAAAATCTGAAAAAGTAATTGGCTGGCTAAATCAGGTGACCTCCAATGTATACGAATGGTGGATTTAACATTCGGTTAATTTTAGACTGTGAACTAGACAGGGATAGATGTACTGGCAGGGTTAACTAGGAATTACCTTTATTTAGGTGGGAATGTTACTCACACAGCTCTTTGGGGCTCTATCTGGTCGGGATCCCTGTCAGCTTGCGATATGCGCGAGCTGACTTTTTCCCATAGGAATGCATTGACCAGCGTTGATTGGCCGAATGTCAAACTGAGTACAGCATTCGGCCAATCAACGCTGGTTCTGCCGGAGGCTCGTCTGTGAGGAGGTGGAGTCTAAGATCGGACCAGAATGGAGACTGCTGTGGACCGATCTTAGACTCCGCCTCCTCCAGCAGAACCAGCGTTGATTGGCCGAATGCTGTACTCTGTATGGCATTCGGCCAATCAACACTGGTCAATGCATTCCTATGCCGAGATGTAGCAGTGCTGGCCGTGCGCTCAGCTCGTCTACACTGGAGATACAGTGACTTGGGCATGTTAGATGCCCCCAGGCATGCTTCCCCTGCTGTCCCAGTTGCATTCCAGGGTGTTGGCATCATTTCCTGGGGTGTCATAGTGGACTCGGTGACTCTCCTGAGTCGAAGAGTGGGATCCCCTGAAACGAGCATTTTTTCCCCATAGACTATAATGGGGTTCGATATTCATTCAAATAGTCGAATATTGAGGGGCTATTCAAAACAAATATCGAATATTTTACTGTTCGCTCATCTCTAGTAGTTACTAACATGTAAACCTTTATGAATTGTAATCTGTGTTCATACATTTTGCTTTAACCAATCCATCATCCAACAGCTTTCTTTCACATACTTGCCCAAAACCATGACTAAGGAGTGTGATGAGCCATCACTGTTGACTATGAAACCTATAGAGTCACTGAAATATACAGAGCTTTAGTAGAATGACTGTATTTAAATATTTTAGATATATAGAGGTGAACACTGTCTGGACTGATACGATAGTAAGCATCACTAGACGAGCACAATATTATTTAGTCACTGGGGTATTCCTGGATGTTAAGATATCTATTACTTATATATTGATCAAAATGGGTCAATCGAACCAATCGTTTATGAAATTTAACATTGATTGATTGTATTTACCGACTAAATACAGACCTTCAACGTCTAAAGAGATAGCGCCGTGTTTAATATTTCTGTCCAATATGTGTACGCTGCAGTCTATCATTACATGAACAATCTTTCCATAAAATTATACTTCTAGTGAAACATGTTTGTACTTTGCCTTATATCCTTGGATAGTCCATGGGCAAAGCCCTCTATCCCACTATATCAGGTGGTCACTATTGTTATTGTACTTGTATTATGTATTTTGTGTATTGTATATAAACCCTTAAATGTTCAGCACCATTGATAATAATCTTAATAATATTAGAACAATATATTCAAGTATTGTGTAAAATTAACCATCCAAGAAAGTAAGCAAGTACCATCTTACTAATATAGTCCCGATTTTGTGATTTTTGCTAAACATAAATGTACGTGACCCCAGCGCCGCACCTCCCATGAGGCAACCTGAAGCGACCACTTCAGGCGGCGCTATGCCAGGGCCCCGGGGAGGGCGGCATTTTTGCTTACCTAACTGGCTTAGCGTCACCGAGCGGTGGATTGGGGAGGCCGCTGGAGCAGCGCTGCTCCAGCGGCCTCCCCTCACGCTCAGGCAGAGAGCAGTCCTCTCCGTGCCTGCTCTCTGCCTGTTAACGCCGCTCCGTCGCAGCCCGTTCACTCAGCCCCGCCCCTTTCGCTCTGTCCCCTCCTCCGGGGGGGGGCAGCTTTCTGTCCTCCGCCTCGGGCGGCAAAAAAGGTCGGTTCACCCCTGCGTGACCCATATAGATATAAAGTACTTACAGGATAGCCTATCAATCCTGGTATCCCAGGTGGCCCCAATGGTCCTCTTTCACCCTATCAACAAGATAGAAAATGTATATTAATTGAAAATATTATTACAAATAACTGTTTGAATTAGAAAAATGTATTCTAAGTCTGTTTCATAATTTACCTTTGTACCATTGCAGCCTGGAATACCAGGCGGGCCAGGTGGGCCATCTTGACCAGGTATGCCCTTTAGAGATATAAAGTTATACAGAATATTAAAATACCATTTTCATATGCAATGAAGTACTTCTTATTTGTTCAGAATGAAAATAATACATACAGGGAGACCAGGGTTTCCAGGAAATCCAGCAGATCCGGGAGGCCCCTGGATTGAATGAAAGGAAAAAACAATAGCTTTTCTGATTGAATTGCTTCACATTGCAGACCATTTTGAATATAAAATGCACAGGATAGCAGATTTTTTTTTATAATAACAAAGCTTTATACAGTAGAATTAATCAAATAGGGAGGGAGAGAGTCAGAGGGAGAGAAAATTAAAGACATAGGCCTTATTGATAGCATACGGGTGAACATTTCTGCTGTCGTATATTGTGATGTGACATATAATATGAATATAAAATACATATCAAAGTCATTCCTCAGCCAACAGAAAGAGCAAAGGTCTTAAAGGGCTTCTCCCAGTATTAAGGAATGTATCCAGGTTTTAAAACAAATGGTCTATCTTTAGGATAGATCACTGATATCAGATATCTGGTGATACGTCTGCTATCATCCCTAACAATAAGTTGCTTGAAGGGGCCAAGACGCTTTGGCCTAGGGCTACGGCCTCTCCATTGGTTATACTGGTCTGCATAGCACAACAAAGTACTTTTCAGCATTTGTGTCACACCAAACACATAACAGAAATATCTAGACACAATAATGTTTATTTTGGATGATTCAAGTAACAGAAAGTGTTTTTATCACAGAATTCAGCTCCTAACACTCTAAAATATCTAAGGATTTGAGCACTTATACACGTACAATATGGGTCTCTCAATTGGCTTTCCAGGTAGGTAACAATACACTGTAGATGTAAAATTCTGAGCAATAGGTTACATAATAGTTTTACAACTGTAAGTCATATTTACAATATGTAATAGTTTATAAAAGGAATATCATTTTAGGTTAACTAGGACTTACTCTGTTTCCTTTTGTGCCTGGAAGTCCTGGTTCACCTGTGTCACCCTGTAATAGAGAATATTCAATATGTAGCACTTACTATAGGTGGGACAAAATTGAAATAGAAAAAAAGCTAAGTATATAGCTTACTTTCTGTCCCAGTGGTCCAGGAGGTCCCTCTGGTCCTTGAAGCCCAGGAAACCCAATAATGCCTTGTAGACCAGGTAATCCTCGTTCACCCTTACAAAGCGGATAGAAACATGTTGACAAATTAGAAAGTATGCTTGAACAGTAGTTCACAAATACACACATTATACTGTTCTCTAGAAGCTGCTTTGTTAGTTACCTACTCTTTAACAAGTGCCATTATGAGACTGCATCAAAAGAATATTCATGGATAGCAGCTAATCCGAAATGACATAACGCTATAATAATAAACTCTCACTACAGTTTTGTGTCCAGTAATAAAAAAAACTTCTTTTTTTTAAAGTACTAGAAAAATTTTTTATTCCATGTTAGAATGTCAAAATCTGAAGTATGACACATCTAAATATATAAACTAAAGAATTACTTGGTAATCAACAATTCCTGATTTTGGCCACAAGAGGGTGCACAGAACATAGAAATGAACCTACGATTATCCATACCGGACTGCATTTGTTTATATCATATAACCAAGCTAATTATAGTTTGGTCTATCTATCTAAGGTTATATTCACACAGGGAAGGGTTTTGTTTTTTACAAAAATTACTGTGACTGCCCTATTTATTAAAATAGAACTTACAGAAGTCTATGTGCTTGCCACCAAAAGAACTTTAATCATATGTACTAATAGGATGGAATGAAAAATAATGAAGTAATGAAAAAAAATGTATTGTGTGTCACTAATTATTCAGACTACTAATAGAGATGTAATTTACAGATATCGGCTGGTGATGAGCTTATACAGCTTCAATAATATAGTTATAGGTTAATAAGTTAAAAAATCATTTTATTCATGTGAAGCCTGGCTATCTACTTTTTAGTTCAACATGGACTGTTCTAGTGATTGATTCCCTTTAAGACTAAGACCCCACACAGACACACTTGCAACATAACTTTTTTTTCATCTTCTGTCTTATACAGTATATGGATATGTGATTGCTACATAATTTCTGTTGCACTGAACAGGAATCCTGACTCCATTTAGACAACATTGCACCAATGCCTCTATGTGCTGCTTTATATTGTGACTGTAACCAGATCTGTGTGATGTTCACAGGACTCCATTCTGGAGTCACATCTATTGTTACAATGTGCTGTTTGCAAACAATACAAAGGGATACAGACAGAGGATGTATCTGTAAATGACAATAAAATCTCTGCTCTGTTAGAATGATTAGCTGACACATGTTTTCCTGGTTTCCTCAGTTTTAAGGAACATTGTGTATGTTCAACTGACTCACTAAACAGGACAAAGCACCAGGAAAAAAATCTACTTATTTCTGCTTTAAATAACTCTTGCATCTGGATAATCACTTTACTTGTCCACCCCCAGGACAGGGCTGTAAATGAAGGAAATAAAGGTAATTCCTGGCTGACAACAGAAAAGCCCACAGAACACAGGAATAATACTTAGTAAAAAAAATGTCATCTCATTTTATGTAAATAAACAAAATGTTCTGCAAATTTCTGATCAAAATATATTAGTTTCTGTTGCAATTCCTCACTATTTTCAGGCTATTTCTAATGCCAGTGAATAAGAGCATATTCCTTCTCTCAGTTGATGCTAGGTTCCCACTAGCATTAGGGTTTCCATTCTTCAGGTCCACTTGGGAATCCAATAAACAGAAACCCTATCTGCTTAAAAAGCGGTTACCGTAAGCTATAATGGGGTCCACTGCTTGCAGGACTTTTCTTTCTGCCTATGGGGAACGGAGACCCCTAAACGCTAGTGTGAACGAACCATGAGAAGTGAATATGAGCTAAAAATCTGGACACCAAACTAATAGTGATTTTTGTGCTGCTGATGTGTATATATCTCACAGAGCATGTAGCCATTGTGCTACTGATAACACTGTAAATAACACTATTAGGCCACAGCGAGAGACAGTTTATTGTAGTTTTTCTGTTACATTATTACATGTGTCTCTGATGATTACTATGTTGCTTTTTATAAGTAGCCTCAGATCACAGAAATTATGTTCTGTTTTGTCATTGTATTTCAAAAATCTTTATAGGGAACTTGTCAAGGTTTTTTTTTACATCATATAAAGGCTCCATCATATGGAGATGAACTAATTCTCTTTCCATTTCTGCCCTCTGTAATCATTATTTTGCAGAAAAGTGAAGTTATAAATGTCTAAAAGAATAAAAAGTCATATGCTAATGTCATAACTTAACCTAAGTAGTCATGGGGAGGCATTGGGCAGCTTCACACCTAGTCACACTGTCAAACCTGATGAGATCTCCCTCAAAGTCCCCTCACTCCCTGATGTCAGTTATGCTCAGGTGGACAAGTGTATTACACATACTGAGACCCCTCCTCATCACAAGAATAAAGGTAAGGAGGAGAGCAGCCTAATAAGTGAAACAGTTCTCCTTAATAAGATTTATTATTAAGTTTAAGTTTTATTACTAAATTTCTTATAATCACCTGCACTATCCATTTAAGAAAAGTTGTTTGTAACTAGAGGTACACGTTAATAAAAGTTATCCTGGTCTTGCGATTGACATACTAGTATTGCGATTGACATACTATTTCACAACTCAGTGTAAGGGAATTGCTAGTTGAGCTAAACTTGACCCAGCCCCTGTCCCAACCTGCTTCCCATACTGTTCTACTTGTCAACGATCTTTGCCCGCTGAAAGCCTCAGAGCTTGTCCGTAGTGGCAAGTCTGTACAGATCCTGGTTTATGGATCCTCAGAGAAACTATTAGACCTGAAGAAGGGCTTATGGTGTGTTCACACATCAGTATGCCATCCGTCCGTTTGAATTCAGTTTGACACTTCAAAACGGACTGATGCACATACTGACGCTGGGTTCACACCTGCGTTTGGGGTCTCCGTTCTATGGTTTCCGTCTTCTGCATGGCAGAAGACGGAAACCATAGACTGGGTCCGGCCGTGCGCGGCGGTGAGCGTTTTAGGCTCTCCGCCGCGAAACCGGATTTTTTTATCCGGACACAGAGTACTGCATGTCCGACTCTGTGTCCGGATTATAAAACCCGGTTTCGCGGCGGAGAGCGCAAAACGCTCACTGCCGCGCACGGCCGGACAGCTTTCTTACCCATTCAAATGAATGGGTGAGAAAGTCTCCTGCAGGTTTCCGTCTCCTGCCTGTGTTTTAGGCAGGAAACGGAAACCTAAGTACGGAGACCGGGCCGCAGATGTGAACGAGCCCTTATTGTATACTGAAACCTTTTTATGCTGATAGCAAACGTTCTCAGTCCTCTAGAGGACAGATAAGGGGATTAAAAGTAGGAATTGTAAACAAAGTAAAGATAAGGAGATATAATAAATGTCCTTATGTCCTCCTTATCTCTACTTTGTTTACAATTGCTACTTTTAAACTTTCAAACTGAATTCAAACGGATGGATGGCATACTGATGTGTGAACATACCCTTAGTCCGACGCCTGAAACGCGTTGTGTTAGTTTGTTACTAATAAAGCTGATATTGTTCAAACTAACAAGGGGAGCGCAGTTCTTTCAAACCAGATTATTCACCGAATCTGAGTTGTTGGTCCTTTTACTTCACTGAATCACACAGGCAAGGCTAAGATTAACCATTAGATTAAGTTCACACAGAGATTTTTGGTCAGGATTTTGAGGCCGTATCCGTCTCAAAATCCTGACCAAAAAGACGGCTCCCATTGAAATGAATGGGAGCCGGTCAGAACTTTTTTCCAGGATCCACTTTGTTCTGGCTCCCAGAAAAAGAAGCGAGATGCTCATTCTTCAGTCCGTTTCGCCTCGCGATTTAGACTGAAGACACTCCCAACTAGGCCCATTCATTGGGCCTAATCCAGAGCAGAGTGCGCCACTGGATGCCGATGCACTGCACAGGCATTCAGTCGCAGCTACCTGTATTTTGGATCGGACCCTGAGGCGGCCTCCGCCTCAGCTTCCAGTCCAAAATACCCTGTGTGAACTTACCCTTAGATGGACAGAGGGAAACAAAGTACAGGAGATGGGTGTGGTGGAAATTCAATTACAGAGGAGAGGAAATAGGACAGTGTTCACACAGAGCAACAAAAAACTCTGAGCAAAGAATGAAACTGAACAGGCCTCCTGCGCTGCAGCATGCGAGCGGAAGTTGGCACAGAGTCCCAAACAGGCAGAGACGTTGTACTCAGATAAGCTGAAATGCAATGTTAACAACCCATGCACCTGTGCGATCTTGACAACAACAAGACTTAAACGGGTATAATAGTATAATTATAATTCATAAAGTTTATTAGACAATTATACTACAATACCCCTTTAAGTACAAAACAATGAGTAAATATTGAACCAAAAATAAAATGACCCTTTTAAAGATAAATTATACAATAGCAATAGATGTAATAATGAGATTTGGCTTGCCATTCTTATGAGCTTTACAACTCAAATGTGGTTCCTTGTGTATTGTGAGGGACAAGGCAGACAATAACGTAAATATGTGTAACCTTTAGTGCCCTTAATAGGTCAAGGACATAAAAGGCTCCTTACAATGAAATCTTTGGTGGGTACTCCCTTGGGGCAATACCTTGGTTTTTATCATAAGTATAATAGCTAAATAAACAATCTGACATTTAAAAAAATAAGATTAAGCTCTGTTCACACAGTAGAACATACTTTTACACAGGACTGATTTAAAATGGTCCTGCACCACCTACAGTCTGAAACATACAATATATGGATATGCAAATGTAAAAAGTATATATATATATATATATATATATATATATATATATATATATATATACTGTATATACAGTATACACTTCTGTGCTGAAGAACACATTTGGCTATGCTTGCATTAAACTATGGTCATTTCAATATGGAACCAGAGGATATAGTGTGTAGCCAGCAGAATAATCCATGACAAATTAGCTGTCCAGACATTGGTATTAATGTGTGTGAATGTGCCAAAACATCTTTCAAGTCTTCTGCAAAATGATGCAGCTGGAATACTGATATGAAAAATTCATTGTATGATCTCAGCCAGCCAGCTGCCAGGATTATCCCTTTGCATTATCGTGCATGGAATTCCACAGTTTGGGAATTTTGCAACTTTAAATCAATTTCATGACAACAATGATGTTTACTGGAAATTCTTTACAAAGAATTAAACTTGTGTTTTGGTTTGAAACAAGACACTAATAAAGGGACAATATCAGCAGAACTATACCTGGCATCATGGACAGACAATCTCTACCAACTAAAGTGAAGTTACAAATTGGATTAACTTTGATTCAAGCTAGAAAAGGGCTAATTCATGAATATCAATGTTTCCTAAAGCATCTTTTTGTATGTATCTTGTGTATTTGTGTGTGCACAAACATCTGCATATTTTCTTATATGGCCATTGGCCTCTCATACGTTGTGTACAGCACTGTGTATTGATAGTCAGGGGGCATACAAGTGAGCAGGGAGCTCTTACCCAGCTGCACAGCTAATATGACCCATCTACTGGAGAGTTTATGGTTCACAGATGTTTCATACCGCTAAATAGTGTAACTTCACTGTTTACAGCTGCTTCAAAACACTAACATAGTGTCATGGAACAGAGATATGAATTCTGATTATTGAATAGCAATGAATTTCATGGACTTGTACCAGCACACTACATCCTGTACAGTCTTGGCACTTTCTTCCAATGTTAGTAAGTAACTGGCCATCTCATTGCAGTACTTCAGCAAGAACACTTGCTCACAGTCACAAATAGGGCCCTCTAGTGGTTACAACTGTAACTATAAAATCTATTTGAGAAAACTAAATGTTTTCAAATATTAAAACTCCCATTGCCTTTAAATAGTATTGTAAATGGTATTAGGTCTTGTTTACAGAAATAATAGAACTAACTCTTCTTTTTTTTTAGATTTCACCACAAATCCACAGCAAAATCTGAATGTGTTATATATACAGACGTTGCTGTGGATTGTGCTGCATATGCACTAAGGATTTTACCCTTGCTACCAAAATTAATCATTTGTAGTAGATTGGATTAGAAGAGTCGCAGAATGCCAATTTTTCCACATAGAAATTGCCTGCGATATGTGGATGAGGTTTATAAATTGAAATAATTGTTTTAAAGTACCTTAAAAGTTTATTATAATATTACAGAAATGACTAAATATGCCAGTGGTCATCCAAAGTCTGTGACCCTCTTCGATTATGGGGTTGCAGTGCTGATTTAAGACAGGAATAGCCCCTTAAGATAACAACTATCTGAAATGTTATATATACAGGAAGTGAGAAGTTTTTGTGCAGTTTCTCTTGTCCTGTCTTTGTGACAACACATCCTGTGCTCTGTCTGTTCAATGATAACCAAAAGGCATTTGGATAGATTTATCAATGTTCTGACAAAACTATGCAGTATGAACCACAAAGGGCCGCTGATAGTAGTAAACTGTTGTATTGCTATGTAATAAGTTTTATAATATATTAATTTTGGTATTGCACTTTCCTAGTGTTGCTGGTTGCTGAAGAGTTAATTGTCCATTCTTCTTCTGCTTTTTAAATGGACCTAGCTCCTGCTTTGAGATTTCTAGAATATGAGAAAGGTTTAGCCATTACTAGGCAGCCCCAGGCTTTTGCTTCGGTTTTGGATGGTTTTTTGTTAGTCTTAGTTGAATGCTATAGTTTGTGGGAGAGTTTTGGCTCTTCAGGTTAGTTAGTGGTTACTTATATCCAAACAACTACACTGGTGCATCAGTGAAGAATCCTTGGTATCCACAGCTGAAACATGCCTTGCATCCTCCTAACAAAGGCTGGAAAGCAAGGACGAGTCCCAGGATATGCACATGCAGGAGACCCATAGCAGGGAATGCTCTGGGGCCCCTTTAAATCACCTAGATGTGACCCACTAATCATTTGTGCCATCCCAAGGCCTGTAAGAGGATTTAGTGCCAAAGTCACTGTGACCAGAGAAATGGTGAGAAACTGCCATCTTGGGCCTCTAGTATGGAAATATTACAGATGGAGGAGGTTGGTTTTTAAAAACTAAGGTGGGGGGTCCCTTCTGTCTGATAGCTTTTGCTGAAAAAAGGACAGGGAAGCTTGCAATATATAGCAAAATAGAAGGAAAACTGTAAGAATTATTGTTTGTTTGTTTTTTACTACAAACCAATCTGAAAAGTAAAAAACAGGAAAAAAAAGTTGACAAAGGTGCCCATAGCCATTAAAGCATTTCCTGGGCATTACTCAGGACACTCTCTATTATTGAAATAACACATTTTTTCTGTCATTTTCAATATTGTGTGCCCTGTTTGCCATGGTTTGGTATTAGAAGCATAGGATTCAAGATTCAGCACACTCACCTTTTGTCCTTTTACTCCACTACAGTCACATTTGTTAGTCCCACATCCATTACATGCCTGAAAGAGAAAACAAGAATATTCATATTACTTATTTATACACGATATGTCAGACAATGATAATAAATGCAACATAGTATTGTATAGAGACATAAGATGTAAAAAAAAAAACGCGAAACTTAAATGCTGAATATTAAACCTTCACTTTATGTTTAATCAATGTGCAATAACATAGTATAAGACAACAATAATGGGTTTACTAGGCCATACATAACAGTCCACGGTGAAGTCCTGGCAGCAAAGACCGACAAATAAACCTTCTTATTAGCACAATAAAGATTGGTTTTCTCTATGAAAAGTAAAACAAAATAGCCTAATGATGTTGTGTAATTGATCTTATCTTTTCATTGGAATGCATAGAGGGTTTGACAAGCACAGTAGTCTGCCCTCTGCAGCTTTCACCATCTGTTTTTATTATAGCACTATAACTCAGCTGGCCTGAGATAGATGTATGAGATAGATGCAGGATATATGCACGTAACAAGCATCATTCCTTTTTAAAATCCATTTATGCATACAAATCCTAAATCTTTCCAAATGGTTTACTATGGTAGAAACAGCTTGTGACGCAATCCTGTGTACATTCTTATCATGCCTCATAATCCGAAGCACTAGCAGCCATTCATAGCAGCTGATAAATGAACTCCTATCTGCATGAACTGTTGCTGATGAATGTGACCACCAGCACGCCATATTTTTCCTATTATCTCCAAAAGCATTTTTTTTGCATTTTCAGTCCTTTCTGAAATACCTGATTAGAAATCACTTTAATGTGGTGTGTATCATAAGGCCTTCAACTTGCCAGCATCTCGTCCAAATAAGGAACTATGGATCTACTGCTTTGCTTATCTCAGGAATTTCTAGCAACCTCTTTACTAAGACAGACTGTGAAATAACCTGGCTGCCGTCCTAGTTACATGCCTAGATTCTCTAGCATGGATTTCCTCATATGTAGTTTTCAATTTGTTCACAAATATACCCTACAATATTTGTATTTCTTTACAAACCATTGGATATGAAAACTAAACAAAATAGGAAGACTTTGCACAGTTCATCAAATATATATGGGACAAAGAAGCAGCGATTACTAACTTAAAGAGGACCTTTCATATTCTCAGGTACATGCGGTTTTATACACCGCTAGAAAGCCGACAGTGTGCTGAAAAGTGCACTGTCGGCTTTCCTGTTATGTCCACCGGGCTGGAGATATCGGTGCTGTTACTGATGTCAGAATACTGTCAGAAGGGAGTTCCTTACAGTCTAGCTGGGCTGTGAGGAATGTTCCTCCTAACAGTACCGAGCTATGGACGAGTACTGTCAGGGGGAACATTCCTCACAGCCCAGCTAGACTGTCAGGAGCGCCCTTCTGACAGTGGGCTGAGATCAGTAACAGTACCGATATCTCCAGACCCAGGGCACATAATGGAAAAGCCGACAGTGCGCTGAATGTGAAGAGGAGAAGGAGCCAGCCTCCCAAGACTTTGCAATTAGTTAGGTAAGGCTAGTAGTCCATGGGCTAGCTAGGGAAACATGGAGGGGGGTGTGAAAGAGGGAGTGGGAGGGAAAAAGAAGGGGATCTGAGTGAAGAGCAATGCCTTATGGTTGTTGTAGGACAGGACAGCAGGAAGCTACCCATGTAAACAGATGCCCGAAGCTCACAGAGAAACCCAGAAATCACTCAAAACACTGCATTTATTAACCCATTAATAGTAGAACCAACAGACCTTTTTTTTAAAAAAAAAAAAAAAAAAAAAAAAAAAAGGTTTTATTGCCTGGAAAAACCCCTTTAAGGAAAGGCAGTAGATACTAGAGATACACGTATTAAAGAGGTTTTCCCATTAACGTAACCACAGATAATAGGTTAAACATTTTTGCAAATGAAAAGCTCAACGGAAAAATGGCCTAAGTCCACATTTTGTCATATTTCAAATTATTACCTAGAAAGCTTCTTTGTACCTCGTTCTATGCATTGGGTTTACAAGGTACCTAGGATTAATGACCTAAGTCCATATATTTCAATGCAGAAGAATTTACATTCAATGGAATAATGGCCTAAGTCCAATACAAACTTACTTACTTCACTCTCGTTGGTCATTTTTTCATTGAAATCGTGACTTCCGGTCTGTTGTTTATATTAGTGTAAAAACTTTGTCTTATTGTTTAAAAGGCTCTAAATCGACTTTTGCACATATTTAGCGCCGAAAAGGGAGGCAGGTAATTATTATTCTTCATCGTTTAATAATTTTTATGGTATATTTGACGATATTAGCATAAGATTGCACTTAAGCCGACTGCTGCGGCAACCATAAAGATACGTGTGCTGTAGCGCCTTCGATGTGTAAGCCATATTTAAGATGTGCCTTTATTTCTGTTATGCAATTATTATTATTATTATTATTATTATTATTATATAATAATAATAAATAATAGTAGTAATTAATTAATAATATTAAATAAATAATATATATTTATACATGAAGCTGCAATTTTTTTAATAAATAATACAATTTATGATTAGGATTAACGGTGTTCATTAGCTGATTACATTGGATAGATATATTCCACAATAATGCCCGTTTGCTTTAGGCTAAAACTTTAAATTTCGTTTTTCTCACAATATTGATTTTTGGACTTAGGTCATTTTTCCGTTGAGCTCTTCAAATGTAATTAATTAAAAATGTTGCAAAATTATAAAGACTTTCTCTACCCATCTTAGTGTCGACAGTTTTTTGTCTTAATTGGATGCCAGGGGATACGACTATGAATACAGGAACTTTCTGTGGTCTGGCACTTGTCATAAACCGAGCCATGATTTCCTTATTATGGACAGGTTATCAGCAGGGACACTACATGGACAAGAAGATAACCCAGCCACAATAAGGACATCATGGTAGGGTTTCTGTCAAGTGCAAGACCATAGAAAATTCCTGCATTTATGAGTGTGGATTTAAGCACACTTATAAGGGATTTAGACTTCGGTGTACAGACTGAAGAAATCTCAGATTATTAAAATGTCAATGCCAAAGCATATATACAGTTTATGAGTTGAGAGTGCATTAAACTAGAAACATTTTGAAGGACAAATGTGTGCAATCTCCTCATGCTTTCCAAATAAACAGCTGAGTAATACATTGCTACGACTGCATATTAAAACATTCAGTGATGCGGAATGGGAGCAGAGGTCATCGCTGTTAATAATTGTATGTGAAGGTCAGTAAATGACAGCGTACCTAAAGAGGTAAGCCATTCTCAGCTGAAGGATAAGGATATGTTATTCATATTGTTCAGAAATAGTTAAATATGATTATTCTAGAAATTTAGTAACATATATAGAAATACTGTTATGGATTTCTTTACTATGGATTGATTACTTTGTACAAGACAAGACTTTTGTAACAAAAAAAAAAAAAAGCTTTGTACATTTGTTGCATTTGGAATTAGATTGACATTAGGCCATTGTAAAATGATATCATATAAAGTTTTATGTAGTGTACCATAAACAAAGAAAAGTTATTTAAAAAAAAAAAAAAATTATAAGCAGGACACTCACCGCCCTGCTTATTTATTTTTTTGTGCATGAATAATTCTACATCTTTTATGCAGTGAGCACCATCCGGTTGGTAGCAAGTAAAAAGAACATCCAGCACCTGACATTACCATTTGGGCACGGTTTATAGTGGGCGGTTTAGGCTATAATACAGACGTGGTGCCGCTTATGTGTTTTTTCTGCTTTATGAACATTTTTATTTTCAACAACCTAAAGAAGGATATCTAGTTTCTCTTAGTTTACAATGCATCTTGCCTATAGACAAAAACTAGACACAACCTAGGTGGTTACTGGGGACAAATTAAATATTGTGATCAATAGTGTTTGTCCCTATACCATCCAAAGCCATTCTTGCAAAGTAATGACCTGGAATATTATATGGCTGCCTAAGTAACTGGGATGCTGTGTCTGTAGCTCCCATAGTTACAGCAAGAGATACAACTATCAGATTGTCACAGTACAGTAAAAAAATATAGTACTGAGGTAAATGCCAGTAAATTTTGGGGTGTGCATTTCTAACCAAAATATTTTTTTTCTTCTTTACAGCAATCATGAAGATTATGCCATTATATATATATATATATATATATATATATATATATATATATATATATATGAGTTTCTGTCTGTTTCTTTTGTGTCTGTTTGTTCTTTATGCATGACTAATCAACTAGACCAACCTTCACCAAATTTGGCACACAGGTACATCAGGTATCCAGGAGGGTTTTAGACTGGGCCTCAGCTCTCTAGGACGTACCATTCCTGAGATACAGTATTCTCAAAAAATTATCTGCATTATTCTAAAGAAGCTATTCCAACTGCCATACACACAGTGACATGTCACTTATCAGCAAATAGAAGCTCGCAGGCACTTAGTCTCCAAATGCGCAAAGCTTTACTTCAGGTTTCCATAACAACCCAGCCATTTTTCTTCACTGCTGAATTCAGCGCACTGTCAGATTTCCCGATCTGTGCCCCAGGTAAAGCGCTATCAGTCTCCGTACCGTAGCTCTTTACAGTCAGAAGGGCATTTCTGACAGTCTGTCAGGAACGTCCTTCTCCACTGCAGTGCCTATCGCGCTGTACAGTGTGTGTGGGGAGGAACGCCCCCTCCCTCTGCTCACAGTGCTCGTCCATAGGCGAGTATTATCAGGAGGGGAGAGGAGAGTTCCTCCCCGCTCACACTGTACAGCGCAATAGGTGCTGCTGTGGAGAGGGACGTACCTGACTGACTGTCAGAAACGCCCTTCTGACTGTAAAGAGCTACGGTACTGGGACAGATAGCTCTTTACCCGGGGCACAGATCGGGAAAGCCGACAGTGCACTGAATTCAGTGCACTGTCGGCTTTCCAACAGTATATAGAACTGCCTGTGCCCAAATCGGTGAAAGGCCCTCTTTAACCCCTTCCCGCCGATGGCATTTTTTGATTTTCGTTTTTCGTTTTTGACTCCCCTCCTTCTAAACCCCATAACTTTTTTATTTCTCCGCTCCCAGAGTCATATGAGGTCTTAATTTTTGCGGTACAATTTTTTCTTCATGATGCCACCATTAATTATTCTATATAATGTACTGGGAAGCAGGAAAAAAATTCAGAATGGGGTGGATTTGAAGAAAAAATGCATTTCTGCGACTTTCTTACGGGCTTTGGTTTTACGGCGTTCACTGTGCAGCCAAAATAACATGTCCCCTATATTCTGTGTTTCGGTATGGTTCCAGGGATACCAAATTTATATGGTTTTATTTACATTTTGACCCCTAAAAAAAATTCCAAAACGGTGTTAAAAATTTTTTTTTCTAAAAGTCGCCATATTCCGACGGCCGTAACTTTTTTATACATAGGAGTACGGGGATGCATAGGGCGTCTTTTTTTGCGGGGCCAGGTGTACTTTTTAGTTCTACCATTTTCGGGAAATGTTATTGCTTTGATCACTTTTTATTCAAATTTTTATCAGAATTAAAACAGTGAAAAAACGGCGGTTTGGCACTTTTGACTATTTTTCCTGCTACGGCGTTTACCGAACAGGAAAAATATTTTTATAGATTTGTAGAGCGGGCGATTTCGGACGCGGGGATACCTAACATGTATATGTTTCACAGTTTTTAACTACTTTTATATGTGTTCTAGGGAAAGGGGGGTGATTTGAACTTTTAATACTTTTAATATTTTTTTTATTTTTTTTTTTACTTTTTTTTTTTTTTTTTGCATTTATTAGACCCCCTAGGGGTGTTGAACCCCAGGGGGTCTGATCACTAATGCAATGCATTACAATGCTAATGCATTGCAATGAATTGCAAAAAATCATCATCTCTTTTGCAGGCTGTATACACCAGCCTGCAAAAGAGAGAATTTTCAGACTGGCTGGGAGCCCTTAACAAGGCTCCCGGCTGTCATGGCAACGGGGGGTCGGCCCTGGAGCATGCTCCAGGAGCCGGCGATCCTTGCCAAAATGGCGGCGCCCATGCGCCGCCGGGAAGATGGCGCCTCCGGCGCCTTTGACAGCAGCGCCGGAGGGGTTAATGCCTCCGATCGGTCCGGGGACCGATCGGAGGCATTAGAGCCGGTTGTCTACTGCTTAAAGCAGTAGACACCCGGCGGCTATGACGGCCGCCCGGCTCCCGGGCGGTCGCCATAGTTACAGACCCGACACGCGCCGTACTATTACGGCGCATGTCGGGAAGGGGTTAAAGGGGCGCTGTGGATGACAGTGGTACACAAGGTCACAGACACACGGCTTTACTCCAGGTATCAACCGATCATAGGTTTTTCACTGACATCCAAACTGAGATACACATGATCATATGATGCTTGTGGACCAATGGAAAGTCGCAGGTTCTTCAGTCTTCACATATAAACAGCTTTACACCAGGTTTCCATAGCAACTAACATATTGTTATGGGGCCACTACACAAGCAAAAAATTTAAATATACCCGTGTGAAGCCAGGTCCTTCTGCTAGTCATATATAAAGTAGGTGATCAGTCACCCCTGTGTGATACAATGATGCTCAGTATTTTATCTATGGCCAATATTTATAAAATTATAGTACATGCCAATTTGTCCAGATGTATAAAAAATAGGTCTTCTATTAGATTTTTTTTTTTTAAATGTAGATTGTGAGCCCCACATAGAGCTCACAATGTACATTTTTCCCTATCAGTATGTCTTTTTTGGAATATGGGATGGAAATCCATGCAAACATGGGGAGAACATACTCCTTACAGATGTTTTTTTGCCCTTGGTGGGATTTGAACACCAGGACTCCAGCGCTGCAAGGCTGCAGTGCTAACCCCTGAGCCACCGTGTGGCCCCTTCTATTAGATTTTATGTAAAGATACAGGGTCATGTTGTTATAAAGGCATTCCTCTGCGGTTTCCCTATATGTTTGGAATTGTTGTCTCCCATGAAAATAAGACTTTTTCCCAGACCATTTGTCAGCTATCACAAGATCCAATTAAAGGGATCCTATCATTTAAACCGAATTTTTTTCTGCTTATCACGTAGGAATAGCCTACCTACCTACCTCCTACCTTTAGATCTCTTCTCTGCGCCACCATTCCATAGAAATCCCAGTTTTCGCCAGTATGCAAATGAGTTCTCTCGCAGCACTGGGGGCCGACCCCAGCACTCAAACAGCACTGGGGAAATCCGCAATGTTGCGAGAGAACTCTCCACCTCCATCTTCTTCTGGAATGCCTTCTCCTTGTGTCTTCTTCCAGCGGTGGCTTCAAACTTCTAGGCCTTGCACAGCATTGTAAGCGGCCAATTTCTTGTGGCTGGCGGGCATGCGCAGTAGGCTTTGCCCTAGGCCCAAGGCCTAGAAGTTTGAAGCCACCGCCGAAATATAATCCCCGATATAATATCCGATATAATCTCCACTAGGGTACATATATAGAAAGCCGACCGTGTTCTGAATTCTGCAGCTTTCTAGCGGGATATAAAACTGCACTTTCATGAGGACATGACAGGTCCTCTTTAAATAAAGTTCAGTTTCTTTATAATAGCAAATTAAATCAATACATTTAGTGAAGTATATGGAATATACTCTATATGTTTTCTGCACTGTATGTTTATAGGTGTATTAATCAGACCTAAATACATTAGTCTGCTATAAGCACAGTATAGACTCCTGACCCTATAGTTTACTGTTTATTTAATGCTAACAGTCTTAGTGACTGTGACATACTGCCAGCTAAATGAACATACATGAATAAGCATATATTTGAAACCAGCTGTTAGTTTTATGACCTTAAGTCTTGAAAGTGTCTGTCAGTTCATATACTGTATACATTTCCATCTCATAAATAGCCATTCCTATAAACAATATTAGACAGTATTAGGTGATGCTAAAAAAGACATAAAAATACTGTATAGTATATGAACAAAAGTAAAAGCCTTTGAGCTCTCAAAGAACCAGGGTGAAATATCCATTAGCTTAATCCCATAATGGCCTTAATACATCATAAAAAATCTGTAGTGGGTTTTAGTTGTACCCTATTTTTTGCAGTTATGCTGGAACTAACTGCAGACAAATCTCTAATAACATTGACATAATATAATTATATAACTTACCTGTGTGAATTTAACCTTAAAGAGAATCTCCCTTTTTAAACCCCATGTTGTTTTAACCTCTAAATCAGTGGTTCTTAACCTTGTTTGAGGTACCGAACTCACCAGTTTCATATGCACATTCACCGAACTTTTCTTTAGTGATAAATCAAATATGATTTTTTTCCAAATTCAAGACATAGGTATATGTTTTTTTACCGGTACACAAAATGAACCGTGCGTAGGGCCTAGGGTTCGATCGAACCCCAGTTAAGAACCACTGATCTTCATTCTAAAATCCCCAGCACTGACCACTGGTGGGAGCAGGGGAGCTTACTGTATACTGTCTGCAATATACATCAACTTTTGTTTAAAAGAGAAAAAAAAAAGAAAAGAAAACCTGAATAATGGAAAACGTGTAGTCATGTAGTCTGTTAATAGTGGTATTATTTATTATCTAGTCAGTGCATAAAATTAAGGGCATATATGGAAGATCCTATTGCTAACTAGCCATATAAAGAAAAACCAAAGAACATGACTTAAACAAATAAAATAGAATTGTATTAGGAGGAAGGAACTTCCACCTGCATCCTGAGGAATGTGAAATTTCCTCTTAGAAGAATAGGAAGGCAAACTTACAAAAACTTCCCAACATAAATAATGGCCTCCATGACTATTTTCATAGGACACTATTATGTCATAGCATTAAATGTCTCATGCTACTGAAGTGCTGTGTTGCATTACTGCCCCAATATCTTGCAACAATGAGGTAATGAAACACTTAGTAAATAAGAAATATCATTTAAAGGGTAACTAAACTTTTGGATTTTCTCTATTGAATAGCTTGTTACGGTTGAAGTGATCCCGACTCACAAACAGTCATCCTTCATCAATGAGGAGAAGAAAAAAAACCAGTGGAGGTGACCACTAAAGAACCATGGTTGACTGCCTTTACTCCAGGCTGGGGTCTAGAAGTAAACAAGTGTCATGAAATAGATGCAGCAGAACATTCACTTGTCCTGTGAATAGATCTGACTGTGGCAAGTCCAATAAAGGTCCATCATTTCGGGAAGGGAATCTACCTCTCAAAGTGTCGCTACCATGTCATTGTAGCACAAGGAAGTACAAGAAGCAATGGGATGAAACTAAAGGGAAAGAGATACAGATTAGACATTAGGAAAAACTTTCTGACAGTGAGGGTAGTGAGAGAGTGGAATAGGCTGCCACGGGAGGTGGTGGGCGCTCCATCAATGGAAATCTTCAAGCGGAATCTGGATAAACATATAGCTGGGATGATTTAGGAAAACCTGCACTCGCAGGGGGTTGGACCCGATGGCCCTTGAGGTCCCTTCCAACTCTACCAAAAAGTAAAAGTATTAATAAGTTACGGTATATATTACTGAACATTTATTTAATATTTAGATTTAATATATTATATATATATTTTGGAAGACTTAACCATAAAATTAAGTATTCACTACAATATGGCAGAACTTGTTTAGACCAATGACTGCCATGATGGCCCATGGACACCCTGCAAATGTGCACTGATGGGGTACTAGAGGGAGTATAAGTAGAAGTAATAAGTATATACTAGTAGATTGTAATTTCATGGTTTGTAATAAGTTAAAGAATCTGCATCTGTTTATCAGACAATGCCTTTTAATCCCTTCCCAACATCCGCCGTACTATTACGGTGGATGCGGCGTGTTAACTATGGCGGCTGGCCGGGAGCCGGGTGGCCACCATAGCCACCTGGTTTCTGCTGTTTCATACAGCAGACACCATATGCTAGTGCCCGCACTGATCGCGGGCATTAACCTTGCCGTCACCATTTTGCCTGTGATCGCCGGCCTCTGGAGCAAGCTCTGGGACCGACGTCACGTTGGTATGACAGCCGGGAGCCTTGTAAAGGCTCCCCGGCCCTCTGCAATGCTTTTCTTATTCTATGTAGCCTGCAATAGAAATGACGATTTTTTTTTTCAATCCATTGCAATACATTAGTGATAAGGTCCCCTGGGGTTCAAGACCCCTAGGGGTCTAATAAATGCAAAAAAAAAAAAAAAAAAAAAAAAGTAAAAAAATATTTAAAAAATTAAAAAGTATTAAAAATTCAAATCACCCCCCTTTCCCTAGTACTTAAAGGGGTATTCCCATGTACATAATCATATCTATATTTGTAGATAATTAAAAGTTAAACATTTTTGCAAATATAAGTAATTAAAAATTCTGTAGAGTTTTAAAGATTTTCTCTAACTTTCTTAGTGGTGACAGTCTGTTATCTTGATCGATTGCCAATGGATACGACCACTAATGCAGAAACTTTCTATGGTCTGAGTCTTGTCAGGAACCCAGCTATGATTTTCTTATTGTGGACGGATTATCAGGCAGGGACACTACATGTATCAGAAGATATCCCAACCACAATAAGGAAATCATGCCTGATTTTCTGACCTTAGAAAGTTCCTGCTTTCATGGTCGTATCCAATGGCAACCGATCAAGACAACAGACAGTGACCACAAGATATTTAGAGAAAATCTTTAAAACTCTGCAAAATGTTTAATTACATATATTTGCAAAAATGTTTAACTTTTAATTACCTACAAATTAAAAAACAATTATGTACATGGGAATACCCCTTTAAATACTGTGAAACACCTACATATTAGGTATCGCTGTGTCCGAAAACGCCCACTCTGCAAATCTATAAAAATATTTTTCTTATACGGTAGACGCTGTAGCGGGAAAAAAAGTCAAAAGTGCCAAACTGTCGTTTTTTTACTGTTTTGCCGCTGATAAAAATTTGAATAAAAAGTGATCAAAGCAATAACAATTCCCCAAAATTGTATAACTAAAAAGTACACCTGACCCAGCAAAAAAAAATGCCCTGTGCATCCCCGTAAATGGAAGTATAAAAGAGTTACGGATGTCAGAATATGACGACTTTTAAAGAAAACATTTTTTGGCACAGTTTTGTATTTTTGTTAAGGGGTTAAAATATAAATAAAACCATATAAATTTGGTATCTTTGGAATCGTACTGAAACATACAATATAGATGACTTGTCATTTTGGCTGCACAGTGAACACTGTAAAAACAAATCTCGTAAGAAAATCGCACAAATGCACTTTTTCTTCAAATCCCCCTCATTCTGAATTTTTTTTCCAGCTTCCCAGGACATTGTACAGAGCAATTAATGGTAACATCATAAAGAAAAATTTGTCCTGCAAACATTAAGACCTCATATGGCTCTGAGAGCAGAGAGATAAAAAAAAGTTATGGGGTTTGGAAGGAGGGGAGTCAAAAACAAAAAATGAAAATCGAAAAATGCCCACGGCGGGAAAGGGTTAACATTACTTTGTTACATAACACTAAACTGTAGACCGCTGGTTTCCATATGTGTATAGATAAATACATGTGTTTTTCTGACCTACAAGTAAGGAAAACAACAAGACCTCCAGCGCAGAGAATACAAGCACATTCTACATAATAAGTGTTATGTAAATCATTACTATGAGACTCATAGTATCTTCAGCTTTGAGCAACCATGTTCTGATGAGCACCGGAAAATATCAAAATATTTCACTCAAAATCAAAGGGATTTCTATGTAAATAAAGGAACATCATAAAAAAGGAAAAAAGAACTGTGTATACTCAAGTGACTGTAGAAAATGCAGACATAAACCTAACTTTCCTGGCACTATTTCCTCAATCATTTTGGTATTGCCTTTTTTATTTATTTATTTTTTAAACATGGAATAAAATGTTACCCAATATACATTACATGAAATTAAAAAATAGGAAATATGTTAGGGTTTTATTATTTGACAATGTACTCCGCTTCAAAACTGAACTCCTTTGTAGGAAATGTATGCTGTATACTGGAGTGCTCTACACACAACACGACTAGTTGAAAGACTGTTTTTATCTCTCTAGTCCACAAAGCTCTTACATACTTCAATTATTAAAAATCACAGATTAAAATCTTTGGTATAGTTACCAAAATATAATCCAAGGTTGGATTTAGCATTGCATAATTTAAATAATATAAAACAAAGGCACCATGGAGAATAGACCAATAAACACTTGGTCAGCTAAGCCATGTGGTGGTTTTATCACTGCTGTCCAAGGTCCTGACTCATAATGGTAGAACCTGACTTAAAAGAAAAAAAAAAAACTATAAAACAAGTCTTTATTTATAGATTTGCATATAAAAGTATAAACACATGTAGTGTACAGTATTTCAGTCATTGACTACATGATAATTCACTGGCTAGCATTGTCTTACAGGACGGCCATTTAAAAGGGTTATCCAGGACTATGATACTACACTCCACTTCCTCTTCTCCGGAAGTGACATTATGTCCATTGGTCATATGCCATCTGTCAGCTCAGCCCGATTCATCTGAATGGTCTGATGTGACCAATGGACCTGGTGTCACCTCCTGAGAAAAAGAAGTTGTGTGCAGTATCACGGTCCTCCTTAATCCCTTTAAATTCAGATAGAACATCTATAGATTTTGCTTTCTTCATATTTGAGTTCACACATTATCACACTGAGCCCATCATGTGTTTTAGGGTAATAATACAGTATTACCCCCTGGGGACAAGGGTTCAGTAAAGAATTGTTATACAAAGCTACAAAATATACAGTATTAAAGCAATATTAGGTAATTTTGTTTAGTTATTACAGTATTCACATGGCTCCATCTGCAGTTTTCTTAAGACTGAACATGCCCAAACCAGGACTACTATTATCATAGTCTGGGGTCTCTTCAGAGAGCAAACATAACAAAGAGTGTTACTCACCTCCCCTGCACTGGAGCTCATGCTTTGATCACCTACCTGGGCCTCCACTAATTATACTGTACGGCCATGTCTTTAAAAAAAAAGGGGGGGGGGCTGCCTTTAAGTAATTATTATCGAGATAAAATGTCCAATTAATTGCGATTATGATCTAGGTCAAACAGTGATTTTCTATCTGGTAGCCACTTGTAAGGATGTCTTTATCTTTTATTACAGCTTCCTCTTAGCAAGAGTTTTCTGCATATTATCCTCTTCTAGCATTTACCAAAACGTTAACAAGATTCCTACATTTATAGATGATATAATATATAGATTATACATGTAAATTATTTATGTTTTAAAACATCATGATAATTTTGGTTTAATATGATCACATAGGCAGCTCTAAAGCTGTCCACATACACAATAGATTAATGATAAAAGCCACTAAAGTGTATGGGGATCCCCTGACTCTCTCCAGTCAAGGGCATTTTCAATTGTTCTCAATTGAAGACATAAACTGCTAGAGCCACCTGGCAGTAACCTTCTACCCTCTACCCATTTAAAACACATACACACTTGGCTGAGCATGCATGTCTATGAGAGAATAGAGAGACATAGCTGTTGGCAAAATGAGCATTCAGCTGACAATTATCTTACGTGCATGGTTTAACGATGGCTTATTTGCTTGTGACAAGATTTCAATCTATTTATCTGAATCATTATTTGGCTAAATTTTATTGTGTCTTAAAAACATACTCTTTTGTCTCTATGGGAATATTTGGCATGTTTTTTAGGACATTGCTCATTCTTGTTTACAATGAGTAATTTAGAAACTTAGTTTGTGCATGCTATTCTTTTCTCTCTTCAACTGGAGTTGGCACAATGCCATGAAGACAAGTAGAAGAATCTGTATGCCACTACTTACAGCAGTCAAATTATATAAATATATATATATATATATATATATATATATATATATATATATATATATATATACTGCAAGGTATGGGTTAGGGCATCCTATGTCTGAAAATACAGCTACAACCCCCATGATGACTCTTTAAATACACAAAACCAGTGGTGCATATAAATTAGGCAACCATTTGGCACTAATCTAAATAATTAAAGGGGAAAATCTGACACCAGTCTAGTTAAATCCAAAGAATTTTTATCAGAAATACTTGGAAAATATGAATAAAATTAATTGAATTTTACTGGACTGAAGTGCCAGATTTGCTATTTCCATCCTCATATAATTACTAATTTATTATACAATAGGGCATATCTCAATAATTTCAAGTTACAATGTCAATGTTACCCCTTTAACTTGAGGGGGCATTCGACCGTTGGATGTCCATTCTTGTAGTGTTAGTTAAAAAAAACCAAAACAATGCATGCCTATCATAACAGACATGAACGGATACTAACTGAAACTGATGTTAATGTGTGTGTTGCTCAGGCAGAACAGGGGGTCACTGATTAGATGTGACAAAGAGAAAAAAACAGTTCACCTCACATAAACTAGTCCGATGGAGATTTTGGACTTTGCTTGGTGGATGGAAAATTGTCTTGGACTCTAAAACAGTGATTAGCAGAAGTTATGAAACAATAATAAACAAAAATTTTTAAAAAATTCCTCAAAATACGCAAGGATTTCTTCCCCATGCATGATGTGATTTTTTTTTTATAACGATCATTTAAAGTAAATTTTATGAATATTCACTTGGAGCTGCAGGTTTTTTTATAGTATAATATATAGTCTTCGAATTTGGAATTAATGGTGCTATATAAATAAATAATAATAATATAATAATAATAATTTGGGTATTTTTTAGAATTACATCCTTTACATTTATATAGTTTTTCCGTAGAATTATACTCAGGGGTGAATGAGTCTACAGAGGTTGTCTGTAAGGTCTAAAGATTTCACTGAGGGCTTTGAGTAATGCTCATTGCAAGTAAAGAAAATGGTTAAATTATAGAGATGAGCGAACAGTGTTCTATCGAACACATGTTCGATCGGATATCAGGGTGTTCGCCATATTCGAATCGAATCGAACACCGCGTGGTAAAGTGCGCCAAAATTCGATTCCCCTCCCACCTTCCCTGGCGCCTTTTTTGCACCAATAACAGCGCAGGGGAGGTGGGACAGGAACTACGACACCGGGGGCATTGAAAAAAATTGGAAAAAGTCATTGGCTGCCGAAATCAGGTGACCTCCATTTTAGACGAATAGTGGATTTCAAATCCGGGTCATATGAGAATGTGAACTTTGTGACTATGAGACAGGGATAGCTGTACAGGCAGGGATAGCTAGGGATAACCTTTATTTAGGGGGGAATGTTATTAAAAATAACTTTTTGGGGCTCTATCGGGTGTGTAATTGTGATTTTTGTGAGATAAACTTTTTCCCATAGGGATGCATTGGCCAGCGCTGATTGGCCGAATTCCGTACTCTGGCCAATCAGTGCTGGCCAATGCATTCTATTAGCTTGATGAAGCAGAGTGTGCACAAGGGTTCAAGCGCACCCTCGGCTCTGATGTAGCAGAGCCGAGGCTGCACAAGGGTTCAAGCGCACCCTCGGCTCTGATGTAGGAGAGCCGAGGGTGCACTTGAACCCTTGTGCACCCTCAGCTCTGCTACATCAGAGCCGAGGGTGCGCTTGAACCCTTGTGCACACTCTGCTTCATCAAGCTAATAGAATGCATTGGCCAGCGCTGATTGGCCAATGTATTCTATTAGCCTGATGAAGTAGAGCTGAATGTGTGTGCTAAGCACACACATTCAGCTCTACTTCATCGGGCTAATAGAATGCATTGGCCAGCGCTGATTGGCCAGAGTACGGAACTCGACCAATCAGCGCTGGCTCTGCTGGAGGAGGCGGAGTCTAAGATCGCTCCACACCAGTCTCCATTCAGGTCCGACCTTAGACTCCGCCTCCTGATTGGCCGAAGGCTGGCCAATGCATTCCTATGCAAATGCAGAGACTTAGCAGTGCTGAGTCAGTTTTGCTCAACTACACATCTGATGCACACTCGGCACTGCTACATCAGATGTAGCAATCTGATGTAGCAGAGCCGAGGGTGCACTAGAACCCCTGTGCAAACTCAGTTCACGCTAATAGAATGCATTGGCCAGCGCTGATTGGCCAATGCATTCTATTAGCCCGATGAAGTAGAGCTGAATGTGTGTGCTAAGCACACACATTCAGCACTGCTTCATCACGCCAATACAATGCATTAGCCAGTGCTGATTGGCCAGAGTACGGAATTCGGCCAATCAGCGCTGGCTCTGCTGGAGGAGGCGGAATCTAAGATCGCTCCACACCAGTCTCCATTCAGGTCTGACCTTAGACTCCGCCTCCTCCAGCAGAGCCAGCGCTGATTGGCCGAATTCCGTACTCTGGCCAATCAGCACTGGCTAATGCATTGTATTGGCGTGATGAAGCAGTGCTGAATGTGTGTGCTTAGCACACACATTCAGCTCTACTTCATCGGGCTAATAGAATGCATTGGCCAGCGCTGATTGGCCGAATTCCGTACTCTGGCCAATCAGCACTGGCTAATGCATTGTATTGGCGTGATGAAGCAGTGCTGAATGTGTGTGCTTAGCACACACATTCAGCTCTACTTCATCGGGCTAATAGAATGCATTGGCCAGCGCTGATTGGCCGAATTCCGTACTCTGGCCAATCAGCGCTGGCTCTGCTGGAGGAGGCGGAGTCTAAGATCGCTCCACACCAGTCTCCATTCAGGTCCGACCTTAGACTCCGCCTCCTCCAGCAGAGCCAGCGCTGATTGGCCGAATTCCGTACTCTGGCCAATCAGCACTGGCTAATGCATTGTATTGGCGTAATGAAGCAGTGCTGAATGTGTGTGCTTAGCACACACATTCAGCTCTACTTCATCGGGCTAATAGAATGCATTGGCCAGCGCTGATTGGCCGAATTCCGTACTCTGGCCAATCAGCACTGGCTAATGCATTGTATTGGCGTGATGAAGCAGTGCTGAATGTGTGTGCTTAGCACACACATTCAGCTCTACTTCATCGGGCTAATAGAATGCATTGGCCAGCGCTGATTGGCCAGAGTACGGAATTCGGCCAATCAGCGCTGGCTCTGCTGGAGGAGGCGGAGTCTAAGGTCGGACCTGAATGGAGACTGGTGTGGAGCGATCTTAGACTCCGCCTCCTCCAGCGCTGATTGGTCGAGTTCCGTACTCTGGCCAATCAGCACTGGCCAATGCATTTCTATGGGGAAAAGTTAGCTTGCGAAAATCGCAAACTGACAGGGATTTCCATGAAATAAAGTGACTTTTATGCCCCCAGACATGCTTCCCCTGCTGTCCCAGTGTCATTCCAGGGTGTTGGTATCATTTCCTGGGGTGTCATAGTGGACTTGGTGACCCTCCAGACACGAATTTGGGTTTCCCCCTTAACGAGTTTATGTTCCCCATAGACTATAATGGGGTTCGAAACCCATTCGAACACTCGAACAGTGAGCGGCTGTTCGAATCGAATTTCGAACCTCGAACATTTTAGTGTTCGCTCATCTCTATTAAATTACATACTGAATCTATACTGAAACATAAAGGGAATGGTCTTTTTATTGTTCTCACCGTTAAGGTACGCTGGTTCCCACCTTTTTTTTTCTGATGTCCCTACTATAATATAATAGTTATCTGCATGACCTCTGGTTTTCACTGTTATGTTCTTGCTCATTTGTCCATTTCAATGTTAGACATTACACTTTAACATACAAAATGTGTGGTTTTATTTTCTGCCAGGACATCTGTAAAGATTCCTTAAAGAATTGAAAAGTTCACTGTGTACTCCAACTTGGCAGTATAAAGCTCACCACCAGATGTATTCCCAGCATAATTCTGCTTCAATAACAACTAAAGAATACAGTGTATATTCTAGAAAATACCTGCTAAATGTATTACTCTCTTTTATTATGTATATGAGCAACGTATGCAATGTACATTAGGCATCTTATCTGGTGTATCAATTGTTTTTATACTATTAAGGGGTTGCACAAGTTTAGAAAAATATACAGTCCTATGAAAAAGTTTGGGCACCCCTATTAATCTTAATCATTTTTAGTTCTAAATATTTTGGTGTTTGCAACAGCCATTTCAGTTTGATATATCTAATAACTGATGGACACAGTAATATTTCAGGATTGAAATGAGGTTTATTGTACTAACAGAAAATGCGCAATATGCATTAAACCAAAATTTGACCGGTGCAAAAATATGGGCACCTCAACAGAAAAGTGACATTAATATTTAGTAGATCCTCCTTTTGCAAAGATAACAGCCTCTAGTCGCTTCCTGTAGCTTTTAATCAGTTCCTGGATCCTGGATGAAGGTATTTTGGACCATTTCTTTCTACAAAACAATTCAAGTTCAGTTAAGTTTGATGGTCGCCAAACATGGACAGCCCGCTCTCAAATGATCTGAAAACAAAGATTGTTCAACATAGTTGTTCAGGGGAAGGATACAAAACGTTGTCTCAGAGATTTAACCTGTCAGTTTCCACTGTGAGGAACATAGTAAGGAAATGGAAGACCACAGGGACAGTTCTTGTTAAGCCCAGAAGTGGCAGGCCAAGAAAAATATCAGAAAGGCAGAGAAGAAGAATGGTGAGAAGAGTCAAGGACAATCCACAGACCACCTCCAAAGAGCTGCAGCATCATCTTGCTGCAGATGGTGTCACTGTGCATCGGTAACAATACAGCGCACTTTGCACAAGGAGAAGCTGTCAGGGAGAGTGATGAGAAAGAAGCCGTTTCTGCACGTACGCCACAAATAGAGTTGCCTGAGGTATGCAAAAGCACATTTGGAGAAGCCAACTTCATTTTGGAAACAAAGATTGAGTTGTTTGGTTATAAAAAAAGGCGTTATGCATGGCGTCCAAAAAGAAACAGCATTCCAAGAAAAACACTTGCTACCCACTGTAAAATTTGGTGGAGGTTCCATCATGCTTTGGGGCTGTGTGGCCAATGCCGGCACCGGGAATCTTGTTAAAGTTGAGGGTCGCATGGATTCCACTCAGTATCAGCAGATTCTTGAGAATAATGTTCAAGAATCAGTGGCGAAGTTGAAGTTACGCTGGGGATGGATATTTCAGCAAGACAGTGATCCAAAACACTGCTCCAAATCAACTCAGGCATTCATGCAGAGGAACAATTACAATGTTCTGGAATGGCCATCCCAGTCCCCAGACCTGAATATCATTGAACATCTGTGGGATGATTTGAAGCGGGCTGTCCATGCTCGGCGACCATCTAACTTAACTGAACTTGAATTGTTTGTCCAAAATACCTTTATCCAGGATCCAGGAACTGATTAAAAGCTACAGGAAGCGACTAGAGGCTGTTATCTTTGCAAAAGGAGGATCTACTAAATATTAATGTCACTTTTCTGTTGAGGTGCCCATACTTTTGCACCGGTCAAATTTTGGTTTAATGCATATTGCACATTTTCTGTTAGTACAATAAACCTCATTTCAATCCTGAAATATTACTGTGTCCATCAGTTATTAGATATATCAAACTGAAATGGCTGTTGCAAATACCAAAATATTTAGAACTAAAAATGATTAAGATTAATAGGGGTGCCCAAACTTTTTCATAGGACTGTATATTTCTTGTATATGGACTGTGCCTGGTAATTCAGGTCAGGTATATGTATTTGGTGCATGTGGTATCTACTTATGCTCTGAATGGTATACATGTATGGTAATTATAGTATAGGTGTTAGGAGGGGCTGGGACCTCCGCTGTGCTGCGCGGAGGCTTCCAGCCCACACTGCGTCCAGCGCCAGAATGGCGCGGCTGGTCCTGGCAGGGGGTAGGCCGGAGCCTCCGCTTGAGTCTGCGGAGGTTCTGGTTTCCCTCTAGTGCTGGGACCAGACTTCCGGGTTCAGGGGGTCAGCGGCGGACCAGAGGCTATTTAGGCCTCATTCTGGCTCTGGCCCGCCGCTGGTTATTCGTTTCCCCCATGGTATCAGCTCCCTAGCGACGAGCCTCTCCTGCTTCATTCCTGCTCCCTGTCACCTGTCTCCTGTCCTTATATTTGGATTCCCTGGATTGTTGACCTGGCTTGCTTTACAGACCTCCTCTTCGTGATTCTGATTGACCTTTTGGATTTCTCCTGACTTCCCTTTTTGGATCCTGATTTGGCTATCCAACTGACCTCCTGTGAATGACCCGGCTCTCCTGACTTTGCTTCTGCCTCTTCCCTCTGCTACCACGTGACCTCCAGTCAATGACTCAGCTTGTTTGACCATGAATTTGCTCCTTTGGTTGCTGCAAGCCTTCCCTGGATTACCTTCCTGCACTCCTGCCATCCTGAGCCATCCTACTACTCTGGACTTCACTCTAAGGTTAGTGTCTGTGTCCTTCTGGGTCCTCCTACTTGGGGTTCGCTGGGGGTGTGTCGTTCTCTAAGAAGTTGCGGATCCAGGCCTTGGACTTTTACCAAGTTCAACTCCACCATCAGGAGCTCTGGTGAAGAACTCTGGGGCATGGTTCTGCTCTGGTTGGGAGAGCGTAGCACACCCAGGACTGGTTTTGCCCCAGCACTTGGGGATTCTGGTTGCCCAAGACTTATAGAGTTATTTGTTGCATCAGGTTCCTAACAATAGGTTTTAATAGTTTTTTATATTTATCTGTTCTAGTTTGCAAAAAAAATGAAGATTCTGTTTTATTTTGATACATTACGAGGTTTCTGCATAGTTCTTCTGAATTCCACCAACTTTTATAGTTGTATATAACACTATAGTTATGAGTTACATTCACAATAATTAAGAGTAACTGAGACCTAGTTCACATCTTCATTCGGTATTCCATTTGGGGAGTCTGCTTAGGGACCCCCTGAACAGAATATTGAACGTATTGACAAGCGGTGAGCAATGAAAGCTCACGGACCCCATAGACTATAATGGGTCCGTGTGTTCTCCATGTGGTATCCACACAAGTCATGCAAAATGCAAAGTAGTTCATGAAGTACTTTTCTCTCCACATGTTCTCTGAGGACACCGTACGGAAAACACACGAACCCCATTATAGTCTATGGGGTCCATGTGCTTTCATTGCGCAACGCTTGTCAATACGTTCGGTATTCCATTCAGGGGGTCCCCAAGCGGACTTCCTGAACGGAATAACGAACGCAGATGTGAACCAGGCCTTAGGAGACTGGAACTTAGGCAAAGAGCATGAATCAATACAACAAGTACATTTTACTGCAAATAAGAATATCTGAACCTAACTTTTGAAACCCAGAAATATTATGTTAAACATATTTGATTCCTAAGTTATAGTTTGGTATAATTTTAGTCTAGGTGACAATGCACTGTGAATTAAAATGGAACTAATGTATAAAATCCAATTATGATTTTTCTTTTTGAAAAGCAATCTATCACAAAAATTCATAGTTACTCCCATTCCTTACTCCCATTCTGCAAACACTATTTTGGAATGTTCCATCTCCTATTTAACACAAAGTACCATTTATATCTCAGACTTAAAGACGCTGCATCCATTCTTACAAAATGGCCAAGGGTGAATTTTTCCCATAAAGGTCAACAGGCAATTCAACTGCAAAAGACAGATTTCCCAGTTAATGAATGAAGAGCTTTATGGTCACTTTTAGAAAGTGCAATGTACAATTACCCTCTATGCAACAGAAAATGTCTTGCACATAGTACATTAATAATGCTTACACGTACCGACCCTAATATATGTCATTTATAACAAAAACTCATTGTTTTCTAGGGTAACATCATCAAGCAGGATCTCTCTCTTTTTTATTGTTTCATGACACTGAATCACATTGGGTATAAGTAGTTTTTTAAAGGTTTTCAACAGAACATACAGTCACTTCCTACTGTCAAGGTGGTATCAAAACTGTACTGTATAAAACCGCATTCAGTGCCATAATATAATTGAAATAGAAGAAGGTCCCTGACAATGCCCAGTTCCAGACAAGTTCTTTCTTGCTGTTCCCCACTTTTGGTTGACTTGCCACTCTATTTCGTAATGTCTTGTAATGCACAGCAGAGGGCCATGAAATTTAGCCTCAATGTCTGGGGAAGAAAATTCACTCAAACTAAATGAGGGAGGCAGTGAGTACTATGGAGTTTATTAATGCATGTGTGTAGTGTATATCAGAAGCATACCATGTATGAATTAGTCATATACCAGAGCTCCAGGGGGAAAGCAGGGCCTACGGGAGCTCTAGAAAGGAACTGCAACAGTATCTCTAAAAACAAAGATAGGCTTCATCCACAGAAAAAGGGCAACTGGTGAACAAAGATGTTGAGTGCACTGGGAAGCAATGGAGACAAACTCCATTACTTGTGTTGAGGTCTTTAATTACACTATTGGGACTTTTTACCCTTTTAACCTATGGTAAATGCTATCTTTAGATACTATTATAACCTTAAGAATATTTTTCTGTTGTTGTTTTCGAGCAAGTATATACACTGTGTCAATATGCTGCGGCAGATTTACTGATCTTTTCTATTTTTAGACTACACAATCTTATGAAGCACCATGTTGTAAGATATACAGTCCTATGAAAAAGTTTGGGCACCCCTATTAATCTTAATCATTTTTAGTTCTAAATATTTTGGTGTTTGCAACAGCCATTTCAGTTTGATATATCTAATAACTGATGGACACAGTAATATTTCAGGATTGAAATTAGGTTTATTGTACTAACAGAAAATGCGCAATATGCATTAAACCAAAATTTGACCGGTGCAAAAATATGGGCACCTCAACAGAAAAGTGACATTAATATTTAGTACATCCTCCTTTTGCAAAGATAACAGCCTCTAGTCGCTTCCTGTAGCTTTTAATCAGTTCCTGGATCCTGGATGAAGGTATTTTGGACCATTTCTTTCTACAAAACAATTCAAGTTCAGTTAAGTTTGATGGTCGCCGAGCATGGACAGCCCGCTCTCAAATGATCTGAAAACAAAGATTGTTCAACATAGTTGTTCAGGGGAAGGATACAAAACGTTGTCTCAGAGATTTAACCTGTCAGTTTCCACTGTGAGGAACATAGTAAGGAAATGGAAGACCACAGGGACAGTTCTTGTTAAGCCCAGAAGTGGCAGGCCAAGAAAAATATCAGAAAGGCAGAGAAGAAGAATGGTGAGAACAGTCAAGGACAATCCACAGACCACCTCCAAAGAGCTGCAGCATCATCTTGCTGCAGATGGTGTCACTGTGCATCGGTCAACTATACAGCGCACTTTGCACAAATAGAAGCTGTATGGGAGAGTGATGAGAAAGAAGCCGTTTCTGCACGTAAGCCACAAATAGAGTTGCCTGAGGTATGAAAAAGCACATTTGGACAAGGCAGCTTCATTTTGGAAACAAAAATTGAGTTGTTTGGTTATAAAAAAAGGTGTTATTCATGGCGTCCAAAAAGAAACAGCATTCCAAGAAAAACACATGCTACCCACTGTAAAATTTGGTGGAGGTTCCATCATGCTTTGGGGCTGTGTGGCCAATGCCGGCATCGGGAATCTTGTTAAAGTTGAGGGTCGCATGGATTCCACTCAGTATCAGCAGATTCTTGAGAATAATGTTCAAGAATCAGTGACGAAGTTGAAGTTATGCCGGGGATGGATATTTCAGCAAGACAATGATCCAAAACACCGCTCCAAATCCTCAGGCATTCATGCAGAGGAACAATTACAATGTTCTGCAATGGCCATCCCAGTCCCCAGACCTGAATATCATTGAACATCTGTGGGATGATTTGAAGCGGGCTGTCCATGCTCGGCGACCATCTAACTTAACTGAACTTGAATTGTTTGTCCAAAATACCTTTATCCAGGATCCAGGAACTGATTAAAAGCTACAGGAAGCGACTAGAGGCTGTTATCTTTGCAAAAGGAGGATGTACTAAATATTAATGTCACTTTTCTGTTGAGGTGCCCATACTTTTGCACCGGTCAAATTTTGGTTTAATGCATATTGCGCATTTTCTGTTAGTACAATAAACCTCATTTCAATCCTGAAATATTACTGTGTCCATCAGTTATTAGATATATCAAACTGAAATGGCTGTTGCAAATACCAAAATATTTAGAACTAAAAATGATTAAGATTAATAGGGGTGCCCAAACTTTTTCATAGGACTGTATATGGTGTATTTATGGATTGTCTAGTTTAAGTCTATCACCTATTTAGTTGACTTTATTTGCAACAAAGATTTGTAGCACATTTTTTTTCTACAATTATGGGTAACTTTGTTACATATTGAGCTCTTACCCTTTTTCCAGCCACCTTTGGCTCACAATTTCCTGCTAATCCCTGCCTTTATGTCATAAAAGGCTAAAAAAAAAAAAAGACTATAAAATTACAATGGAAAACATGTGTAATGTGCTTTTCTCGTGGAGACTCAAAGCCCAGAGATCGTTGTGGGGTAGGGAGTTAGTGGATGCCATATAGACACGCATGCCCATCACCCACAAGAGGAAGTTGTTTGCATTTGGAGCCAGTTTACCTATCAGTATATTTTTGGCATGTGGAAGGAAACTGGAGTACCTAGAGGAAACCCAGGCAAACATGGGGAGAACATAAAATGTCAGATGCTGCCCTTGGTCAGATTCTAACCCAGGACCCCAGTGTTACAAGGCAATAGTGCTAACCACTGTGCAATGTTGTGCATAGCATGCAGGGAAGATTCTTATAACAAATTTAGGTTACAATTCCAATTTAACACAGTAAATATGCACCAATGTGTTTGTTGTTACTGTTAAAGGGATTCTATCATTAGAATTCCCTTTTTAAAATAAATACATGTAGGAATAGCCTTTAAAAGGCTATTCTTCTCTTATATTTATTGTTCTGATCTGCGCAGGCGGTCCTGAGAAATATCTTCTTTCTTCCTTATGTAAATGAATTTTCTCGCAGCACTAGGGGTGTTCCCAGTGCGGCTTGAAAACTCTCCAGAAATGGCCTCTGTCTTCTTCTCCACCTCTTATCTCGCGCGCCTCTTCTCTTCTTCCAACAGCGCCGACTGCGCATGTCCGTCGGCCATTTTCCAGTTTAGCCACAGGAAAATGGCTGAAAGACATGTGCAGTCAGAGCTTTTGGACGAAGAAAAGAGGAGCAAGAGAAGAGGCGGAGGCAGAGAAGAAGACAGAGGCCATTGCTGGAGAGTTTTCAAGCAGCACTGGGAACTGCTAGGGACTGCTGTCTGAGTGCAGGGGACGCCCCCAGTTCTGCGAGAAAACTCATTTAAGGCTATTCCTACATGTATTTTTTTTTTAAAAGGGTATTCTAATGATACAATCCCTTTAAAGTACATCTAGTAAACCATCTTTAGTAGAGAAAGAGTTAAGGTCATATATTGCCTCCGGTCTATACATTGTCATATATTGTCTCCTGTCCGTCGGCACCCTACAGCATCATCTATTGACCGTTAAAGAGAATAAAATCACTTATTCATTCAAAATAAAAATATAGGTTCATTTTTTGCAAGTTTGGATATAATGATGTATGGAATTAAAAAAACAAAACACTCTTTCAGCTTGACTTCAAATAATAATGTAACCAGGTTAGCTCCTTTCATTATAATGATGTACCAAGCCATGAATAAGAGTTCATTGTGTTTGATGGCAGGACACATTTCCTCTTAGTACTATTAATAAAGCTTCTTTGTATTCCATTGTTGTGTCTAACTAAAGGGAATTCCTGATTCACATTGTCGCAAGATCTTTCCAAAAACGTTCTGTGACATTTGCCCTAAAGCAAGCTGCATATTTTTGTTTATTGCCAAAAATGTAGACTTGTTACGTATTGCCATTTAAAACCCTATTCCACCCATTCCTCTATTCACATATTAAGTGCTTTAGCCGTTTAGCAGCCTTTCCTCTTTAAGCTTCACATCCTTTAGAACTTATGACTCGCCTAATGATATTACTGTTCCCCACAGATGTCATTCCTTGATCTTTTTTTATCATGACTTTGGAAAAAATGAACCAAATAGTCTGTATCTAGTACTCTGCCAGCTTTGAAAGTGTAACTCCCATTTTATTTAGTTTTTTGCAATAGTGTTTGCGGGGGTAGGGGGGTGAACATTTTTGTAATTAACCTCTCAAACTTTCTGCTAATAGAAAACAGGCTGTTAAGTTCTCATTAGCAATGCTGTAACTAAGCATCGCCAGGGAGACTCAGTGCCTGCATCTGTACTCAATGCAGCGTATAGAGCTGAAGCATTTACCAAAGGAGGGGATGGTCACTTCAAATGGCTGTATCTCTGGTTCTATAACATTCTGCACATAAAATTCTAATTCTCGAATATGGTTTTAACTACTAATAGTATTTCAATCTATAGGTGTGTTCTGCAACATTACACATCAGCATTACCTTGAGTATAATTGAAACCAAAAAGATTCTGTGCCTCATCTGTTAGGGGTAGCAACCATCAAGTGTATTGTGTCAGCAGCCTCAAAAAGAGACGTTTAAATACTTTTGAAAAATATTATCAATATATCATCTTTCAGAAAAAAAAGTACAAAAGGGAAGAACAACTATCTTCTTTAACCTAATAAGGAATCATACATGTTTGAGGTCAGAATGTTTTTAATGTTTTTTTTTAAATATTTCTCAAATGTATTTTACATTTGAACTGCCCCTTGACAATACTAAAAAGAAAAACTACATGTAAATATAATAGTATAATTTCCACTACACTCATCTGGAGGCCTCGCTCACAATGAAATATGCTGTCCCAGTTTTGAACTTTTGATATTATAGTTACCAGACTCAGCATATGGAACTAGTTTACTGCTTTACTTCTGTAATTATGATTCTTAAATTAATCCCCAACCTTTCCCCAAAGGAAAAGATTATTAGAAGTTCATTCATATAATTCTCATCATTTTCTCTATCTTGTAGTACCCACTACAGTCAACATTGACCATTGCTGGTTACCTTCCGAACAAAATAAGTATCAGCTGTTGTGAAGTGCTCAAACTAAGGGGTCGTTCACATTTAGAAATTTGACGCTGATTTGGGGTCGGATTCTACCCCCAAATCAGCAGCAGATTTCGCCGAGACAAAGAATGCATCCTGCTCGATCTTGCCGTGCAGTCTGTAGCTTGAAACTCCCTTCTCATTAGGCCCATTCCTCTGGGTCTAAACAGCAGCAAAAAGCCACAACTGAATGCAGATTCCCTGCAGTTCCTCCTCATTTTCTGCCATGTGTAAACGACCCCTAAGGCTAACCCTAAATTCATATAATCTAGTTTCACCCATGAAAATTGGTTGATGTATTGGGTGGATTTACCTATCTGAACAGCATGCTCGGAGAGGGACGTCTAGCATAATAGTTATCTATGATGCTGGGGGTCCCTGCCTCCCTGTGACATAATTTCCCGTATTGTTTATAGTATGAAACAGCATGTTGTTGGGGTCAGGGACTCCTAGCATCATAGATAACTATTATACAAGAAGTCCCTCTGCCAGCATGATGTTCAGATAGGTTAATGCACGGACCAAGTTATACCAGTGTGAATTCATGGTAAGGATCCAGTTTCAAAGCCAGGAGTGTGTTGAGTGGAAGGGAGAAGTATAAGCGTTTCATTTATATTTCCCATTTTATTTTATTTTTTGTTTCAGCAAAGTCTGCAACAAAATAGTAGCTATTCCACAACTTGGGTCCTCAGCCTTTGGATATGTTCACACTACCATTATTACAGTTTGCTGCTGTCATCCTATGACAGATGACAGCAATGAACTGTAATAATGGTAGTGTGAACATATCCAAAGGCTGAGGACCTACAATAGGAGACAAACGCACACAGACAGAAATGGCTCCATCTTGTCTCTTCACACTAACTACAATGTACAAAATATGATGGCCACTTTAACAGAAGAAAAGTAAAAAACATGCTAGAAAAAACTTCAGTTTTTTACATGTGGGTGAATGAAGACAGAAACCCAACAGAGGGTGTTCTGTTTAAATCTGTCTGTAAGGCTAAGACCACATGTTGTGGAAACGCAGCTTTTTTTATTGTGGATTTTGCTTCGTTTTTTTGTTACAAAGCCTAGATTGGCTACAAAAGGAATGTGAAATATATAGGAAGTTCTTATACTTCTACCTTCTGCTCAATTCACTCCTGGGTTTGGGTCAAAAAACCACATCAAAATCTGCATAAAAAGCTGTGTTTCGACAACATGGGGCTTTAGCCTTAATGTCCGTTGCTCTCACACATTGATGAATGAAAGCAACAGACATTCAATAATGATAATGTTAACCCACCCATAAGTAGTAAGTTCCAGAGATGAGAATGAAAATTGCCATAAGGATATCCATAAAACAAAAGCAGAAATCTTTGACTATTGAAATAAGACTCCTAGCATTGACGTGTAGACAGATCCTGTAGGCATTCTGTGCACTGACATATGGTGCCTTAGTGAGGGGCACCATATCCTCCCCTAGAAATAATACTACTAAATGAAGATAAATCTTCTTAATAAGGCATGCAATGGTGAATGTGGCCGATTGTTTTTTTTTTTTTTTTTTGGATAGGCCTGTGAGAAATAAAACCTCTGTATGTTTCCATGTAAAATCAGAAACACATGAATGTAAAGTATGGCCCCAAAACAAGTTATAGGCTTCGTAATATCATGAGTTTGTAATACAGCATTGTACACGAAGCCTAAGACACGGTATTACTTTTATTTTTACAATACTGTATGTTTTACTATCTGGAGAGACAAACCTAAACTAATGCTTTATTTCACTAAATCATTGGCAGAAGAGATTTATTATTTAATGTAAATATATATATATATATATATATATATTTACATTACTAGAAATCATGCTGTCTTTTCTTTATATTATAAAAAATGTACACATTGTAAGAGTATTATAATACTATAAACTGCACTTCAGTTATAAACACGACTTGGCTGATATTCCAAAAAAAAAAGTGCCTGAAATGAAATACTCGTGCGAACTACTGCTCCGTGCCAGAGCGGCTCTTGGAAATATAATGCAATTAACTTATTTGACAGATTTCAATAACATCTGTATTAAATTTTCAGTCAGTTTCATGGAAACACATTAGTCAGTGTTCTTTCACCCAAATAGCCATTTCTTGCATGTTTTCTCTAATGCACCTTTTTCATATAAACCCTATGGGCAGGGAGCATTTGTTTCCTTCTCATGATATTTAGTAAAGCAATGTTATATATCTATTTTATTGTGTATATAAGTTAGCCTAATTCAGGTGGTGTCCTGTGTGGAAATATAAGACAATATTTTCACAGGGGTCCCAATAAGGGGTCTCAAGTAATCTGAAGAAAGGCATATGCTCTGGTAGGAATTATAGCTGGTCTATTGCATCTGGAAATCTTTTCAGATGTCTAGGTAGCATGTGCTGTTAGCCCCCAGCAACCAAGCAACCGCATCACAACATTAAAATAACTTACAGGAACTTAGCTTTAAAGTGAGGATGATTCAGAAAATAAGACAGAGACCAGTTTGCGATCACAGCAGTCACTTTACAGCCTGCCATAGCATGACAAATGTACTGTAACAGCTGCTTTGTTACAGCAGTAAATACATTGACAATGCATTATTGTGTCATATTTCAGAAAATTTTCAGTGGAAAGTTCAGAGTTGAACAAACTTAAATTTGCTTTCTCAAGACAAAAACCTTTGCTCATATGCACTAATAGATAATATGGACCTCATAAAGTGAGAACCCCAGATCTGGACCTTACTCTACACAAAACTGTTCAGGCAGACCCAGCACATCCATGTATTACATGAATGAACATTCATTATGAAGGCCACCCAGTCATGTTACATCACCTTTTCGTAGATTTCCCTTCACTCAGAGCTAGCAGGTGACAAAGGAGAGAAGCTGAATCTGCGACAATCAGATAGTTATACTATATGAAGCGGTAGTAGGCAGTGGCGTAACTAGGAATGGCGGGGACCCGTGGCGAACTTTTGACATCCCCCCCCACACCGATGCCAAAGACCTTGACTGACCCTCTCCTACGTATTCCTGCGCGCTCTATTATTCCCCATAGTGGCCCTTGCACGCAGTATTATCCCCCATAGTGGCCCCCGCACACAGTATTATGTCCCTTAGTGGCCCCTGCACACACTATTATGTCCCTCAGTGGCCCCTCCACACAGTATTATCCCCCATAGTGGCCCCTCCACACAGTATTATCCCCCATAGTGACCCCTCCACACAGTATTATCTTCCATAGTGGCCCCTGCACACAGTATTATCCCCCAAAGTGGTCCCTCAGCACAGTTTTACCTCCCATAGTGGCCCCTCCACACAATATTATCCCCAATAGTGGCCCCTCCACACAGTATTATCCCCCATAGTGGCCCCTGCACACAGTATTGTACCCCATAGTGGCCCCTGCACACAGTATTATGTCCCACTGTGGACACCCATAAACAATTATTATACACTGGGGTCTTTTCAACCCCCAGAGTATAATAATCGGAAACCTCTGTTACTCACCTATCTCCTAGCAACTACGCTGTCGGCCTGACGTCAGATGTCAAATGACCCAGGACGCAGGCCGGGGTCATGAGACGTCAGACGACTAGGCCGAAGCCTGCCCGGATCATGGAGAGGTAAGTAATAGTGTTTTTTTATGTTTCTTACCTTTCCCGGGTCGCCGATCATTATACTCGGGGGTCAGAAAAGACCCCCGAGTATAATGATAGCAGCGTTAGCGGCTGTCACTGGGCCCCTAATGTCCCGGGCCCTGTGGCAGCTGCCTCTGCTGCTACAGTGGTATTACGCCACTGGTAGTAGGACATTTTTGTTAAAGGAACATTCAGGTGAAACTCTGTTATGCCCAGTAGTGGCTTATGGCACAAGGATCTTTAGCTCAAATCCCTATCAGGCTCTACACAAGGAGTAATATTATGTATATGAGTATCCTACAGTATTCTTCTAACAAGTTTAAAAGCTTATATTTTCAGGTTATAAAATTTTCCAGTAAATGAAACCAAATATTTTAACAGCATATAGAATAAGGTCTTTAAAACAGATAGTCTTATCGATGGCAATAATTACCCTCACCTTATTTTGTAATATTTCTTATTTTATTATTACATTTCCTAAATGTAGAATATATATTATGTTTGCGTACATCAAAATCATACACTGAAGTGATAAAAGTGATGACACAGGCACAAAAAGCAGTGCCCATGCCATCAGCTGCAGGGGAATGGAGGGCCCGTTATGGGACATAATACTGAGTGAAGGGGCCACTATGGTACATTATATTGTGTGCAAGGGTCACTATGTGACAGTATACTGTGTGCAGGGGCTGCTATGTGGCATTGTACCATCTGGAGGCCACTTTGGTTCATTATAGTGTGTGTAAATGGGGCTAGGAAAGGGGGCATTATGCTGGGGGAAGGGGGCCCCAAGTCAAACGTTTGCTATGGGACCCAGTCTTTGCTAGCTATGCCCCTGGTAGGGAGGCGGTTAGTCTGTCAGCTAAAATCATCAAAAACTGTATATGTAATTGGTTGTATATTATGTCAATATGCACAAAGATGTTTATATACTGTCATCTGCTCAAATAAAATGCATTAAAAGGATGTTTGTGAATTTTTATTAAGCTACACTGATCTAACAGTCCTTGCAGAAATGCAAACATGACTTATCACCTAGCATTGCATCACATGGGTGGAGTAATCTGTTGTGACTAGGATGTCAATAGACGGAAGGCTAATCTTATTTCTTATGTCATTAGTCATCTCATTAGATTTACAGAATAACAAAATTTACTTATCCAATCTCACTTGAGACCAAGTTTTATTTAATCACAATCTTTAAGCAGCTGACATAGAGCATGTGACAATAAAATAAATGTCACATGACAGATGAAATAAAATCATACTTGAAGCCTTCCTGGGAATGAATTATTACGACTCCCGGAAAGTACAATACAAATTGTGCCCCCACATTACATTCCAACTTTGAACAACTGTTTATTTCTCTATACTGAGAGCTTCCTTTGTGCTTTTATACAAATAAAATGGAGGTTTGTTTGTACTGCTAAGGATATTGTTTGAGGGAAAGCCACTTCCAAACTGCAGGCCAGAACTCGCCTCTTGCATTACATCAAACATAATCCATTTTCTATTGTTTTCTTAAATTCAGCACACTTTCACATAAGGACATGGAATAAACTCTTGCCAGGATAGGGGTACTGGAATATCATATATTAAGTGAAATGTTGTAACTTGTCTGCTAGAGATCTGAGGAGTCTTAACTATAAAGGTGCATTGTTTATACTGGATATATAAATTTATATAGATTCCAGTATTACTCCTGAGACTGACGTAATCATAAGGGTGAAATTCAAGGGGTAACAGGCCAAGTAAATATCTGCAAGCATATGCTCGCTGCTCATGTTACAGGGGATTGCTAAGACCCCAACCTACATGGGCACATTATCATACTCTTGTTACAAAAAAAGTAAAGTCTTGTTATCATTTTATGGTAGTACAGTGATCTAAGTCATCCGGGACAGGCTTTATTTTGTATTTTGTATAGTAAATCTATATCCTCTATGATTCATTAAAATATCCCCAAGTATGCTAAATAGAATGAAATAGTAATGATTTAGCATGCTTCTATTTATAGATAGATATCAAATAATTTTTCATTCAATGCCTATGAATAGGGATAAAGTATATTAGTGGGCAATAGACGCGTCGTGGTTTTTCACGCTTCAATTATACCTATGGCATTTCCATAGGTATAATTTACATGCTGTGATTTCCAAAACCATCATATTTTTAGAAATCGCAGCAAGTCAATTATACTTATAGAGACGCCTATGGTTTTCCTATAGGTATAATTGAAGCAAAAAGCCCCAAACTCTGCAGACTTTCTGTGAAAAGCGCTGTGTGAAAAATCGTGATGCCTTTCCGCTGTGGTTTTTCCAACAGTGCTTTTGTCTATACGTGCGGCCTTAACCCTAGACTCAGATTTCTGTATCACACAGGAGTGTAGTGAATGTTCCTCATGTTACTTTTTTTTTCTAAATAAATTCATAAAGTTGTGGTGTATAATTTCTTAAAGGAGTTGTTCACGACATTGGACATATCTAGGGAATTCTATACAACAATAAAATAAGCAATACTTACTGGACCTCCATCACTTACAGCTCTGTTCCTTTCCACCACTATAGCAATGCCATTATCTTCTTGGCTGCAGTAGTGATGTGCCCATATACTGCAAGTTTCAACTTAAGTCAGCTATTGTCTATAGCAGTATATGGCACATGACTGCTGAGATTAGTGATTGGCCACTGCATTGACATGTTGCATATGAGCAAGCAAACACCAGCGTGGCGGACAGGAATGCAGCTCTAGAGGCAGTAGTTGGGAAAACCAGAAAGTATTGTTTATGTTTTTTGTTGTGTAACAAACCCTAGCACCGGCCAAGTTATTAAATAATTTACAGTTTTATTTATATAAAACTCCAAATCCCCAGACACAAATTTTAAACATAAAACGTGGCTGTCTGCCTTTAACAATGAAGGGCGCCTTAGAGTTGAGACTAGGGTCACACTTGCTCCAGTGGACCAGAACGACGAAGAGCCCATGCACTAAAACAGTGGCTACCCGGTTATACTAAAACCGAAGTACAGGACTTTTCTCTCCAACGATTTTTGGTGGATTCTGTGGCAGACTCTCCGACACGGATGTGAACCTAGCCTTAACTGGTTATTACTAAGCTAAATAATAACATAGCAGTGAACATCCGCGCTTTCTTTAGTGGTGGCAAAAAGTTCGCCCTTCAAAGGTATCAACTACTGAAGACTGTCAATTGTCATCTTTTATATCTTCTGAAATATCTCCGACACAAAGATACATTTTCATGACAATGCTCTGTGTGATAAATTGCATGGGCTCCAGACTAATACAGTACATAATAGCAAACTATCAGTAAGATTTATGCAACTGCTGCTGGTGGATTTAGCTTACAGAGCATTGTCAGTACTGGACGCAATTGTATCACTTCTCGGCTGAGAGCAGGACTAGCTACGTATTGGATTTTCATCCTCTGACTGTCAAAAATAGTGTCCTCATTTGCTGTCACCAAACTTATATATTGAAAATGGTGAGGATCTGACACATGAAATAAATCAGAAAGTTGTAGAACTTTCTAGATGTACAGTGAAAAAATGTTATTAATCCTTTAAAAAAAAAAAAAAAAAAAAAAAAACCCTTTTAAATACCACCGGTTGCTTGGCCAAGATTACATGGGGGTGTTGTTCCTGAATTCTTCTTACGCAAGTAAGTCCTGAGGGAAAAACTGCTGGAAAAAATAACTTAAAACGCTATTACTTCTAAAATGTATTTGTCATTAATAAAGTTGTATGTCAAACGGGAACATAGCAACTACTGAGAAATATTTATTTCCCTACTAATTCTCATTAGATCAGTTTATTGAACATACTGCTCTTGTGATAAATGTTTCCTCATGATATTTTATTACTTTCTGCCACTTCACTGTATTAGAATCATAAATTTTCAGCTTCCTGCTTACCAAGTTTTCAGAAGACAATGATCTTAGACCATTGCCAAATTATAAGCTACAGGTAGCCATTGGGAACGTGCAGTGAACAATGATGAATATATACTATATTCACAACATGTAACAAGTGAATAGTGATAACTTGTTGGCATTGAGTAAAACTAAAATAAATCTAAGTCATGTAAAGAAAGGCATGTTTTCTTATGGCATGCCTTATGTTTGGGGGACACTAAGGGGCATTTTTTGTGGATGAGTGCACTAAGGAGGTATTATACTGTGTGACACTATGGTAGTAGGAGGGCATTATTCTGCACGGGAGCCATTCAGGGAGTATTATATGGGGGTCGGGGGCACAAAGTGGCATTATGTTGTATGAGGGCCACTAAGGGGACATTATACAGTGTTGTACAAAGGTATAGTAAGCACTTTTACTGCTTGGAGGCACAAGGGACAAGGTGGGACCAAAGGTGAACTGGATAATGTTAGGGACATGGTTGTAGTAACTTGAACTGTCCCCTTTACAACATCCTGTGCCCAGGACCATCAAATGTATTTTACCTCAGTTTTTTTGTATCTGATAATGCATAGCACATGGCTAAAAGAAAGGACATATGTTGTACAAAACTCATGTAAAATGTGTTTAACAAGGCGGTAAAATAAAGAAAACAACTCAGGGAATAAAATGAATCATGTGAATTAGTCGGCTTTCGTGGGAGGTTTTTCTCCCACATTAAAGACACAGCACTCATGCTTCTTGGCCTACAGAAGCTGCATGCCTTTGATAGGAAACAAACTCCAGACACTCTAGTTTACAAGTCTGTTTCTTTAAAAGCATCATTAACTAATGACATCCTTCCATGTAAACTCATTTGTTGTGACAACTGTATTGTAAATCAATTATTTTCAGCTAGTTTCTTTAAGGATGACAGGCAAACCAGGTTCTAACTAAAAATATTAAAGATGTTACAGCAACACTACTGGGCCAGGTCACAAAAGACATTCTCAAATGAATAGCTGTAGCAGTACTTTTATACTTCACTACCTATACATGAGGGATTAGATTCCCTTACAAGTTACAAGAGAAGGGGGGGAATGGTTAGTGTTACACCTCCATACAAATAAGGCTTCTATAAAGATGGTACTTCCATGGTTCAAGGTGGTGTCTAAGATCTTATTTTAAAAAAAAAAAAAAGCGCTGGAAAACCCTATTAAATAATGAAATGACCTATACTTGAAATGGTCAGTCATTGTTTGACCATGATCAGTGACCATGACCAGTGATTTCTGAAGTGGTCACATGTATGACAATAGGGATATCATCACTTCCAGACAACCAGGATTGTAAACTACAGTCATCAGACCAGTGGATATACTTTATAACTAGGTCCATACAAACTAGATAGCTGTTGGCTGAACCCTCATTCAGTTAATAACTATTTTCTTGACACCCCCTCCTCCCAAACACATAGAACTCTCCCATAGGCTAAGGCCCCACGTTGCAGAAAAGCAGCTTTTTTTGTTGCACATTTTGCTGCATTTTTTGAGCCAAAGCCAGGAGTGGGTTGAACAGAAAGGAGAAGTATAAGAGCTTCCCTTATATTTTCCATTCTTTTGTAGTCAGTTCTAGGTTTGGCTCTAAAAACCGCAGAAAATCTACACCAAAAAAGCAACTTTTCCTGCAATGTGGGGCCTCAGCCTTTTCGTTACATACACAGTCAGGGAAAAAATGGGACAGCCCCATACACATGTACAGTGCCCAGAAAGGAACATAGTGTGATAATGGTGGGAGTAACACATGGCAACTCTCATAAGTCTACTCTGACTTGATCACAGTCTTGTCATGGAAGCAGCTATGTGTTTTACCACCAAGCTTTCTACAGGCCTGGGACGATGCTGTGATAGATGAGTGGTGTACTTATGGTGAAGATGGTGGTTATAGGTTCCTGGGGCATACTCTTGTGGTGGTATCCTAACTGATGTGTGATGTTGGGATTGGAGTGCCCTTGACGTTAAAATAGTTGTGCTGTTATGGACACGTATTGCCTATCCACAGGACAGGAGATAAGTATCCCATCACTGGGGATCCTAAATACCAATTTATCAGAAGGATCAGGGTGACCCAGCAATTAGACACTTATCCCCTGTCATGTCGCTAGGGAATAAGTTGTCTTAATGGCACAATCCATTTAAAATCAAGAGCACCCCACACCTAACATCACACTCCAGTCAGAACACTTATCAATAAGTGCACAATCCCTTTAACCACAGTATTAAGACATATTTAGGTGGACACAGACATGTGATCCACTATGTTTTTTGTGTCTGACAAAAAAATGGACATGAATGCATCCTTGTTTTTCAACACTGAGTCTATATAAGCGGATGGCCATCTGCTTGCAATATGGTAATAGATAATACTCATCTTGCTTGTGGACATACCTTTTAGTCACATGTGAAAGGCCTGTATTCTTTTTCTCAAAATATGACACTGTCAGTACTGTATATCACAGTATATGACAGCTTTTCGCTGGAATTCTAATTAAAACAAATATTTGTAAATAGATATGGACACATTTTATTTTTAGAATTACTTTTGATAGCAGAAGTAAGCCTTTTTTTCCATTTTCTACAAAATGTTTTTCAAAAGATAGATGCATAAAATAAATTCTGTCTATATGCAACAGATCTAAAAAAAAAAAAAAAAAAAAAAAGAATTTTTTTAAATGAACGTTGTTTATTATTTTTGCTGACTATAACAGAAAAAAAGACCCTGTTACACAAATAAACTTCATCTGGCACATCTAAATCATAAACCACAGTCCAATTTTCCATTTCTGAATCCAGATAATTTGTCTATTTTGAAAACTTTTTGATTTAGCAAAATATATGCTGTAGTATTTTAGAACATGTGAAAATCATATTCCCAAATTGAGATGTCAGTAAACTCAGTTGTTTGGAAATTCTAGCAGGGGGATTTTTCAAGAAAAGCTTTTGATTTGCATGGTCTTGATAATCCCTGCCTCACCTGAAGATGCACCTTAGGGCGGGTTCACACCTGCGCCCGCTCTCCACTTTCAGGTTTCCGTCTTCTGCCCGAGAAACTGGACAGGAGACGTTTCACCGCGGAGACCAGAAGATGCTCACGGATGCTACGGCCGCCCACGGGCAGACACTGACTGCAAGGTTTCCGTCTCCTGTCGGCAGAAGATGGAACCCACAGACCGGGCGCAGATGTGAACCTGCCCTCACTTCTATAAGTATATTTTAACAGGACGGTGTGCCTCGACTGAAATTTATGCAAGCTTATGGCTGGTGTAGATTTTACGCTTTGTTTACTTAAAGTAGTATTCCCATGTACATAATCATATCTATATTTGTAAATAATTAAAAGTTAAACATTTTTCCAAATATAAGTAGTTAAAAATTCTGCAGAATTTTAAAGTTTTTCTCTATCTTAAAGGGCACTGTTGAAAGTCTGTTGTCATATTCAGTTGCCAATAGATACGACCACAAATGCAGGAACTTTCTATGCTCTGGTATTTGTCAGAAACCCAGCCATGATTGTCTTACTGTAGCTGGGGATCAGACAGGGACACTACATGTATCAGAAGATATCTTAGCCACAATAAGAAAATCATGGCTGATTTTCTGACCTTAGAAATCATGGTCGCATCCACTGGCAACTGATCAAGACAAGAACTTGTAACTTCAAGGTATTTTGAGAAAATATTTAAAATTCTGAAAAATGTTTAATTACTTATATTTGTAAAAATGTTTAACTTTTAATTATCTACAAATTTAAAAATGCTTATGTTTGTGGGAATACCCCTTTAAGTAAACTGGCGTAAATGATCATATATCTGATGAGGCCCCATTCATGCCCCATCCCTTGCCATGCCTCCATTAACCCCTTCCCGCCGATGGCATTTTTTGATTTTCGTTTTTCGTTTTTGACTCCCCTCCTTCTAAACCCCATAACTTTTTTATTTCTCCGCTCCCAGAGTCATATGAGGTCTTAATTTTTGCGGGACAATTTTTTCTTCATGATGCCACCATTAATTATTCTATATAATGTACTGGGAAGCAGGAAAAAAATTCAGAATGGGGTGGATTTGAAGAAAAAATGCATTTCTGCGACTTTCTTACGGGCTTTGGTTTTACGGCGTTCACTGTGCAGCCAAAATGACATGTCCCCTATATTCTGTGTTTCGGTACGGTTCCAGGGATACCAAATTTATATGGTTTTATTTACATTTTGACCCCTAAAAAAAATTCCAAAACGGTGTTAAAATTTTTTTATTCTAAAAGTCGCCATATTCCGACTGCCGTAACTTTTTTATACATAGGTGTACGGGGATGCATAGGGCGTCTTTTTTTGCGGGGCCGGGTGTAATATTTAGTTCTACCATTTTCGGGAAATGTTATTGCTTTGATCACTTTTTATTCAAATTTTTATCAGAATTAAAACAGTGAAAAAACGGCGGTTTGGCACTTTTGACTATTTTTCCTGCTACGGCGTTTACCGAACAGGAAAAATATTTTCATAGATTTGTAGAGCGGGCGATTTCGGACGCGGGGATACCTAACATGTATATGTTTCACAGTTTTTAACTACTTTTATATTTGTTCTAGGGAAAGGGGGGTGATTTGAACTTTTAATACTTTTTATATTTTTTTATATTTTTTTTTTTTTTTTTTTATTTTTTTTTTGCATTTATTAGACCCCCTAGGGGTGTTGAACCCCAGGGGGTCTGATCACTAATGCAATGCATTACAATGCTAATGCATTGCAATGCATTGCAAAAAATCATCATCTCTTTTGCAGGCTGTATACACCAGCCTGCAAAAGAGAGAATTTGCAGACCGGCTGGGAGCCTTTAACAAGGCTCCCGGCTGTCATGGCAACGGGGGGTCGGCCCTGGAGCAGCGCCGGAGGGGTTAATGACAGCAGCGCCGGAGGGGTTAATGCCTCCGATCGGTCCGGGGACCGATCGGAGGCATTAGAGCCGGTTGTCTACTGCTTAAAGCAGTAGACACCCGGCGGCTATGGCGGCCGCCCGGCTCCCAGGCGGTCGCCATAGTTACAGACCCGACATGCGCCGTACTATTACGGCGCATGTCGGGAAGGGGTTAAGGAAAGCAGCGAGAGCTCATAAAAATAGCACTATTGATGAAACTAGAATAACTTGTACAGACCTTAGACATTAGGTGGTGCAATCACAAGCTGATAATTCAATTTTTCTGTAATTAAACTTTTATTGAATAACAATACTTTACAAGGTTACTCTAAAATGCAAATTCCCTTCCATTTGTATTGACGGCAAAACATTTCTAACTTAAAATTCAGCGTGATCACATTAAGCTTGGATCTGATAGTTTCCATTAAATTTAGTATATTTCTATTTTCACATAATCCAATTTGAATTTACATGACCAACCATAATCCAGTATAAACAACTCCAAACCACCAAACATCCAACAATTTGCAATACTTGATGGTTGGTTTGAGTTTGTTTTGGCAATATTCTGTTTGTTCTCCATAGAATAGATTGGTACAAATCTGGAGCAGACAGTTCTACTATGGTCTCTCGTCCACAAAGGAGAGGCACATAATAGAAGGGCTTTATACTGACTATATAGGTTAACAATAAAAAACTTATGAAGGAAGTTAGAGATGGGAAAATATATAAAAAGTCACGACCCTTCAGTTATAAACAAATTTTCATAATTGAATAAAATGGGTGAAAATAAGAGGTTTAGTAACATGAAGGTAGAAAAGTTACTCCAGCATGCCACTTTAAAAGATAACTTTTAATTCAAAAGGTTACAAATACATGAACATGGGTCCCACACATGTATAAAAAGGAGTTTACGCGTTTCGGGACTATATGATACGTCCCTTAGTCATAGCTTAACATACCTTATTAAAGGGGTTGTCCAGTTTTATACCAATATTGTGAGGTAAAGGTTATTGTTTTTATAATGAAAGGGTATACAATTTTCCAACATTATTTCTGTGTCAAAGCCTCACACTTTTCTAGTTCTCTGCTTGCTGTCATTAATTCTGCTTATTTCCAGATAAAAGTCAGTGTGTCTATCACATCACAAACCTAGTAAACCATGAGGAATTGATAGAGAAAGTATATTGTATAATCATATAACTTTTCATCATTCATAATAACCTTTGTCTCTAAATACTGGTCTGAAACTGGACAACCTCTTAAGGATATCTGTTTCCTTCAGCACTTAAATTGCACCCTGGTGGTCGAAACTTGGAACAGTGATTCTCATCCAGGCAGCACTTTCCTGAGATGAGAAGAGCCCCTTAATGAAACAAAATTTAAAGGGGACTGTCACGGAGCAAAGGTATACACGTCTTCCTCCGGATGGTCTTTTGAATCAACACGGACGCAAGAGGTCGGGAGACAACAGCAATTTATTGTAATCCACAAAGTTAGTAGCCGGTGGCGGTCACATCAACCGTAATAACAATAAGTCCACAGAAGTCACAATCCAATGATAGCTTTGGCTCCTTGGTCCTGTAACTAAATCCTGGCTCTCTGCAGAGCTGTGCACAGGCCGGCTAACACATACTAACTGCTAGCTACAACTATATACTAAGACTGTTACACCTATATCTGTGGGTGGGAAGAGCTGAGTCACAGATCCTTCCCCCCTCACCTATACCAAGGAGAGCAGACTCCCTGTCTACTATGGACAATGCACCATCCAACATCTTCTTGGAGACACTGATCAGATTATCTCCACCCATTGTCCTCACTGGTCCTCACTAGTTAGATGTATCTGCATACAATGTGCTAACACACTAGACCCTAATCAGCCAACTACACATTGATGTATATAACAGGTTAGAGAATACATTCCACATGAAATATATATTACACATTTCCTATAGTATAGACTCTAACCATCCCGTGACAACCCCTCCCCCTCTCAAAACATGTGCATGACACAATTGGCCTACACAGGTAAATTGGGGAATGCACATCAGTCTCTATAGCTCATATGTCCTCCTGCCGGGATAACCCATCCGCGTTCTGGTGTTGGTTCCCTCGGCGGTACTGAATGGTAAAGTTGTAGGGTTGAAGGGCTGGCATCTGGCAGAAAATCCGGTCGATCCATGTTGGCGTCTCTCTGAGCTTGGCTTCGGGTCACTGCTCCCACAAAGTGGCACTGTAGATTTCCAATATCGTTGCCTAACAGAACATCGGCCGGCAGCCCGCTCATCACACCAATTGTGCATCATTTTGTTCCATAACCATAGTCGAGTTCCACGGTAGCTTTAGGAATACGTTTCCGAGTACCTCCTGCCAACTCGATAGAAAGGCCAGGGCCCTCCTCTAGGGCCTCGGGTCGAACCACTCGGGGGTCCGCTACCGTTAGGATAGCTCCCGAGTCCCGGAATCCAACAACTGTTCGGCCATCCAGTAGGACCTCCTGCAAGTGCTTCCGCTGAAGGTTTGCGGGATGTGTGGCGGAAGGCTGAATCCCATAGACCCCTGGAGGTGGAACAGATGGGTCATTCATGGAGTCATCTGGAAATGGGGCCAAACTTTCTGTCCTAGGGGTGGTTCCCAGGTAGTGAATAGGTCGGGATGCCACGGTGGCCCGTGCCCCCATGTTAACAGGGCAACTAGCTTGCAAATGTCCAGGCCGCCCGCACCCAAAACATCTGCGCTCTAGCATTCTTCCAGTAGGTCGTTGTCTAGGGACAGGGTTGTTCATAGCTGGAGGCCGATGGGCTGGGGCAGGGGTAGAGGGGGAATTGTAATCCTGAGGCCGGGCACGAAAAGTGGGTGGCTGGATGAAGGGTGTCTGGCGGACTGTGGTAGTTTTCCGCTCCTCTGCAAACAACCTCTTCCACTGCGGCTTGATGGTCAGGCCCTCATCTGCAAGGGAAGCAGCTTGCTCAACTGTGGCTGGGTTCCGTTCCAGCACCCACTCACGGATCTCAGCGGGGCACTGGGAAAAGAACTGTTCCTTAAGTATGACTTGGAGGACCTTATCGACTGTGACAGCCTCCTCTCCTTCTAGCCAGCGCTTGCATGCTTGCTTCAACTTGTGGGCGAACATGTGGAAGGAGCTTCCCCCATTGTAAGACAAAGAGCGGAACTGAACTCGGTAGGTCTCTGGAGTGACTGCATAATACTTCTGCACCGCTCTTTTAATGGCCTCATAGTCCCGCTGATCACTAGGGTCCATGGCTCTGAGAGCTTCCGCAGCCCCATCTCGTAGGTGCCCCACCAGATACCGGACCCAATCCTTCTCTGGGACTTCCATCAGGTGGCACTGGTGTTCGAAGTCCTGAAAATATCCATCAACATCCCCAGCCGCTTCATCAAAGGTCTTGAAGTGTTTATGGGAGACATATGGTGGTTCTCTCACTGTTGGGCTGGGGGTCGACGTTTGATTATAATTCCGCGTAGTTATCTCAGCCATTCGCATTTCATGCGCCATTCTTTCCTTTTCATGCGCCATTCTCTGTTCCTCCTTCTCCGTTTCCTGAGCCCTCTGTAATGCTCTACTCCTTTGCTCTGCAGTTGCTCCTAGCCCCAGCACTGCCAATTCCTCCTCATACAAAACAACCCATCTGCTCTTTTGGGTCTGTACCTGCCACTCCCGTATCTCTACTGTCTCCTGGGGGCAGCCCTCCTCATGGTCGCTTTGCAGGGTCATCTCCTCCAGTGCCTCGATCAGTTGATCTTTCGTTCTTCCCTGGTAACTCAGGTTTAGTTCCCGGGCCCTTACTTGTAGACTTGCCATAGTCCAGTTCCTGTATTCTGAGGTTGTGGCTCCATTAATCGCTGAGCTGCTGTAGTCCATCTCGCTGTCCGCTGTTGATCCCACCGCTGCCAACCAGTTGTCACGGAGCGAAGGTATACACGTCTTCCTCCGGATGGTCTTTTGAATCAACACGGACGTAAGAGGTCGGGAGACAACAGCAATTTATTGTAATCCACAAAGTTAGTAGCCGGTGGCGGTCACATCAACCGTAATAACAATAAGTCCACAGAAGTCACAATCCAATGATAGCTTTGGCTCCTTGGTCCTGTAACTAAATCCTGGCTCTCTGCAGAGCTGTGCACAGGCCGGCTAACACATACTAACTGCTAGCTACAACTATATACTAAGACTGTTACACCTATATCTGTGGGTGGGAAGAGCTGAGTCACAGATCCTTCCCCCCTCACCTATACCAAGGAGAGCAGACTCCCTGTCTACTATGGACAATGCACCATCCAACATCTTCTTGGAGACACTGATCAGATTATCTCCACCCATTGTCCTCACTGGTCCTCACTAGTTAGATGTATCTGCATACAATGTGCTAACACACTAGACCCTAATCAGCCAACTACACATTGATGTATATAACAGGTTAGAGAATACATTCCACATGAAATATATATTACACATTGCCTATAGTATAGACTCTAACCATCCCGTGACAGGGACCTTTTATAATTTCCACTCACACTGACTCTTTGCATCCTTCAAAGAGTGCCCCTCCACTGATTTTGGCGCAGTTGAAATTTTTATCTATTCTCCACCATTCCTGAGCAATAATTTCTGTTACAGGGGTTCTATCATTAGATTTTGGCCATTTGAGATAATCATATGCCTGAAGGCTATTCAGGTGCTACTAATTTATCAAAGACACACCCCCCCCCCCACCCCCCGTGCACCCTGGGCTTTCCTGCACCCCTCCCCCCTTCCCCAGCGTCATACTTTCCTCACGCCCACCTCTATTGCTTGTGCTCTAGGTCGTCGTCCTCCTCCCTGCGAGGAACCGCCTCCAGCGTCTGTATTCTTGGCGGTAGGGAATTTAAATCTTGGGCATGCGCAGTAGCATGCCCGAGTGTAAGTTTGGAGTAAGCTCAGCTCCTTGTTTTTGTGCCCAACCACCTCCAGAGCTGCTAATTTCCAGCAAAGAGTCCCGGAATCTCCCATCTTGCTGTGTTGCATAGGCGATTTTCTAAAGGTCCAGCAGAAGCAGGAAGGTCAGTGCTCCCTTAGGAGCTACTGCGCATTCCCTATTCTTGGTGGTAGGAAATTGAAATCTCGGGTATAATCATATTCAGGCATATGATTATCTCAAATGGCCAAAATCTAATGATAGAGCCCCTTTAATTTCAGCACCAAATATAATTAGGCTGTCTACTGTCAAGTGGGCTCTCTCTGTCTATTCCAGTTCCAAGACCACCCAACTGACAGTAAAGAGACTAATGATCATAGCAAACTAGCAGCACTGATACCTCAGGATCAGTGGGGACTAGAGAACAAATTACAGAGTGAATAGAGCAGCATGTATTGCAGAATCCAAAGAGTTGGAATTGTTGGAGGTGATGAAAGGTTCTCTTTAAACACATGCAACATTCCTTACATGCTTTACATCTGCATAACTTTCTATAACCATTTTATCATTTATACAAATGCGGAATTCTTTATACTTAAAGTATTTAACAGTATATTTATTAAAATGTGATCATTGCACACTCTACTGTAACAAATAATGGCTTTCTGAATGCACCTACAATGGAATCTTTCGTGAACATTTACATTTTAAAACTGCTTACAATGGAAAAACTATTTGCAAATCAACTGTTAGTTCATGGTCCAGTGGCCTGTTACATTTTACAGCTAGCACCTTAGGATGCTTTACATATATTACCTATTAATGTTTTACCATCAGTAATTAAGTGTGTACCGTTCCTAATATTTTGGCTTTTGCGAATACTAGGTGCAGCTAGGCTAGTTAACAGATATAGATCATACAATACAAATACATGAACACCAAAGCGTAACAACAGTATACAATATTTGCTCTTATTATTTTAGTTTCTAAAGCTTTATTCACACATGCTTATTTTGTTGCGGTTTTGTTCAATTTCTTTTGTTGCGTTTTTACTAATTGTTATTTTTGAAAGCATAATTTACATAATGTGAATAATAAAATTATTTTCAGGGATAAAACAACTTGCTGTCTATATCAACAATAGATGAGATCATTCTTTACGTATTGGAAGGATGCACTGGAAACTCCAGTATCTAATGTTTGGCAATGCTTTAGATTATGCTAGCCAAATCATGTATTAAGAATTGATGAGACCGGAACTCAGTGTACTTCCACATAGCTACTGCAGTGTCCACAACAGAAACTGTGAGAGAATAAGATTTACCTTTAAAACTAAGTACAGTTCTAAAACTAGCAACTTACTTATCTTAAATGATTTCACACCTTTGGTGATCTGAAGATGTCCATACACATGGCAGTAAAGTTGTCTGAACCTGTCAATTCCTTCATTCAGGGCCGGTGTTAGGGGGGCAGACTCAGCAATTGCCCAGGGCCCCAGTTACAAAAAAAGGCCCCTGAGATCTGCATCTGACTGGGGCCTAACCACACCAATAACAGAAAGCGGCCCAGCATCATGTGCCACATGGCCCCTTTCCAATAGATGCCTGCCCAGAGAGGTCTGTGAAAATAAACATTTTTACTCACCTTTCTTTGTCATCTGGTGATCCAGCACCATCTTCTGGCCATTTCTGGCCTGTGGCTGACGCCATGTGTTCTGGACGTCCTCGCTGAGGCCTTTTTGTGAAAACGCATTTCGAGAAGTTCGCCTGAAGCAGCTTAAGGATATGGGGAGTATATTTTACTGTGTGGGGTCACTCTGGAGTATTGTACTTGGGGCACTCTGGAAAGTATATTATAATGCGGGGGGTCACTGTGGAGCATTTTACGGATGAACCCTCTAGAGCGCATATTATACTGTGTAGGGCCACTGTGGTGCATTATACTGAGAGCCCTCTGTAGAGTATATGATATTGTGTGGGGTCACTGAGGAACATTATACTTAGGGGGCCACTGTGGAGCATATTGTACTGTGTGGGAACATTGTGGAGAGCATATTATACTGGCGGGGGGGCCTCTGGGGAGAATATTATATTGTGTGGGGCCATTGTAGAGCAATATACTGGGGGGGCCTCTGAGGATCATATTATATTATCAGAGGTCACTATGGAGCATTATAAAGGTGTGCGGCAACTGTGGATCTTTATACTGGGGGGGCAGTGTGGGGGGGCAACTATACTGTGAGATTTATTCTGCACTGTGGGGACCCTATTTTACTGTATGAGAGGCATTATGGAGGATATCATATTGTGTTAGGCTTCTTGGGAGCATATTATACTGTGTGTAGCCACTATGGAGCATATTATATTGTGTGGGGCTTCTAAGGATCATATTATACTCTATGTGGCCACTGTAGAGCATATTATACTGTGTGGGGGCCACTTTGAAGCATTATACTGGGGCAATGTGAAGCATATTATACTGTGTGGGGACTACTATTGGGAATTATATTGGGGGGCACTGTGGGATCCTTTTATACTGTGTGGACCATATTATATTGTGTGGGGCTGCTGGGGAGCATGTAATACTGTGTGAGGCCACTAAGGAGTATTATACTATGTGGAGGCTCTGAGGAGCATATTATACTATGTAGGGGGCCACTGTGGAGCATATTATACTGTGTATGAGCTACTGTGAAGCATATGCGGTGTGGGGGCTCTGGGTAGCATATTAAACATAGTGGAGCATTCTATACCATGTGGAGCCAATATGGGGACTCAGGGGAGCATTTTATACTGTGTGGGGCCCCTGTGGAGCATTATATACTATGTGGGGCCAATATGGGTTGCTCAGGGGAGCATTTTAAACTGTGTAACATTATATAGTACGGGTATTGGGGGGGGTTCAAAATTCCAGCTGGCAGCCCTGTGTGCTAATATCTTCATCATAGCTTCCTCACTATAACCTTGCACATATGTGTATTGCTCCGTGGCTGTGTCATTCCTTATACAGTTATGTGCATGATCCAGCCATAGAGTTATTGGGGCCTCCACAGTACTACAGGGGATGACTATACTGGGGACATACTCAGTAATGGCGGATAGGCAGTACATATGTAAGATGTCAGTGAAGGAGCCACGTTTGTAGGCTATTAGCAGGAAGCTCTTGGGTGGGCCCCAGAACAAGCTCCTCTGGTTGGCCCTAGGCCCTTCAGTCCAACACTATATAAGAGGGAACAATTATATATAAAGGGTGCTATTATATATAAGGGTGGGCTCCTATATATACCGTATAAGGGGGAAACTGTTAAATATAAGGGGGGCTATTATAAGGGGAAACTATTATGTATATGGGGCTATTATAAAAGGAAATTATTATTATGGTGAAATATAATTTATAGGGTGGGCTATTGTTTATAAGAGAGAAACTATTTATAAGAGACATATAAAAATGGCGACCTATTATATATGGCACCTATGGGGAAAATTTATAAGGGTGACTATTATGAAAGGGCTATTATTAATAAGGGGGAAATATTTACGAGGGAGAAGAATTATTTTTAAGGGGTAACTGTCAATGATAAGAGGGAACTATTACAGATAAGGGGACAATTATTTAAAAGGGGTAGAAACTATAATTTATAAGGCGTCTCTATAATAATTGATGATTTGATGCAAAAATCTATTAGGCAGTACAAAGGTGGTCTTATTAATTGTGTTTGCATAAGGGGGTTGGTTATTACTGATTTGAGGGCAGAAAGGTGGCATTAATAAAGGGGTCGCCACTGAAAGTGCTGCACTGCCTTCTTAATTAACTGAATATGATGGTGCAGTTGGTATATCAGCATTTGGGGTCCAGGGCCACACTTAACCGGTCTAAAACTGGCCATGAAATTGCCTTTAAAGGGGTACTCCCACGTCGCATACTCACCCGTCTTCGTTCCTCTAAAATCTTCTGCCTTCCGGCTTTGTTTCGTCATTGGTGGGCGGGGTCACATATGCAAAGCCAAGCGGCAAGATGCCGCCGGCCCTGCGTGCGCGCTCATACACCAGTCTACCCTTCACAATGCGACACCCTGTCGGGTCTGTATTAGCATTGTGAAGGGTAGACTGGTGTATGAGCTTGCACGCAGGGCCGGCGGCATCTCGCCGCTTGGCTTTGCATATGTGACCCCGGAGCGGAATAACAGCATCGCTTCTGCCGCTGCTTTCTTCATGCAGGGCAGAAGCATAGCGATGTGCCTGTGCCGGCGTCTAACAGTCCCCAGCATCCGCCTATTACAGCAGATGCCGGGGAGTTAGACGCCGGCACAGGTGAAGGCTGCCCTGCATGAAGACAGCAGCGGCAGAAGCGATGCTGTTATTCCGCTCCCCCGCCCCGGAATAGCAGCATCGCTTCTGCCGCTGCTGTCTTCATGCAGGGCAGAAGCATAGCGATGTTGCTGGCTTCACCTGTCCCCCAAAGGGTAAACTACCCCCCCTCCCCTCTGGGCTCGCTCCCGTGTACTTAGCCCCTCCCCCTGAGAGCAGGCAGACATATCACTTGACTCAGGAGCAGCTAGGTCAGGGCTGTGGCCACAAAAAAATGAATAAAGTGAGATAGTTGCCAAACAAAGAAATTTTGCTGAAGCAATGTATTTAGGAAAAGTCTTACATTCACATTAATAAGCATTATAGATAGGATCCTTGTGACGGGACAACCCCTTTAACAAGAAATATTATTTAGTATGATTACTAAAAATCTAATAGAAATGCAGATCAAATAATAAGCACAGTAAATGTTAAATTACCCAGTTTTGGATAGAAAAAAACCCATTACATACTGCCAGGAATTGCATTAAAGGGGCTCTATCAGCAAAATCATGCTGCTAGAGCTCCACATATGCGTGAATAGCCTTTAAAAAGGCTATTCAGGCACCGTAAAAGTTATATTAAACTACCAACCCCCTCCCGTTTTAAAATAAAACCCTAAAAAAGAATGTGATCTACTTACGCATCGTGCACACTGGGCGGGCATTCAGGGTGTGTCTTCATCTTCATCCACGCCTCTTCTTCCTCCGACGTCCTCCGGTCCCATCCTCCTCTGGCGCTCACGAACACTGATATAAAAAAAATGGCCTGGGCGCATGCACAGTAGCATGCGGCTTCTACTATGGCTACTGCGCAGGCGCCCAGTAGTATCAGTGTCCGCTCGCGAGCGCCGGAGGACGGGACCGGAGGACGTCGGAGGAACAAGAGGCGTGGATGAAGATGAAGACACACCCTGAATGCCCGCCCAGCGTGCACGATCCGTAAGTAGAGCACATTCTTTTTTAGGTTATTATTTTAAAACGGGGGGGTAGTTTAATATAACTTTTACGGTGCCTGAATAGCCTTTTTAAAGGCTATTCACGCATATGTGGGGCTCTAGCAGCATGATTTTGCTGACAGAGCCCCTTTAAACACAGTGTTGTCTTAGCATTTACGTAGGGAGAATGACAATGTCTGAGCCTTTATCAGCAAACTGCAATTAGCTGACCTAATAGCCCAGACCGAAAAGCCAGAGATAGCTGCTATGGGAGCAAGCAAAATCCTGAGAACTCACCACCGCTTTCCTCTAGAGAGCATTGAGTCATGTCACCCGTACTATAATAGTAAAAAACTAGATAAGGAGAGATACCAGCTGGGTACTTTGACAACAATGTGTAAACAATGGGAAGAATAATTTCACATAGTAGGCAAATTAAGCAGCGTTTATGTATTTAGGAAAACTCTCGAATTTACATAAACTAACAGTTTAGATAGGATCCTTGAGATGGGAATAACCTTTTATTTTTATTTTTTTTAATGTAGATTGTGAGTCCCATAGAGGGATCACAATGTACATTTTTTCCTATGAGTATGTCTTTTGTAGAATGGGAGGAAATCCACGGAAACACGGGGAGAACATACAAACTCCTTCCAAATGTTGTTCCTGGCAGGATTTGAAGTCAGGACTCCAGCAATGCAAGGCTGCAGCGCTAACCAGTGAGCCACCGTGTTGCCCCAGGAATACCTTTTTAAGCAGCTCAATTCATCAAGGGATCAGAGGTAGGTGAGTATGATTGTTATTTTTTTTCTTTTTAGGGCAATTGGGGGTATAATTATAGGGCATTATTATATTATAATGTCATTAGTGGACTATAAAGAGAAAGTGACATCAAAGGGATCATTAGGGGGTTTTATGAATATTTTGGAGGCATAATACAGTAGGATCATTGGTCTTTAATAAAGGGGTTTTCTAGTTCATTTTTATTGATAATCTATTATATAGTGATGGTTACGGGTGCTAAGGAGTTTAATCAACCTTAGTGTGGTTAGGGTAATCTGTGGGTCTCCTTGGTTTAATGGCCAGATGGAAGCTGCAATCTCAATACTAATGCCAGGGCTTATGGCCCCCTAAGGCTCCTGGACCCCAACCAACTGCACCCTCTGCACCACCTCAAGTTACGCCCCTGCTCTTAATATATTCACTCAACTTTGCAATTTGATAAAAATAAACTATTAACACTTCTGTTTTTGAAGACATTCTTACTTTGTAGCAGTTGTTCCACATCTGTCTAATACTTTTGCATGGCATTGTACATCTACAGGTCTAAACTACTAGTGGCCAAAAGAGCAGAAAAATGCGCCATTTTGCCACTTGAAGTGCTGAAAGAATTCAACGGCCTCATAATATGAGTCTGGTTATATTCAGTGGCGTATCTAGGAATGGTGGGGCCCCGTGGCGAACTTTTGACATGCCCCCCCCTCCCCAAGAGGTGTACTTGGGCATGCAGGCTGTATGTGAGGGTGACGTGGGTTGCAGGGTGTGTATGAGCAAGAGGTGAAATGGGGGTGCAAAAAAGTGGGGGGAATGGGGGTGCAAGCTGTGTACGAGCAAGAGGGTGATGTGGAGCGGGTAACCCCCCATTCCACCACACACTTTCTCACCCACAACCTGTACCACCCATTCCCCCTTCTTTCTCAGACACAGTCTGCGCCCCACATCACCCTCTTTACTCACACACAGCCTGCATGCCCATGTACCCCTCTTGTTCACATAGAGCCTGCACAACCATCCCTCCTCTTGCTCACATAGGGGGAAATGGGGGGATACAGACTGTGGGCAAGAGGAGGGAATGGGGAGTGCAGACTGTGAGCAAGAGGGGTACATGGGTGTGCAGGCTGAGAGTGAGAAAGGGCTGCAGATATGTTTCTGCAATGTGTGGATGGGATTAGCTAGAATCCCATCCACTTTGCAGGTACTGTAAAAAGCCAAAAATGGCCAAATCGCAGCATTTTCACAATCTAGGACCCCAGTCTTAATATAAGTTTTTCTGGAAATTCACCAAATTCATCAAACTGCGCATGATTTTTTTGATAAATTTGGTGAGTATTTAAAACTAACATTTCATTTGATGTGTAATTAGCCAAAAGAAAGCTGCAAACCTATTGGGGGTAATTCATTAAGTTCTGCACTCCAGTATTCTGATGTTAAAAAAAGTCACAAAATAAGGAATTTTGACTTTTTGAGCTCATTTGCTCTAAAATTTTGAAAGTTTTTTGCATCTTACATCACTCACTTCACTTTTGAAAAGTGAGTGGAAAAGTGGGCTTGGTTAATCTCTATAGCTGTCTGTACTCCAGATTTATCAACTGTGACTATTTAAAAAGGTGCAAAAACTATAGCAATCTCGAAATCTCACTCCTGTGAGTGGGTGGCATAAAAAGGTGACTAACATAACAGAACAGAATTGCTAGACTTGTAGATGTGCAAAATTTATCATACATTATGTGACATTAGATAAATTTGGAGGGTTGGTTAGTATCCTCCAGTGGTTTATAATTGATAATATTGATCAGTGATAAAGAATATTGCAGAATGCTGTTATTTTGTCCATTGCAAGGCAAAGAAAAACTGACAGTAAAAAAATAAAGCAAGTGTGAACAGAGCCTTTAACAAACTTTCTTAAAGGGGTTATTTATTTTTTCAAAACCGATGTCCTATTCATGTCATAGGGCATCAATCTTAAAACACTGGGGTCTGACTGTTGGGGTCTCCACAGATCAACTGCTTTTCTTGTAGTGTTCACTTTTAATAGTAACAGTGGTGAGTACTGCAGAGGTGTCCAATTCAAGTCTATAGGACATAGGCTGCACTACTAACAACCACTGCTATTGATAGGGTTGCAAGTGAGCAATGTAGCTTGTGCAGTCACAGGGAAAACAGCTGATCTGTGACAGTCCTAACAGACCTTCACAAAGCGTCCTAGCTTATGGATAGGAAAGTATGAAAAAGTAGGTAATCCATTTAACTTATATATAGATTTATGTTCACTATGGCCCACAGTGGTATTAAATAAACATTACACAAGGCTTGATCAATATCTAGTAGAAGTTTCAGTTTCTTGTGGTATAATTATTTGCACAGCTGTTCTGTAAAAAGTTACTACAAAACTAACATCAAGTATATAAATCACTACAGTCAGTGACAGCCACAGTAACTCTCGCTTTACCAATGCATGTAAATGCTGTCTATATGAGTGCACTGCAGATCCTATTAGCACATATGTAGCACCCTGACTAGGGGTTTGCATTGATGTGCAGCCAGTGGTCAGCGCTGTGGTCAGTGCGGCCAGTGAGGGACATAGGGCTGAGGAGGACATGTACTTACCGCAGCCTCGCCACAGCTGATGAGCTCTAGTATAAGGAAGAGCAGTGCCAGCAGCTTCCAGCCCATGGTCCAGCGCCTTGCCATGCTCTGTACCGTCACATACACGGGGGTCTCTTGGATGGCAGCAGTACCTAGGCTCTCAGTATTGATAAGATGTCAGTAAGTGACCTGGCAGCATCTCCTGACAAAGTTTCCTGCTCTCTTGTAAGAGCGCAATGTGAAATGAGCGCGGAGGAAAGTTCGCAGTTTGTTGGCGCTAGCTCCCCTCCCACTGCATCCCCCACCCTCCTCACACAGGACCTCAATGAAGCTGAACCCCCAGTCTGTTCTGAAGAGCTCAAGTCCCCAGCACAAGAACACACTGAGCAGCTCGGAGCGAACCGCAAGACAGCTGGGAAGACTTCAGAGTGCCCGGGCTGAGCTGACATGAGAGGCTGCTGGTAAGTGACTGCCCCGGGAGGTTATGGACCCCGGAGCGCTTCTCCATAGCGGAGCTGTGCAGCTGTGTTATGTGGGATGGGGGCTATACTTGTCCCTCACATACTGGGATGTAGTAGTAATGTCCTCCGCTTCTGTAGGGTGTGAGGTAAATGCACAAGGCGCAATGGACCACTCTGTTCTATCGAGAGCAGCATGTGAGGTGTCAGGATATATGTATACCGACACTACCGAACCCAAGGGTTATATACAGTAGTCAGGATATATGTATACCTCCACTACCGAACCCAAGGGATATATACAGTAGTCAGGATATATGTATACCGACACTACCGAACCCAAGGGTTATGTACAGTAGTCAGGATATATGTATACCACCACTACCGACCCCAAGGGTTATATACAGTAGTCAGGATATATGTATACCTCCACTACCGAACCCAAGGGTTATATACAGTAGTCAGGATATATGTATACCGACACTACCGAACCCAAGGGTTATATACAGTAGTCAGGATATATGTATACCGACACTACCGAACCCAAGGGTTATGTACAGTAGTCAGGATATATGTATACCACCACTACCGAACCCAAGGGTTATATACAGTAGTCAGGATATATGTATACCACCACTACCGACCCCAAGGGTCATATACAGTAGTCAGGGAGGTGGTGTGTAACCAATATACAGTATAATATTCTGGCTGGTTATAGAAGGCTGGTACACTGTAACAAGCTGCAGCTCAGTGAAAGTGAGAACTAGGTCTTGAGCAGGTTAGAGCTTATGAATAGTACAAAAAAAATTCCATTATGGATCGATTTGAGGGGTTGCCCAGTAAAGATACCTCAGTCTACGGTGATCACTTGATTTTGGGGAGTTCTACCTGCTCTTGGCTCCAGCACATGATCTATATGACTTATATATCTGTCCAAATGTACGAGATATGTGATATTTCCATTACAGTATGGCTTGCACCTGAAAATCAACATTTTTATTTTTTTTTTTGGAGGGGGGGGGGGGGGGTTGCCCCCTAGTCTCATTCAACAAATTTTTTCTACTGTATGCGACTGTCTTATATTACAGTTCTGGAGAACCCTCAGGCCCAAGATGCAACACAATTAATAAGAGGTGTGCACTTTTTAATAATTGTGATGCAATAAGATCAGTGTATGACACGCCAGTCTTAAAAAATGTACCTCACTGTTATAGCACAAAGATGATACTGCTGTGTTACTTTCCATCTGAGATAGGTGGTTTTTATAACATAATCTAGCGTATTGTTTTTTCTATCAAAAACACTGTAACCCCAAACATAAATCTTATGGACCAGGTATAAGCAGGGCTATGGTGACAGTAGGCCTAAACAATGACTCCAACTGATCTATTTTTCCAAAACCTCACTCCTACTCCAAATCCAACTCCTTAGAAAATGGCTGGTGGTAGCCATGGTCTGACTGAAGCAGAAAAGCTCTTCTAATTCACAAAAAAGACAGTGATTGAACTGCATCTAATTAATTATACAATATCACTAATGATTTGATATAATATAAAATAATCATTTTGTATTGAAGCTGAATCAGTCATTACTCATGCCAATTGACATAGCCCTGGAGCCAGCAGAGGGTACATCTCATATATATATCCTTATAAATGTATGCTCTGCCTGTGTGCCTGGGAGAAAATGCATACCAGCTCATATCTGGCATACATTTTCCCCCGCTATATAAAACAGATTTCCCTGCCCCCTCTAAGCATTGCCACACCCTCTTTTCAGGAAAGTAGTGAAGGCAACACAGATTTTAAAAAGTTATCATTTGTTTGTGCCAAACCATGTATTGCACTAAAAAATTACTACTTTTTTGTCTTGTATATCACAAAAACTGATGTACAAGGTTTAGTAATTCTCCCCCATAATGATTAAAGGTAGAAAATCCCTTCAAAGGCTGTGTAGTGGCTGCTCTTGGTATTACAGTTTACAGTGCTAAAACTTCTACACAGCCTTGTAAAGAGTGAATGTTTTTGCCCTTGCCTTGCCAAATCAGACCTGGCTTGAGTGATTTGGTTACAGGTAACAGATTGGTTACTTAAAACATGTTACCAAACTGCATGTCTAAAAAAAAAAACACCATATCCCATACAACACCAACACCATATCCCATACAAATATTGTAATATACTTTATTAGCACGCTTTGGCTCATCTCTGTGAAATGTAGTGTTTTAATCCACCTCTATCCCTTACCTCTTGCCTTTTTTTATTTTTCTTTACTTTAAGGCTGGATTCACATCTGCGCTTGCGCTGCTGTCTTCCATTATGCTTGAAAAATATGGATTTTCTAAGTGGAACCCCGATGGACCCCATTACAGTCTGGGGGGGGGGATTCGTGGGTTTCTGCAGGTAACCACTTTTTAAAGGGATCCTATCATTTAAACCAAAGTTTTTCTGCTTATCACGTAGGAATAGCCTTAAGAAAGGCTTTAGATGTCTTCTCCACTCCTCCATTCAGTAGAAATCCCGGTTTTCGCCGGTATGCAAGTTAGTTCTCTTGCAGCATGGGGGGCGGGCCCCAGCGCTCAAACAGCATTGGGGGCGTCCCCAATGCTGCGAGAGAACTCTCCAGCGCCGCCTCCATCTTCTTCTGTAACACTTTCTCCTTGCGTCTTCTTCTGGCGGTGGCTTCAAACTTCTAGGCTTCAGGCCTAAGGCAGAGCTGACTGTGCCTGCCCGCCAGCCACAAGAAAATGGCCGCTTACAATGCTGTACAAGTGGCCATTTTCTTGTGGCCGGCGTGCATCCGCAGTCAGCTCTGCCCTAGGCCTGAGGCCTAGAAGTTGGAAGCCACCACCGGAAGAAGACACAAGGAGAAGGCGTTCCAGAAGAAGATGGAGGCGTTGCTGGAGATTTCTCTCGCAGCATTGGGGACACCCACAGTGCTGTTTGAGAACTGATTTGCATACCGACGAAAACCAGGATTTCTACGGAACGGTGGTACAGAGAAGACATCTAAAGGTAGGAGACGAATAGCCTTTCTTAAAGCTATTCCTACGTGATAAGCAGAAAAAATTCGGTTTAAATGATAGGATTCCTTTAAGCATATTGTGTTTCCACTTTTCGGGTCCTCAAGTGAGCCCAAAGAATGGAAACCCGAGCGCAGGTGTGAACCTAGCATAATCTGTACGCTGTTGCTTACTGGGGTATGGAAATGCTCTTGTATAAGCTGAGGCTTAGAGGGGTTATGTCAAACCCCTTATATCCTGTTATATCCCAAGTTATATCCTGAACAATGTAAAACGTAGAATAAGTTGATGTCATGCGAAAGACGGTATCCTTATCTTTCTATATCACCAAGATCAGGATACAAACTGTATTTTTTTGCACATATATCACTAGTTGAAAACACAGTTGGGATTGTCAAATTTATATGCAGCTTCTCACAATCCCAACTGGTCTTTAACTGGTTGTATTTCTGGAAATAAAACTTCAGATAACGTCATAACCATTTTTCTAAGTTTGATGGCTAAACAGTTATATAACTCTTTGACGTGACCCCCAAACCTCTGCTTCTTTGAATTATACTAAACTCTAGTATATGGCAATAGACTATAGTAGACCCCACCCACCTGTACTCTGGTCAAAAGCCATGTACAGATTAAGCTCACAATAGAGAAACAAGGAAAAGGATAAAAAAGCACAGCTTTTCATGAAAAGGTATCAAAAATGAATTAAGAAATTATACTGCAATAGTAATTAATGTCACAAATGCTGCCAGAAAATCAAAAGGTGTTCAAGGCTAAGGCCCTACATAGTGGGCCGCAGCAAAAAAAGCCATGCTGAAAAAACGCATCGCAGTTTTTTCCACGGCACTTTTCACAGAAAGTTGACAGATTTCCTCTGCAGACTTTCTGCTTCAATTATAGCTACCACATGCAGCAAAAAAACTAGTATTTCCACCGCAGCCAAACTTCTGTATTTATGCCATGTGGGGCACCAGTCCAAAGGTTTAGGCATGCAATAAGCTGGACATACATGTCAGAAAAACCAAGCAAATCTGCTGACATTGACTTAAACTCATACATATTACGGTATGTCCACTGGCCCCAAGTGAGAAGAGTGATAGCGCATGTTGACTAGAAACCTTTAACAGCAACTGCACTAACTCACCTCCACTAATGCTTATGGTGGAGTTTGCAGAAATATCATAATGCAGGATCAACCTAGCAACAGTCTGCCTCAAATGGAAAAGGATCATGAAAGTAGTCATGAGCAGCTTCTCTCATTCTTATCACAGATACTTATGACATTTCCCAGTTGCTCCTGGTGAGATTACTGTTACATACAAGTGTAGAATGATTATAGGGGCGGCTATATATATGCACAGGTCTTTGCATTTACTTCTATGGGAGGTATGCAGGGGCGGATCCAGAGCCGGGCAACCGCCCGGGGCCCCGCGGCACTGCCCGGACCTAACAAAATGGTCCCGGTCCACATGTCCCGATTTCAACTCATCAGTGTCTTACGGACGCCGATGAGCTGAATACATAGGCGTTTAAAGCAGGAGCTGTCAGCTCCCGCTTTAACGCTGAGCTCCGGCACTTGTAGCCGCGATGTGATGACGTCACATCGCGCCTACAATATGTGTATGAGGGAGAGAGCTGCGGAGGAGAGAGGGAAGGTGAGTGTGTTTTTTTGTGTGTGTTAAACATTTAGGTGGAAAATAATGAGATGAGGGGGGGGGGGGGAGAACGGCATGACACTGGGGCAGATGAAGGAGGAGAGAACAGTATGACGCTGGGGCAGATGAACGGAGGGAGAACGGCATGACACTGGGGCAGATGAAGGGGGAGAGAACAGTATGACGCTGGGGCAGATGAACGGAGGGAGAACGGCATGACACTGAGGCAGATGGAGGGGGGAGAACGGCATGACACTGAGGCAGATGGAGGGGGGAGAACGGCATGACACTGGGGCAGATGAAGGGGAGAGAACAGCATGACACTGGGGCAGATGAAGGAGGGAGAATGGCATGACACTGGGGCAGATGAAGGGGGGAGAACGGCATGACACGGGGGCAGATGGAGGGGGGAGAACGGCATGACACGGGGGCAGATGGAGGGGGGAGAACAGCATGACACTGAGGCAGATGGAGGGGGGAGAACGGCATGACACTGGGGCAGATGGAGGGGGAGAGAACAGCATGACACTGGGGCAGATGGAGGGGGAGAACGGCATTACACTGGGGCAGATGGAGGGGGGAGAACAGCATGACACTGGGGCAGATGAAGGGGGAGAGAACAGCATGACACTGGGGCAGATGAAGGGGGGAGAATGGCATGACACTGGGGCAGATGAAGGGGGGAGAATGGCATGACACGGGGGGCAGATGGAGGGGGGAGAACGGCATGACACGGGGGAGAACGGCATGACACTGGGGCAGATAAAGGGGGGAGAACGGCATGACACTGGGGCAAATGAAGGGGGAGAGAACGGCATGACACTGGGGCAAATGAAGAGGGGGAGAACGGCATGACACTGAGGCAGATGAAGGGGGGAGAATGGCATGACACTGGGGCAGATGAAGGGGGGGAGAATGGCATGACACTGGGGCAGATGAAAGGGGGAGAACGGCATGACACTGGGGCAGAGACGGGGGGACATGAAACTGTGGGCAGATAAAGGGGGAGAATGGCATGAAACTGGGGACAGAGATAGAGGGGGGACATGAAACTAGGGGTAGATGAAGGGTGTATATGAAAATGGGGGAGAGATGGATTGGGGACATATAATTTACGGTTGACTGTAGGAGGATTATACTGTGTGGAATCACATGAAAAATGAATGAGAATGGGCAGAGTCAACATAAAAGTGAACAAGGCCTAATTTGCCGCGGCGTGCTCAGCGCGCCGCACGTTTTATTCCCTCTTTCTAGACTTTAACAGTTGGGAGGCACAGGTTAGAAGTGCGAGACCCCCCGGTAAGTAGGGCCCCGCCAAAGTCAATTGCCCAGGGCCCCGCAAACCCTGGATCCGCCACTGGAGGTATGGGATGTGCGAAACATACTTGCATGCCCAAGACACTGTGTTCTTTTGAACAAAAATTAGATTGTCTTTGAGGAACTTCTTTATGAGGTGCTGTGCAGTGCTGTAGTTGTACTCTAGGGTGGGATCAGTAAGTGAAAGCTGTGATTCGCGGTTTTTACTCATTAGGTGCGGTTTTGCAGGTTACTCCATGGCCAGTAATAAGTGAAAACCCATAATAAAATAGTGCTTTCAGTTACTTAAAGGGATTCTATTATTAAAATGCTATTTTTTGCCCTTAAAATGTAGGAATAGCCTTAAGAAAGGCAATTCGTCTCCTTCCTTTAGAAGTCTTCTCTTCGCTGCCGTTCGGTAGAATTCCCAGTTTTCTTCAGTATGCAAATGAGTTTTCTCGCAGCACTGGGGGCGTCCACAATGCTGTGAGAGAACTCTCCAGCGCCGTCTCTCTCTTCACCTGGATTTCCCTCTCCCTGCGTCTTCTTCCGGTGCTGTTTTCAAACTTCTAGGCATGCGCAGTCGACTCTGCCATCGGGCCTCGGGCAGAGTCAACTGCACATGCCCACGGTAATTTTCCTGTGGCCGTTTACACAGTAAACTGGTGTAAGCGGCCATTTTCTTGTGTCTGCCTTCACAGTAAGCTGGGGTACGCGGCCACAAAAAAATGGCCATGGGCATGCGCAGTGGGCTCTGCCCGAGGCCCGTGGAGAAGACATCTAAAGATAGGTGAAGAATAGCCTTTCTTAATGTTATTCCTACGTGTTAGGGACAAAAAATAGCATTTTAATGATAGAATCCCTTTAAGTGAAACCACCAGTCACATTCTGGTATGCTGAGAAGCACCGCATGTTATATCGTGTGACAGCAACCTAAAGCACTTTGGCTAATAATGGAAATCTTTTCTTTAGTTGTATGAATACGTGTTATTATGTTCAAGTTATATAAAATAAGATAATCCTTTAATAGTCCCATAAAGGGGAAATATACTAAAGTTATTTAAATAATATCTATGTGTTCTACTGTCTTTTGTCTGATAGATAATCAAAGAAAAAGTAGCTTAAGCAGGATGGTGCTTAACAGAGGCATTAGAAGATGCCATAGGACCCATCAGCAATGGAAGAGTTTGTCATGGTAAGCAGATATAGAACTCTAAATAATCTAAGATGAACAGTTGTGTCCTGTAATGCATCTTCCCTGCTAAAAAGTAGTTCACCACTGTATAATACAGCAGATCCTAAAAAAAAGATGACTCTTTCAACAATAATATTGGATATCATGTATGCTTTATTTAGTATCTTCTTTTGCAATGAAGCATTTGTAGTCACAATCAATATAACTACACATATTTATGTTGGTATCAATATATATCCTGCACCCACTAACCAAAAGCATTATCGTTCAAGGTAACTTAATTTATATAGCCTTGTGGAACAAGGAAAAGTAGGTTATGACTGATAAGGAGTTACAACATAGGGATGTTGATCGGTTGACGTTCCAGATTAAACATTTGCCACCTATCATGTGGATGACGAATAATATCTTAAAGAGGACCTTTCACCACTTGGGGCACATGCGGTTTTATATACCGTTAGAAAGCTAGAAATTCAGAGCACTGTCAGCTTTCTAGCGGTAAATAAAACCGCATGTGTCCCAAGTGATGAAAGGTCCTCTTTAAAGGGGCTCTATCATTGGGAAAAGTCATTTTTAGATAAGCACATTCTTGCATAGACTTTAGAAAGGCTATTTCACACATACCTTTTGTATGTAAATTGCCTCAGTAGTCTTTGAATAAGTCCGTTTTATTCATATGCTAATTAGCCTTCTTCTGCAAAGGGGGAACATACCCTAAATGAGGGAATAACATAGTCAGTCACATAATAACCACAGTGCAACCAGACAGGTGATGAAACCTACTCATAGCACACATATGGCTCCACACCTAAGTCCTCTGACACATGGCCCCAATGTGTGTTTCGGCTACGTGCCTTCTTCCGGGGGTCCTTTACGGGGGTATGGGTACTATGAGTAGGTTTCATCACTTGTCTGGTTGCACTGTGGTTATTATTTGACTGACTGATCTTTGAGCTGCTGTTACTGGCTGTTGTGACTATGTATCTGATTTTGGACTATGTTATTCCCTGTCATTTAGGGTACATTCCTCTAGTTGCACATTATAATGTGATTTTAACCATTGCTCATATCAAGATCTACTGTTTACTTCATACCACATGTACGTGGGGTGTATAATTTATATCTATTGTTGTTTCTAACACACTGTTGTTTAAATATATTTCCACCTTGCAACCTCCCTACTTCCATTCCCATTTGTACGTTTTTATGTCCACTCCTGTGGCCTTGACACATTTTTTTCATTCTGTGTTTGTGTTCCCTTTTTGGATATTAATAAACTTTATTTTTATATGAAATTTGGTGATGCTGAGTGCCCCCACTCTACTTTTCTGGTATCTGTATTCAGAATAGATTGTAGAGGGGACAGTTTAGTAAGGGGAAGACCGATTAGTAAGGTGTTACAGTAGTCAAGGTAAGAGTGAATCAGAGCGACAATAAGTGTCTTTAATGCATCTCTGGTAAGGAAAGGCCGGATTCTGGAGATGTTTTTGAGGTGGAGGTGACATGATCGTGCAAGTGATTGGATACGGGGGTGAAGGAAAGGTCTGATTCAAACACAGCCCCAAGGAAGTGGGCATTCTGCTTAGGAGTTATAGTAAGGCCAGAGAATGCAATGGATATATCGGGGACAGATCTAATAGATGGTGGAAACAGTAGTAGTTCAGTCTTTGAGAGATTCAGTTTCAGATAGAGCGAAGACATGGTATTTGAGACAGCAGAGAGACAGTTACTGGTGTTCTGTATTAGTGCAGGGGGCGATGTCACGGGAAGATGTGTATAATTGGGTGTCATCAGCATAAAGATGGTAGCAGAAGCCAAATCTGGTGATGATTTGTCCAGTGGGGGATATGAAGAGAGAGAAGAGCAGGGGTCTAGGACCGAGCCCCAAGGAACCTCAACAGCAAGGAGAAGAGGAGAAGAAACAGAGACCGCAAATGATACATTGAAAGTGTGGTCTGAGAGATAAGAGGAGAACCAAGAGAGTGCAGTGTCCATGAGGCCGACTGAGCGGAGCATAGTGAGGAGAATTTGATGGTCAACAGTGTCAAAAGCTGCAGAGAGGTCCAGAAGAATAAGAAGAGAGAAGTCGCCATTGGATTTAGCTGTTAGGAGATCATTGGAGGCTTTTGTGAGGGCCGTTTCAGTAGAGTGCAGAGTGCGTAAGCCAGATTGTAAGGGGTCAAGAAGAGAGTTAGCAGAGAGATAGCGGATTAAACGAGAATAGACCAAGTGTTTCAATATTTTGGAGAAGGAAGGTTAGAGACGGGTCGATAGTTAGCAGCGCAGGACAGGTCAAGCGAGGATTTTTTCAATAGCGGGGTTATGACAGCATGTTTGAAAGAGGATGGAAAAATTCCAGAAGAAACAGAGAGGTTAAATATTTTAGTAAGGTAAGTCGTGACAGCAGGTGACAGAGATTGGAGAAGGTGTGAGGGGAAAGGGTCACTACTGCAGGACAGTATGAAGAATGGACAGTCTGGAGTGCGGTTGGTGAGGGTATCAATGCCACCTGGGGATTGGGCAGCTATTTCCTGACGGATCTTATCAATTTTGTCAAGGAAATAAGTGGCCAGGTCATCTGCACTAAGGTCTGTAAATGGCACCTGCACCTTGGGAGTGAGTAAGGAGTGAAATGTTTCAAAGAGGCTTTAATGGTTACCGGAGAGAGATGAGAGCAGTAAAATAGGTTTGTTTGGTGAGGTAAAGGGCAGAACTATACATTTTAGTCATAAATTTGAAGTGGAGGGAGTCTGCAGGTGCACGTGATATTCTCCACAGATATTCAGCACACCTAGAGCATTTTGCTCCTACTAGCAGGAAAAGGAAAAGTTAGTGAAAGGAGGAGGGCCAGGATTTGGAGAGATATCCCCAGCAGCTAATAGGAGCAAAATGGACAGTGGTTCAGGACAAAGGACAAAGGTGGTTCAGTGATTTATGTGGATGCTTATGTTTGGTTTCACTGCTAAAAGAAGTAAAAGGATTAAGGTGGTTAAAGAGAGTGAAAAGTGTGTGAGAGCTATACATAGGAAAAGAAAGAAGAGAGGGTCTGGTATGGATAGTGTGCCCTGGTGGTAAAGATGGAGGGGAGATCTGCAAGAAAACAATTGCTAAGATAATATGTGACAGCGCAGCTCCATGATACCATATGTTTAAGCTTGTTGTTTTGGGTTCAAGTTTTCCTGGTGTTCTTCCATGGTTTGTCTGTCTTATTCCCTGTCTAAGTGCCATGTGTAATCTGCAGTTATGGATGCTGCATTAGAAAATACCTACTGCTTTGGAAATGCTCCCCCCATAAGCTTTATCTACTTATAAAGGGAAGTGGAGGTTCATAACTAGCACTAATTTAAAGAAATGAAATAGATAAATAGGTTTAAGTAGCATTGTTGCATATAGTACAGGATTTAGATGTACGTGATTTAAAATGTCTTTTTTTCAATTTTTTTTTGCTTGTTAAAGAATATACTGTATAAGATACTTGTAAAGACATAAATGTTCAGTGCAATAGTGACCTTTAACAGCCCTGCTGTAAAATATATTATTGTTTTTTTTCTTCTCAGGATTCTCTTTTCATTTATGTTAGCAGTGTTGGCGTTCAAGACTGTTGATGCTGTAAGTATGTAATAATAAATATAACATTAGTGTGAAATTAATAAGTGACAATTTTTGTGTCAATTAAAGGTAATGTGCAGGTTCTATATAGAAACAAAATCATTGAGCTGCATAGTAGTGAATGGATTTATTATAAATACTGCGCTGTATTTTTGGTGAAGAACCACAGGTTTTAAAGACCTTTAAGAAGAACCTGTTACCACCTCCACCAGCATTTTGCATCCTTTAATAGGCACTGCTTGACTGATTCTGGCACAGTTGGGATTTTTTCTTTAGCGCACACCATTCTTGAGCAATCAATAATGATAAACAAAAACCCAGCCCCAGGTGTGAACCTAGCGATAATTGGCAGCAAAACTAACAGTGTTACCGTATTTTTCGGACTATAAGACACACTTTTTTTCCCCAAAATTTGGGGGGAAAAGAAGGGTGCGTCTTATAGTCCGAATGTGGCCCCGGCATCCGCTGTAATAGAAAGGTGGATACCGGGGAGGGTTAAACGCCGGCACAGATGCTGGGGCCTGCGACATCGCTACACTCCTGCCCTGCAGGAAGCCAGCAGCGGCAGGTGCGATGCTGCTATTCCGCTCCTCCGCTCCCCCCACGCCGGAATAGCAGCATCGCTCCTGCCGCTGCTGGCTTCCTGCAGGGCAGAAGCATAGCGATGCCACAGGCCGCCGGCGTCTAACCCTCCCCAGCATCCGCCTTTCTATTACAGCGGATGCCGGGTCTGTATTGGCGGCCCCTTGCCCCCAAAGTGTAAACTACCCCCCCTCCACCCCCGGGGCCGGTCCCCATCAGCCCCATACCTGTAAAGTTGCAGGCCGGCTCCTGCGCGGCGACATCGCAGGAGCCGACCTGTTCAGGTGACAACCGGAAGTCTAATGAAGTCTCCCAGGCCTGTCATCGCTATATTACCATTGCGGCTAGTCTATGACCAGCCGTAATGGTAATGTACAGAATGTCCCATAGACGGCAATACAGTTGTATTGCCGTCTATGGGACTTGCAATCAAATGACTGCAGGTTCAAACCCCCCGGGGGGGGGGGCAATAAAATAGTAAAAAAAAAAAAAAACTTTAAAAATATATAATAAAAAAATGAAATAAATAAAAGTTCTAAATCACCTCCTTTCCCTAGAATACATACAAAAGTAGAAAATCATATGTCAAACACATACACATTAGGTATCCCTGTGTCCGAAAATGCCCGGTCTAATAGTTTTCCTGTATGGTGAACGTCAAAATCAAAAGTGCCAAACCGCCGGGTTTTTTTTTAATAAAGGGTGATTTAAGCAATAGATATTCCCCAAAATGGTATAACTATAAAGTACATCTGGCCCCGCAAAATTAACGCTCTATGCGTCCCCGTACAGCTGCAGGGTCACCTGTCAATGTGGCCTTGCAGCTGTTGCAAAACTACAACTCCCATATATTAAATATTTTACCATTTTTTGCTTCAAATTTTTTTTATCCTATTTTCCTCCTCTAAAACTCCGGTGCGTCTTATAGTCCGAAAAATACGGTAATTGCTCAGGAATGATGAGCTCAAAAAGAAATTCCAACTATACTGGAATTAGTGGAGCTGTCCCTATTAATTGATACAAAGAACTAGAGCTGGTGGAGGTGATGAAGATCCTCTTTAACTTCTTTATTTTTGCAGCCTTTAATAGGTGACACTTCAAGACGACCTTTCACCACCTCTACCAACTCCAACTCTTTACACTCTTCAATACATGCAACTCCACTCATTCTGGTGCAGTTGGAAAATTTTCTTTAGAATGTACTGTTTTTGAGCAATCACTGCCATTAGTAACAGCAACCAATAGATTAATTAGACTTCCACTGTCAAGTGGGTGGTCCTAATTTGGATTTCCCACCTGACACTGGATAGCCAAGTTGCACAAATGATTGCTCAGCAACAGCAGTGGCTAGAAATTATTTTCCAACAGTCAGTAGATTGGCACTCAGTGAAGGATGCATAGAGTTGGAGTTGCTGGAGGTGGTGAAAGGCCCTCTTCAAAGGAGTTACCCAGGCTTATTAATCGATAAGGATAATGATAAGTCGTCAAATGAAGAATGGTGGGTGTTCGACACCTGGAACCCCTGCCAGTGAGCTGCATAAAGAGACTGCAGTATCCAGGGGAGCATTGCTGCCTCAGCTCATTGTCAATTGGCTGAAGCAGTCAAGGGGATGTAATTCTGAGCTCTTGGACACTGTTCAGTCAGAGGTGGATAATGTCAGAACTCTCAATCACACCCTCTTTTCTACTCTAGCCTAATTTCCATATCAGACAGTGACTGCAGCAGTGGAAACTAGAGGAAAACAACAAAAATTCAGACATCAAATACTAGATAGAATGAGAAAAGGTTTGCTTTAGCTTATATAGCGGTTGTCTGCTCAGTAAAGCCTCTGCCCCTATATCCTATTAGTGTCAAGACTTCATTAGAGCAATAAGCTGCTGCAGTAGGCCTTGTGAAATGCTTAAGTGTTTAAGTATGAAATATATTGTACTCCTCTGTGGTATACTATTCTCCAAGTTTTGTTGTTCAAAGTCAGTATCTTGTGCTACCATTCTAGCCTTAAAGTTCTGAAATTTGAGTTAGATAGGTAGCCCCACAGTATATGTTGTACATGCCACAGGTTTGACACTGACTCAAATTGTCTGAGACATTTGCAAAAAAAATCTATAAAAACTCATGAGATCTGAGGAAAACACAAAAAATTACTTCATTATAAGTGTTAAGGGGATATTGTCACTCCTTAGTCCTCGATTGAGAGACTATACCTGGTAATAATCCCAGCGTCATTGCAAAACAAAGGCCTCTTGGAAGGTCGAGCATGACGCAAAAGGGAGCAACTACATGTCGGGTTTTGCTGTCCGCTTGAAAAGTCGGACATCTTTGGGAAAGGACAGTTAAGGACAGACACGGACAGTAAAAGAACGCACCCGATGTCCATTTAAATCAATGCAAAATGTCACGGACACAGCTAGTGTCCGCTGCTAATGTCCATGCAAGATTTTGAACGGACATTAACAGCGGACACTAGCAGTCAGACACCGACGGTAGTGTGAACGCCCCCTAAGCAATGAAGACTAAGGACCTTATTAGACAAGATGATTTTTTTAACAATCGCTGTTCAGTACAAAATGTGCTTGTTTAGCAATGGCCTTTTACACAGGTCGATGCAGAGGACATGCAGGAGGAGCATAAACTTGTATTATCTACCAGCAGCAAAGCCTTCTCATTACAGAGAGCTATGTTCTCCAAGTGAACTGCTATTATAGGCTGTGTTGGACTGGGGGGCCTGGATGGGGGGGGGGGGGGATAAAGACCCACCAGTTAAATTTACTCTGGGGGTTGTGAGAGAGAGAAGGGTGTGGTCTGGGAAGACAGGTATATTCCAGCCAGGCACCTAAAGGGTGTATGGTGAGACCCTCATCAGGGAGGTCAGCTGACTACTCAAGGCCTGATAATAGTCTGTGTGTGAAGACTAGCAGTGTGGCACCACACAGACAGAGTTGAACTGTCCAGACCAGACCTCCAAAGCAGGTACTGTGCCACCCGTTGTTGTTGCCAAGGTGGGAGACTGGTAGGCAGTCTCCTGTATAGTCAGGGAAAAGTTTCCTTAGGTTTAAGTTAGTTTTCTCAGCGGAGAAGGGTTTTGTTTTGTTTATTCTGTGCCTCTGCAAAGGCAGTGTATGTGCTACAAGTAAATAAAGCCTGAACTCGTGTGCAATCCAGTGTCTGTGTCCCTGTTTCCTGCACTGCTACAAGCATCTACCTGAGCGATTCCCCACAGGGTCTAGTATTTGTTAAATGCAATTATTCCTTGCCTCCCATTCGCAAATTCCTAAAACTGCACTGACACACATTTTTTTCACTATTAGTCTGCTACTTAGCTCTTATCTTGGACCATTTCTGTCCTGTAGCGCTCTCAGCAGCTTGATGACTTGCTCTTGGCTTAGACTAGTCCCCATTGTTTATTTGAGCAAGATGATTGGTGATGGGGCCCTGCAGTGACTGTAAGGAGGTAGGTAGGGTCCAGGAGAGAAGATAGTGGTTAACCTGCCTCATCTACTATATATATAATAATTTGGTTATTTTGTTATATATTCTACCTAGCTTGTTATATAGGAGCATAAACTGCGTGAGAAGCTTTATGCTAGCTATTTGTATGTACTGTGCCATGTACCACTCTTGCAGGGGTTGCCAGCATAGGACCCCTTGTGAGGAAGTCCAAGCCTGGGAACAAGCATTCATACATATCTAACAGGGAACTAAGAGGAGTGAGAGAAGGAATATCAACCCTGGGCGTGCACAGTTTGTATTGCAGGACTTCCTACCTGACTTTAATTTCAAAACTTGACTATTAACTGTGACTTATTCTCGGCTATCCAACATGAATAGGCTGGTTTACATTTCACAGGAACATGTATCCATGTGAATCCTGTTTTTCACAGATCCCAATAGACTTTAGTGTATGAGTGATCCATGATAAATGGTACAGGTTAGGACATGCTGTAATTGTTCTTTGATTGGACATACGGACTGACTGCACGTGTCTATGAGATCCTGTGGTGTCAGTAAGCCTGTAGACATGATATCGCATTTGGTGACAGAGAACTGGAAATATTTTCTGTCCTGCTATTAACTGTAAATACATTATCAATACTGCTGACTTTTCTTTGTAAATCAATACATGATTTATATTGAGTGTCTTTAGGACTTTCACACCTCGGTTACCTATTCGTTTTAGAATAAAATGTATGGTATTCATCTACAAACCTTTCTATGGTGTTGCGCGATTCTATATTTATACTCTGCTTCTCTGGCTACCAACCTACTTATATTATCTCATCACTTATATATTATATATTCTTCCAGAAATAGAGCAGACAGTAGATATCTAACACTCTCTATAAAGGACAAGATGTTAAATTGCTGTAAAGATGCCCATTTTATTATGGGATCAGAAAGGCTTTTTCCGTTAGGGTTACATGAGGATTCCTCTGGAATCCAAGAGCTTGGCAGTATAGAAGATAAAGAAGAGTAATGGATAGTAAACAAGAAAAGAAAATCAGATTTCTGTTTCTTCATAATGTGCAAGGTAAATGATGAGAGTTGAAGTTGCTTTTCTTCAGGAAATAAATTACTTTAGAAGACAGGACTAATCTTTAACCTTACAGGTCAGTTGACTAACTTCTGTTTTATATTAGCAGAGCACGCTGCTGGCTGATGTTAAAGGGCAGGTAGACTTTCACAGATTATATCATGAGAAAAAAAACAAATCACATCTGAATTTTAGATGTCATGTGGAAGAGAAAAGACATGGACACGCTGTTTGGAAGCCATTCATCCATTTTAATAGCTCAACATGGAACATGGAAAGTTGGTTTTCTCTATGTGATCTAATCCATATTTCCAAGTATGAAGCAAAGTCTAAATACAGGCCAGTGGTCTCTAGATAATAAAATATCTTGGTTATATTTTGGTTCACACCTCATATTGTTGACACATGTCCTGATAGTCAGTGATGCCAGCACTTTTCTAATAAAGTAGTAGCTATTATTATGATCCCAAAAGACCAGCTTATGCAGGATGTAAACGAAAAGGATTCTGATCATATTAAATATTTTTATTGTATGTTGCTGATATGTTATTGCTTAGTGCTTTGTGGCAGCCAGTGGCACAGGAAATATTTTGTTGAGAAAGAGAATAATGGATTTCACTAGTTATCAACAAAGCCAATGTACCAATGTACCAAAATAACAATCTTCAATATGCTTCTTAACCATTTTTTAACTACTTCAAGAAACACAAATCTATGCTTTTGGGAATTACTTGCACAGTCCCCAAACTAGAATAATAATAAGTGTGGGTAGATCTTAAACATTTGCATTCAAGATGACTAGAATAAAGATTCCTAAGTCAAGAATAATAGGATTTTTTACTGGATATGAGAAATATTTCTAGTTTTGGATTTTTACCATACAGGGTTTGTACATCTCGCCCAGACTACTTAGGTGGGCGAGATGAGAAAACTCCAGGAATTATGTTTGTTCTCAGCAGACAACTTCCGTCTGCTGAGCATTTTGGTAAATGCTCAGTATTGGGCTGGATTTTTAGGAATGGTAGGTAGGATTGGTAGTGGGACCTGTCATTCCACCCCTCTTCCAGTCCACACATTGTGGATGTTTCTGCAGCGTGTCAGCTGCTGTGAATTGTCCTCATCAGTGAAGCTTAAGAGGTCAGCTCCAGCAGCAAGACTTTGGACAGAGCTTGGCTGGAGAACTAGCAGGAAGGTCACATGGTTGGAGAAGTCCTGGTTGTTGCAGTTTACTATTGAGGCTGCTATTATAGGTGAGGTAACCTATGTTGAGTTAGAGCCTAGCCGGGCAGGTATTTCTTTTTGTATTGTTTCCTTTTGCTGCTGCACTGTTTTGTTTGGAGTGAAAATAAAACTATACCTTTGTTTTGGAGGAGCGAAATAACAGCATTGCTTCTGCCGCTGCTGTCTTCATGCAGGGCAGGCACATAGCGATGTTGCTGGCTTCACCTATGCCGGCATCTAACTCCGCTGTAATAGGCGGATGCTGGGGACTGTTAGACGCCGGCACAGGCACATCGCTATGCTTCTGCCCTGCATGAAGCCAGCAGCGGCAGAAGCGATGCTGTTCCGCTCCGGGGTCACATATGCAAAGCCAAGCGGCGAGATGCCGCCGGCCCTGCGTGCAAGCTCATACACCAGTCTAACCTTCACAATGCGAATACAGACCCGCAGGGTGTCGGGTCTATATTCGCATTGTGAAGGGTAGACTGGTGTATGAGCGCGCACGCAGGGCCGGCGGCATCTCGCCGCTTGGCTTTGCATACGTGAACCCGCCCACCAATGACGAGACAAAGCTGGAAGACAGAAGATTTTAGAGGAACGAAGACGGGTAAGTATGTGACGTGGGACAACCCCTTTAATAATAATAATAAAATGTATATTTACATAGCAGGAGGCAGAAAGATGTAAACAAAGGTAGGAGACATTAGCTCCCAGAGACACCTAGAAATCACTCAAAACACACTAAAAAGTATATAGGTACATTTCTTAACCCATTATTAGCATCAATAGACATAAAAAAGAAAACAAATTGGCATGCCTTTCTTAAGGCTATTCCTACATGTTAATCACAAAAAAATTGTGTTTTAATGATAGGATCCCTTCAAGCACTGTTTAAAAATTCAACTTTCATTGTTCTCTTCTGGAAAGGATGGGAGTAGTAGTAGACAGAATGGAGGTAGTAGTCATCTGTCAGCATTTCTTAGAATCATGATTTTCATAATGGTTGTCTCTAATAGTGGTTTTCTCTAATAAACCTCCCTCACTTGCAGAGCTAGCACAGCAAAGAGAGGGTTGGACTTAAGATATTATAGTAGTCCCCCAGAGCACACCCAGTATAGTGATTCCAGGCTGGTAGAAGATGGGGTGCCCCTTCTGTTAGTGTGCAGTCGATAGGCGGTTCACCTCTAATGTAGCTGGAAATACACACTTGTTTACCTGAATATATTCCTTTCAATATGCTAATAAGCATTTTCCAACAGCCGGGTGCCAATCTTTAAATCCTAACCTTCAATTCATAGGTGCAAGGTGCAGGCCTCAAATGCAATGTTATAAACTGCTTAATCCACTAGACCTGGCCAATAGTGTGGGGGCCTAGTCAAGAGTATGAAGCCCAGATCCCTATTTCTTTTCCTCTCACATGCATCTCCTCAGAATTGACTAACTGACCAGAACAAGGAAAGCCTATCTCTTAACCCCTCAAAGACTGGGCCAATTTTTGTATTTGGGACAATATGTTACTTTTCAGTTTAGAGTCATATAAGGACTTACTTTTTACGAACAGATTGCAGTTTCCTCTACTACTCCCTTTCTCAGAAAATGATGTACATTTACCCACATGATGTATCCCAGGGATTAAAGGCACAGTACAATATATTTCTCAGAAAAAAATATTTAGCAGTGCAAATAACAATGCGGACAACTATGTCTAGATTGGGAGACTCCAGGCAAGCTCATGTAAATACAGTAAAATGTTAAGACATATAAAGCATCAGCTATTTATCCACTTATAGTGTCCTACTGGGACACTACACTATGGAAAATGCTTGTGTGAAGTGTAAACTTGGCATAAATCAAGTTATACAATTTGTAACATTAATAAATATTGCAACTGATGTGTATACTTCACTAACAGATATCAGTACCTTTCTGAGAAATCCTGCTCTGAAATCCACTTTAAGCTGTTTATTGCTAGCTGAAATATGTATACTGTACTTGGAGTGCGAATAGACGGGTTTATGAATAGTGCAGGAAAGATGGGGGTTGGGACAACTACAAACAGTTAAATCTTGTTCATTATAAACTTTTAATATTGGTGAATATTGAACTGGTTCATGACTGAAATATAAAAGATGTGACTTTTATCCTTTGGGTACATATTTGTGTGTTGATAGAATGAACATACAAGAAATCAACTCTGAAAAATGTATGCCCTCTGTTAAGACATAAAAGTGAAATCCAAGTAAATATCTCAATCTACATATTGCAACAACATGCTGATCAAACCCATTTACTCCTATTCTAAACCTACATTCATTTAGAATCCACAAACACTTTAGCTTAGATTTACTATTGTGGTTACAAGACACTGTGATGTAATTGTGGCACATCTTAAGAAGATCTTGCTGTATTTTGGCTGATCTAATTTGGACTAAAATGTTTCCAATTTTCTAGAAATGTGACTATTGCTTCCCAAAAAAAGAGGTCATGGCTCGAAAGCACCAAAATACGCCAATACTGTTTCTTAAATTCTGGCTTAAAGTCAACCATCTAAAAGGTGATTTAAATTTAAACTAGACAATCTAAAAATGCAAATATTTAATATGTGATATATCTGGCACACTTTAAGGATGCCTCTCTATGTTTGCATTAACTTTTATTAACTCTGGGTCTACCCTTTTTATGTCCACATATGAACAGCACTAAAATGTAGAAATTCATAGAATCTCAGATAGTTGCTTTCCATACGTGATGCAGACATGTAGAAAACCTAGCTTTGAGTTGCATGTTAGTAAAGGAGAATTTTATAGAAAACGCATAGTTATTAGAGATGAGCTAACACTATTCGAAACAGCCGTTTCGAATAGCACTCTCCCATAGAAATGAATGGAAGCGTGACGGCTACGTCCATTCATTTCTATTGGAGCGTGCTATTCGAAATGGCTGTTTCGAATAGTGTTCACTCATCTCTAATAGTTATATATTTATACAAAAAGCAAGCCTGCCATGATGTCCCCTGCATCAGCCGGAGGACACTCTTAAATCATGTTGAGGCTGCACCTTTTTAGGAATTAGGAGCTTCCCCTCAACAACTTTGTGTCAAGGTACAAATCTATATAAGCCCATGGTCTGCCATGGATTCTGCTGTCATTTACATCAGATTTGTGGCTAAAATGATAGTGAACATGACTGGGGCGGAAACGCCGTCCACACACTGTCACGACCCTGAACTACCTATTCTCAGTGATTTGCTACTATTTTACGCTACAAAAGTGGTATAATAAATGTGATAAATCGCTCTGATATTCACACCATATACTCATCCGTAGACTATAATTAACAGGGTGTATGTCACTCTATATGTCACTGTCGACAAAAAAAAACAAAGAGGGTAGTTTTTGTAGTGTAGGGTTCCATCTTAAGAGGTTATCATGTTGCTGGACGATGGGCTCATACAAATTGAGCAAAATCTGTGCCTAATTTTCTTGTATTTATATATAGTATGTATCACAGTTATGTTGTTGGCACTAGCAGTGTGCCATTGCCATCTTTTGTATTTACATTTCTGTTGCAACCATGTTGCATCAGTGTGAGTCCACATACACTGCATGTCCAGAGTATAAGTGCAAGCAGAACTTTTCTCTCCGCATGTTTCGAGCGGAAACCACACAGACCCCATTATAGTCTATAGGGTCTGTGTGGTTTCTTAGATAACCACTTTTTAATGTGTATAGGTTTCCGTTTGGGGGGTCCCCAAGTGGACTCCCCAAATGGAATATTGAACGCAGATGCGAACCAGGACTGTGCACGGGTCTCCATCATCCACCAGGGACCGGAACAATAGACTGCCAGACTGCTAAAACAGACAATGAAGTCTATGGGGTCCACCGGGTGTCTTTGATACTGAAACCAGCAGACTGAAATGTCCTCCATGCAGGACTTTTCTCTCCACTGATTTTCAGAATTTTCTGTAATGGAGACTCTGGTGCAGATGTGAACCCAGACCCAGATGTGAAACCAGAAGAGGTCCCTGAGGCTTGAACATTATATAAACAGAGATGGGGATTAGTGGACCATTAGTCACTTGACTTGTGATCCTATAACTAGACCACTTGACTACTGCATCTTTACAGTGTTTATATGTACCTCAGGGTCCTGCTTGAGCACCTGTTCCAGTGGTACATCTAATACAATGCTAATGTGATAACTTGCAGAATGTCACATACCCAAAAGCTTTTGGCCACTCTGTTTAATTTGTAACATAGAGTAATTTCATACCTGTTAAATTTAAGATTATTTGTTCATTAAAAAAAATTTCTCCTTTCTAGATGACATATGTTTTGAAAATCTTCTTGAGCAAGCTTTATCATGACTACATCTGGTTTCTGTATACTTAATTACATTTTCTGAGAATTCTTGCTCTTGTTGATATAGACATAGGTATCCCAGGCTATGATGAATGTCACACAGTGAAATTGTTTCCATACCGGTGTAAACCCTGTGACCTGCATTACATTACATAAACAGGGAATTTGTATTGATTTTATATATGTTTATCGCTATCCATCCATGTATGACTGTTGATACTTGCCTGTAATTTTCTGCAACATAAATGTTTTAGTTGTACTTCAGTGATTAAAATTATATACATATAAAAAATGTAGGCAGCCTCTAAGTAGGCTCAGTGATATTTTAGGTCACTATTAGAACAGACACTTTACCATACAAGCAAAGTGAATGAGATTCTGTCTAATACCATCCCAGAATCCCATGGGGAAAAGCTGCGTTTTTAAAAAAAACTTAGCATGTCAATTTAATCTGCGGAAACACTTGCATCACCTTTAAAGATTTCGTAAGAGAAGAAAAAAATGTGGTGAAAACACAATGAAAAACGTTGCAGTAAAAAAATGTGATGTGTTTTACATTCCCTGAAAAGTGGATGGGATTCTAGTGAAATCCATCTACACATTGCTGAAAAATACACGCAGCAGATACAATGCAATTTCCAAAACCTGTCCTGCTGGTCCGTTGTTGTCTTCCAGCGGAAGTCCACACCGAAGATCTTCTGTGAAAAGCGCTTTGGGAAAAACTGCAAGGTGTTTCTGCCGCGGTTTTTCCCATAGTGCTTTTTCACTGCGGCCCTTGGGCCTTGGCTTTAAAGAGTACCTTAATGTTCTTGAAAAATTTTAATAGGTTGCTGGGGACTAAACATACAAAAGACTGAACACTGGTATAAAACAGTTACACATGGACAATGGTGGACCTCATTGACTATAATGGGGTCCACTGGGTAATTGCTGTTTCAAAACTGAAACTTTTTTCAATAAAAAAAACCCCTAAAACTATAAACTACATAAAAACTATAAATATTGGTTATCATAATCTGTATGGTGAACAGTACAAAATTTATAACGCAAACAAAACTGGTGGCATTGCTATTTTTCTCTGCATCCCCAGAAAGAGGATTCAAATCTATTCTCCAGGATGTAATTAGGAGAACAGTGCACTCTGTACGCAGCCCTCTAGAGGGCAACATCCTTAACATCATGCATGACTCAGTTAAAAAGTCTTTTTAATCATGATGTGCATTTAATTGCCAAATTAGTATTTCTATCCCAAAATGGACAGATTCCCAGCTATGGACAGCGCTGTTTCGGCCTATTGGACCATACTCAGCATAACGTAGGGATACTGATTTGGCAGAGTGAGAGACTATAGACCAGGGTCAGGGGATAATCGTACACAAGAGCTTACAATCTATGAGGTAGAGGGGGTGACACAAGAGGTAGCAGGGGCGGCATTGCTTATCAGAGGTCAGACACTTTTGTGTCTGACACAAACATAAAACTTTATGAGCCGTCAACAGTCGTGTCCTTTAACATGTGGATGGAGCTTGGACCTATGAAGTTAGCATGAGATGACATCATACCATGTGGGGAAATGTGGGAGCAGGGACAGAGGAGGGTTAAGGGTTTACGTTAGAAATTGTGATAGGCCTGTCTGAAAAGATGTCTTTAGGGTGCATTCACACTGAGTAAACGCTAGCTTATTCTGAACGTAAAACACGTTCAGAATAAGCGGCGTCTAAAGCAGCTCCATTCATTTCTATGGGAGCGGGGATACGAGCGCTCCCCATAGAAATGAATGGGCTGCTTCTTTCACTCCGTGCAGTCCCATTGAAGTGAATGGGGAGTGCCGGCGTATACGGCAAGCTCTGCTCATGCCGGAGCGTACACGCCGGCACTCCCCATTCACTTCAATGGGACTGCACGGAGTGAAAGAAGCAGCCCATTCATTTCTATGGGGAGCGCTCGTATCCCCGCTCCCATAGAAATGAATGGAGCTGCTTTAGACGCCGCTTATTCTGAACGTGTTTTACGTTCAGAATAAGCTAGCGTTTACTCAGTGTGAATTCACCCTCAGTTTGCGTTTGAAACTGTAGAAATTGGGAGTTAATCTGATTGTCCGGGATAGAGCATTCCAGAGTAGTGGTGCAGCTCGGGAGAAGTCTTGTATACGAGCGTGGGAGGTTCTGATAATAGAGGATGTAAGTGTTAGGTCATTGAGTGAACGGAGAACACGAGATGGGCGGTAGACAGAGATGAAGAAGGAAATGTATGGAGGTGCGGCATTATGGAGAGCCTTGTGGATGAGAGTGATAACTTTATATTTTATTCTATAATGAATAGGCAGCCAGTGTAACGACTGGCACAGACCCGAGGCATCGCTGTAGCGTCTAGCCTGATAGATGAGCCTGGCCGCTGCATTCAGAATAGATTGTAGAGGGGAGAGTTTAGTGAGGGGAAGACCGATTAGTAAGGAGTTACAGTAGTCAAGGCGAGAATGAATCAGAGAGACAATAAGTGTCTTTAGTGTATCTCTGGTAAGGAAAGGGCGTATTCTGGAGATATTTTTGAGGTGGAGATGACATGAACGTGCGAGTGATTCAACATGAGCGGTGAAGGAAAGGTCTGCGTCAAACATGACCCCGAGGCAGCGGGCCTGCTGCCTAGGAGTTATAGTAAGGCCTGAGACTACAATGGATATATCAGGGACAGATCTGTTAGATGGTGGAAACAGTAGCAGTTCAGTCTAGGAAAGATTTAGTTTCAGATAGAGTGAGGACATGATATTTGAGACAGCAGAGAGACAGTTGCTGGTGTTCTGTATGAGCACAGGGGTGATGTCATGGGAAGATGTGTATAATTGGGTGTCATCAGCATAAAGATGGTACCTGAAGCCAAATCTGGCGATGGTTTGTCCAATGGGGGCTGTGTAGAGAGAAAAGAGCAGGGGGCCTAGGACCGAGCCCTGAGGAACCCCAACAGCAAGGGAAAGAGGGGAAGAAACAGAGCCCGCAAATGATACACTGAAAGTGTGGTCTGAGAGATAAGAGGAGAACCAGGAGAGCGCAGTGTCATTGAGGCCAACTGAGCGGAGAATAGTGAGGAGGAGTTGATGGTCAACAGTGTCAAAAGCTGCAGAGAGGTCCAGAAGAATAAGGAGAGAGAAGTCGCTATGGGATTTAGCCATTAGGAGATCATTGGAGACTTTTGTGAGAGCCGTTTCAGTAGAGTGCAGAGTGCGGAAACCAGATTGTAAGGGATCAAGCAGAGAGTTAGCAGAGAGATAGCGGATTAAACGAGAATAGACCAGGCGTTCCAAGAGTTTAGAGATGAAGACGGGTCGATAGTTAGCAGCACAGGATGGGTCCAGGGTTTTTTTTTTCAAAAGCGGGGGTTATAACAGCATGCTTGAAGGAGGATGGGAAGATTCCAGAAGAGAGAGAGGTTAAATATTTTAGTAAGGTAAGTAGTGACAGCAGGCGACAGAGATTGGAGAAGGTGCGAGGGGAAGGGGTCACTACTGCAGGTTGTGGGGCGAGATGAAGAAAGTAGTTGGGAGACTTCCTCTTCTGTAACAGATGAGAATGGACGGTCTGAAGTGCGGTTGGTGAGGGGATCATTACTATGGTAGGTGATGCAATCATTGCCACCTGGGGCTTGGGCAGTAATTTCCTGACGGATCTTATCAATTTTATCATGGAAATAAGTGGCAAGGTCATTGGCACTAAACTTATTACCAATGAGTTAAATAAGCAATGAGTTTCCATAGTGCACACGTATTTTACATTGTACAAATAAGAGATATGGCTTATTTGTTACTTTTTGAAATATATTTCCTTATGTTCTTATCTTCATTCCCGATGTATTTAAAATATTGACTAAAAACAAACTCAGACAACAGATGACTCCTTTTTTCTCTAGGAAAGCCTGATAATCCTTATTTTTGGCAGACAAGCAGATATGTCTTGTTATTCATATTTCAGACAGGGTATAGCAGACATTGTAGACAGAGTGCTTAACCTTCACAGCATAGTACAACTTAAATTCAATAAATAAATAAAAATGGGCTTTTGAGTGTGGATTTTCTAGTGGTTAGGACCCACAGGCATGGAGTGTGTTTTACATTTCAGAGGTTTCATGCTGGCAGTCCTATATAGAATACATATACAACCATCCTCATTAGCTTATGCATTGCACAGCTCTTTAGCATTCTAGGTTTATCCTTAGTTCAGCTATGTGGAAGCAAAAACAAAATTGTCAAGTTTAAGCCTCAGCATCATAAATGTGTCGTCCATACTCGAAGAACATCCCCACCATCAACATGACCTGGCCTATCTTGGCTGGTGTTCTTTAGAAATCTTTAAAAGGAAAACTTTATCTAGTGCCATCTTTTGGAAGATACCTCCTGATAACCCTTAAAGGTATTTGATCACCTATTCTTTTGTCTTCCTCAGTTCAACACAAACAAAAAAGTTTCCCCTGCGTCAAAGGGCTTTTCCATTTCTAATGATTAGTTGTCTTCTCTGTCCAGTAATGCAAATTTATTTCCTTTGAGCGGGCATAGTGACTGCAATTGCGCCCAAACTCTGAGCCCCCTTCAATGGGCCAGTTGGGTGCACAAAATGGCACATGCACTAATAAAGTATATTTGCTAGAGGCAAGGTCGAAGTGATACTACCATAGACAGAGCAGTAGTTCATAGTCATATCCAAAGGAAAAACATAGATACACTTAAATTATAAATGCTAAGCATGTATGCCAAGAACTGAAATATTTTTATATAGTTCCGCTTGACAATCTTTATATTTACACACATCAGTGTTTGCTGTACCCCAAGTCATAGTCATTGTTCTCTTCTGTAAAATCTTGCACATGTGTTGAATGTTACAAATCCAACACATGCACTGGACTGTAATGCTATGCCAAAATGAAGCAAAGTACTGCACTTGCATAGGTTGGCTCATATGTAAGATTTTACAGAAGACTTGGCAGTTGGAATAATGTTAAGGCTTGTGCAGGTATAGCAAAGGGGGATGGCTGCACTAGGTAGCACAGTAACGTCCCTGGTCCACCAAGAAGCTAAACATATTAGATAAAAAAGCAACATTGCAAGAAACTACCAAGTGGACAGAGATGTCACAGATATGCATGAAAATCTAATGAGTGCCCCACAGTAAGGCCAAGGCACCACATAGAGAGCCACAGCAACAACAACAAAAACGCAGCCGGAAAGAAAAGATTGCAGTGGAAAGACATTGTGTTTTTTCCTCAGTGTTATTCACAGAAAAACTTTCTGATCCTATTATACCTATATGAAAAACACCAGTGTTTCCGTAGGTATCATTGACATGCTGAGATTTTCAAAAGTGCCAGCTTTTCCACTGCAGATTTTTTTTCTGCAATGTGTGGATGGGATAAAGCCATATGCCAGATGCAGATGCATGTAAATTGCAGTATTATTCGCAGCACTGTTTCCACTGCGGCCAAAACACTGAGTGGGGCCCCAGGCTAAGATGTGAGGGGTAATATTGAAGCAGTTGGACATCATTTAAAATGCAACATTATCTCTCTTCTTCCTTCTTGTTCCTCAAGGGACATTAGAAGTGTCTGACAACTGTTTATATTGTCTTCATTTGACAATAAACAAGCAGTAAACAGAGTCACTTTCTTGGTATATTCCCGGAATAAGACTTATCCGTACATGGTAATTTGGGCAATAAGGGTGATCCGATATCCAGCATTAGACTCTACATTACATAATCCTGCTACAAACAAAGGCATATTTTATTGAGCACAAGAAACAGATGCTTGTTTAGTTTTTGCCTACAAAATCACCGTCAGAAGCACAGCTGCGGTCTACTGCATGTATAGTTTATTATTCATTATACAGGTGTTTGTCAAGCATGTTTATTGCTAGCTGCGTGATGGAAAACATTCTCAAAATAAATACAGGACGAGGGCTTAATAAAATGGATGTGAAAGATGGGTCAGCTGACATAATTTGGATAACCTAGAGGAAGTTAAATATTTATGTGTTTATATCTTATTGTTCAAGTTGTTTGCACAGTGATAACAGCATTCTTGGTTCCTGTGCAGAACCACAAATCTCATGCTGGAGAGCCCTCTGGGTTTTTTTTGCTTTGTATAATAACTGTAAATTTGTTTATTCAATCACATTATCTAACATTACAGATTAATTGTATTCACATAGTGAGTCTAGGTTCACATCTGCGTTCAGGTTTCCGTTTGGTGGGTCCGCTTGAGGACCTCCGAATGGAAACCTAATCCACTCACCCGGTAACCTGGTTTCCGTGGACCCTATAGACTATAATGGGGTCCCTTGTGGCTTCCACTCAGTTTCTGCCCGAAAAGAGCAAAAAATGAAATGGAATTCCAGTACAAAGAGCCAACGTGGTGTGAACCCAGCCTGAAAGGTTCTAAGACATTATTGAGTGTTCCTACATTCCCACAAACATCATTCTCAGCCATGTAATAAGGTTTTTTTTAACGGGTGTCACCTGACTGCATGATGAAAATACATTCATGTGTATGTCCAAATTTTACCTGCTTTTAGGAATCCCTGTAGGAATATGCTGTATTCTATGAGGGATCCATGGAAACAGGTGCCCCTCAGAAGCAAAATGGCTGTGAAAAACATGCCTTTTTCACAGCTGTTTTGTACCTTCGCCGAGTTTATGCAGCTAACTGACCTTTGAGAAACTGAAAACATTATTAAGTTGTCATAGTGCAGCTTTAAGTTCTCTTAAACAGAAGGAGAGTATTTTAGGTTATGTTTCTTTCAGGATACTATGGAAGCTGGGGTCACATGTAACCTTTATCTCCTGTAACCCTTTTTTGCACAGTGATGGCTACTTTTGTTGCAATGTGGTCAGGATAATCGAATGGGGGAAATTTACCAATCCCTGTACAACAGTTTTCTTGCATAGAGGGATGTTATTGTGGTGCATATTTGACGCAAGACCCTTTCTTTAATCAAATATGTGACACAACCCCTGTTCTGTGACACTCTCACAATACTGCATGAATATAGGTGGAGCAGAGCCAGGGAACCTTAGCCCAACATATTCATTAGAACTCACGCTAGTTTTTTGGTGTCTGTGTTGTACTTGAAATCTACTCCAGTTCCTAACTGGTGTAGATCTCCATTCTGTTGCTTGGGAGTGTGTCTGATTTTATGAAGAGCAATCAGGACCAGTCATCCAAATGTAAATACACAGGAAAGACGAAATAAAATCAATGGATCCGCGCTTACCCTTCCAACGATTTTTATTCAGCATACAATAGACAACACACAACGCGTTTCGGGACGCAGCCCGTCCCTTTCTCAAGTGTCCGTTTTTGTGCTTTTAAAACATTAGCAAAATATGCTCCTTTTATAGCAATATCGAAATACCGGAAGTGATTTGTCTCCGTTTCACTTCCGGTAAACAAACTATACAAACATTTACCACAAATTCAAATTATCAGACAGATGGCTTAGTAATGTATAATACCTTCATTGGTGGCATTCCGGAATTTCATTCTGAGGGTATGTTTACAACAAGCCCCTCAAGCACTACATACACTGCGAACCGCACCATCGGGTCCGCAGTGGAACGCATATGCGCTCCACCAAACCGGAAGTGTCAAGAGCGCATGCGCCGGAAGAAGATTGTATACGTCCGGCTTTCACCATACGGCTGGTGGAACGCAACTGCGCCCCAACTACCTGCGCATGCGCCAGTCAGCTAAGCTGAATGATGCAAATCTGCACATATGTCGGAAGTAAACTACAAATAACCGACTCACTCCCAGATAACAGGTAAAGCGCATCAGGAGAAGTGCTTGAACACCCAAAGTATTGATTAATTTAACCATATCTTATATGACTCAAATACATATGACTAATAAAGCAAATAGTTGCCTAGTATTTCAAGTCTACATAAATACTTACAATTATACATATTTTGAGTGTTCTTTAAAAAGCATAAAAAGCATAATGCAATATATACATACATATATATAAATATACACACACATATATACACGCATACACATACGTTTGTCACATAATAACAAATATTTAACCCACAAATATATAAATCCTTTCAGGTCAAAATATATGACTATTAAAAATAGATACTAAAATATATAAAGATATAAAGATATAAAAAAACGTACCTTTAAAAAGTGACCTCATTTTTCTAAACTTGTTCTCAAAATTTATAGCTAGCCATCTTTGTAATAGGACCCCGTGATTCTAGACTTATTTTCAGTGCATATAAATAACCATCTGAAAACCATAGAGTCAGTTTTAATATCACGTTATCTATACATAATGAGCGTCATAAAAGACATACATAATACAAAAAATATAAATTTTTATATTGGACTAAATGGACATAAAACTAACCCCAAAAGTATAAAGAGGGAGGAGGAGTTAGAACGTTACATCCTCTAACATCTCATTAAGACCCTCTGGGCATAAAGTATTAAGTTGATATATCCAGTAGATCTCTCTACATTTTAGTGTTCTGAACCTATTGGGCTCATCTGCCGAAATATGATCTATAGGTGTAACCCTAAACCCACCGAAATCTTTATTGTGTTTTAATGCAAAATGACAGGACACACTATGCTTCGGGTAGCCATTCAGTATATTTGACCTATGTTTGTTGATACGGGTCCTCAGGCACATAGTGGTCCTCCCTACATATTGTAAACCACATGGACATTCCACCAGATAGATAACAAACCTACTGGAGCAGTCCATGTGGAATCTGAGATCAAAGGATCTTTCGGTAGTTCGACTTGTTATTCTAGTAATACTGTGGCTAATACAGTCACAGCATTTGCAACGTGAGTGTGCACATCTAAAACTACCCCTATTTATATTTATATCAATATTTCGTTCTTCAGGTAGATGATTAACGGTGACTGCTTTTAATCTACTGGGTGCTATAATATTTCTGACATTTCTAGCACGTCTAAAGGTCATCTTAGGTTTTTTCGGGATAATCTTCCTAAGATATTGGTCACTCTGCAATATGTGCCAATGTTTCGTCAAGATGGTACGTATAGTGTCATGTCGGCTGTTGAAAGTAGTTAAAAAATTGCATCTCAAGTCTACCTTTGTTGTCTTATCCCTGGGTGCTAAACACTTTAATTGTGTTAACCTTTTTACCCTAGATTTTGCCGATTCTATAATTCGGCGTGGGTAATTTTTTGCCTGGAACCTCCTACTCATAATTTCACTCTGTTCATAGAAATCTATTTCTTTGGTGCAATTTCTACGAATTCTTTTCAGTTGTCCAAAAGGAATGTTCTTTTTCCATTGGGCATAATGGAGACTATTATATTCCAACAGACCATTGCAGTCTACTTTTTTAAAAAATGTCTTAGTCTCTATTTTCTCACCAGAACTCATAAGAACCAAATCAAGATATTCAATGGTTGACTTCTCTATTTTCCCTGAGAACTCCAGTCCCCATTTATTGTCATTTAGATATATCATAAATTCGCTAAAGGAGTCCTCCGTACCCTCCCAGATAAATAGGAGGTCGTCGATATATCGTCGATAATACATTATGTGTTTTTGCCAGTTGGGGTTGTCGTATATGAATTTTTGCTCAAACTCCCCCATATATAGGTTGGCATAGCTAGGGGCAAAATTAGTCCCCATAGCTGTGCCACAGGTTTGTATGTAAGTTTTTTCTTCAAATTGAAACACATTATGTTCTAGAATAAATTTTATTCCATCTATTATAAAGTTCTTTTGAATATCTGGTAGTGTAGATTTTGTATCAAGTGCATTCTTAATAGCACTTAAACCCTCTCCGTGTGGGATGTTCGAATATAAAGCTGCAACATCCAACGTTGCCCAGGAATATGTAGCTTTCCACTTAACAGATAATAGATTGCTTATCAATGCTGATGAATCCCGCAGATAGGACGGAAGATTTTTCACCAATTTTTGAAGTTGAAGATCGACATATTCAGACAGATTACGTGTCAGGGCATTCATGCCCAAGATAATGGGGCGACCCGGGGGGTTCTCAAGATTTTTATGGATCTTGGGAAGGTGGTAAAATATACCCGGTGTTGGGTCCTTAATCAAGAGATAATCCCTTTCTTTGGTATTCAATACCCCTGTTTGAAATCCCTGTGTTATCAGCATATGAAGTTGTTTTTGGTGTTCTTGGGTAGGATCTTTACCGGAAGTGAAACGGAGACAAATCACTTCCAGTATTTCGATATTGCTATAAAAGGAGCATATTTTGCTAATGTTTTAAAAGGACAAAAACGGACACTTGAGAAAGGGACGGGCTGCGTCCCGAAACGCGTTGTGTGTTGTCTATTGTATGCTGAATAAAAATCGTTGGAAGGGTAAGCGCGGATCCATTGATTTTATTTCGTCTTTCCTGTGTATTTACATTTGGATGACTGGTCCTGATTGCACTTTGTTTACTATGGGGATCCTTGCTGCTGAATAGAGATGAGCGAACAGTGTTCTATCGAACTCATGTTCGATCGGATATTAGGCTGTTCGGCATGTTCGAATCGAATCGAACACCGCGTGGTAGAGTGCGCCATTACTCGATTCCCCTCCCACCTTCCCTGGCGCCTTTTTTGCTCCAATAACAGCGCAGGGTAGGTGGGACAGGAACTACGACACCGGTGACGTTGAAAAAAGTAGGCAAAACCTATTGGCTGCCGAAAACATGTGACCTCTAATTTAAAAGAACAGCGACGCCCAGCTTCGCGTCATTCTGAGCTTGCAATTCGCCGGGGACGGAGGTTTCCGTCCAGTTAGCTAGGGGTTAGATTCTGGGTAGGCAGGGACAGGCTAGGATAGGAAGGAGAAGACAACCAACAGCTCTTATAAGAGCTAAATTCCAGGGAGAAGCTTGTCAGTGTAACGTGGCACTGACGGGCTCAATCGCCGCAACCCAGCTTTCCCAGGATCCTGAATGGAATACACTGTCAGTGTATTCCCGTATACCCGATATATATACCCCCGATACCCGTTCCAACGGTGTGCCCCCCCACCTTCACCCCAGAAATACCCTGCAAGTCCCCTAGCAATAGAATTGGGGCTATATACACCCACTATTTTTGCTACTGCCATATAGTGCCATTGTCTGACTGGGAATTCAAAGAATATATTGGGGTTACGTGCACCCACAATTTTTGCTACTGGTATATAGTGCCATTGTATCATTGGGAATTCAAAGAATATATTGGGCTTACATATAACTTCAATTCCAGGGAGAAGCTTGTCAGTGTAACGTGGCACTGACGGGCTCAATCGCCGCAACCCAGCTTTCCCAGGATCCTGAATGGAACACACTGACAGTGTATTCCCGTATACCCCATATATACACCCCAAATCCCTGTTCCAACGGTGTGCCCCCCCACCTTCACCTCAGAAATACCCTGCAAGTCCCCTAGCAATAGAATTGGGGCTATATACACCCACAATTTTTGCTACTGGTATATAGTGCCATTGTCTGACTGGGAATTCAAAGAATATATTGGGGTTACGTGCAACCACAATTTTTGCTACTGGTATATAGTGCCATTGTCTCACTGGGAATTCAAAGAATATATTGGGGTTACGTGCACCCACAATTTTTGCTACTGGTATATAGTGCCATTGTCTGACTGGGAATTCAAAGAATATATTGGGGTTACAAATACCCTCATTTCTTGCTACTGCCATATAGTGCCAGTTTCTGACTGGTAATTCAAAGAATATATTGGGGTTATAAATACCCTCATTTCTTGCTACTGGTATATAGTGCCATTGTCTGACTGGGAATTCAAAGAATATATTGGGGTTATAAATACCCTCATTTCTTGCTACTGGTATATAGTGCCATTGTCTGACTGGGAATTCAAAGAATATATTGGGGTTACAAATACCCTCATTTCTTGCTACTGCCATATAGTGCCAGTTTCTGACTGGTAATTCAAAGAATATATTGGGGTTACGTGCACCCACAATTTTTGCTACTGGTATATAGTGCCATTGTCTGACTGGGAATTCAAAGAATATATTGGGGTTACAAATACCCTCATTTCTTGCTACTGGTATATAGTGCCATTGTCTGACTGGGAATTCAAAGAATATATTGGGGTTACAAATACCCTAATTTCTTGCTACTGCCATATAGTGCCAGTTTCTGACTGGTAATTCAAAGAATATATTGGGGTTATAAATACCCTCATTTCTTGCTACTGGTATATAGTGCCATTGTCTGACTGGGAATTCAAAGAATATATTGGGGTTATAAATACCCTCATTTCTTGCTACTGCCATATAGTGCCAGTTTCTGACTGGTAATTCAAAGAATATATTGGGGTTATAAATACCCTCATTTCTTGCTACTGGTATATAGTGCCATTGTCTGACTGGGAATTCAAAGAATATATTGGGGTTATAAATACCCTCATTTCTTGCTACTGGTATATAGTGCCATTGTCTGACTGGGAATTCAAAGAATATATTGGGGTTACAAATACCCTCATTTCTTGCTACTGCCATATAGTGCCAGTTTCTCACTGGTAATTCAAAGAATATATTGGGGTTATAAATACCCTCATTTCTTGCTACTGGTATATAGTGCCAGTTTCTGACTGGTAATTCAAAGAATATATTGGGGTTATAAATACCCTCATTTCTTGCTACTGGTATATAGTGCCATTGTCTGACTGGGAATTCAAAGAATATATTGGGGTTACAAATACCCTCATTTCTTGCTACTGCCATATAGTGCCAGTTTCTGACTGGTAATTCAAAGAATATATTGGGGTTATAAATACCCTCATTTCTTGCTACTGGTATATAGTGCCATTGTCTGACTGGGAATTCAAAGAATATATTGGGGTTATAAATACCCTCATTTCTTGCTACTGGTATATAGTGCCATTGTCTGACTGGGAATTCAAAGAATATATTGGGGTTACAAATACTCTCATTTCTTGCTACTGCCATATAGTGCCAGTTTCTGACTGGTAATTCAAAGAATATATTGGGGTTATAAATACCCTCATTTCTTGCTACTGGTATATAGTGCCATTGTCTGACTGGGAATTCAAAGAATATATTGGGGTTACAAATACCCTCATTTCTTGCTACTGCCATATAGTGCCAGTTTCTGACTGGTAATTCAAAGAATATATTGGGGTTACATGCACCCACAATTTTTGCTACTGGTATATAGTGCCATTGTCTGACTGGTAATTCAAAGAATATATTGGGGTTACAAATACCCTCATTTCTTGCTACTGGTATATAGTGCCATTGTCTGACTGGGAATTCAAAGAATATATTGGGGTTACAAATACCCTCATTTCTTGCTACTGCCATATAGTGCCAGTTTCTGACTGGTAATTCAAAGAATATATTGGGGTTACGTGCACCCACAATTTTTGCTACTGGTATATAGTGCCATTGTCTGACTGGGAATTCAAAGAATATATTGGGGTTACAAATATCCTCATTTCTTGCTACTGGTATATAGTGCCATTGTCTGACTGGGAATTCAAAGAATATATTGGGGTTACAAATACCCTCATTTCTTGCTACTGCCATATAGTGCCAGTTTCTGACTGGTAATTCAAAGAATATATTGGGGTTATAAATACCCTCATTTCTTGCTACTGGTATATAGTGCCATTGTCTGACTGGGAATTCAAAGAATATATTGGGGTTATAAATACCCTCATTTCTTGCTACTGGTATATAGTGCCATTGTCTGACTGGGAATTCAAAGAATATATTGGGGTTATAAATACCCTCATTTTTTGCTACTGGTATATAGTGCCATTGTCTGACTGGGAATTCAAAGAATATATTGGGGTTACGTGCACCCACAATTTTTGCTACTGGTATATAGTGCCAATTTCTAACTGGGAATTCAAAATGCGCAAGGCTCCCGGAAAGGGACATGGACGAGGCCGTGGGCGAGGTCGGGGGAATGGTTCTGGGGAGCAAGGTAGCAGTGAAGCCACAGAGCATCCCGTGCCTACTCCTGTGGGGCAGCAAGCATTGCGCCACTCCACAGTGCCAGGGTTGCTTGCCACATTAACTAAACTGCAGGGTACAAACCTTAGTAGGCCCGAGAACCAGGAACAGGTCTTGCAATGGCTGTCAGAGAACGCTTACAGCACATTGTCCAGCAGCCAGTCAGACTCTGCCTCCTCTCCTCCTATTACCCAACAGTCTTGTCTTCCTTCCTCCCAAAATTCCCAAGCTTCACAGAACAATAACCCCAACTGTCCCTGCTCCCCAGAGCTGTTCTCCGCTCCTTTCATTGTCCCTCAACCTGCCTCTCCACGTCACGATTCTACGAACCTAACAGAGGAGCATCTGTGTCCAGATGCTCAAACACTAGAGTCTCCTCCATCTCCGTTCGATTTGGTGGTGGATGACCAGCAACCCACCCTCATCGACGATGATGTGACGCAGTTGCCGTCAGGGCATCCAGTTGACCGGCGCATTGTGCGGGAGGAGGAGATGAGACAGGAGTTGGAAGAGGAAGTGGTGGATGATGAGGACACTGACCCGACCTGGACAGGGGGGATGTCAAGCGGGGAAAGTAGTGTGGATGTTAAGGCAGGTGCAGCACCAAAAAGGGTAGCTAGAAGCAGAGGCAGAGGTCAGCAGCTTAGGCGAAGCCAGGCCACACCCGGAATCTCCCAAGATGTTCCAGTTCGTACCCAGCCCCGAAAAACTCCCACCTCGAGGGCACGTTTCTCGAAGGTGTGGAGTTTTTTCAAGGAATGCGCCGAGGACAGATATAGTGTTGTCTGCACAATTTGCCTCTCGAAATTGATTAGGGGCTCTGAGAAGAGCAACCTGTCCACCACTTCAATGCGCCGTTATTTGGAATCCAAGCACTGGAATCAGTGGCAGGCAGCAACGGCAGGACAAAGGCCGCCTGCCGTTCACGCCACTGCCACTGCCTCTGCCACTGCCTCTGCCTCTGCCACTGCCACTGCTGACTGTGCTGGCGATGCACTCCAGAGGACGAGCCAGGACACCACTTCATCTGCCTCCGCCACTTTGTTGACTTCTCCCTCATCCTCCCCTGTTCCTGTCTTATCTCCTTCTCCTGCACCATCAAAGGCACCATCAGGCGCTTCTTTACAACAACCCACCATCTCTCAGACATTGGAGCGGCGGCAGAAATACACTGCTAACCACCCACACGCGCAAGCCTTGAACGCCAACATCGCTAAACTGCTGGCCCAGGAGATGTTGGCGTTCCGGCTTGTTGAAACTCCCGCCTTCCTGGACCTGATGGCAACTGCGGCACCTCGCTATGCCGTCCCTACTTCTCCCGGTGTGCCGTCCCCGCCTTGCACCAGCACGTGTCACTCAACATCAGGCGGGCCCTTAGTTCCGCGCTTTGCACAAAGGTCCACTTGACCACCGACGCGTGGACAAGTGCATGCGGACAGGGACGCTACATTTCACTGACGGCACACTGGGTGAATGTAGTTGAGGCTGGGACTGCTTCCCAAACTGGCCCGGTGTACCTCGTCTCCCCGCCTAACATTCCTGGCAGGGACACGAGAAGAACACCCCCCTCCTCCTCCTCCTCTACCGCCTCCTCCTCCGCCACCGCCTCCTCCTCCGCCACCGCCTCCTCCTCCGCTGTTAGATTGACCCCAGCTACGAGTTGGAAACGTTGCAGCACTGGCGTTGGTAGACGTCAGCAGGCTGTGCTGAAGCTGATCAGCTTGGGGGACAGACAGCACACTGCCTCCGAGGTGAGGGATGCCCTCCTCGATGAGACGGCAATATGGTTTGAGCCGCTGCACCTGGGCCCAGGCATGGTCGTTTGTGATAACGGCCGGAACCTGGTAGCAGCTCTGGAGCTTGCCGGACTCCAACATGTTCCATGCCTGGCCCACGTCTTCAACCTAGTGGTGCAACGTTTCCTAAAGAGCTATCCCAATGTTCCAGAGTTACTGGTGAAAGTGCGGCGCATGTGCGCCCACTTTCGCAAGTCGACAGTAGCCACTGCTAGCTTAAAATCTCTCCAGCAACGCCTGAATGTGCCACAACACCGGCTTTTGTGCGACGTCCCCACATGCTGGAACTCAACGTTTCAGATGTTGAATAGAGTGGTTGAGCAGCAGAGACCTTTGATGGAATACCAGCTACAAAACCCTAGGGTGCCACAAAGTCAGCTGCCTCAGTTTCACATCCATGAGTGGCCATGGATGAGAGACCTTTGTGACATCCTACGGGTCTTTGAGGAGTCCACAAGGAGGGTGAGCTCTGAGGATGCGATGGTGAGCCTTACAATCCCGCTCTTGTGTGTTCTGAGAGAATCCCTGATTGACATCAGGGATAACTCAGATCACACAGAGGAGTCAGGGATAGCATCCGATCCGTCACAGCTGGAGAGTAGGTCCACACATCTGTCCGCTTCACTGCGTTTAATGGAGGAGGAGGAGGAGGAGGAGGAGGAGGAGGAAGAAGAGTTGTCCGATGATGTGATGGTGATACAGGAGGCTTCCGGGCAACTTCGAATCATCCCATTGTTGCAGCGCGGATGGGTAGACATGGAGGATGAGGAGGAAATGGAGATTGAACTTTCCGGTGGGGCCAGAGGAGTCATGCCAACTAACACTGTGGCAGACATGGCTGAGTTCATGTTGGGGTGCTTTACAACCGACAAGCGTATTGTCAAAATCATGGAGGACAACCAGTACTGGATCTTTGCTATCCTTGACCCCCGGTATAAAAACAACATCTCGTCTTTTATTCCGGTAGAGGGGAGGGCCAATCGCATCAATGCTTGCCACAGGCAATTGGTGCAGAATATGAGGGAGATGTTTCCAGCATGTGACGTTGGCGGCAGGGAGGGCAGTTCCTCCAGTAGGCAACCAAGTTCTCACCGGTCCACACAAACGAGGGGCACACTGTCTAAGGTCTGGGACACCTTGATGGCACCCCCTCTCCAAAGTGCCGCCACGGAGGGTCCTAGTGTCACCAGGCGTGAGAAGTATAGGCGCATGTTGCGGGAATACCTTTCCGACCACAGCCCTGTCCTCTCCAACCCCTCTGCGCCCTACACGTATTGGGTGTCGAAGTTGGACCTGTGGCTTGAACTTGCCCTATATGCCTTGGAGGTGCTGTCTTGTTCTGCCGCCAGCGTCCTATCTGAGAGGGTGTTCAGTGCAGCCGGTGGCATCATCACTGACAAGCGCACCCGTCTGTCAGCTGAGAGTGCCGACCGGCTCACTTTGATAAAAATGAACCACCACTGGATAGAGCCTTCATTTTTGTGCCCACCTGTGTAAAGCACCCCAACATGAAACTCCATGTCTGTACTCAACCTCTCCAATTCCTCCGCATCCTCATACTCATCCACCATAAGCGTTGCACAATTCTGCTAATACTAGGCTCCCTCCACCCTGATTTCCCCCAACTCTGCTGGTTAGAGGCTCCCTCCACCCTGATTTCCACCAACTCTGCTGGTTAGAGGCTCCCTCCACCCTGCTTTCCCACAACTCTGCTGGTTAGAGGCTCCCTCCACCCTGCTTTCCCACAACTCTGCTGGTTAGAGGCTCCCTCCACCCTGCTTTCCCACAACTCTGCTGGTTAGAGGCTCCCTCCACCCTGATTTCCACCAACTCTGCTGGTTAGAGGCTCCCTCCACCCTGCTTTCCCACAACTCTGCTGGTTAGAGGCTCCCTCCACCCTGATTTCCACCAACTCTGCTGGTTAGAGGCTCCCTCCACCATGAATTTGCCCAAACTGGGCTGTTTAGAGGCTCCCTCCACCATGAATTTGCCCAAACTGGGCTGTTTAGAGGCTCCCTCCACCATGAATTGGTCCAAACTGGGGTTTTTAGAGGCTCCCTCCACCATGAATTGGTCCAAACTGGGCTGTTTAGAGGCTCCCTCCACCATGAATTGGTCCAAACTGGGGTTTTTAGAGGCTCCCTCCACCATGAATTGGTCCAAACTGGGCTGGTTAGAGGCTCCCTCCACCATGAATTTGCCCAAACTGGGCTGTTTAGAGGCTCCCTCCACCATGAATTTGCCCAAACTGGGCTGTTTAGAGGCTCCCTCCACCATGAATTGGTCCAAACTGGGGTTTTTAGAGGCTCCCTCCACCATGAATTGGTCCAAACTGGGCTGTTTAGAGGCTCCCTCCACCATGAATTGGTCCAAACTGAGCTGTTTAGAGGCTCCCTCCACCATGAATTGGTCCAAACTGGGGTTTTTAGAGGCTCCCTCCACCATGAATTGGTCCAAACTGGGCTGGTTAGAGGCTCCCTCCACCCTGATTTCCACCAACTCTGCTGGTTAGAGGCTCCCTCCACCATGAATTGGTCCAAACTGGGCTGTTTAGAGGCTCCCTCCACCATGAATTGGTCCAAACTGGGGTTTTTAGAGGCTCCCTCCACCATGAATTGGTCCAAACTGGGCTGTTTAGAGGCTCCCTCCACCATGAATTGGTCCAAACTGGGGTTTTTAGAGGCTCCCTCCACCATGAATTGGTCCAAACTGGGCTGTTTAGAGGCTCCCTCCACCATGAATTGGTCCAAACTGGGGTTTTTAGAGGCTCCCTCCACCATGAATTGGTCCAAACTGGGGTTTTTAGAGGCTCCCTCCACCATAAATTTGCCCAAACTGGGCTGTTTAGAGGCTCCCTCCACCATGAATTTGCCCAAACTGAGCTGTTTAGAGGCTCCCTCCACCATGAATTGGTCCAAACTGGGGTTTTTAGAGGCTCCCTCCACCATGAATTGGTCCAAACTGGGCTGGTTAGAGGCTCCCTCCACCCTGATTTCCACCAACTCTGCTGGTTAGAGGCTCCCTCCACCATGAATTGGTCCAAACTGGGCTGTTTAGAGGCTCCCTCCACCATGAATTGGTCCAAACTGGGGTTTTTAGAGGCTCCCTCCACCATGAATTGGTCCAAACTGGGCTGTTTAGAGGCTCCCTCCACCATGAATTGGTCCAAACTGGGGTTTTTAGAGGCTCCCTCCACCATGAATTGGTCCAAACTGGGCTGGTTAGAGGCTCCCTCCACCATGAATTTGCCCAAACTGGGCTGTTTAGAGGCTCCCTCCACCATGAATTGGTCCAAACTGGGCTGTTTATAGGCTCCCTCCACCATGAATTGGTCCAAACTGGGATTTTTAGAGGCTCCCTCCACCATGAATTTGCCCAAACTGGGCTGTTTAGAGGCTCCCTCCACCATGAATTGGTCCAAACTGGGGTTTTTAGAGGCTCCCTCCACCATGAATTGGTCCAAACTGGGGGTTTTTAGAGGCTCCCTCCACCATGAATTTGCCCAAACTGGGCTGTTTAGAGGCTCCCTCCATCATGAATTGGTCCAAACTGTGGTTTTTAGAGGCTCCCTCCACCATGAATTGGTCCAAACTGGGGTTTTTAGAGGCTCCCTCCACCATGAATTGGTCCAAACTGGGGTTTTTAGAGGCTCCCTCCACCATGAATTTGCCCAAACTCTGCTGGTTAGAGGCTCAATCCACCCTGATTTTCAAAACAAATGTTGGTGCCAACCTCAACTTACTACAAGGGCCAAATTCACTGCTGGTGACAAGCTCTCCTCACTGCAAGTGCCAAATACACATGTTTCAAGGTGTTTTCCTACTGTCAGAGAGGTGGTATTGAGTGTGTAAAGTGTGTAGTTGTTAGGCTGTGATGTTGGGGTAATAGAGGGTCTTTGGTGTGTTAGATGCCCCCAGACATGCTTCCCCTGCTGTCCCAGTGTCATTCCAGAGGTGTTGGCATCATTTCCTGGGGTGTCATAGTGGACTTGGTGACCCTCCAGACACGGATTTGGGTTTCCCCCTTAACGAGTATCTGTTCCCCATAGACTATAATGGGGTTCGAAACCCGTTCGAACACACGAACATTGAGCGGCTGTTCGAATCGAATTTCGAACCTCGAACATTTTAGTGTTCGCTCATCTCTACTGCTGAACAACCCTCTTGAGTGATATTGTTGTTTTACATTTTAAATACATATCACAAGGTGATTATTTATTGCCCTAATCAGTGATTAAGATTTCAACTATCTAGGGATAATGCGCTAGGTATTGCGCGGTGCTCTTTGTGTTTTTTTCTGATTTTATGAAGAGGCCTGCTGCAAACTTCATATTTCTTGTGCTACTCTTGAGGATCTGTCAGCAAACTATAGCCTGTGTCAGTGCTAACTACCCTCCACCATACAAATAGTTTAAGTTTGAAAGCAACTTTCCAAGAGTTGATATTGATGGCCATGTGTCCATTTCACTATATTTAAAGTACGAATATTTAAATTATAAATTTATATAATAGATAAAAAGTACAATATCATGCAATATTCACTCTGTCCACTAAAGCCTAATAGTAGCTTTGCACTTGGCATTTTGTAGCATTTTTTTTAATTCATCGGCAACCTCATTTACATTATAAACAACACAGACAGGATCACAATAGAACTTCACATATATACACATAACACCAATAGTGAATCACTATTATATTCACTATAGATAGATAGATGATATTACAGCTCATTTACTACCCCTCCCTATACAGAACATGCCTAGAAAACTCTCCAGTAAGTCAGCTCCAGTATATTACTGCCTATGGCCATGACTACACTGTACAGCTTATCACTAAATGCTGTTAATAGTGCAGAGGAGAAGCTGGTAGGCCCCATAATCATGTACAGAAAACAGAATAAAAACAGATTAGAAGACAGTGATACATTTCACTATCTGCTTTCAATAAATAAATAATTTGTCAATACATTCCTTCTAAGTATCTCAACCAATCAGGTAATGTCTGTTTAGTGTACGGAAGTGTATGTAACTGAAAACAGATGGCTTTGTCCATTGTGTAGAGGTTATACTTTGCTAATGCAGCTCAGCTCTGAAGTTCCAGGGGATTGCAATAGTTATTCCCTCACCTAGGGGGGTGATTTTCACCGGAAGATTTTGCAACATGAAACAAGATGGACTCTTCTGTTATAAACGGTCAAACCCTGGGGTTAAATGAAGTGATTTCATATGCATGTTTTTTTTATAATGCTATGCATATATTCCAATATCTTTTGGCTCGTTTTGGCTATAGTTAGTTTGTTAGCCTCTGTGTGGGGTTGTGAATGTGAGATCTCCTGCATAAACATCCTCATGGGGGGGAAGGGGCAGAGGACACTATGCTGCTCTTCTAAATCTTATTTTTTGCTTTACTAAAGACACCTCTAATGATTCATTGGACCTAATGAGTTTCTGATTGATGAAATGTGACAGTGGCATTTTTCAGTGTGCTTATTGTGCACATTAGGGGGAGTTTTTGTGAAGAGGCAGAAACTATGGATGCTCCGATAACTCCTTCCCTGTGAGCGCACTATAGACATTGATGCGGGATATCATCCTACTAATCCTACTAATATTATAAGTGTGAAAGTTTGTGTTTGGATGTTTGTGAGTTTGGATGTTTGTTCCTCAATCACGCTAAAACGCCTGGACGGATTTGCATGCAATTTTCCACAAACATAGTTTTCCCTTAGGATTGAGTCACAGGCTACTTTTGGTGCCACTAAACATTATGGCTTCCTAGCAGGAGACTCACAAAAGCAGGACTCCTAGCCCCAGCTATAGACTCACACACACTGCCTTGCATTTCCTGCCTCAACCTGCCTGCACACTCCTTACTGTCACCTCAGGAGTAGCCCTCACTCTACTCACTCACATTTACATATAGATTTCCACTATATAACAGATCACATTGTCTGTATCACTACATACACAATATAACAGATCACATTGTCTGTATCACTACATACACAATATAACACATCACATTGTCTGTATTACTACATACACAATGTAACACATCACATTGTCTGTATCACTACATACACAATATAACACATCACATTCACATTGTCTGTATCACTACATACACAATATAACACATCAGCTATAGACTCACACACACTGCCTGGCATTTCCTGCCTCAACCTGCCTGCACACTTCTTACTGTCACCTCAGGAGTAGCCCTCACTCTACTCACTCACATCACAATATAACACATCACATTGTCTGTATCACTACATACACAATATAACACATCACATTGTCTGTATCACTACATACACAATATAACACATCACATTGTCTGTATCACTACATACACAATATAACACATCACATTGTCTGTATCACTACATACACAATACAACACATCACATTGTCTGTATCACTACATACACAATATAACACATCACATTGTCTGTATCACTACATACACAATATATCACATCATATTGTCTGTATCACTACATACACAATATAACACATCACATTTGCTATCCCACCAAACTTTTTAAAGCACTTTTACAGTTTCACACGTCTGTGTCCGCTCAATTCTCAAATCACCGCAGACGAAGTCGTGGATAAAAGCTAGTATTATAAATGTGAAAGTTTGTGTGTTTGGATGTTTGTGAGTTTGGATGTTTGTACCTCAATCACGCTAAAACGCCTGGACGGATTTGCGTGCAAATTTCCACAAACCTAGCTTTCCCTTAGGATTGAGTCATAGGCTACTTTTTGTGCCACTAAACAACATGGCTTCCTAGCAGGACACTCACAAAAGCAGGACTCCTAGCCCCAGGCGAACTACACTGCACTGAGGAGGCCACACGCACACTTCCTGCCTACACATCACTACAGTGCTCAGAAAGCCTGGCCCGCCACAAGTCTATGCCGGCATTCCACACTCATCCCAGACCCTCAAACTTGCCTTCCCTACCTTGCTTTGCCTGCTCAGCGGTAAGTTCCAGGCACACATGCTCCTGCTCTTTCTCCAGTCTCCTCCGCCCTAGCGTTTCCCCACAGCCCGCCGGCTAGCCCATACGGGCAGGCCCTCCACAACATCCCCAAAGAGTAACTGGCTCTCTGCTACACCCGGAGGCCTTACAATACAAGTGTCCCCCCCCCCCCCATGCCTTCAAAGTTGCAGGCCGGCTCCTGGCTGCTCACCTCCCACGAGCCGACCTGTTCCGCTGACCACTGGGAGCATACTGCAAGCTCCCACGTCTGTGCTTACAAGACTACTATCGCGGCTGGTCTATAGACAGCCGCGATAATAGTACCGCACACAATCTCCCATAGACGGCAATACACGTGTATTGCCGTCTATGGAGACTTGCACTCACTCAAAAAATGTTCAACTAAGAATAAAATAAAATGACACAAACACATCACGCTCCCACGTCTGTACTTTAAATCCTACTATCGCGGCTGGGCTATAGACAGCCGCGATAATAGTCCCACACACAATCTCCCATAGACGGCAATACACGTGCATTGCCGTCTATGAAGCCTTGCAATCAAAGGTTTGCAGCCATTAACATTTAACCCCCCCCCCCCCCCCTCAATGACCCCTTTCCCATACCTTCTAAGTTGCAGGCCGGCTCCTGGCTGCTCACCTCCCACGAGCCGACCTGTTCCGCTGACCGCCGGGAGCATACTGCAAGTTCCCACGTCTGTGCTTGGAATAATAGTACAGGACACAATCTCCCATAGACGGCAATACGCGTGTATTGCCGTCTATGGAGACTTGCAATCACATGATTGCAGGTTCAAACCCCTAAGTGGCACTCAAAAAAACTTCAACTAAGAATAAAATAAATGACACAAACACATCACTAACACATGGACAAAACTACTGTAATGCATATACATATCACACATCACTAACACACGGACAAAACTACTGTAATGCATATACATATCACACATCACTAACACACGGACAAAACTACTGTAATGCATATACATATCACTGCCTCCTATGGAGACTTGCACTCAAACGATTGCAGGTTCAAACCCTATAACAATAGTCTGTATTACTACATACACAATATACAATATCTCATTTACTGGCCCACCAACATTTTTAAACTACTTTCACACGTCTGTGTCCGCCCAATTCTCAAATCACCGCAGACGAAGTCGCGGGTAAAAGCTAGTTACCATATAAAACAGGCACCAGGTCCATTTTATTGATCAGTGGATTGTCTGGTCATTTTTTGCACACACAGTTTTCTTTCTTCCTATGAGTAAGGACATTACAGTATATCCACATATGATATTTTCAGTGGCTATACTCATAGGACAAATGATTAAATTCTAATACACCTTATTTGGCCAAAGAAGATTATACTGTACTACAAGTGTTTTACATTGATGTGTACTACTAGGCCTGAGGTCTATTGGCGATATATCATTTGCGTGATTCACTTTCGCAATTTTATTAGCTTAGTGTGGATAGTATATACAGTTTTATTGGCATACTTAATGACATTTAACTTTTAGAATTACCCAGATATGGAGGAACTCTTGCATATTTTTATTATTTTGCAACTCAGCTCCCACTCATTTTACTTTTTAAAGAGAATGTGCGTTGCCAGGAAATTACTTATTCATTAAATCACATTTTTATCTCAAACAACTTTTTTAAGAATTATAGTGTTGTTTTTCATTTTGCAAAAGTAACATCTATATTTTTTAAAAAAAATCCTAAAAATCTTGCAATTGCAACTTTTGCCACTAAGCCTAAAATACTGTGTGACTTCCTGTTTCCTATTCATTTGAGTGTGAGTTTGCCTGTGACCTAAGCAGAGGTCATTGTATAGATAGGTAAATAGGTAAGCTGTGAAATCACCTATTGTGACTTGTATTCTGTATTATATTCTGTATCTTATCTAGATATAAATGATAACTGTAACCATTACTGTGCTGATAAGTGAGCTGAAGGAAAACTAACAATTAGAAGCTGAAATATAGGGAAAACTGGTGAAAAATGCAGAATACAAGTCATATAATGATCATATGTATTGCCATTTCTCATGTATACACAAATTAAATGATGGTTACAGGTAATAGATTTATTACAATGGGGGACATTTATCAAGACTGGTATTTCCTACTCCATTCTAGATCCCATGTGTTCTGGAGTAGAAGTGTGCCTTATTTACTAAAAGGCATGTGCATACCATTTACGGAGGGTTAATCTTGGCTCTTGCCTGTCTTGTCTTCAAAGCAGTTAAGTGATACATGAGGATATATGTGGTTAGGTCTAGAGAGAACAAAGTAAGTTTTATGAATGGCTTTAATAGATCACTTGGTGAGCAAGACCTTGTGGCTTCCTTCAGAGATGGTGGTGCAGCAATGCTGCCATATGAATAACAACATCTATCTAAGTTCCTTTCCCACTCCATCTCAGTTTGAAGTGTCATATGGTCATGTAAGGTTGAGATGATACCTGGTGTCTTTTGGGCTAGTATTAACTGAACGAAGTGAATGGTATTGGAGAGATGGTAATGCTTAGAGTTAGGGGGACTATACTTTGTAATAAACTGTTGGCATGATTTGACTCAGCTGAGGAAATATTGTAGAAGTGCATTAGTCCTTTAAGTCTACCAACTGAATTAAGAGAGCTGTAACCAAGGGTCAACGTCCATGTTAGGTCAGACAGGGATCAAAGTGGATGTGGTAGACCTCAGTTTATGTATATGATTTAGGTTCCTCCAAAGAGTTAGAGTGATAATAATACAGTGAGGTTTCTCTCGTGGTGTGCTTGGAGTGGGGGTGTTGGGTTCCACCCAAAATATGATATATAATGTCATTGGAGCTACTAAAGCCAGCTGTAAACACAACAGAGCTAACTGAAAGGTAGTAGTAACTGAGAATGGGGCAAATTGGGCCAGTTTACTGTATTAAGGCAAAAACACCACAGCAATAAATGCTGCCTATTACATTACCTGCAAATGTATGGGGTCCAATCCACACATTGCAGAAAATAATCTGCAGCGGAAAAGCTATAATTTAAAAAATGGCGGCAATGGCTTTTTCTGTATAGGTCTAATAGAGGCAGAAAGTCCGCAGAGGAAAACTCAGCAGACTCTGTGAAAAAAGCTGCAGAAAAAAAAACATGATGCATATACACCACAGTCTTTTCCGCAGCGTTTTTTTTTTTTTTTTGCAACAATTCACTCCGCTCCAATTTCTCCCTGCTCTGGATATTCTAACATTGTGGCCATATTTTTTGTGAAATCTTCAATAAACATTTCCAAACATAAAAAAGGCACATGCAACTTATAAATTAGGCTCATCCTCGTAGTGACTTTATAACAAACACGACAGTCAAAACATTTTAACATGATCTAAACATCTAACTCTGGCTATAACATTTGTTCTTTTTATGACATAAAGGATACTATTCTCATGGAATGCAGTATTTATAGACAATTCCAGACAACTCATAAAGGCTTGATAATAGAACAAAATGTACTCCCCTCTTACCAAGACCATGGAAATTACAGTTTATGTGCCTTAAAGATATAATATTTAGTACTTTGAATTCACACATTGTATTTCAAGTCAGCAAAAAGACAATGGGCCATTCTTACAGAAAACAAGAATCAATAGACATGCTTTGTTCTTTTATGTACACTTCTGTGTAGTGGTTTAACCATCCTGTGTATTATGGTTGCTCTGAATACCTTAAGTAGAACCTCAATATTAATAAAAGAATGTTGGAAGAATAAACTTATGACATTTCTTTATTTTACCTATCCTCATACTTCACATACATAAGATACAGTAACTTTTTAGATTTGTTCAGTTAGCTTTATTGTTACATTTCCTATAGTGCTGGGCTTTGCTTAGGTGTAATATGTTGGGGTATAAACTATGATATCCCTACATTGTGCAGAAGTCAACAGTACAACTATGTTTGATGCTGTAACTGAAGTAATTTACTACCATATGCCCTCTTAAAGAAGCACTCAAGCTGAAACACGCTTTCCATCACCTGATTGTGTGTCACCCTTCAGGCTTCTTCCAAATATACTGCTCTCATATCCCTACAAGTGAGCATCTCCAGAGCTTCTCATCAGACATCATCTTGGTTTTTACATTTATTTTTCTCTTTACTCTGCTAGGAATCCCATGATGCTTCACATGCCTCACAACAACACATGGACATCTAAAAAACTGTACTATATCTAAATGTTGGGTTGGGGGCAGTGTAACTATCCTTTTCTCTGTATTTTCCTAAACAGTCTAAGACCCAGTTCACATCTGCGCATGGGTTTCTGTTCGGGGAGTCCGCTTGGGGACCCCTGAACAGAAACCTAATCCACATAAAAAAGTGATTACCCAAGGAAACATGTGGACTCCATAGACTATAATGGGGTCCGTGTGGTTTCTGCTTGGTTTCCGCACGAAAATGTGGAGAGAAAAGTGCTGCTTGTAGGACTTTTCTTTCCACATTTTTCATGTGGAGAAGTGAACGGACTGGCCCGAACACAGATGTGAACTAAGCCTTAGAAACTAACACAGATCAAAAAATGCAAAACACGTGTGGTTTCAAGAAACACGTGCACTAACATGAGATAAAATGGTACATTTAACAACATCCTAATATTTTTTTATACGTGCATTTACAAAATACAATTCAACATTATTATGGTAGTATGTGCACTCACCCAACCCTATTCTCATGCTCTATGTGCAGTGTGTCCTGAGAAATCTAGAAAAGAAAAGTTATATATTAGCATACATTTGCTTGATATAAGAAGAATTGATTTATATAATTGATTTATATAAATTGATTTATATAAATTGATTTATTGATTTATATAAATATTGTATTTTGTTCTTAGGGTGGCAAGTCATACACGGGACCTTGTGGAGGACGAGATTGTAGTGAAGGATGCCAGTGTTACCCAGAGAAGGGCAGCCGTGTAAGTACTAATGTCACAAAATGTTGTTATAGTTTTTTTTATGCCTTACAGTCTACTTTTATATTGTTTTTAAAGCATTAAGATTTTCAACTGAAAACATGTTAGGTTGAGAGGCAGAATTGCTGCGGATTCCTTCTGTAACAAGTCTTCCACACGTCTGCCTGCTTAGCTATTTTTGGTACATTTATAGTATATTCATGCCCATATTTAACAGACTTGTGTCCCTTCACTGCTGCTGCAAATGGGGATCAGGAGACCCCTGGTTATCTAGATAGTTGTCCCAGAGATGGGACCTGAATCTATTAGGCATTTATAGCATATCCTGAAGAGTCAATTCACAGAATGAGATTAAGGGCCCTGCTTGCAAGAGCTTACAATGCAAAGGAGCGTGTCAGAGCCCTAGCTTTTCAAACCTAAACTGACATGCACCACCTGCACTTGAACCTCATTTGTATATTTTTAATAAACTGCTTTTTCAAAGGAATGGCGTACTGTTGAACTATTTAAGGTTTAATGGTACTCAGCATAATGTCTCTTAGAAAGCACTATGGGTAGTTTGATATTGAGTTTCCTGGGCGACAGACTCCCTTTAAATAAATAAGGCTATGTTCACATTACATTTGCAGTTCATATTCATTGTTTGCACTGAAATGGAAATTTCCTAGGGCATGCATCAAACATATTAGCACTGTTTACCAGTGTGTTCTTTTCATTACTGTTGGGTAGCCATATGTTTTTTTTAATTTATAGAAATGTGCTGACGACTGTTCATTTGTATATGGTGACATTCCGCAAAAAAAAATATAAATGGACCCAAGTAGAGTCTCTGTCAGTATCCCATGTTCCACTTTAAGCTAGCCTACACTTTAGATACTCTAATATTACGGGCAGCAGTAGATGTGTTTGGCTCCTCCAATGACAGTAAAATGCACACTGATCTGAGCATGCAAGTGTATGGGTTTGTCCGGGGTAATAACAGTCAGTCACACAAGTAAATGGATAGTTTAAAGGCGAGCAGAGACAAATACTGTAGTTAACCCCATGGAAACAATGGATATTAAGTATTTGATAATTTGTTCATTCTGTATTCTTAAAAGGACAGTAAACTATCAAAAATGGTCTTGAGTATGGAACAACACTGGCTGTAACAAAATGGCAGGAAGCCTTCCACTATTTCCTCAGTTTGGCACTAGAACGTGATCCTCACTCAGTGTATTACTGTGCAGCTTTTGTTGACCTTTATGAACCTAGAAACCTTAATTCATGTCATTTCAATATTGTGAAACCTTCCTGAACCATCTTATTCTTGAATGACATCACTATTTTTACAATATTATAAATTAGCTGACCATTTACCTAAACCCTCTATCTATAACCAGTTCCAGAAACCAACCACTTCCAGTGTATTCTGTAATGAGAGAGAGGTGTAGAATTTATGAAAGTATTGTACTATTTCTGATGGTTTAGCAGCCATTTTATATGCCTGGTGTAAATTTATATATTACCATAAATTGACATGTGATACCTATATATACCAGTTACACATATTAGTGGAGATGTGCTAAGCAAAGTCAGTCAAAATTATCATGTGATTCACACTAAAAACTATTTAACATGCCTTGTTCAAGTATTTTAAATACCCTTTTAGACAATTACAGCTTGTATGAGAAGGCTATGTGGCTTATGTGAAAAGGGTTTAATATGTGCTGCCTTGCACTACAATGTGTGCCAAAGATGCATGAAAATTTTTACCCCTTTCTTGACTTCAACTAAGCCAACTAATAAGTGGTGCAATGTAAGACTAGTTAGTCTAACAGATTTATCAAACAGCATTAGACACTTCGAGAATTTTGATGCATTTAAAGAGGACCTTCCATGTTCTTGGATACATGCGGTTTTATACACCACTAGAAAGCCAACCGTGCGCTGACGTCTTTCTCGTTATATGCCCCAGGGCTGAATATGTTGGTGCTGTTAGTTTCTGCACCGATCTCAGCCCCCTGTCAGAATGGTGTTCCTGACAATCTTACTGGCCAATGAGGAAGACCCCCTTCCTTACAGTACTCATTCATAGCCTTATACTGTCAGAGGAGACATTCCGTACAGTCGGGGGTAAGGGGGTGTTCCTCACAGCTCAGCCCTGAGTGTCATCCAAGTGCCTCCGTCCCCCACTGATTTCAATGGGGTTCCATTCCAATGTCACAGAGCAGCATAGGACCAGCTCTACAATCATCAGATTGAAATGGAGCACTAGACACTCTATCAGAAGAACCTCGGTCTGCGCACTCAATTGTGTTCATGAGGCCTTTCTCTTTAGCTATTCAAAACAATCTGTTCTCTCTTTCATGTCTTAAGTTTGTTTAATGCCATCCTATCTCAAGTAAGTGGTGACAGTTTACAATTTATGGTATGCAGGACTCTTGTATTTTGGCACTCTGTTTATGATTGTACCAGCACTGCACAGACTTTTTAAAAGCGTTATCACTAACACTGACATGTGGAATTTTGCCTGAGAAAATTAATGCAAATGACTTCATGAAACTATATATTCTAAAAATAGTTCATTCATTATTAGTAACATTTATATTTTAAAGGAAGTTATCATTGGCTATATCATTTTTTAAATAAGCATATCTTTACATAGCCTTTGGAAAGGCTATTCTAGGCATACCTTACAATCATTGATCTGCGTAGCTGTTTTTGAATTAGACCGGTTTTCTTGATATGCTTCACGGAGCACCAGAAGCCTTATCACTGTTCCCCGAGCATCGCAGCATCATCAGCCTTCCCCAGTTCTCACTGCCTCCTTCTTTACAGATGATTCCTTCTCCTATGGTTCTTCACTGCTTCCAGAGCAGCTAGTCACGTACAGCGCATGTGCGAGATTTTAATCGCGCTGTATGAGACTAGCTACTCTGAAGGAAGAGGTGAAGAACTGTAGGAGGAGGGATCGTCTGTAAAGAAGGGGTGAGAACTGGGGAAGGCTGATTATGCTACTGTGCTTGGGGAACAGTGAGAAGGCTTTTGGTGCTCCATGAAGAGTAATTAGCATATCAAGAAAACTGGGCCAATTCAAAAACGACTGCGAGAATCAATGAAAGAAAGGTTTGCCTAGAATAGCCTTTCTAAAGGTTATGTAAAGATATGTTTATTTAATAAATTATATAGCCAATGATACTGTAGACTCCCTTTAAAATATAACTGATATGATGAATTAACTATTTTAGAATATAGTTTCATAAAGTCACTTGCATCTTGTTATTTTTCTCAGGCAGAATTCCACGTGCCAGTGTTAGTGATAATGCTTTTAAAGCCTGTGCTGTGCTGGTACAATCATAAACTGTTCAATAAACCAACACTTGGCTGGTCCTGCAGGAGCATTTGTTTTCACCTATGATCACAGTACATAGAGGCTTGACAACTTTTATGTTAGGGGACAGAGCAGGGTGACAACAAAAGGTGAAAATGGGGACATAGGCAGGTGTGGCCATGCCACAGAAGCAATCCTATTAATATTATAAAGGTGAAAGTTTGTGAGTTTGGATGTTTGTGGGTTTGTGTGTTTGGATGTTTGGATGTTTAGATGTTTGTTCCTCAATCACTCAAAACCCGCTCCACCGATTTGGCTGAAATTTTCCACAAACATAGTCACTACACTCGATTGCGCAATAGGCTACTTTTCGTCACAATAGCACACATACGTTTTTCCCAGGACCCCCACAAAACCCAAACTCACATCACTATTTCTGCAATCTCACATACTTTGGACCATAGCAAGCCACAAAATTCATATTACCCTCTACAGCAGAGGTCAGCATGCCAAGAGTGGCACTGGCTGCCATATTTCACTGGCACACCAGCAGCCCAGGAACTGCAAGAGTTAAATTAAGTCCGAGTCTCTTCAGTGGGCTGCTAGAGCTCAAGCATAAGGACACTCCCCTTTGAGAGGGGTGCAGGAAACCCAGGGGGTGGAGCTTAATCGCTCAGGTCTGTGCCTGCTATAGTGGTCTGCATCCTGCTAACATTCCCCGAGGAGAAGAGGAAGCTGCTAGCAAAGTGACACTGAAAAACACACAGGTACATAGGATTACTGTTCTCATTAATGTCCGGCATTTGGGGTTATTAGTTTAGTCTTAGTAACTCCATGTGCCTCACATTAATAGGAATAACCCCCATCATGTCCCTCATATTAACCCCTGTGTGCCTCACATTAATAGGAATAAACCCCATCATGTCCCTCATATTAACCCCTGTGTGCCTCACATTATTAGGAATAAACCCCATCATTTCCCTCATATTAACCCCTGTGTGCCTCACATTATTAGGATTAAACCCCATCATGTCCCTCATATTAATAGGAATAAACCCCATCATGTCCCTCATATTAACCCCTGTGTGCCTCACATTATTAGGAATAAACCCCATCATGTCCCTCATATTAACCCCTGTGTGCCTCATATTAATAGGAATAAACCCCATCATGTCCCTCATATTAACCCCTGTGGGCCCCATATAAGGGTTACTAATAAACCTCAATAATGAAGATACTTAACTATTACCTCCAAGTCTCTCACATATCAGTAACTCTTACACAAGGGTTAATGTGAGGGACATGATGGGGTTAATTGCTATTACTAAGAGGCGCATGGAGTTACTAAACTGTCATGCACAGGGCCAGACTTTATGTGGCTGCTCTAGAGTATCCTGTGCCCAAAACTGACATGTACTGGCGGAAAATAACAAATCATACAATGTCGTATATCGAAGTATATTAACCTGAAATACCTCTGTCCCAAAGACACTATGTACAGTTTATACCAACACCGTATAGCAGCTGAAATACAAATTACATTCAACACAAAAGTCTCATGTGCTCTCAGAATTACAGCAAAAACAAGATACACAGTTACATTTCATATCCCATACCTTATACACAGTATGAAAACCTTACCCGCGCCTGTATATACCCACTTCTACAATCACCGCAGACGAAGTCACGGGTACCAGTTAGTATGCATATAAATTAAAAGTTGATTTTTTGGGGCGAAAAACCAAACACTAACGTGAAAAAAGGTATGATCGCTATATCAATAATGGTCCCTACAACAGTATTTAAGAGGTTCAGAATCAAATGCGTTGGTGGTAGACTTCCATTAAAAACACAATCTTGCTCAGCCAAAACGAGTTGCTTTCCTAGAAGGAGGTGTTTCTTTTAGAATATAGTTAGATCAGAATATTAAATACATGAACGCCTTGGTTCTAGCATGTATGGTGAAGTAAGGAGGAATAGCTGTTGACTGAATGAGGGTTCAACTAATGCTCTCAAAAATGTGTGGCCTGCCATATTCATAATGTACATTTAAGCCTACATTTTACTCACACAGCTTGTTTGTCTACAAAGATATATGGGCACCTTAAAATTCACTTAACCTTTCAAAAAATTTTACATAAATCAATAGTACTGTGTGCGTGGGAGTAAAACAATTTCTAGTTATTAAATTACTTATAGTCTGCAGTTCTATAAGTTTTACGCTTTGCATGCGCTATCCATAGTTTGGTTTTCTCTCTCAGCTAGAGGAGGAAACTGGCTCCTAGACACCGCTCACAATACAATAAATAGAGGAGAATCTGCTTCATAACTCTTACTAGGAAACAGCTCAGGACCATGCAGGACATATATAGAGAAGTACTGATTTGTATTGATGTGAGTATATTATTTTGGTTGTAGAGTGAAAGTCAGCTTAGCAGAGGGTGGGAGCAAAGAAATCGGGTAACATGAGTAGATCAGTCACACTGATAAGATATATTACAAAGTTTCTTATTGTCTCCTGTGTTATTCATTTATATGAAGTTTGTTAAAAAGTTAGTGATCATTTACGTAAAAAATATAGTTCTGTCTTTCACCTTTTTCAGCATTGTGTATTTCAATAGAAAATGAATGATAGTTTATAAAATATAGTGAATATGTATAAGAGCATAATTCTAAGTCAGTTCTTAACTCATAGCCAAGAAGCTGGGGGTTTTATTATAAGCTGTGGGAAATGTTCTGTGACAGTCCCATAAGTGAGACACATGCAAGGAAGTCCCTGTCTCCTCACAAACTCTTACTTTGTCCTGTTGGCAGAAATTTAGAGTAGTATGCTTCCCAGAATAAACAAATATCAAAGAACTGAAAATTCTTCCATGACATATTATGAAGCATCACAAGTTAAACACTATTGATGTCAGATTATTACAAGCTATCCCACTTACTTAGTTAAGTGCAAGTTAATAAGTTCACATGAATTACAGTGTTGTGACATGTAAATAGTTTCTATGCAATATAGTGTTTATTCAACTGTGCAGAGTTCCCTAAGAAAAGGATATTTCAGGAAGATGCTTACAATAAAATTGCTGTATAATGATGTGACTGGGTAAATCTAAGTGCGCTGTCCTTGTATGGCTTCACCATTCAACTGGATAATCCACTTTTAGAAAACAGCTGGCCTAGGGGGACCTTGTCATTTACGGTCACATTGAGTCCTCCAAAGAGGAAGCGACTGTATCAAGCAACTTTGGTTTATAGAGGGGGATTTTGGACACACAAACCCTCTGTATGTCCGAATATGGCAATTTACCAGTAATATTACAGAGACCACACAATCTCATTCCTCTAACAGCAGATCTAAGATTTGTTGGTTACCTTTGCAGACAGAAGAATGTGGGAAAACTGCTTTACCAGTTGTGTGAAATAAATTACACAGGGGGAAAAAACATTTTAAAACATGCTCAGAATGTTTTAAAATCTAAAAAGAAACAATACTCAGTGATTTCCACTACTCCCTTTCTGATGCTTACCAGATTTTCTTTGGGCTCTACTTCCTTGTTCCATCTTGACACACAGGAAATTCCTTTTTGGGCAATTACTTGCTGAGGTCAGTCAAAACTGTGCCCATTTATTGGTTCAGTGTGTGTTTATTGGTATTTTCTATGAGTTGATCTGGGACTAGGAAATTAAGGCCGGCAGAGGGCTTGGTAAGTGTCAGAACAGAAGCAGAGAGGTTTAGGTGAGGTGAGTAATGCTTCTTTTTTTTGTTTTTAATGCATTCTGAGCCTGATTAAATTTTTTCCCCCTGGACGACCCCTTTAAGCCTCCTTCTCCCTTTATGATTTACCAATTATCAATAAATGGTTTGAAACGTTAGTTTTAGATGTAAATTGTCATTATTACAATTATTATACACACATATTCCTTGTTTAGAGTTTTACAGAGTCAGCAACACATCTCGTATAAACAGGGGCTCTGGGTTTTTCTTTCAGAAATAGGTAAAGTCCAGCCCTCAGATATCTCCAAGTAGAGGAGTGTTTTCTGACTACGTCTTCATTCAGCCATGGTAGAAAAACCCTCCTGCTCTTGTGATCGGTCTCTTTCCTACCTATCTACAGCTTATATACTATCCATAGGATTGGTTGGAGATAAATTGCTACTTTTGGAAAACCTCTTCATGGTTGAAGCCCCACATTCCGAAAAACGCTGCATTTTATATTGCAACACATCACATTGCATCACATTAGAGAAAAAAATCCACAGCAGAAAAGCTGCATTTTCAAAAACATCCACTTTGCAGGAGGTCAATTTCCTGCAGAAATGCAATGAAAACTGCTGTGGACAGGCGTTGTTTTTTTCGCAGAATTTTTTGTGCTGTGTTTTGTTATGTGGGGCCTTAGCCTTAAAGCAATTATGATAATAGGCTGATTTGCTTTAAAGAGAAGTTGTATGGCGAGCATTCAACAAGGAGAATAACTTTAAGCAGCAATAATCAAAAGTTCCTTAGTACTGTATATGGTTTTAGACTTTTACACGGTAATTATCATTGTGATTACAAAGAAACCTAAACATTTAGAACTATAGTTGATACCTACATAAAATATGATGGAAGACAAGGAGAATATTAAGTATAAAGATAAATTACTGGGTTTTTACTACTTTGCTACTTGTATGTATTTTATACAGTTGAGTTTCTTAAAATAGTTATTTGATGCCATTTTCTAACATAATGCCATGTAATCCTGTACAAACATGCCTTAAAACCCAATGCCAATAAATTATCTTTCCACGACTCATTCTATGATCTAAAAGGACTCATTTTCAAGAGCGTGCTGGGGTGTATGAACCTTTAAGAGTAAAGTGCTTGACACTTATGGATTAGGTATTCTAGGATACAGAAATATTTTTGTTCAGACACTTATTGACTTTAGTGATAAAGAGATATTTCACATTTCTTAGAAAGTAACACAAAGAGCTATTACATAGTTAGCAGAGGCTCAAAATGGGAAACTCCATAGCTTCTTTTAAACATGTTGCCTTGTTACAGACAGTAACAAAACAAGACTTCTACTGACCCAGACTCTCATTTACAACTGCCCCAAGTCTCAATTGTCTGTTGTACCAAAAGGCCCTTTGATTCATAATCCTGTCTGGACATAGAACACAAAAAGATCAATAGTTTTGTGTGAATGCCAGCAGCATCAGTAAATTCCACTTAGAGCAAATCCAGTCATAAAAATATTTTTTTCCTCTAGGCTGAAAGGAGCGCCTCCCTAGGGATTGTTGACATGAAAATAATCATCAGAAACTCGGAACATTTTTTTTTACACCAAAATCATTTATGGAAAAAATACAGCATATATAACATCTGCATGTTTGTCTGTACTGTGTGATATGCATTGATGGACTGGGATGTCTCTGGCCCACCAATGTAATTGATTGTAGGGTCTGAAGAGGTAGTGGAGGAGGCTGTGGGCAGGAACAGGGATCGGTAAGTTGATAGTGGCCTTTACCAGCTGGACTTATCCATTGAGTAACAGCCTATTATAAAAGCAGCTCCGGGCCAGTAGGTGCTGGACCCCGGTGGGTCAGTCTAATCCTGGTGTTATGCAGATGTGATGCTAAGCATAAAATACACAATTTGGGGCTCTTTTGTTATTTGGTAACCTGCATTCTAGATACTTTTTTGTTTGAGAAGACCACCACCACCACAAAAGAACATTTTCTGTGTAAACTTGAGTGGTTGGCTCATAGAGGTTTCACTGTATTTAGTATCTGTAACGTTTGGAATAAGCAATGCACAGCAAAAACTGAGCTGCTTTTAATGATTCTAACAGTTTAGCTGATGGTAATACCATATACAAATACTTCTACAAATATGCTCTATTATGCGTTTGAGGAAAGCAAACAGAAAGATGAAGACGTAGGGAAGCTCTGTGAAGATACCACATAAGTGTATAAACATTGTTGTATATTTTTTCTGCACCAGTCTCTATCTCTGTTCTGCATGTTAATAAATGGGTGTGGACTGTGAGTTACAGAACTCTAGTTCATGGTTCACAGTTTCTGGCAGAACAGTCTGCATCATCTGTATAATCTTCAGGGACACTGCTGTGTGTGTGTGAAGGCACCTGTTTAACAGGCCGGAGGTTGATCACATTAATGGAAAACACATAAAGTATAGATTTCTCAACAAAATTAGTCACACACAGATGTAAATGTGCATCTGCATTGTCATGTCCCTTATGGCTGAACTTTTTGTTAGTGTCAGCGTGTGGGGAAGTAATGTCCAAAAGCCTGAGACTGTTAATGAATATTCTCTACTTTGCATTACTTTGTAATTTTATACAAAGTCTCATATTATAATTTGTGTAATGAATATAAGTCTACGTTTACTTATGACTAGAGATGAGCGAACAGTGTTCTATCGAACACATGTTCGATCGGATATCAGGGTGTTCGCCATGTTCGAATCGAATCGAACACCGCGTGGTAAAGTGCGCCAAAATTCGATTCCCCTCCCACCTTCCCTGGCGCCTTTTTTGCACCAATAACAGCGCAGGGGAGGTGGGACAGGAACTACGACACCGGGGGCATTGAAAAAAATTGGAAAAAGTCATTGGCTGCCGAAATCAGGTGACCTCCATTTTAGACGAATAGTGGATTTCAAATCCGGGTCATATGAGAATGTGAACTTTGTGACTATGAGACAGGGATAGCTGTACAGGCAGGGATAGCTAGGGATAACCTTTATTTAGGGGGGAATGTTATTAAAAATAACTTTTTGGGGCTCTATCGGGTGTGTAATTGTGATAAACTTTTTCCCATAGGGATGCATTGGCCAGCGCTGATTGGCCGAATTCCGTACTCTGGCCAATCAGTGCTGGCCAATGCATTCTATTAGATTGATGAAGCAGAGTGTGCACAAGGGTTCAAGCGCACCCTCGGCTCTGATGTAGCAGAGCCGAGGCTGCACAAGGGTTCAAGCGCACCCTCGGCTCTGATGTAGGAGAGCCGAGGGTGCACTTGAACCCTTGTGCACCCTCGGCTCTGCTACATCAGAGCCGAGGGTGCGCTTGAACCCTTGTGCACACTCTGCTTCATCAAGCTAATAGAATGCATTGGCCAGCGCTGATTGGCCAATGCATTCTATTAGCCCGATGAAGTAGAGCTGAATGTGTGTGCTAAGCACACACATTCAGCTCTACTTCATCGGGCTAATAGAATGCATTGGCCAGCGCTGATTGGCCAGAGTATGGAATTCGGCCAATCAGCGCTGGCTCTGCTGGAGGAGGCGGAGTCTAAGATCGCTCCACACCAGTCTCCATTCAGGTCCGACCTTAGACTCCGCCTCCTCCAGCAGAGCCAGCGCTGATTGGCCGAATTCCGTACTCTGGCCAATCAGCACTGGCTAATGCATTGTATTGGCGTGATGAAGCAGTGCTGAATGTGTGTGCTTAGCACACACATTCAGCTCTACTTCATCGGGCTAATAGAATGCATTGGCCAGCGCTGATTGGCCAGAGTACGGAATTCGGCCAATCAGCGCTGGCTCTGCTGGAGGAGGCGGAGTCTAAGGTCGCTCCACACCAGTCTCCATTCAGGTCCGACCTTAGACTCCGCCTCCTCCAGCAGAGCCAGCGCTGATTGGCCGAATTCCGTACTCTGGCCAATCAGCACTGGCTAATGCATTGTATTGGCGTGATGAAGCAGTGCTGAAAGTGTGTGCTTAGCACACACATTCAGCTCTACTTCATCGGGCTAATAGAATGCATTGGCCAATCAGCGCTGGCCAATGCATTCTATTAGCGTGAACTGAGTTTGCACAGGGGTTCTAGTGCACCCTCGGCTCTGCTACATCAGATTGCTACATCTGATGTAGCAGTGCCGAGTGTGCATCAGATGTGTAGTTGAGCAAAACTGACTCAGCACTGCTAAGTCTCTGCATTCGCATAGGAATGCATTGGCCAGCCTTCGGCCAATCAGCGCTGGCTCTGCCGGAGGAGGCGGAGTCTAAGGTCGGACCTGCATGGAGACTGGTATGGAGCGATCTTAGACTCCGCCTCCTCCAGCAGAGCCAGCGCTGATTGGTCGAGTTCCATACTCTGGCCAATCAGCACTGGCCAATGCATTTCTATGGGGAAAAGTTAGCTTGCGAAAATCGCAAACTGACAGGGATTTCCATGAAATAAAGTGACTTTTATACCCCCAGACATGCTTCCCCTGCTGTCCCAGTGTCATTCCAGGGTGTTGGTATCATTTCCTGGGGTGTCATAGTGGACTTGGTGACCCTCCAGACACGAATTTGGGTTTCCCCCTTAACGAGTTTATGTTCCCCATAGACTATAATGGGGTTCGAAACCCATTCGAACACTCGAACAGTGAGCGGCTGTTCGAATCGAATTTCGAACCTCGAACATTTTAGTGTTCGCTCATCTCTACTTATGACATAATACAAAACACATCCAAAAACTTTATCAACTATTTTCAATGCTCTTTAGGTTTTGTTCTACCACTTTATATATTTGCATTTTTTTGGCTAAAAACATATACATCTTGAAGTAGCCTTCATGCCTGTCCTAAAACGATCACTTCCACTTCATAATCCATGTGACGTCACATTCTGTAAGGCCCTTTTACATCAGCTGACCTAGCAGACAATGACCGGGAATGGATGTGTTCCTAGAAACATTTGCTCACAGTGACCGCTCCCTTGTTTGTTGCATTTAAGTACAACAGATCATTTCTACTATACAGAGATCAACAATGAAAAAGAAAGGGACATTTTACCTGCATAGCGGTGGTCAAGGATTGTTTTGGTGTTGCAGGTCCCTGAATAGGTGCAAGAGAAAAAGGGAAAAATCGTTTACAGAAAACATGTTGCTGTACAGTCAACACCTGCACAGATCAGTTGTTTGGGGCTGGATCCAATCTCCGTACTATACAGTATACAGCGCTGAAAGTACATGACTCCAGTCATTGTATAATGGTCATGCAGCAATACTGCATCTAAGTTCTCATTGAAGTCAATGGGAACTGAAATGCAGTAACACTAACTTGCCATTAAATAGAGTTTGGAGCCATCTGCATCTGGCTCTGTACAATGTATAGTACATAGATTGGATGCATTCCCATCTGATCTGTGCAGGGACCAGCTGTCAGACCTCAATGATCAGATATATATGGCCTTTTCTAAGGGTCACTTGGTAATCTGATGACCACTCGCCAACGCCACCATTGTGGAAATGGTGGCGTATACTGTTCTATAGTGGAAAAATCCTTTAAAGGGAGTCTACCACTTCTCCCAAGCTTTTTCAGTTGACACCACCTTGTAACAGAGAACAGTACAGTGATTTGTTATGTATGTCAGTGTTATGCTAATTAGGCAGTTGGTGCACTTGGGGCAGGCCCTCACCTCACTAGGTCACTGCTCTAACAGCTCAAACCCCTGCCATCTCCAGCTGATCCATGTGGGGACCAGGTGTCAGCCTGCCAGTGATCTTGAGTATTTATTTAATTTTGGAGCACGTTATATAGGTATGTGGCTTTCCCATATAACTTTTTAAATATTCTATTCAAGATGAAAACTCAATATTAGTGCCTCAATGCTGTAAGTAACGATTCCCTCCTCCATTTAGGGAAGAGCATGAGAATTTGTGTAATATCATCCAAACATTGCAGAAAAACACATAGTGGAAATGCTGCTTTTTCTAAAATGTAAAAAGCAGTGGGAAAACAAGAGTTTTTGCTTTGTGTTTGACCACTGAGTTTCTGCTTTGTTTTTGATTTTTTTCCCCCAGTGTTTTTAGCTTTGTTTATGCAACTTGTGGTTGCAATTTAAAATAAAGTTTTCTATGGTTATTTTTAATAGTAGAAATTCTTTGGAAAAAAAGTATCACATGTGCACACAGTGGATTAGACGATGTTCATATTAGTGTCTGCTGTTTGTTGTTGTGGTTCGTTGGAAGGCCAAAATGCCAGATCTATAAAGAGCCCAACAAGCCCCTTTGAATATAATGGGGTTCATCTTGTGTGAAAGCAGCGAATGAAAACGCTATGCATGCAGGACTCTTCTGACATTGATGGAGTCTTTGTCGCCAATGTGAATGTAGTCTTAAGGTGTTCTTTGTATTGTATTGGTTGCTTTATCAGAAATCTGAAACGCTGCCTTTCTGTATTCTAAAATGTTTTCCCTCAGGATTAAATGCTTTCTGCAATAAACAACATCACTTGTTTATTATCATGTATCTCTATGGGCTAGGAAGCATGTGAATGTAACTTGCTAATGCCTTTGAGGATGTGGAAGAACTGACTAAGATTTCCCACATAAATCCTCTTTTTTAAAAATTGTGTGGGTGTGGCGAGCCTGGTTTTCATGTCGTCTGGAACAGTTTTGTAAATGTGTTGATTGATTGTTAAAAGAAGAATTCTTCAAATAGGGTTTGCCTTCATAACCCTCATAGAAGACTTTAGTTTTTCCATTGCCTATATTTTGTTTATGTTTATTTTTGTTCCAAACTTCACAAAGTCTTTCTCATGACATTGACAAAGTTATATCTAGAACTTGCAGACTGACCATTTTGACTCTTAAAAGACTGTATTGAAAGGGAAGTTAATGGTGGAAAACCTTGTTTTAGAGATTGAGATAAAATACATTTGAATAATATGGAGGGCTTTAACATAGATTGTGACATGTGAACAAAGGGCATGAGAGGCATATGTAGGATCATTGGTATATCACTTTGTGATAACTTGTTATCAAACCATGTTGTGTTTAGATAGGATACTCAAAGAGGTTGTTCGGTGTGGTGATCTGTATATATATTTTACTGTGCAGTTATGAATGTTGCACATAGTTGGGTCTGGTTACTTTAAGGTTACATCCAGGGTTACGTGTGGGTGTTCAGATCCCAGACAACATTGGTGGAAGCAGTGGGATTGTAAATTGGAATTACCTTACATATTAGACACACAACCAGGCAAAACGGATACAAGATGAAAACTATAATCAGACACAACAATGAACAAAATTCATAACTACACAGTACAATGTACACAGGATACAGTAACTGCACAGTACAATATATACACAGTCCATCACATTCAGTTTTAGAAAATACATGTTATTGTTTGTATAATAAAAGTTTATACAATTTTCCAATATACGTTTTAATTCTGCACTGTTTTATAGATCCATTGTTTACTTCCAGAGGTGAAAAATTAGTCAATGGTCATGTGATGGACAGTCTATGGACATGTGATGGACACGTAGGTGCACAGCTTGTTACAGGACAGAGCTCTTATTACTGAGCCCTGACTGTAACGAGCTGTGCACCTATTTCTCCATCACATAACTGTGAACTCTTCACACAACAATGGACAGGTAAGGGAGAACACAACTGTATCTGTATACATATATCTATACATATATAGTTTTACTTATGTTTTATTGCAGCAATTTTAAAGTGACAGTGTAAAAAAAAGGAAAAGAAAACACTGAAAAAAGCTTGCTAGCATAGCAGATAATCCTCTGTCATGTTTGCAGCACTGTGTATAAGACTTACGCTGGCCATATATATTAGATTTAAGACTACCATTGTTCATCTGAAAGAACTATGATTAATTGTTCATACATTTTCTGCAGGAAATTCTGCAGCATGTTTATCCTATGCGTCCTGCTCTAACAGTCAGACAGCATAGAGGTAGATCAGTAAGTCAGAATGCAAACTTTGTGATAGCTATGTCATAGATTTTGCATGTTGTACATCCAGCTAAATACTCTCCTCTTTTTGAGCCATGTAGTTGGTGTCTTTAGTTTGTGCCAGTAAACTTCCCCATGCTAATAATAAATCTAGTATTTTATAAGACTTGGCAAAACCAATTGATCAGGAAGTAACAAGGGTCTGTTCTTCTTCTAAATTTGTCTAAACTGATTATTGCCAAGGATTCAGGTGCAAGCATTTTAGTAAATGTGGACCAACATGTGAATTTTCAAAGCATTTAACTGAATGAAATAAAAATCTTTATCTCTTTAATGACCACCCTATATCTTAATGGCCAAATTATTTGTACAGTCTTCTGTTGTCCAATAAAAGTAGCTATAACCTTTTTTTTTCTGTGAATGTAACTGTGCGTAACTGTTGGTTGAGATGGGTAAACATTGTAACAGAGCATGTAGAAAAGAATTCATAAAGTATCCATATGAATTCATCTGTCTAACGTACAATATGTCCACAATGCATCAAAACCCATAGGAAAAAACATCCAGGGAATCCATACTGGTTTGAATTTTGCTTGAACACTATTCAGAATATTCTGTAATTCATAGTATGCAGGGGTTTTTTGTAATGTAGTGGAGTTCTACAATACTATCTTAGTGGCTAAGACTGTGCGCTGAATGAGTCTCTTGTCATTAATTTGGGAGCTTGACCTCTGTGGCTGAGTGACAAAGACCTTTTAAAAAATGACTATAAATCTTCCATCAGATATGGAACATGGTCCCTACAGCTCCACAAGGATTAAGATAAATCCCAGATTGCACCTATAAGGCACATTACTACCAAAGAGAGGCTTGTGCATGATTGTGGAGGCTTAGAGTACATGTCCATTCCATATATTGTGATGCTAGTCTACAACCTTCTAATTCCCTCTTTTAGCCAGATATCTAGATCAGTTTTGAGTTAAGTGAGGTAAACAACAAATTAACATCTCAAATAACAGTTGGGGAAGAGTATATCATCTATTAATATTGTCTGCTGATCTCACACTGTATGTATACGTTACAGTAGACGATGGCTAAAATAGACCCAGCTTGGTTTATATGAGCGGTTTTCCCAGCAGAAGTATTTGACCTTTGGAAAGTAGTTAGATCATTATAATATTTATGGTATATTTTATTGGTATGTCTTAAACCTCTAGTGGGAAGATATTGTAAGGGCTATGTTTTTATATCTTTAAGCTATATGACCAGTTGAGCAACCTGAGAAATAATCCAAATTCAATAGTACAATGTGAACATAATTATAATAATAATAAGTAAATGCATACTTTGATCTCCTTAGTATTATTTTCCTGAAATATAGTTTCAGCCTGGAGTATTCCTCCTGGGTTCATCATTTTAAATCAGCCCTTTTAGGGCTAGTTCACACGGGGACATGGACGCTGATTTTGACAGCTGATTTTGCGGCCAAATCAGCCTCCATAAAATGTAGCCCTATGTGAATTGCTAGCTTTTTTTTTTCTGCTAGCTTGCTGGCAGAAAAAGAAGCAACATGACCTTTCTTCAGGCGTTTAACGCCTGAAAAAATAAATTGGAGTCTATGGGGCGCTGAAAAAACCGCTAGCGGTTTTTGGTCGCTTATTTTTGCAGCTGTTTTGGCAAAAACAGCGACTGAAACTGCTAGCAGTTTTTTATCATGTACTTTTTTGTAGTGCAAAAAAAAGCTTAAAAAAACAGTGACTGAAAAAGCGTCAAAAACAGTGTCAAAAACAGCGTCCAATGCAAAAAACAGTGTCCAAAAAAAGCGACACTTTAAAATCAGTGACAAAATCAGCTAGGCTTTTTTCACGTGTGAACTAGAATTTATTACATCACATTCATTACTGGTCAGAAGAATTGGATTCCCGTGCCCTGTCTGTCACAGCAAGTCCCCAGAAAATCAGGATTTGGCATTAAAAGCTGAATATGGACAACATCGTTATTTCCTTAGTTCTAGTTGTCATCTTCTCTAAATAGGAATTTTCTAAAAAATAATTTGAATTTTACGACTTTGAAATTATTTCAACAAAAACATCTCTCCAACTTCTGCTCAGTACTGGAGCCAGTAAGAAAGGAATATCAAAGCCCATATCATTCGAAGATGTATACTAAACTCCAGATTAGGGAAGCAAAGGGTTTATTGAAACTGCTATTCTATCTATGTTTTTATATAAATAGACCAATTTAAATTTGCTAAGTCATTATACAGTAAAACCTCTTTGAGACAGTCACCTAAAAAAAAGCGGTCTTCTGGTGGGTGGTCAAAGAAGATGGTTAGTATGCATAATACAGTAAGATCTCTCCAAGAGATCACCTCTTTGAGAGGTTCACCAGTCCCACCATATACTATGTTTACTAGTATACTATGCTTACCTTACCATAAGAAGACCACCGTCCTAGAATACTACTTTTCAGTTCACGTTTAAGTTTACCTACTTATCTTAACTACCCTAAGCAGTAGAGGACAACTGGGCGATAGTCTCTTCCTATAATACAAGTGTATACACAAAACTCAGGCAACACAAACAAATACAGGTAATCAAGAGAGCCAAAGGTCAGAACCAATTGAGTAGCACAGTACAAAATCTGATCCAGAAGAAAAGTCAAAAAGGAAAAGCAAGGTCAGAACTAGATAATCAGAGAAACAGAGTGATGTTTAGCACACTCAGGGAGCCTTATAGCATGCAAGCAAGGGAGGGTAATAAAGGATAACAAGAATCTGCCCCAAGATTGTTTGGCAAGGAAAAATGTCAAAGGGCTACTAGCGTTAACTCCTTATCACCCAGAGGAACTCATAGCACTGGCTGAATATTGCTAAAACAACAGGAGCAGAAGATCATAAATGGACATGCCTCCTGTGCCGTAGCATGCTACCAGAGGATGGCACCGAAGTCTGAGTGGGCAAAGATGTTACAATATTGGTTAGAAATGTTAAGATGATCAGAGAGGAGCCATGCTGATATATAGCTATGGAAATATGGACTTAAATAGTAATCCATTATTTCTAGCAAAAATGGAAGACATAATATGGGACACATATTATTACCAATATCAAGCAGATGAGCAAAGGCACTAAAATTTTAACTTTTTCTGAGTATTTAGCATTTTGTATGTTTCCCTGACAACTCTTTGCCGAATATAACATTGTATTTTATGAGGAATGTCCTTACATGACATTTCTAAATTCAGTATCTGTACTGTCTTGAATGAAGACTGTCTGATTTGAGTATGTACTTTATGTCTTTTGACATAAGAACTTTTCTCCATTGGGAACAAAGGAATATTTTTCTTTAGACATTCAGCTGGGATTAAGATATTCCAAGGTCATTTATTTCACACAGAAATGGTCATCATTCAGTTACTTAATATTTCCTGTTTTAGATGAACAAGCATCTTTATCGTCTCAGTCTCTTTAAATTCCCTATAGAAGACCAGTATAAGAACCTCGACTTAATCTAAAAACTGGGACTGTGGCCCAGTACTTGTATGTGTACACATATCTATCTGTGTTGAGAAGAAGGGGTCAATTTTCTTCATATTTGATTTGCCTAATATGTTGTATTACATAGACAAAGAGGGTAAGAGAAAGTGTTTAATATAAACAAAAATTGTTGAAATATATTTTAATCAATGGTCTACAAATGAAATTGTTGTAGGCAGAAATTGTAGTATACATGTTCATTTCCCTTCTGCATGAGTATACCAACGTGCTGCAAACATTCTTTTAAGTTTTGGGTCAATGTTCATATGAGAGCATCACACACTTGCTGCATTTTTATTACTTTAATCCTCTCTTTACTTCTCCACTCAAGTTATTGTGTATGGCTATTAGAGTGCTCTGAATAAATGCCTCATTATGTGTCTCATTGTTTCTAAACCACCAGTTAACAATCCCCATCTCACCTCATTCACATCTGGGGATTGACATTTTGTCTGCATTATTATAAATGTGAAAGTTTGGATGTTTGTGTGTTACTCGATCACGCAAAAACAGCTGAACGGATTTGGATTAAATTTGGCACATAGATAGTTTGTAACCTCAATTAACACATAGGCTACTTTTTATCACAGTAAATGACAAGGCTTCATGACTGTTATGAATTTATGTTCCTATACTATATTAAACTGCTCTTGCCAGCAGCATTATCTCAGCTAATTGCAGATTGCTGATAAAACCAGATCTGTTATTTCTCTATGTAAACACACAGATAACACTGAGTCCATTGTGTACAAGAGATCTGCATGTTATCTGATCTTCTCCAGGCAGCATGCTAACAAACCCCTTTAATCCAAATTGGCAGTTTACCAATTTTACACATGGTGGGAAAAAGAAAATATAATTTGTCACAAAAGTTTAAAACAATGAGAGCTATGAAGATAGTCAGAAGTCAACAGACTTCGCCTCAAGTGGAGCTCAGGGCGTCATGAATGCCAACAACACTCTCATTATATGGCATCCCAGCGAGCTGCTGTGATTCCGGAACAATCACGGGCCTTCCCTACCTACTCAGCCCAACCCCTGGATATTGCTGTGCATATTGTAGCCCCAATTTCTCACTCTTTATTTATTTTGATTGTATAATTTTGTTGTGGTTCAATATCAAGCTTTACCATATGTATTCTGAGACCCGTCCCTTCATATTACTTTTGCATACCTGCATAATTCTGTTGTCACTGGCTTCTTATTGTGGTGAGGTGGCCTTTCTCCTCTCACCTTTCTTGTTAACATGGGGTTTACCTACAGAAATGAAGCTTGCTGGAAATGTTTTCCACAGCCATCTCTGTAAGCTCCTGAGGTGCTTAAATCACCTCCTCTTTTACTAATGTTCTTCAGTCAAAGTCACAGATCACGTTTTATCCTTTTTGTTACAGTTCTCAATCATTAATAACCTTACCTTGCACACTCGAGCTACTAGTGCATCTCAATACATTAGAATATCATCAAAAAGTTCTGGACTGTTCAGTGGTCAAAGGTGTTTTCAGATGAAAGTAAATTTAGCATTTCATTTGGAAATCAAGGTCCAAGAGTCTGGAGGAAGAGTGGAGAGGCTGCTGTACACAATCCAAGCTGCTTGAGGTCTAGTGTGAAGTTTCCACAATCAGTGATGGTTTGGGGAGCCATGTCATCTGCTGGTGTAGTCGCACTGTGTTTTATCAAGACCAAAGTCAGCACGGCCGTCTACAAAAAAAATTCTAGAGCACTTCGTGCTTCCCTCTGCCCACAAGCTTTTTGGAGATGGGATTTTCAACAACAATACAGACGAGCTGAAGGCTACTATCATACAACCTGGGCTTCCATAACACCTCTGCAGTACCACAGGCTGATCTCCTCCATGCCATATTGCCACATCGATGCCATCATTCATGCAAAAGGAGCCCCCACCAAGTATTGAGGGCATTCACTGTACTTACTTTTCATTTGGCCAACATTTCTGTGTTAATTTTTTTTTTTTTTTTTTTTTTTTTTTTAGAGTTGGTCTTATATAATATTCTAATTTTCTGACATTTTATTCTTGCTTTCTGAAATTGATTTGGCCAGCCAGTTATGCTATCGGTTTTAGTATCACCAGTTTTGTTGGTTGTAATTTGTCAATTACCTTCATTATCTATAGCTTTTTACTACCAGAGGTTCCCAGGTTTGCGCTTCCTTGTACTACAGTACAAGTGGCAACAAAGTACTTAGGCTCTAAACAAAGTAGTTGGAAAGTGAAAGAGAGTATTTAAAGAAATATGTTCATTGAAACATTTTAACTGTGTATTGACTAAGTATAGTGTAGTTGGACATATTTGCAAAAAAAAATCTGTATATGTAAAAAATAGTTGTCACTGTATTGCTAGATTCATGGTAAATAATAAAATAATTTTGATAACAAGATTGTTCTTCCACTTCTATGTTGATATTTGCTTGTAGGTAACATAATGTAGAAAAGGTTGTAACTTCATGAAATGCGCCTGCAGTTAGGAAGTGACTTCTAAGTCATTCCTTCATAGAGACACAAAGCCCCTGCTATGTGAAAGCAGGATAAGTGCATCACTTATTACTAGAAAAGGGAAGGATTCTGAAGCATCTGGCAAAGTGCATCAGTCTTTACCAGTTCAAGTAGCAAGAATTTCTGAATGTACTCTGTAAGTGGGAATCTCAGTTCTGCAGATTTTCAGACTGTCACACACATGAATATTCTTGGAAGGAATGTGCTGAGACAAGACTTACGTCTTTTCTATTCAGGCTAAACAGTGTCAGACTGAGGAAGACGAGCACATGGTGGTGGTATGCTAATGTCGTAGACGCATTAACATTACATGGAAGGTAGTTTTGTTAGTTTTATAGTTTAATGAAATTGTAAACAGTTGTCAAGAGGACTCAATTACTCCAGGTCTGTCAGACAGATTTAATAACATTTACTGCTAGATTTAAGAATGATTATAAAAGTGAAAGATAACGTGAGAAGAGTGAATGTGTGGGACTCTTGTGGTCCATCTCACAACCTCTTAACTTCTATGGGAGAGTGTTTGAACTCTGTGATACTGTATGTAGAGGCCACTATGCAGGGAGAGGGGTTGGCCTGTGTCCCTCATATATTAATTGTGTGATGGAGTGTAACTCTCCACAGAGCAGAAGGAAAAGTTACGACACCCGTGCACAGCAAACTCTCCTAGATTCTCCCATCTGTTTGCACTGGATTCTTATTTGAAATGAGAGACATAGAATTTGGATTCTTGTAATGGATAATGCCTCTGACCTAATCTAGACTGAAAATCAGAAACAATTCAAAACTGTGTCCAGTTTAAATAAGACTGACATCTGATGGATCACAAATCACAAAAATCTTGCATGTGGCAAAAATAATTGCTTGTAAGACTACATAGAATTTACACAATTGTTTCACATTTTATGTTCTTTATAGCAAAATAACACAACCACATGCTGAGTGTTGACATTTCAATTTGCCAGTGCTGATTTTGTCATGTAGTTTAGTACACTTTAATGATGCTACATACACACTGATGTTGTGTCCAACTCCCTATCAATGTCACTGCATTGGAACCATGGCTAATAAGCGTTTGGATGAGCACTGCACTGCAGCCTTGAGATAAGCACTGCGGCCTTGTTACTGCTTACCAAGAACAGTGCCACACATTGTCTAGTTGTATTGAGCTGCAAACAGGTCTTGTGACTCATGAACTGCTTGTCTGGGCTGCTGGGTGTCAGATATCTGATACTGATGTCCTATCCGAGTTCCGTAAAAACTATTTAATGATGAACTTATGATTTTTACAATGGCATAGTATCATTTTGATAGCTGTAAATTAAAGCTCATTCACTTCATTATAGATTTCCAGAAACCATAGAAGTAACTTGAATGGCATCATGTTCTGCAGAATTCTTCAGGTTATTCACTGCACAGTAGTGTGGTTTTTAGCTATCCATTGGGGAATTGACAGTAGATTCTCATGATCTTTGACTTCCTCGGTTTAATTCAGACTGTCACATTCCTGGAATAAATTCAACAAAAGGATTCTTTATATCAGAGATAGAAACGTAAAATGGAGACAACTGCATTTTAGCTTAGGTTAAACAGTTATTCTCTGTTGCTTTATTATTCTACTAGTTATGAATTCCCACAGTATCTAGCCCCTTGTCGCCATGGGTCATCTGAACTATGCAACATGTACATTACCTCTGCTGTTGAGAATTAAATGTCCTCGAAGGAAAAACTAGAGAACTGGGAACAATTAACATCACAGCTGCAGAGTAGTCATCATTGAAGACATATTTCTAAATACTACTTTTTGATGTAAACCAGTATACCAAAATATGCAATACCCAACTCCAGATATGGGAATCTATTGGTGAATGCAATACTCTGTTGGTGGATTTATGTGAGAATTTTGCAAAGCATATGTCTCCCAGTTTATTGCATTAGCATCTGGTTTGTACAGAAGATGTATTCTTAGTTTTTATATATTACAACAAACTTTAGTCAGTTTTCCTTGTAAAGAGAAATACCTTTGTCATAAATGAATTGCCTATTTCACCTACTGCTCTCCTGGGGAGTCAGGTAATAGGGGAATGTTAAAGAGAAAATGTACCTAGTAAATTTACACTCACCGGCCACTTTATTAGGTACACCATGCTAGTAACGGGTTGGACCCCCTTTTGCCTTCAGAACTGCCTCAATTCTTCGTTGCATAGATTCAACAAGGTGCTGGAAGCATTCCTCAGAGATTTTGGTCCATATTGACATGATGGCATCACACAGTTGCCGCAGATTTGTCGGCTGCACATCCATGATGCGAATCTCCCGTTCCACCACATCCCAAAGATGCTCTATTGGATTGAGATCTGGTGACTGTGGAGGCCATTGGAGTACAGTGAACTCATTGTCATGTTCAAGAAACCAGTCTGAGATGATTCCAGCTTTATGACATGTCGCATTATCCTGCTGAAAGTAGCCATCAGATGTTGGGTACATTGTGGTCATAAAGGGATGGACATGATCAGCAACAATACTCAGGTAGGCTTTGGCGTTGCAACGATGCTCAATTGGTACCAAGGGGCCCAAAGAGTGCCAAGAAAATATTCCCCACACCATGACACCACCACCACCAGCCTGAACCGTTGATACAAGGCAGGATGGATCCATGCTTTCATGTTGTTGACGCCAAATTCTGACCCTACCATCCGAATGTCGCAGCAGAAATCGAGACTCATCAGACCAGGCAACGTTTTTCCAATCTTCAATTGTCCAATTTCGATGAGCTTGTGCAAATTGTAGCCTCAGTTTCCTGTTCTTAGCTGAAAGGAGTGGCACCCGGTGTGGTCTTCTGCTGCTGTAGCCCATCTGCCTCAAAGTTCGACGTACTGTGCGTTCAGAGATGCTCTTCTGGCTACCTTGGTTGTAATGGGTGGCTATTTGAGTCACTGTTGCCTTTCTATCAGCTCGAACCAGTCTGGCCATTCTCCTCTGACCTCTGGCATCAACAACGCATTTCCGCCCACAGAACTGCCGCTCACTGGATGTTTTTTCTTTTTCGGACCATTCTCTGTAAACCCTAGAGATGGTTGTGCGTGAAAATCCCAGTAGATCAGCAGTTTCTGAAATACTCAGACCAGCCCTTCTGGCACCAACAACCATGCCATGTTCAAAGGCACTCAAATCACCTTTCTTCCCCATACTGATGCTCGGTTTGAACTGCAGGAGATTGTCTTGACCATGTCTACATGCCTAAATGCACTGAGTTGCGATGCACTGTGATTGGCTGATTAGAAATTAAGTGTTAACGAGCAGTTGGACAGGTGTACCTAATAAAGTGGCCGGTGAGTGTATTTTATTTATTTAGCTTACTTATATAGCGCCATCATATTCCACAGCACTTTACAGAGATATTGTCAACACTGTCCCAAGCATAGTTCACATCTAAGTTTCCTATTAGTATGTCTTTGGAGTGTGGGAGGAAACCAGAGTACCCTACTCAAACACAGGGAGAACACACAAACTCCTTGCAGATGTTGTTCTTGGTTGGATTGGAACCTAGGACTCCAAGTGCTGCAATGCTACAGTGCTAACAAAGGTATGTTATAGATAAAGAAGATAAAGTTGTACATGCAGGACTTTATCTTCCATTACAAAGTTAGACAAACATGACAGAAGATAGCATCATGTTGTTTACATTAGTGTCAATGGGAACGGACACAATCAGTCTGTGTCAGTTCTCTGCAACAGTTTAATATCCATTACTATCATCCTATGATGGAAGACAGCAATAGACATTAATATTGGTACTGTGAATGCCCCGCAAAGCCCAAGTTGAGGAAACGCAGTGGGTTTTTTGTTGCAGATTGTGCTGCATTCTTTTGAGCCAAAGTCAAGAGTAGATTTAACAGAATGGAAATGTCTAAGAACTTCCCTTATATTTTCCATTCCTTTCCAGGTCACTCTTGACTTTGGCACAAAAAAACACAGCAAAACCTGCATAAAAAAACTGTGTTTCTGTGGCAGCTTCAGACCTGCATTCAGGTTGTGTTCTTCCGGTCCACTTGTGGACCCAAAAAACAGAGACCCAATCCTCTTAAAAAGCGGTTAGCTGCAGAAACCCACAGACCCCATAGACTATAATGGAGTCCACCAGTTTTCCACCTGTACAATGCAGAGAGAAAAGCCCTGCTTGTGGAATTTTCAAGCAGAATGGAGAATGGAATCCCCAAGTACTCGAGTGCAGATATGAACCCATCCTAATCATTCTGAACTTGGAAATAATTTAAACCATCTTATCAATGTATGGAAGCCTTCCCTGCATACACAATGTAGCATCAATCATATAGAATAGAATAAAATAGAATCATTATCTACATTAAAAAAAATAATAATCTACAATTCTCACTCTAACCTCTGATCCGCCTAGCTTCTGTAGTGATAACCTTTCATTAATCATCTTAGTATTATCATAACAAAAATTGAAATGAAAAGTAAAATCTCTATTATACAGTAGCTTGCAAAGTAACCCCTTGAACTTTTTCACATTTTGTCACCTTACAACCTCAAACTTAAATGTATTTTATTGAAATTTTAAGTGCTAGACCAAAACAAAGTAGCAGTTAATTGTGAAGTGGAATGAAAATGATACATGGTTTTCAAATTTTTTAAGCAATTAAAAATCTGTCATGTGAAAAGTATTCAGCCCCCTATATCAATACTTTGTTGCCTTTTACTGCAATTACAGCTGTAAGTCTTTTGGGGTATGTCTCTACCAGCTTAGGGCATCTAGAGACTGAGATTTTTCCCCACTCTTCTTTGCAAAATAGCTCAGGGTCAGCCAGATTGGATGGAGAGCATCTGTGAACAGCAGTTTTCATGTCCTGCCACAGACGTTCAATGGGATTTAGGTCAGGACTGTGACTGGGTCATTCTAACACATGAATATTCTTTGATCTAAACCATCCCACTGTAGCTCTAGCTGTATGTTTAGGGCAGTGGCATAACTAGGAACGGTGGGGCCCCATGGCAAACTTTTGACATGGCCCCCCTCCCCGACCGACGCCGAAGACCTCGACCGACCGATGCCCCATAGTGGCCCCTGCACACACGGTATGATGCCCCACAGTGGCCCCTGCACAAACAGTATGATGCCCCATAGTGACCCCTGCACACACAGTATGATACCCCATAGTGGCCCCTGCACACAGTATTATGTCCCATTATGGACACCCATGAACAATTATTATACTCTGGGGTCTGAAAAGACCCCAGATAATAATATTCGGAGACCCAGGGGGGAATACAAACATAAAAAAATATTGTTTCTTACCTCTCTCTGGCTTCGCTGCACTCCCTGCTGATGTCGGCCATCTTCAATAATGTATAGGGCGTCATGTGTCCCGGGACCTGCATCGCAACGCATAATGATGCAGGCCCCATCATGTGACGTCAGAGATGTCACACAAGTAGACCCGAAGCTTGCCTGGAGGAAGGAGGGGTAAGTAAGTAGGGCCTTTTTTTACTCCAGCCGGTAACGGCCTACTTTAAAAAAAAAAAAAAAAAAACAGCGGTAGCGGTTGTTGCTGGGCCCCCTAATGTCCCGTACCCTGTGGCAGCCGCAACTGCTACTACCCCAGTAGTTATGCCCCTGGTTTAGGGTCATTGTCTTGCTGGAAGATGAATCTCCTTCCCAGTCTCAAGTTTTTTGCAGCCCGTAATAGGTTTTCGTCCTGGATTGCCCTGTATTTAGATTCATCCATCTTCCCATCAATTCTGACCAGCTTCCCTGTCCCTGTTGAAGAAAAGCCTCCCCACAGCATGATGCTGCCACCATATGTGTCACAGTGGGGATGGTGTGTTCAGGCTGATGGGCAGCGTTACTTTTCCACCACACATAACGCTTTGCATTTAGGCCAAAAAGTTCAGCTTTGGTCTCATCTGACCAGAGAACCATCTACATATTTTCTGTGTCCTCTATTTGGCTTGTGGCAAACTACAAACTGCACTTCTTATGTCTTTTTTCAACAATGGTTTTCTTCTTGCCACTCCATAAAGGTCAGATTTGTGGAGTGCACGACTTGTAGTTGTCTTGTGGACAGATTCTCCCACCTGAGCTCTGGATTTTTGCACCTTCTCTGACCAGTGCTCTCATTGCTTGATCTGTCAGGTGGACGGCCATGTTTTGATAAGTTTGCAGTTGTAGAATACTTATTTCCATGATGGCTAATAGATTCCTTTCCATTCCTTCCTTTCACAGCCACCTTTTTACAGGTTACAAGTATACCAAGTCTAGTTCATATGCTACTGTAAAGCATGTGTCTGAATACTTTTAGCCAGGGGCGGATCCAGGGCCGGGCGAGCCGGGCAACCGCCCGGGGCCCCGCGCTTAGCGGGGCCCCGCGGCCCGGCCCTAACAAAATGATCCCGGTCAGCCTCGGCATAGCCGGGCAAGTGCCGGGGCCCACAGAGCCTCTGAGGGCCCCCCGGCACTTGCCTGTCACGATTTCAGCTCATCGGCGTCCGTCCGCCGATGAGCTGAATACATACGCGATGCAGGAGCTGTGAGATCAGCTCCGGCCCGGCTTGCGTGTGTAGGCGCGATGACGTCATCACATCACGCTTACACACGCAAGCCGGGCCGGAGCTAAGCAGGAGCTGAGATCACAGCTCCGGCTGCTTTAATCGCGTATGTGACTGGAGAGAGGAGCGTCGGGGGAACGATGCAAGGTGAGTGATAGAAGGTGAGTGTAAGTGTTTGTTTTGTATTAAATATTAAGGTGGAACATAATGAAGGGGGCCCATGAACCTTTGGGGCAAATGAAGGGGAGGGGGGGAACGGCATGACACTGGGGAAGATGAAGGGGGTGGGGAGAGAACGGCATGAAACTGGGGACAAAGATGGAGGGGGCCCAAAGAAACTGGGGGGCAAATGAAGGGGAGGGGGGAACAGCATGACACTGGGGCAGATGGAGGGGGGGAGAACAGCATGACACTGGGGCAGATGGAGGGGGGGAGAACAGCATGACACTGGGGCAGATGAAGGGGGGAGAACGGCATGACACTGGGGCAGATGGAGGGGGAGAACAGCATGACACTGGGGCAGATGGAGGGGGAGAACAGCATGACACTGAGGCAGATGAAGGGGGGGAGAACGGCATGACACTGGGGCAGATGAAGGGGGAGAGAACAGCATGACACTGGGGCAGATGGAGGGGGAGAACAGCATGACACTGGGGCAGATGGAGGGGGAGAACAGCATGACACTGTGGCAAATGAAGGGGGGGGGAGAACGGCATGACACTGAGGCAGATGAAGGGGGAAGAATAGCATGACACTGGGGTGGATGGAGGGGGGAGAACAGCATGACACTGGGGCAGATGAAGGGGCGAGAACGGCATGACACTGGGGCAAATGAAGGGGGAGAGAACGGCATGACACTGGGGCAAATGAAGGGGGGGAGAACGGCATGACACTGAGGCAGATGAAGGGGGAGAATAGCATGATACTGGGGCAGATGAAGGGGGGGATGGCATGACACTGGGGCAGATGAAGGGGGGAGAATGGCATGACATTGGGGCAGATGAAGGGGGGAGAACGGCATGACACTGGGGCAGAGACGGGGGGGACATGAAACTGTGGGCAGAAAAAGGGGGAGAATGGCATGAAACTGGGGACAGAGATAGAGGGGGGGGACATGAAACTAGGGGTAGATGAAGGGTGTATATGAAAATGGGGAGAGATGGAGGGGGGACATATAATTTACGGGTGACTGTAGGAGGATTATACTGTGTGGAATCACATGAAAAATGAATGAGAATGGGCGGAGTCAACATAAAAGTGGGCAGGGCCTAATTTGCTGCGGCGCGCTGCGCGTAGGGCCCCACCAAAGTCAATTGCCCAGGGCCCCGCAAACCCTGGATCCGCCACTGCTTTTAGCACCTCGGGTAATTCATGAAATAAATATAGATGATGCATTCTCTTTAAAGAACATATTTGTGAATTAGACTTCATAATCCTCTTATATGATGCAGTGCTTTGATCCAAAAACAAGTGGATTGAAAATGAATGTGTAATGTAAGGGCAAGACTTATAGTTATTCTTCTTGCTAGATACATTTCTGCCTTTAACTCCAAAATCTACACAAAACAGCACCTCATTTCTCTTTAAGGCCGGGGCAAGCAAAGGGGATGGGATTCATGCGAATCCCATGTCCACTTTGCGGAAGAAATTGCAGTGCGGACACGCTGCGTTTTGCAAAGTCATTGCGGCTTTGCAAATCGCAGCATGTCAATTATATCTACAGAAACGCCGGCGGCTTTACCGTAGATATAATGTTAAGAGAGAGTCCGCAGAGGAAAACTCTGTGAACTTTCTCTTAAAAGTGCTGCGGAAAGAACCGCAATGCGTTCACGCCTAGGTTCTTTCCGCAGCGCTTTAGCGCTGCGATTACGGCCCGTGGGGCCCCAGCCTTAAAGAGGAATGAGGTGCTGTTTTATGTAGATTTTGGAGTCAAAGGCAGAAATGTATCTAGCAAGAAGAATAACTATACATTTTCTGTTGTGGAAAAAAACGCACATACACATGCGTTTTTCATCGCGTTTTTCAGTTTTGTGCTGCGAAAATTCATATCAGTTTTCTGTTGAGTTTTTCATCATGTTTTGCTCAAATTTCTCATGTGCAATAAAGGTAATTGAAAGGCTATGTTGAAAATCCTAAGGAATTATGGTCCTCTGTTATATTAGGCTGGGGCCCCACGGGAAAAATTGCGTCGTTGTGTAGTACTTGCAAAGAGGATGGGATTCATGCGAATCCCATGCCCACTTTGCTGAAAAAAACAAAAACACAGCTTTTCCACAGCAGTTTTTTTCTGAAGTGTGGGGCTAGGATTAGACAAAATTCCACCCAGTGGGGCCTTAGCCTAAAAACTGCATGTGTGTTTCCAGCCTTAACCTGCTTTGAAATAGTAAAAATCCTTCATACAATGTGATGAAATCCAGACATTACTAATGAGTAAGTTTGCCTCTATTTTCATGTAAACTTAAATGAACCAAAGCTATGTATAACTTAGCGTTGTGTAATAGTTTTCATTCTCATTTACTTTTATTTATTTATTTAAGTGAGAATCCTTCTCATCTTTGTTCTAAGAAAGGTTGTAATAAAGCAACATACACGCATTATCCCTTTTATAGAAGTACAGTAGTAGTGAGCTCTATATATGGCAATACATTAGCACATTAGAAATGTCTTGGTATCTGTGGCATCTCAGCAGACAAGAGACATAAATGAAATCTGAAAGCCTTGAAAAATAAGTTTCATTAAAAAAATAAAGCACCTTTGCAGATTAAACTATATGAATGTCAGCATTCTCCTAATTTCTCTGATCTCTTCATTGCTTAATACACTTGTTATACTAGTTTTCCAAACAACCATTTATGTATATTATGGATCAAACTAACATCCTCATGTTTGTATTAAGTTCATACATTCTTATTTTCAGTCCATTGGTATCCTGAAGGTGTATGGCAGCTGCTAACAAACTGCTAATGTTTTGGGGATAGCACATGGCTCATGGCTAATAGCCAGTCGTCATGTATTTATCATAGGACATCCTGCTTTATTTTCCTTTCATATGTACAGTAGGGAAGGACTGTATTCACTGAGCAGGGGCAATAAGTAATGTGCCCTAGTGCTGGATTTCAAGGGGTGCCGACAATCCATTTTTATGTATTTAAATGTATAATTTAAGAGCACTGAATAAAACATTTTCCAGGATGAAGAAACACTTAGCTATAGCCCTGATATTTATCTAGTAACATCAGAAGTAGCCATTTCCTCCCAAGTCCTCTGAGATTTACTTTAAAAAGGATCCATCATAGTTCAGATTATTAAAACAAATTTGGAAACATTGCAAAGCCACTTAACCCTTTCCCAATATATGCCATAATAGTACAATGGATGTCCTTAAATATGCCATGTGCTCTGAAGCAAAGCAACCAATATAGCTGCCAGGTCTCCGCTGTTCTATAAAGCAGAGACCCGGGAGTAATGCCCACAGTAAGAGTCCTCTCCAATAACTGGCATTAACCCTTCTAATTCTGCTCCTGAATAGCAAAAGTTAGGCCTATCAGAGAAATGTAAGTACTTTAGCACACCTCAGTAGTTATACTGTGACTCTTCAAACAGACAAACAGTCTAATGATCAAAGGTTGAACCTACCTGTAGGGGTGAAAAAAAGTTAAAAAGAAAAAAATTTAGTAAATATTCAGACATTCCCCGAAATGGTATAAACTAAAAAGGACATTTGACCCCACATAAAAAGATATCTCATGCAGCTCCATATGTGAAAATATATTTTAAAAAAGTTATGAGCATCTGAATATGGCGCATACAAGAAAATAAAATTAAAAAAAATTGTTTAGACCTTTTTAAGGTGCTAAAACAATACCAAAACTACATAATTTAGATATTGCCGTAATCATGATAACCCAAAGAATATAGGTAGTGTTGGTTTGACTCTGTACACACAAAATGTGCAAATACAGTTTTTCTCTAATTCCACCCCATTCTGAGTTTTTTTCCATCTTCCTAGTACATTGTATGGACTATTAAATGGCAGCATTCGAAGTACAATTTGTCCTGTAAAAAGCTATCATAAAAAAACAAAAATAGAAAAAAGGCTGTGGCGTAAAAGGGTTTTTAACTCCCCACCTTCCAAATGCTATAACTTTTTAATCTTTCTGTTCCCAGAACTGTGATAGCTTTTTGTAGGACAATCTGTACTTCATAATGGAACCATTTAATATCTTAAGAGTATTTAAAACATCACTAATATTGGTATTTGTTTTGGATTTTTTTTTTGCATAGATGATTCAGACTAGACCTAAAGGGCTACCCTCAGTAAACATTCATACAGGACAGTAAACAGCATTACTGCTATCCCTAACTATCTGGTAGAGGGCTAATAGCCGGCCCTCACACTGATCAGTAGCCACACAGGCTACTTCCAATACAATTCAAGGCCAGAAGCAGCTAACCCTGTGCCCCACATAATGGCTGGGTTGTCAGTACTGCAGCTCAGCTCCCATTGACATCGAAAGCCCTTCCATATAGTTGACCAATGCAGGGGTTGGCTGTCAGTCTCACACTGATCAAATATTTTAGGCCTACCCTAAAACCTGGACAAGCCCTTTAAGATTTTTAACTGTGGGATCCTAATGTAAAAGGCAAATGCTTGTAAATGGCTTCACACCAATATTTAATCAGGGAATGATGGAAAAAACATGGAGACTGAGATGAAAGAAATATATTGTCACTCAACGATATTGTTTGTTAGACCACATCATTGTCATGTAAACAGTCCATATTCTTCTGTAAAAAGTCTGTAAAAATAATCCAATATCCAGTAAGTCATTGCTGTCGAGTCCATTACCTTATATTGACCTAAAGTGGTAAAAATTGGTTTTAAAGGAACCAATATCTGTCACAACAATTGAGTGGCCAAGGAAAACAGAACCACTGTTCAGAATATCTCGATTTTTATTGGATGGGATCCTGCAGCCTTGTCCAACCTTTGCCTCTGGTTTTAATTATCCTCTCATTGCTCTGCTTCCAAATATTCCAGCTGTTTACTTCATAACACGTGTGTCATTAATTTTACTTATTCTTAAGGAAAATTTGTTCTGTTTCACTAATATAAACATCCCATTATTGTTGTTATTTAGGTTTTAAGTGGGTTTACTATTTGTTTTTCTTCCTAGAAAGAATGCTTGTTGAATATGGACTGAAATACAACCACTATATGTTACAGTTGTATCCCAATTTCTAGACAACATTTTGCCACATGAATCAAATTAAGTATATATTAACACCAACATTATTGCCAAAGTCTGCTACAACGTAATGACATAAAACACAGACTACCCAAACTGTATCTTAAAGCATTTCCCCATAGGTTGAACTCTAAAAAGACACAGGGAAGAAACTTCCATTTGCCTAAACTCAAACTCATTGCATTATGTATAGTTATAGAGCCTTTCCCATTTCAGCATTTATGGGTATTTCCGTAGTATTTGCCTTAAATGCATGATTAATGTGGGTCACACTTCTGGGAATTACACCTATCTCAGACACAGGCAACCTCAACTACTCATGTTACTCCCATACAACTGAATGGGGAGACCTGTGCATGCACAACCATCTCTCACAGAGCTCTCTCCCTTTACCTCATGTGGATAATGGGGGTCATGGACCTCTGTTCTGGAAATAGGAGTGGGTCTTAGGTATGAAGCCTGCATCCATTGAGCATTAACGGCACATCCCAGGGATAGCACTGTTGCCTTGTAGTGCTGGGGTCCTGGGTTTGAATCCTTCCAAGGGCAACATCTGGATGGATTTTGTTTGTTCTTCCTGTGTTTACCTCTTACATGCCAAAAATGTACTTATAGGAAAATATTTGGCTTCCTATAAAACACCAGATCCTTGCGGGTGTTGGGGATGAGCACCTGTATGGCAGTCACTAACTCCCTTGCTCCACAATTCTCCCTGTGCTTTAAGTTTGAGTCGCTTTGTGTGAAAAGCACATTACAAATGTTTGACATTGTCATTTGGAGTCTCATTTTACTTTCTGCCATTTGGTATATCTTTTTGTCCCCTTTTCTGCTGCTCTGTTATAACAGGAAACTTGAACAAAAGTGTGAACAGAGCCATAGTTATACACTGAATAAGTGTTATCACATTAATAACATTCAATAATACCTCCATACTGTGACTGAATAACATCACTATAAAGACTAACTATTGGCAGTTTACAAGTGAATATGGTACTGATCAAGAACAGACAGCAGCCGAATGAGCAGCAATTAAATGCAGTGACTCACAGTTGTTGTCTTCTCTAACTGTTGTCTTCTGCTTTCACTGTCTTTTCATGAATGTTTGTTTTTGCAGAGCACAAGACACAGATGTCACAAAGAGTTCCAGCCACATATGCTTTCAGGTTCCAGCTATATATACCCCCACATCAGACAGAAATTCACCTACAGTTTCAGCTTTATAGACCCTCATGCCACAGATGCATACTGTATCCAGTATTAACATGCCTGCAGATCCATCCACATATGTCCCCCAAAAGCATAGCCCACCCACATATTGTATCCTACAGTGAGCTGGGCTTATTTCATGTATGGTGCTTGCATTTCAAATGTGGTAACTAACATCAGTGGTATTAAAGAGACAGGGTCCTGGCTGCTTTATAAATGGGGATGAAGATACAATGGAAGGTAGCAAACAATGAAGCTAGACATAAGGATTCATGACAATGATGTCACTGCTATAAAGACTTACTGTAGAGAAAAAAAAGAATAGAAGGAACAAATGAATGTCTGAGTCTCCTGTGGACATACAACAGCAGCACCCCCCACACACACCACCCATTCAAGTTACTACTACACCCTTGTTTATAAAATTACTGCATGCAAATGCTTCAATATGGATACCCAAAATCTTGTCCAAAATTAACTAGAATTACTAGTATTATGCAAGAATATTTTTTGTAGCTGAACTTCAAGAATAATAAATGGATATGCCAGAAGCAGATTTTCCACAGTTATATCAAAATAAGTTGTTTAGCAGGGAAGAACATTGGATGGATGGAGCATTTCTGAATTATCTGGTGTATTCATACGAGTTTGCCTGACATGAATAGTCTTTTGTGGTAAACATCAATGAGGGAGTACATAGGAATTGTGTGTGGGCGTAGTTTTAAATGACAGACTGTGATGTAGTTAACTGTTCCAGAGACACCACAGTATTCCATGTATATTATATGGGAATTAAATGTTATTTATATGGAATGTTTTAAGGCAGAAAAAATGAACTATTTACTGTTTAATGTACTGCGTAAGTGCTGAGTTTAGGGATAAAATCATTACTTCTGTTTATAGGTGCATTATATGTATTACTCCAGTAGTACCCTTGACTAGACACCCATACAACTCACCTACACCCCTTGCCTACCTAAAGATAGCCACTTCCTAGTGACCTCATTATTTGGGTATGACCTAATAAATGTGTTTCATGATGATAATCCAACTAAGGCCAGGGCCCCACGTGTTGTAAATGTTACAGTTTAGCCATGGTAGAAATGCCATAGCAAAAATCGCAATGTTACTGTCCTTGCATTTATGGAAACCGCAACATGTCAATTATACCTATAGAACTGCAGACGGTTTCCCTATAGGTATAATTAAAGCAGAAAGTCCGCAAGGGAAAGGTCCTGTTATCCAAACCAAGTTGTTTAGAGAAGCACATTAAAGCTAAGGTCCCACATAGCGGGCCCGCAACAAAAAAAGCCCTGTGGCAACAGTGCTTGCATTATACCTATAGAGAAACCGCTGGCATTTCTGTAGGTGTAATTGATATGCTGTGATTTCCAAAATGGTTTTGGAAAAAGCAGTATGTCTGTTGCATGTATTTTCATTCAATGTATGGATGGGATTTTCTAGAACCAAATTAACCATAGCTATGAGGCGAAGATCTCGTAGGGTCCTCAGGAGGTGGAGGGTGTGCGTCATTTATGAGAACGCTCAAGCCTCTCCATAAATCAGATGCACTGGGCTGCACATCTGCACTGAAATGTATTCCAGCTTGTGACTGATGTACATTTAAGGCATTATTTACACCAGTAAACTAGTGTTAAGGATAATAAATCTGGTAGGACTTTTGGCCTTGCCATGCCCTTCGCCGTGCCTCCTTCCAGAAAGGTAGTGAGGGCAGCACAAAAGCCAAAAAAGTCACAAATGTTTGTGCAGAGACCCTATTTGCGCAAACATCTACAACCTTTTCATGCTTTGTACTACAAATCTTCCCCAACTTATCAGTCACAGCTGCCTTAGTGAGCCATGACATTGAAGCAAGAATGCCCACTTATATGTAAGTACAGCAAATACTGCACTCGTGAGAATCACAGTTTTTTGGGGAAAGTCTCGAACTCGAATTCTGACTAAAGAAATTATTTTTAAATTTACCTGAGGAAGAACCCGAGAGCTTTGAAAGCTTGTAATCTGTCATCATTATTAGTTAGCCATTAAAAAAGGTATCAACTACTGAAGACTCTCAAGTTTTTTTTTTTAATTTTTATAAAGCTGTTGTGTCTATTATAAACAGAATAGTCACAGAAGACAGAACGTTATTGAGAGCACAATAGCAGAACATACAGAGAAAGTGTCTTTTTGCAACAGCAGGGTCATTTATTGTTCTTAGACAGAAGGAAAGCGTTTTTGTGAGTTGAACTGGGGTTTAACCTCTGCATGCAGCCAAATTTGTAATGTATTTTACAATGTACTTTGTTATGTATAAAAATGTAGGTCAGTGTATTGGAGGCAGTCTCATTAGAGTCTCATTAGTACAGTTCCCTTTCTACATTTTTTCCTTTCTGCTTTCTACATACATATTTTCTGTCATTTGGATGACAACTTTTTTCAGGAAGGATGAGAATCAGCAACCATGATGAACTGTCCTGTTGATAGTCACTGTGATTTTATATAGCATGTTTCAGAGCACTGGGTAATAGTATTAAAGGTTTCCTATAGATAAGTGAGGCCTGTACTTTACAAAACTTGATTGACCACACATTCCAGACAGTATGACAGTTTACCAAAGAAGAAATGTGTTGTGTATGATGTAATATCTGAGTATAAGGGCCATAAAAAAGAAGATAATTACTTGTGCTAGTATTCTAAATCTTGAAACCAAAGTTGCGTGCATACACCTGGAAACTTTTAGAGCAACTGTTAACACGTGGGAAAATCATGACAATGAGAAGAATTTAAGCACATGAAACATAGTTCAGCTGCTACATGATATTGTATCTGAGCATAGAGCAGATGTGACTTCCTGCCAGCAATTATGAATGCCTACATGTCACCGGGAAGATGTTTGCAATGAATTAAAGAATAGCTTAGGGAAGATCAATCTTCTTTAACTTTGCTTTATACTTGGCTCATGGGACTTTTACATGTTTCATGAAGGATGCTGGGTGCGACTCAGCAGACTCTCAAGGAACTAATAGTGATCTCTGAGCCTCCGATTCACATTGCACATGTCTTTAAATAGCGTAACATCACCCTACAACATAGTCAACCCCCTCATCAAATATGAGAACATGTGGATTGGTAGACTACCAGATGTCTGTTATAGTCTATAGAATTTTATGTCTTTCTTAATCACGTAAGTTTGTGCATGAGAAAATTAATTAATCGCTTTCATACACATATCTTAAAGGGAGTCTACCACCTCGGTCAAGCATATTCAACTGCTACCGCCACATTACAGGGCATATTACAGTGATAAATACTGCATGTTACGTATGTCAGATTTTATAAATTTTAATATAATCAAGTCTTAACCCTTTCGCTGCCAGGCACGTACACTGTACGTGCTCCCAAGGTGGCACTTCAGTAGCCGAGGACGTACTTAGTACGTCCTCCCTACTAATGCCGATATCTCTGGACGGCATCAACATATCTTGATGCTTTAAAATGCATTTTAAAGAAGAGACTCTCATCTTTAAAATGATACCAGGGACTTGATGATTATACTTACAGTCTTGGAGCCATTCACTGTTGAAACCACTATTTGGCATTGAGATCCAACTGCAGATCTCAATTCCCGACAGCATTTCAACAGTGAATTTCTCCAAAACTGTACATCCAATCATCGAGTTTTTGATATCATTTTAAAGATGAGATTCTCCTCTTTAAAATGCAATTGAAAGCATCAAGATATGTTGATGCAGTCCAAAGATATAGAGCTCCAAAGTGTCCCCCCTTCCTGTCTAAGCAAGCAATTTGCGAGGGACACGGAGCAGTGCAGCAGAGAGAGAGACAGATCTCTCTCTCTGCATAACTTGTATGTGACAGCAGGAGGGGGGTGGCAGGGACTCTATTGTCCCTATTAACCCTTCTCCTGCCAATCAGAGCGTATACTATACATTTGTCTCTGATTGTCACATACAGTTATAATGCAATTCCCCCCTGAGCTTTACTAGTGGGGTATTCTTATGTTATACCTCCTGAACATAACCAGGAAGTTTCTTGGCACTGTGACCCAGACGTTTACCATTGTCCAGGTCGCAAGCCAAAAAAAAAGTCGCACCAAACACTTACACAACATATACATAAAGTCGCAAATAAAGTTTACATTTCACCCAATCCCTGTCCTGTCTATACCTGAGCTTTCTACAGTAAAATACGTCTCTAGTGATGTCCGTTACACACTAAAATAATAGTAATAACGATTATCACTAGAGATGAACGTATAGATTGCTAAAATAATTATAGGGGGATGGAAAATAACATTTTTATGTAAAGTCTTATTTAATTTGCATGCACAAAATGGGATGGCGCATTTCTGCGATTTTGGCGTTTCTTTAACACCCGCCCCTGTAAATATATACATGTGTGGTATGTATGAACTCCTCACATATTGCAGTTTTATGGACAGTACATTATGTTTGCAGAAAGGGATTTCTTGAGCCGCACTTTAGTGGCAAATTTGAATTTTTGCGCAATTTTTGCTAGCAATCTCTGTTTGCGGCAAAGTTGAATGAAGGTGGTTGTATATATAAACTATTAAATTGTGTTTTTATATACGGTATGCTGTGTACTCTGAAAAAAGTTAGATTTTGGTATCACAGTCACAGTTTGGTAGGTGCAGTATAGCTTTTTAACATATTAGTGAACAACAGCAAAATCCTGCTTGTCTTCTGTATTTGTGTTTTTGGGAGTCCGAGCTCTTGTTGTAGTTGATGTTTGCGGTACATATAGTATATATACACATTGTATACACCATAAGCTATTATTTTAAAAGTATTTTGTATATGAATGTGAGATTGAACATGAGTTTTAGGTGCAAATATGTGTTTTAGCGTATTTTTTCAAAAAATTATTTGTGTTGGTCGCAAAGTTGCATGAAGGTGGATGTGGCTATCGATGACCCATTAAGACATTTGTAATCTTCAGGTTGTCTACTTTCAAAAAATATATAGGCTTTAGGGGTTCACTTACTTTTCATGGTGTGTAATCCCTACATTTTATAGGATGATACTTTTTTAACATTTCCAGCTTCAAAGCAGAATTTTGTTCCTTCCAGTTCTAGCTATTTTCTGATGACATGTTCATTCGGGTTCAGGCCATAGTGATATGTATGAACTCTGCACATGTTGAACTCTTATTTTTAGGAGGTTTGGTGAATTTAATTTTTTGTTTGGTTTCCGCTTTTAACAACTAATATACATTTATTTGCTTTTTTTCATAAAACATTCACTTTAAATCAAAATTACATGAAGGTGCCTGTTCGTATACAGTACCAAGTGGCATTCTGACAATGCTGCAGGTGTCTACTTTAAGAAAATATATAGGTATGGGGGGTTGGATGCTTTTTTAATGTTGCAATTTAGGTTTGATTTGTCCATCTCAAAACTGTGAAAATTGCTCTGGCTACTGGAGGTGCAAAATTTCCAGAGACCCTTGGCAGCGAAAAGGTTAATCAAATGAGGCAGTTGGTGCACCGAGGATGGGCCTTCAGCCCTGGGATCACTGGTCTTGCTGCTCAGGTAGGATGGGTGATTTCATAGTAGTGGGAGTGATGAGTGATGTCACGGCATGGGCAGGAGCAGACCTGGGATGGTAAGGGTCTGAGTGGCAATAGCAGTGCTCCTGGAGATGAAGGGCCACCCTCAGTGCAAAAACTGTCTAATTTGCATAAGACTTCAAGGTTTTTTTCTCCAATTCAATATGCTTGGAGGATGTAATAGACTCCATTAAAAAAAAAACAAGAAAGATTGCTTATACTACACTGGCGAACTCTTTTCTGTAGACATGCCAACCAAAGCTTTGTTGAAAGCAGCAGATTCAAAGAAAATAATCTAAATCATTGAACACAGTCCTAGGCTTTTGAGAGCATTTCTATGAATTTTTCACATCATATCATGTTATTCTTCGTTATTTTCCTAAGACTATAAGTATAGATAAAGAAAGTTGTATTTTTTACACTTTTTTCATACATTTTACTATGAAATGAAAATATGTTAAGCAATTGAGGATTAACAAGTTCTGTTCACACACTGCACTAATACAATGTGCATTTTTTAAAGAAGTACTTCAGGCAAAATGTCATGTATTGTGCTGTACCTAGTGTATGATGCAGAGGTTCAAATAATATAAAAGATAGAATCCCTGGAACACCTGGAGTCTTTATTTCTTTAGTAAAAAGACTAATAGTTTGATAATTGAGACACTATACAGCCATGTAAACTCGAAATCTACCAGTCTGACAAAATCATAGGCTGTAACATCTCTGCCTGTTCAGGTCACTGCGCCACCCTCTGCTCGCATGCGGTGGTGCAGGAGGCGTGTGCAGTTTAGTTCCTTGCTTAGGGCTTGTTCACACATGGGCAAAGGGGTGGATTTTGACAGCGGATTTCGCTTCAAAATCCGCCCCTTTACAATGGTGGTCTATGCAGACCGCCAGGCTTCTTTTTTCCGCTAGCAGCGGGCTGCTGCTAGCGGAGAAAAGAAGCGACATGTCCTATCTTCAGACGGAAACCACAGCACGCTGGACCGCAGATTCTGCCTAGCGGCAGCACCCTCCTGTGTTGGCTCATTCATTTGAGCCGACATAGGAGGGGAAAGCCGCGACCGCGATGGTCGTGGCAGGCGGGTTTTGACCAGAGAGAGACGCGGTGAACTGACCCTTAGAGTTTTTGGTTGCACTGTGTGAACACGGCTCTAGTTCTTTTATTGAATTTGCACCACACCCGTCTTCTGCCCTTGTCTGCCTCTGTCCATGAAGTAGTTAAATTTGGTCTTGCCCTGTGATTGACAGCCTGCCTTCCTGTCATGGTCCAGGGCGGGTTCATCCTCCCCTATTTAGTCTTGGCTCACATTCACACTTGTGCTTGCTGGCTTTATCTTGATGTTATTTTACTTGTATTCTTATTCCTGACTTTGGCTTTTCCTATTGACTATTGTTTTGCACTTCGATTTGGAACTGCATTGCTCGACTGCTACCGAACCCTAGCTGACCTCCCTTTGTTGTTGTTTGTCTTGTCTGCGTTTTGTGTGTCACATATATAAGAAGGCATCGTCTCCAAGTTGCCGCCTATTACATAGGATAGGGCCTGTCAAGAGGAAGGGACAGTGGGGGGCTTCAGCTTAGGGCTCTGTCTCTTGTGCCCTTTCCTCTAGGGTTCTCCAGCAGCTACTGGGGAATTGTCATCTAAGCAATTCCCTAACATAGGCTCTATGCAGTTTACCAGTGTTCTCCGTATCTTCATTCTGTCTCACAGCTTTAGGATGTGTCTTCATCAGCTTTCCTCAGGATTGGGGGCCATCATAATAGCACCTTAATATCTTCTGGCTTCATGGGTAGAATTTCCCTCAACTGGTCTGTCATCTACTTATTTGGGGTATTGTCTGCCGTGTCTATGAACATTGTGTAGTGGCCATACCACACTATTTCAGCTCAACTCCCATTGCGGTGAATCTGAATTGTCACCAAACAGATAGATGTACCAATAATAAATGCACTACTGCAGAACCCAAAACAAAATCCACAAACACTTACACAGTGTAGGCAAGAGAAGTCGTACACTCATGGGTCAGTAATAGGAGATGATACCAGAGACCAAATCAGAAGAGAAACACGAAATCCAGGAAACAAGCCAAGGTTTACTAATATAAACGGCACGTCACAATCAGAATCAAGAGGCAAAGTGAAATCTGAGAACAAGCCAAGGGGCCAGTATGAAGCAATGAATGTAACAGGTAATGTAGCCAAACCAGGAGCAGTAAACAATTAGTCAGCACCTAGGTCAAGAGGAAGTGATCTTATATATTCCTCCTCAGCTGCTGATTGACCAAAGCAGAGAACTTCTGAATACAGAAGCTTATCCAGGTTGACACAGTAACTTTAAAGGAATATTCCCATTTCAGATATTTATGGCATATTTATCGTAATGGGAGTTCTGATAACGCCTCTTCATTCACCTCGGTATTAGTGTTGCAATGGTGGGTCAAGGATACACTTGTTTTGGGCATAGGTAACAGAGGTGATTGTGCATATACCATAAATCATTAAGAAGCCAATATCTCTTCAACAATAATAGAGTTAGGTTGCATATTAACCCCCTTCCAAAATCTACCACACATACTGCTGGATTTTTTTATTCCCAACTACAAAACATTAAATATTTTTAATACATTATGTTTCCCCAAATTATGCCATTAAAAAAACACAACAAAAAAGCCCTCACTCAGCTATGACGACAATAAAATTAGAAACTTATTGCTTTTGGTAGGCGGGAAAAATAGAAAATAATGATTGCATTATAAAGGCCAAAACTGGTTGCAGCAGTAAGACATTCCGTTATGAAGGTATCCGTTAAAAAAACAAAAACGGACACCTATCATAACAAACAGACATTAACGGACACTAACTTATGGATCATTTAAAAAAAAAAAACGGATACGTTAGCATCCGTTTGCATCAGTTAGTGTCATTTTTTTTGGATGAGTTTGGATCAGTTACTGTCCATTATAAATCCATAAAGCTGGGTTCACACTATCGTATTCCATTATGAAGGCAATACACTAGCATCAGTTAGCATCAGTTAGTCTCCATTTTTTTTATACTCTCCTTTTTTTGTTTTGCTTCTGCTTTCTGAGCATGTGCAGATAACAACGGATACAAAATAACGGCAGTAACAGATGGCTATCAGTTACTGTCCGTTTTAAGTCTGTTGCCCATAGACTTCAATGTTAAAAAAATAATGGACACTTGGTGATTTTTCATATGGACACAAAAGTCCTGCCTGTAGGATTTTGAAAAAATGGACTTCTGACAGATTGGGTTTAAATGGATACAAATGGACACAAGATAAAATCCCACTGAAATGAATGGAAATTTTAACGGATTTCTGACAGTTCAGCTAGTGTCCGTTGCTATAATCTTGTAACAGACAATAGCTATGGACACTACTGACAGTCACCAACGGTAGTCTGAATGCCCCCTAAGGGGTTAAAGCTCAGGACACGGGAGTCTGACATCAATGTCAAATCATCAAAAATTTTAACCAAAATGGAAATTCTAAAAGCTCTTATAAGGAAAAGAAACGGACAAGTTATTTTGTTTTCTATTGTTTGATTACCATCATATAAATGACCCTATGATAGTAAATCAAAATAGCAGGCCACCAATCATCAAAGCAATGAAGGCCGATAAAACCTACTGTAAGTATTTTAGGAATTTCTGTGTGGGCTGTTTGACATTTCTGGATATCATACTGTGCAGATGTTGTACTTTATGAATGGAGGTCATCGTGTTTAATAGAGGAATGTTACAAGATTCACAAGGGTCATAACAAATGCTATGAGATCTGTTGATAAGGCAGACCTGTAATAAAGTGAGAGAGACAAAGGACGAATGTCATAAACTAAAATTCTCAAAACTCACAATGTACAAGGAGCATTGATTTCTCTGGAGGTCTCATATATAAATTGGGGTTATAAAGACTGCTTACAATAGCAAGTTTTATTGGCAAACTAAGCAATATTTTTTTGAAGGCAGTTGTTATTCTTAAAAACAGTAGCATCTAAATACAATATAAACTGAGAAAAATTCTGCAGGGTCAAAATTATTTGCCGTTAAGTTTCCATAACAGGGTCTTGTTGACGCAATTTCCAGAATACCTAAACTAGTAATCGTGCTGAAATTTGTTTGCATAAAATTGCATATTTTAAAATTTTAGCCACAGTATCAGGTGTCTTATGTTGGGAAAACATCAACCAATGTTTTATAGTCAGGAAAACTATGTGGAACAACATAACTCTCAGTAATTGAAAGAATGGGGGCTGCTTCCAGGTGGGCTGAGCACTAGCTATCCAGTTCAAACAGCACTAGATTTCTGGATTGCTTAAAGTGTAAATATAATTTTACAATATAGAAATGATTCATGTACAAAGACTCTTCATCAGACACATATACGTTGGACTCTATCAAGAATGTCTAGTTAGCCCAGGTTCAAATATAAGAGTGTGGAAGACCTGTATGTATGTCCTCTTCAGTATTTAGTATTCCTGGGTATACATTCAGCTGCTTTTAAACAGTCCCGGAAATGTAGTTAACAATTATAGTGTGAGCCATGCTCAAAAAGAAAAGAAAAATTCAGTCCTGCATACTTGAATTAGTAATGCATATGATATATCTTTTAGGCTTCAGATTTCCCTGGAAGATTCAGAATGTATTTATAGTCCCTTATTCACTTGGCTGACACTCAGTTGCGTTGGTTGTGATTGGTGATGCTCTGAACTTTTCTAAAGGCTATTCAGGCATAAAATTGTGATTTTGAAAATCGCAGCATGTCAATTATATCTACCGAAACGCCGGCTGCTTTCCTATAGATCTAATTGTAACAGAAAGTCCGCGGAGGAAAACTCAGAACTTTCTGTTGAAAGCAGTGCAGGAAGAACCACAATACGTTCACCCCGTGGTACTTCCCACGGCGCTAAGGCACTGCGTTGCCGCCCAGTGGGGCCTTAGCCTAAAATGTGTATAAGCGAGTGTCAGCACTTATCACCAGACATAGAACAATCCATTTTTTTAGCAACTTCACATGATCCTTCAGTTGACTCAGTCCCATTTCCTTGAGATGCAGTACACTGTAGTACCAGATACAGCCTTTATTAAAGGGAAAGGCTATTCGTCTCTTACCTTTAGACGTGGTCTCCGCCGCGCCGTTCCTTAGAAATACCAGTTTTCACCAGTATGCAAATGAGTTCTCCCGCAGCGATGGGGGCGGGCCCCAGCGCTCAAACAGCGATGAGGGCGTCCCCACCGCTGCCAGAGAAGTGTCTCCAAGGTAAGAGACGAATAGCCTTTCTAAAAGCTATTCCGACATCTTATCCACAAAAAGTTTTAATGGTAGAATCCCTTTAAGACAAAAGATTTCCAGGAGATATGCTTCAGATCTCATGGTGTAGAGAGTCTGTAGCACTTTAGTATTTTATTGAGAAATTGTGAATACTTTTGTACAAAGTAGCCAATAACTGCTTTGCTTCCTGTTCCACTTTTCTGCTGACTGTGTAGCTTAAGAAATTTTTTTGCAGTATTTCTCATTTTTGTTCTGTGAGAAACTTAAATCTGGGTAATGTATTTTCAGCTGGATTGGTGATTTATATGGAAATGGAAAGTTAAATCATTGAAAAGGAACATGGGAAAATTATGATAACAGTCAAGGTCTTGCATGCTTTATCCTAAAAACAGTGAAAAATAATGGCATGTGTGGTCTTCCAGTACCTTCATCTTATTTCTAACTGAATATAATACAAATTTTGTAATATACATATAAATAAAGAGCCTTGTTGTTATGATATTAGGTATTAGCATTGATACTCAATGTAAATATAAAGTAATACAAAAAGCAGAGTATACCATGAGGATGTTATAGAAAATTATTTTCCTCTTGTTAGCATATTGTAGTCATCCATTTACAGTATATTCTTCATAAACATACTGTAGACATCATCATAGTTGACAGTGATCCTGTTTAACTGATGTCAATCTAGTCTATCCCACTCCTACCCATACAGTTTGCCTAACTGTAAATGGTTATTTCCATCTCAAGGATCAAATTCAGACTTGTAGCTTAAGCTAACTGAGGACAGCAACATCAAATTAGTTTGTCATGACAAACATGACAAGCTTTGACATTGTAAGGTGTTTGTCCAAGAATAGACAAAATTAGGACAAAGGAGGGCTAGGGTGTAATATAACAAAGAAAGCATTGCTTATTTGCTGAAGGGGATATCTTCACTCCTTAGGGAGAGACCACCATGTAGGTGTGTGGAGACTTATTAAGTCATTTGCGCTCCACTGACAGGGATCATGGGAAGAATATGCAAATCTGTCTTCCATGATGTAAATAGGAGTAAACAGTGCCTCAGTCATGCTACCCACTAGAGGGAGCTCCCTTTTACATCATGCCCGACCTTCCCAGAGGCCTTTGCTGCAATGATGTGGGATTTCTCTTACAATAAGTAAGAGAAAGTAGAAGCTTAGATAGGACAAAGTCACAATAACCAGCAAGCATGTGTGGGCAGATGACCTGTTTATAGGAAGTCCAGAACCTGCACCAGGCTTGATTGGCAAATAGGCTGTCAATTACACAAGTAAGGCTAAGATTAACTGTTTGGGGAGCGGAGGGAAACAAGGTGCAGGAGATGGGTGAGGCAGAAATTCAATTACAGAGAAGAGGTAATCTGGCAGTGTTCAGATAGAGCAACAAAAACCCTAAGTAAGGAATCAAACTGAACATGCCTCTTACGCAGTGTGCAAGCAGAGGGCGGCGCAGAGACCCAAACAGGCAGAGACGTTACACCTGCCTTTGTCCCAATTTAGTCCAGTCTTGTACTTTCAATAGCGCATCAGAAAAAAGCTGAAAGCCACTGTATGTCTCACACATCATGTTCTTTAAAACCTATGAATACCGTATCTTAATGTCCTTTCCTATTACTTCAGTGCATTTAGAATAACAAATGAAGCCACTTAGTCTTGATAAAAAAAAAGTATCCCAACAAATCATAACTATGGGTCCTATGTAGATATATGGATCTCCATGAGTACAGACTGCTTTGCACAGTAATATTTTCTTCCATCTTTCCCTTACCTGTCTCTAAGTTACCAAATGTGTATGACAGCAACTAGGGAAAGACATAACAGTGTATGTGGTGGTGTAACTAGGAATGGCGGGGCCCCGTGGCAAACTTTTAACCTGCCCCCCCACCCCCTGCGCCCAACGCCGAAGACCCCGACTGACCAACTCCCTCCCAGCATTCCTGCACGCACTATTATTGCCCCATAGTGGCCCCAGCACACAGTATTATTACCCCATAGTGGCCCTGCCCACAGTATTATTACCCCATAGTGGCACCAGCACACAGTATTATTAGCTAGGTCCTGGATGGCCCCTTTACATATCTCCCAACATTGGAAGAACTGAAAGAGGGACAAAATGTGCAGCGCGGGGAGCGTGCCATGGCAAATTTAGCTCCACCCACTTTTATGTTGACTCCGCCCGTTCTCATTCATTTTCCATGTGCCCCCACACAGTATAATCCTCCTACAGTCACCCATAGATTATATGTCCCCCCTCCATCTCTGCCCCTAGTTTCATGTCCCCTCCATCTCTGTCCCAGATTCATGTCCCGTGTCGCCGTGTGAATGAGCTCTAATGTTAAAAAATAAAGTGGAGTTAAACAAAACAAAAGTAAAAAAGTTTCATAAAATAGAAGGCGCTATTGTTAAAAAGCAAATAAGACAGGATTCACACTATGCAATTTGATGTTAGCCGGCAGCTAGCCAATGTCTTAGATGTTGATTATAAAATTTCTATGGTCAATAACTGCTAAAGAATTCAGGTTGGTGGAGTTATAATTATTCTTCAATGTACCGTATCCACAAGTTGACTGGAGCCACCTGTAGTCATGTACATGTCTTTTAATGATTTTTGGTTATGCTACTCCGTGATGAACAGAGCACTTAGAAATTGCCTGAATGCCAATGAATTAACAACAGCTATGGAAGATATTTGAGTCAGACATACCATTACACTTGAACAATAGGGCAGCAAGCTCAATTTGGAAGGTATGTGTGGTAAACTCCAACTAAAAGGTAAAATTTTCATAATGTATTCATGAGATTTCATATCTATATGCAAATTTAGTTGTGCATGTCCTTCAAAACTTTAACCATGAAGGCTGTGACTATTTTTGAGCTCAAGGGCAAGAAACTACCGTAACTAGAAATTAAGCAATAATAATAATACTGATGGTACAATGACAGTAAACACAAAATAAGTTGCTATACATAGTTAACCTCCAGCCAAAGTTTATTGTTCAACTACTTGAGATCCCCCAAAAGTTATTTTAGTTGCCTTGTGATTGTTTCGTGACTGTGTTCTTTCTCTTTGGAGTTGTGTTTGGAGTTGTTTTACATGAAACTCTGCAGGACACTTTGCTCAAAGTCTTAATTCCAAATCTGCTGTGTACAAGAGTTGTGTGTGGTCCGCTGAGATAAACCAGCATATATCCTTTTTGAGGATGGTGGGACAGTATTGCGGCAAAATCCAAATGGAAAGAAAATGGTTGAGACTCAGACACATGAAGTATGGGAACCGTGCTACTCTTTCTTTTTGTATCTTTAGATCTGGAATACTCGAAGGAAAACATCCTGATCATATTTTTTAAGGATCGCGTTTACCACATTTTATTCCCTTAGTGCAAGGACGTCACATATCGTTCTATAAAGGTTAATGGGTTTTGCCTCAAAATAATCCCATTTCCGTTTTCATTTTCCTTGAGGGATTTTTTCTCATTCCACATCCGCAGTGACTTAGTCATCCGAGTATTTCTTATTTTGAGAATCTCGCTATCATTCTGTGCGCTGGCGATGTTTAAAATTTCATTAGGGAACACTTCTGGTAGAAAAGAATGTTCTCACAAATATCAAACCCAGGACAGATGTACTGTAGCCCTTGGAGCTCCCAACGCCTGCTGACAGAAAACATCTGCTAGATGTTTTGTGAGTGCTTGAGAACCCTCCCACACACTACTACAAAACAATTTGCTTGGCAGAACTGCTTTCTCAGTCTGTTACTGAAATTTGCGTCTTCAGAACAGGTGTAGGGTTAAATACCATGGAGCTACCGTGAAAAATAATTCTCACGTTTCAATGTATTTCATATACTGTGCCGTCCATTTACTTATAAATGTATTGTTTTATAAGGTTGGTGTAAACTTATGTAGGGTTTTTGTATGATTGGAGATACATATTGGCCCAGATTTAATGTAGACGCCGGTATAAACATTCTTGCCATGCTAGACTTGGGGGTGTGGAGTGTCAGATAAAAGGGTTGTGGCTTAAATGTGCCATGATGGAACAAAACACTTTTTTTTGCCGTGGTCAGAGGTGGGGAGATTTCAGGGTTGAGGTGGTGGGGCAATTTAGGCAACAGAGACTCAGTGGGTCCCTTTTGCGCACCACAGTAAAAATACAACCATGTGTTTTTGCTAAGCCAGACCTACTGGAGTGGATCATGCCATATAAATAGATTTATATAGAATTTGTTCAGACGTCGGAAAGTAAAGAGGAATTTGAGGCCTCAGATTCCTCCTTATTTTCTGCCTTTCGCCTCCACTCTTTTCCCAGCTCACATGGGTGGATGCAGTGCATCATCATTCCGTTGTGGCTTTCCATTGCACAGTGAATTGGCTTGTTTGCATTTTTGAAAAAGTAGCATGTCAATTTTAGCTGCAGACACCCACACTGCAGAAAAAAGCCGCTGCCAAAATGCAGCTATTTCGTGTTTGTAAATCACAGGATGTCAATTATACTTACGGATACGCGGATACCTACAGATAATAGAAGCAGAAATTCTGCAGACGAAAACTCTGAAGACTTTCTGTGAAAACGCTGTGGAAATTAATATATGGTGCATTTCCACCACAGTATTTTTTAGCGGTGGCTCATTACCTGGGGTCATATCCTTAAATAGTCACTGCCTGGATGTATATGGTCAATGAGTGGATGGCAATTGCTTACTGGAATCTTATTGTATACCATTCAGCCATTCACCATATTTCACATTTATTTCAGTTACTGTTACATTTGGCTAAACTTTTTTTTAACACATCTTTTTGGTTTTTGCTCTGTCCACACTACAGTCATTACCAGCGTTCATAACAGAGCTATTAAATGCAGGATCTTTTTAACCAAATATAGAATTATCCTGACAGTTCCTATTGCTTTACATTGGGGTATGTTAGGTTTTTCTCCAGGTCCTGACAATAAAAATCTGCAGACTACTTGTCTAGTGTTGGCATCAAAACTAGTGCACTCCCTGACACAAAACTAAAAAAGTAATGTGAACAGTGTTAAAAGTAACTGCTGCATGTAAATAGGCTGTGGCGGCTTTTTATGAGGTTAGAAAAGCATAGCTTTTTTTTTTTTCTTCTTTTTGTTGCAGTTCAGCCCAAAAGGGAATTCTTTGAAGAAATTGACAATAATATGTAGATTTTAAACATTGGAGGATTCTGCAGTATAGTGTGTCAGAAGCAGTGAATAGTATATATTTAACAGGGAAGGAGGACAAGATTGTCTCAGTCTCCCTAATTCATTATAAAAATGCAATCTTGGGTCAATAAATCTTGTATATTTATTTCAACGGTAAAAGGGAAATAGGATGCATTAGTCATTGCTAATGGTATTCGCTTCTTGGGGTAAGGTCCTGGCAGGTTGAGATCCGTTCTACCACTGGGGATTGCTTGGTTCTTTCATTCACATTAGGGTGTCATCTCCTTTACATACAGCCAAATTGCATTGTTTACTCTATGTGGGGACCCGGCTTCAAGAGACCTTCTGAGCTTATAAGCTCCAGTATATCCACAGTATAGGCCATCATCAGTATACAAAAACCCAGAAATTCCCTTTAAACTGGTACAGATATACTATTTGATATTCTCATTTCTTTTGGGATTAATAGCATAGACTTAATAATCCATTTGGTGCTCATTAGACGTCAGCACTCCATGTCTCTATGTACTATGTTTCTATGTATGAACTACACTGTCTTTCACTAGCTCTTAATCTTATCTACTGTGGTTTATTTTTGTTGACAGCTTATAGCAGGGTCTGGCTGAGCCCTCACAGAAGTGATTTCTGCATGCATTGTAGTACAGAATACCTCAGACCCTCTCTGCTCACTTATCGGCATAGATAAAGCCTTTTGTGCTCTGTACATAAGTTACATGAGAGCTATACAAATGAAGCATATGCATACACAAAAGGAATTTGGAGAGGAATTTGAAGTGGTTTTCTGCCTCAGATTCCTCTTGAACTGACTCTGTGGATTCCACAATGGAAAGCTAAAACAGCTTTTCGCCATGGACTTGCTGGCCATTAGCACCAGACACAATGGAGCGAATAAGCTTGAGCCTTGCACCTCTCATTCTGTAACTGAATCATCCATGGAATCCGCAAGAAAAGTGATCAAGGCTGTCTTGTGAACCGACCTTTAGGGCAACAGATGATAATACGTATACATTGTACAGTATGCGGATGAGCTACATGGCTCATTCAGAATGATATTATCCTGTCTGTTGTATACACATTGGAACAGTCATACCTTAATATAAAGCATCTTCTTAACATAGCATATATGAGTGAAGCAACAGAAATGTTTTGCCGTATACGTTGTGGCCAAATCAGATAAGATCCAGCTTGAAGTTGACAGCAAAAACTCCATGACCAGGAATTTCAGTGGTATTCTGAATATTTACCTAAATTGATGCTCTGAACTCTGAATTTATTCACTTTTTCTTGAAAGGATAAATTTATTGAGAAACACTGTACATCAGAAAGGAGCTTGTAGTATCGTATTGCGCCAACCCTATCCTGGATACAAGATGAGATATCTTTTTTATATATACATATATATATATATATTTTTTTTTTTTTTTTCTTTAAATGTAGATTGTGAGCCCCACACAGGGATCACAATGTACTTTTTTTCTTATCAGTATGTTTTTGGAGAATGGGAGGAAATCCACACAAACATGGGGAGAACATACAAACTCCTTGCAGTTGTTCCTGGCAGGATTCAAACCCAGGACTCCAGCATTGCAAGGTGGCAGTGCTAACCACTAAGCCACCATATTGCCCCACAAGATGAGATATTATCTGTCATGAGGGCATACAGGTTCTATAATGTGTCTTGTGGCACATCTTGCAGCTGGGCCTGAAGATCCAGCATACTTGTAGGAGGTGTCCCAGCTGGTCCTATAAATGCTAAATTGACAACTGGACAGGCCAAAGAAGTTTTGCAATCTGGCAGAGACGTTTCTGGGAAACCCTTACTGTTTATGGGCAAGTATTGTACTGCGGAAAAACACCAGTTGGAAGACTTGCCATGAGAGGCAACACATCTAAGCTCACCATGTTCTGCACATGCTGATGAGCTGTTAGTGTCCTTCATATTACTGCTAGAGGTGACTATCATATATGATGGCTCCCCAGATCATCACGCCAGAAGTGGGGACAGTTTGTTGTTACAGGCAAGATTGAAGTGCTCACCACAAAGTCTCCATACTTGACCCCTGGATTCATTGCTAAAGACAATACGGTTATAATCCATAGCAGTCCAGGTTTCTTGTTCACGACACAGTTGCTAGCTGTCATTGGCAGAATGGTGGCTGGCTGGCAACAGAAGGACATATAATGAGCATTGTGACACCAAATTTACTTTGGCAAAGCATCTAAAATGGTCTGCGCAGAGACAGTACTATGTAATGAAGATGTCACCTCTATCTATATGGAGGACAATGAACTGTGGGAGGTGCTAATGCTTGGATCTACTGGTGGTCTGTGCTGGTTGTCTGGAGCTTGTTCTTCATGTGTGCATGCCCTCACTAACCAATGCACCCAAAACGTCCTAACAGCTAGGTCAGAAGACGGGCAATTTGTCGAAATGATCATCCTGCTAACATCAGTACAATGTTGCTGTCAACTAGGCAAAAATCTTTGAGGGCGTCAGAGAGGCATTTTGAGGAGTCAACAATTTCTCACCAAGAGGTACACTTCTTAAGCACTCATGCAAGTTATCTTTCCCTTTATAATGTATATATCAGTTTGCGCCTCCTGCTCTAAGACATGCTACTAGCTAACTGGACTGCATGTTCCCTTTATATAGAAGAGTATTATATGTTGTCATAACCTGTTAGGCTGGTGCTCCATGTGGTGTAAACACTGAGGTTTGTCCGCGGTGGAAATGCAGTGGAAAATAACACCGCATTTTACGGTCACTAGTTAATCCCATCCCCACCTTGCGGAAAAATATGCACTGCGGACACGCTGTCGCGGTTATACCTATTATATACCTATGGAAACGCTGACAGTTTCCCTATAGGTATAATGGAACCAGAAAGTCCGCAGAGGAAAGCGATGAAGGAAAAACCGTGATGCGTTTTTCCCATAGCGCTTTTTTTTTTTTTTTTTTTAATGTAGATTGTGAGCCCCATATAGGGATCACAATGTACTTTTTTTTATTTTTTCCTATCAGTATGTCTTTGTAGAATCGGAGGAAATCCACGCTAACACAGCGAGAACATACAAACTCCTTGCAGATGTTGCTCCTGATGAGATTTGAACCCAGTGCTGCAAAGCTGCAGTGCTAACCACTGAGCCACCATGTTGCCCCTACTTCCCATAGCACTTTTTTGCTGCGGGACAGTATGTCAACATACAAACTTATTTATGTAATCTATAGTTTAAAAATACATTTTTGAGTTCCTCCATTGTTTCTCAAAAACAGAAGGAGGAAATGAACGCCATTATAATTCTTATAGGAGTTCTCACCATGTATCAGCCTGTCCCTGCTTTTCTAATACAATATGCCGTGACCTCATAAATAATTTAATTCACACAAGTATAAACTAAATCCAAATCTAAAATAGTCTTAAATCCAAACCTTAAATAGTGACTTGCTATAGAAGTCAAATTCAGGTTACATATGTTTCCATTTGTACATGTGGGAAAAACATGATATTTTGAGATTTGGAACTAGTTTAATCCTTGTTTAGAGTTTCCTATCTGAAAGACATAGCCTAACAATTGTGTAATTTCCTTGAGCAAGCAGAAAAGTGTTACAGCACAATGAACATCAGATCTTTTGTATGCTGAGCAAATGTTTCATAGAAATTGCAATTGAATGTGTGTGATAAGGGAGAATAAGGGCTGGTACACATGCATATACTTGAGAAATATTATAATTTTGAGTCATAAATCCTAGTTGAAGATTAAATACAACAGTCAGATGTTTTTAGGGGCCCCTGTTATACTTTTGCATGGTCTGTGGCATTCTCCAATACATGGCACCTCATGGATGTAGTCCCCCATAAAAGTAGACAGAGGTCACACCATCACATGTCTTAAGGTGAAAACATCTATCTATTAAGTGCAACAGTACAATATTTCAGGAGTTACAGTTTCCCTTTATCAAGCCTACTTAAATAAAGATACTATAATGTTTTTAACTTAAAGAGGACCTTTATGTCGTCATGTCCGGGCACATGCGGTGTAATACAATGGTAGAAAGCCAATAGTGCACTGAATTCAGTGCATCGGCTTTCCCATTCTGTTCCCCCACTGAAGAGCTATCGGCGCCATTACCGTAGCTCTTCATGTCAGAAGGGCGTTCCTGACAGTCAGCCAGAAACGCCCCTCCTTGTTTCAGGTCCCAAACCATGGAAACTTGACTAGTCTTAAAGTGGTTAAAGAAAACTAGTGATTTCTGCCCTGTTTGATGGCTGCATGTTGTAGAGGGAGAGATGCTAGGCTCTGATAAATGGAAAGCTGTCAGGTCATTGGGTATGGGCGGAGAAAGGAGGACTCAATGTTAGGAGTCCTGTCAGGATTGACTCTTTTTACTAAAAAGTCTCACCCCAAGTCATATATACCTTCAAATTAGAGCTGACACATATACAGGTAGTAGAAAGCTGGAGTGCTGTTATATTACATTGCCATCTATTGGCACAAAATAGAACTGCAGTAGTATTACTTGGGAATGCTACTATATCCAGATGTACGAAATAGGACAGATAGATAGATAGATAGATAGATAGATAGATAGATAGATAGATAGATGATAGATAGATAGATAGATAGATGATAGATAGATAGATAGATAGATAGATAGATAGATAGGGAGATAGATAGATCATTCTGAGTTTTTTAAGAATATACCAGAGAAACAGTCAATATGAACAGTTTATAAGCCAGTACAGTACAGGTCCATCGGCATATTGCACCAGGCAGAAATTAAACCAACAATTTTACAAATAAAGAGTGAGGGAAGAAAGTGGGAATGTTAGTAAAGAAAAGCAGAGGGGTGGGGGGGAGAGTTTGATAATACCAAACACCTCAGTCCATATGTCTTGAAAGGGGCTTGTACTGCTACTAACACTCCCTTTATTATCTAATCTTGTTTTATTTTTTTATTTTTTGAGGTTCTCCATCACAGGGCTATGTGAATAAATAATATAACTGTTAGCATGAGGATCAGGCTGCTACATGAAAAAGGAGAAAGTAGCAGGGACAACCACAGTGTATAAACGTAGCAGCACATTTCAGGTTATATGGACGCATTTGATGATGTCAGCATCCTGTGCAGCGTCCTATTGCTAACGTCATAGGTTCGCCATCACTGATATAGAGACAGATACATATGTAACTTGTGTAATAGGTTGATGGAGAGTTGCAGGCACTTTTGGATGGATAACAGACTTAGGGATGTGAGATAGCCATTTTACACTGAGGCTAGAAGACTAAGCTAAAACATAGTTCAATAAATCCAGTGAGGTTATCAGAAGAGGATGCTGCCATCTCTTCTTAGGCCAGGGCTACAAGTGGCGTAAATTACACACTCCATGCAAAGTGGGTGGGACTCTAGTGAATCCCTTTCACCCATTGCAGGAAAATATGTGCTATGGAAATGCTGCAGTTTCCAAAACTGTTGCGTTTTTAGAAATCATAGCATGTAAATTATACCTATGGACATGCTGGCAGTTTCCTTATAGGTGCAATTGAAACAATGGCTGTGTATTGTTGTTTTGTCCTAGTGGATTTGAAAATGTAGATATGTTATAGGATTGCCTGTTCATATGTGGTCAAAACATTATTTAGACAACATATTGCTGATTTTTATTTATTTTTTTACGTAGGGTCAACCAGGATCACTTGGTGGTCAAGGCGTATCAGGGCCGCCCGGACTTATTGGAATAGAAGGAGTACCAGGTCGTAAAGGAGACAAAGGTGAAAGAGGTTATCCAGGGGTCACCGGACCAACTGGAGATAAGGTAAAATGGGACGCTATCATTACTGAATTTCTTTCACATCTTAATTTTTTATTGGTTGTTGTCATCTGTGTAAATAAGTGTACTCGTTTTTGTGTAACATACGGCTAAACATGCTTCTCTGTAGAATCATCCAGAAATTGATTGATTCTATTGTAAAGCATCGTTCTTCTACTATGAAAATAAGGTGGGGTAGTTCCATTAAGCGATTTTTCTCGGACGAATGAAACATAACACCCAATAAATTATGTGGGGAAGTTAACTTGGTAGAAGCAGTGGTGAGGACCCAAACAGTCAAGACAGGGACACTACATATGCAGCAAACTGGTTTATTTAGAAAAACAGGAAAATAAATAAACCTTGACTTCAGGCAAAAATGAGCAAAACAAAATACAGCTTTAACTTAAGGCAAAAATAAAATAAATTCCTGCTTGTCCGAGTGACTAAATAAACAGAAGTAATATAACTATACATGTGGATTACTTCGAGCCACATGAAAAACAAGCACAATATTTGTCTCTCCGGACTCAGGGTTACAGGACAGACCCTGACGCCTCTACTCACTCTGAAGGGCAGGCTCTGCAATCTGTTATGGGCCAGTAACGAGCCTCAGGACCCACACGTGGAGCTGAAACCTATTCCTGACTCGCACTGGACCACACATAAGTCAGGAATCTGGGGATGATATAGCAGGACTCCAGCACTTTCACCTTCTCATAATTAGTATAAAATAATTGATTCTGAGGCAAGAATGACCAGTTATATTAAACAGGCCAAGATTAATTTTACTAGTTATAAAATCTGATTTTGTCAACTGATGTACAAACGTTTATTGGCTGACTCCTTAATTCTTCTTTCAGGGCCAAAGTGGTGTCACAGGTTTTCCAGGGGCAAATGGCGTGCCTGTACGTATGACATTATTCTCTATTACAATTTAATAACTTTTCCTAAAACAGAACTGAAATGTGCATTTTACCATGATTTCTGTTTGCAGTAAATGTTTTTATATTATAATGTGCACAGGGTCATGTTGGACAAGGCGGTCCTAGAGGAAAACCAGGATTGGATGGTTGCAATGGGACAAAGGGAGATGCTGGCGATTTTGGGCCAAGAGGTCCAAGTGGTTCTGTTGGCTATTCTGTAAGTACTTTATAATCTGTAATGGTATGAAATATTTTCCATGTCAATTCAGGAATTAGTTTAAAATAAAGGATCACATTTAGAACAATGCTAAGATATTTACTTACCACAATACTTCTGTGTACCTTTTAATCTGTTTATACCCTATTCAGAAAAAAAAAAAATACAGTATATGATTGTCTTTAATGGTACCCTGCCATTAAAGAGATCAGACTGACAGAAGAAAATCTGGTAGTGGCAGTACACTGTCTCACGTAGAAAAAGATGAACAGTACTTACATACATATTACTCCTCACCCTTCTACAGTAAATCAAGGAAAGAGCCAATGGAATGCTGTATCACTTAAAAGGTAGCGCTACAGCAAGTTCCTCTTTTCTCTCCAAGGAATTATTTTCATAGATAATACTTCCTTAGGTCAGGGCCCCACATGTCATAAACTCCGTAGTTCGTTTTACAGTCACAGCAAAGTGAGTAGTACTCTAGCGAATCCCATACCCAAGTTGCATTAAAATTCGCACTGCGTGCACGCGGCTATTTCCAAAAGGGTGACTGTCATGTATATATTTGTGGGAAAAGATTCAGCATAACTTGTCTTTTATTCATTTATATTTTTGCTCTTTCTATGCTTAGTCAACTAGTCGTGAAGGTGATCCTATCAATGATTAAGAGGTGTACACACAGTCATACATGAAGAGCGGTCAATCGCTGACAGGATCAGCCTGACGACTAGATCACTGTTTCTAAGCCTAGAAAAAGCTAAGATATACAAGACATCCATTTATACTAAATATTCATAAACCATATATCTACCTCAGCATCTCCTGCTCTATAATATGCTACAGCATATCACATTCAAACCACTAGTGATTAAACTACTACCTTGTATGCTGAGCCCCTTCTTCTATGCATTTGCAGTTGAGTAAGTGCTATGACCTTGGTTTGGTTTTGTTTTTAATAAGTAGAATTTTGTGTTGTTTGCTTCCTATATATTAAATATAAACTTCTTTTATTACAGGGTGAACAAGGTCCCAAAGGCCAGAAAGGTGAACCTTATTATATATCAGCTGACTTGAAACTTAAGCTTAGGGTAAGTGCATCATTTACAGCTACAAAGCCTTTGTGGTACTTGCAGTATTTGTGAAGCTGAGTTATGTACAGCAGCGATTCTCAAACTGTGAGGCAATCCTCAGTGGTGAGGAGCATATTGTCTCATGAAGCACACGTTCCTGCCAGTGTCAGCTTCAGTTTCAGCACAAACCATGGATTCCAAGGCCAGGTTCGCATGGTAGAAAGTGAAGAGAATTTTGAGGTGGTCTTCTGCCTCAGATTACTCTTCAAGTTCATTATAAAAGGTTGACTAGTGAGGCCAGAGTCAAAAAAAGATTGAAAAGTCCTGATGTACAGTATACGTTCTGAGAAATATTTATAGTTAAAGGCTATAGCCACATAGAAGAGCAGGGACTCCTACTGCTGCTGTATTGTGTCCCCTTGCAAGATATTTCTATGGCACCTCCATAATTCTGTATGCTTTGAAGCATGCCACAATTTTTTTTTTTAATTTGCACAGAATCCAGGAGAAATATCTTCTCTTTGTCTCTGCTTTATGTACCCCTATGGGTGCCTTATTTGGGACCCATAATATCATCATATGCACAAAATATTATCAGACTTGGTTTCCGGACATGGACACATATTGAATTGTAAAAACAAAATCTGTTTCTGGCTGAAGTGATCCAGACTGATGTCATTGACGACCTTTTTATATTATGAATAGGATTCGTCAAATTATTTTTTACATTATGATTTTTTTTTTGGCCAACCATAGGTCAAAAAATATACTAACAAGAGCTAACGTGGATGAGCTATAATGCATACTTAGTTATGTTGTAGGGGCATTCCTTCCGTGGCTGAGATTGGAATATCAGTCTGTAAGTGCCAGTCAGAGGTGGCTGGGTGAACAGAAGCAGTGTGGGCTGCTCTACGTTGCCTATGTACCCCCATGAGAGTCATGGAGAAAGTGCGGAACAATCCACTTGATTGTTTCTGTACCAATGGCCACGACATAAAATGGGTATTTTTGTCTCAGCTATAAAAGGCACAGATGAGAATTCCCTGTAAATTCAGTAAGTTATAATATGTCACAAAATGTATAAGTAATAAATTAAGCTTTGTCACAGTATATTTGCAGCTGTTAATGCAGTCGTTGCTACTTATAGATTAATGTGTTTCTTTTTAGGGGGTACCTGGTGAACCTGGAATTATTGGAGTTCCCGTAAGTTCTAATATTTATAGAATTTACATTTTCATTCCGGTTGTTTACTTCTCTTCAGTTCTAATCCTTTGATTTTTCAGGGTCCCAGAGGATCACCTGGAGTTAGAGGATTTATTGGCCCAGTGGGTCTAACTGGATTTGCTGTAAGTACATTTGACCCAGGCAAAAATAGTAATGTTCCAAAATAAAATTGGTAAATGAGGGAACTCTTTAAAATTGCTTCTAGATAATATAGTACTACTCTATTAATAAAAGATAAAGGAAACAGGCAGCACCCAAAAGAAGTTCCAGCGAACAAGTCCAGTACTTTTTTCACCTAAGGGTGCATTCACACTACGTATACTGAAGCTTATTCTGAACGTAAAACACGTTCAGAATAAGCGGCGTATAAAGCAGCTCCATTCATTTCTATGGGAGCCGGCATACGAGCGCTCCCCATAGAAATGAATGGGCTGCTTCTTTCACTGCGAGCAGTCCCATTGAAGTGAATGGGAAGTGCCGGCGTATACGGCAAGCTCTGCTCATGCCGAGCCGTACACGCCAGCACTTCCCATTCACTTCAATGGGACTGCTCGTAGTGAAAGAAGCAGCCCATTCATTTCTATGGGGAGCGCTCGTATGCCGGCTCCCATAGAAATGAATGGGAAGTGTTCGGCAGCCCTGCTGTAGCGCCGGCGTGTACGGCTGTGATACACGCTGGCGTTACGTAGTGTGAATGCACCCTAAGTCTGTGCAATGTTTCAGCACCTATCCAGAGTCAATTTTAGGCATGCTATAAGATAGAAAAAATCAAATGTTTTCCAAAGTGAATTAAATTTTTATGTAGACATATTATTAGAAAATGTATTGTGTTAAAAGCAAAGTATTTTCAAATACAGTTTACGTTTATGTGTACGAGATGCATGAACTGCCTGATCCAACGAATGAATGAATGAATGAATGAATGAATGAATGAATGAATGAATGAATGATGGGATTAAATATGTTGCATATCTGTTCAATCTCAATTAGTGATTTTCTGTTCATTATAACAAACCATTGGATTTCTCTGCAGGGACCACCAGGTCCTCCAGGACCACCAGGACCACAAGTAAGTTCTATAAGGACACACATCACATTTATTTGTTGTGGTAGCATTACAATAAAAATAAGCAACAGTTATAACTATTTTACACATCTGTGAAAAAACTACAAATTCTGAAAGATATTTAGCATACAGAACATCAAAATGTTACAGACCTTTTCATTTTTGCATTTTGCAAGCAAATATTTTAGTGTACATAAAATATTACAACCTACTTTATGTAAAATACTGAACTTGGAAGCAGCTTGTAGTCCATACAGCATGTTAACTGTTTAGCATAAATTATGAGGATTATTATAAAGCGGGTGATATTTGTGCAATACATTGGATTAATTGATTTGGATTCAGCTACTTGTAATATAACAAGAATAGATTAAAGGGGTTCTCCCATTATTAAGATAGCCATATTTACATTTTACACTATTATTGGTCAATGCTTAGGAACCATTCCATTATAATTTGATGTTTGTTTTGTGTTTTTTAAGGGCAGTAAAGGTATTGGATTTTACGGACAGAAGGGAGAACAGGTAGGCAACATTTTTTTACGCAAATAATTATTTTGGTCTATGCTTAAAAAGCATATCATGTAGTGATTTTGTAAAAAACTAATTGTCTGTTTAATTTATTGAAACCGAGCAAATAAGAAATGTCAATATTAGAAATGTTATAAATAACCTACATATACACCAGAAAGTGATAACATTATGTTAATAACATGATTATCTTGTAATTGATCTGAGAGACTTTTACAATGTCCAAAATCTAAGATATTGTGTGGCTTTGATTAGTACTAGAGATGAGCGAACAGTGTTCTATCGAACACATGTTCGATCGGATATCAGGGTGTTCGCCATGTTCGAATCGAATCGAACACCACGTGGTAAAGTGCGCCAAAATTCGATTCCCCTCCCACCTTCCCTGGCGCCTTTTTTGCACCAATAACAGCGCAGGGGAGGTGGGACAGGAACTACGACACCGGGGGCATTGAAAAAAATTGGAAAAAGTCATTGGCTGCCGAAATCAGGTGACCTCCATTTTAGACGAATAGTGGATTTCAAATCCGGGTCATATGAGAATGTGAACTTTGTGACTATGAGACAGGGATAGCTGTACAGGCAGGGATAGCTAGGGATAACCTTTATTTAGGGGGGAATGTTATTAAAAATAACTTTTTGGGGCTCTATCGGGTGTGTAATTGTGATTTTTGTGAGATAAACTTTTTCCCATAGGGATGCATTGGCCAGCGCTGATTGGCCGAATTCCGTACTCTGGCCAATCAGTGCTGGCCAATGCATTCTATTAGCTTGATGAAGCAGAGTGTGCACAAGGGTTCAAGCGCACCCTCGGCTCTGATGTAGCAGAGCCGAGGCTGCACAAGGGTTCAAGCGCACCCTCGGCTCTGATGTAGGAGAGCCGAGGGTGCACTTGAACCCTTGTGCACCCTCAGCTCTGCTACATCAGAGCCGAGGGTGCGCTTGAACCCTTGTGCACACTCTGCTTCATCAAGCTAATAGAATGCATTGGCCAGCGCTGATTGGCCAATGTATTCTATTAGCCTGATGAAGTAGAGCTGAATGTGTGTGCTAAGCACACACATTCAGCTCTACTTCATCGGGCTAATAGAATGCATTGGCCAGCGCTGATTGGCCAGAGTACGGAACTCGACCAATCAGCGCTGGCTCTGCTGGAGGAGGCGGAGTCTAAGATCGCTCCACACCAGTCTCCATTCAGGTCCGACCTTAGACTCCGCCTCCTCCGGCAGAGCCAGCGCTGATTGGCCGAAGGCTGGCCAATGCATTCCTATGCGAATGCAGAGACTTAGCAGTGCTGAGTCAGTTTTGCTCAACTACACATCTGATGCACACTCGGCACTGCTACATCAGATGTAGCAATCTGATGTAGCAGAGCCGAGGGTGCACTAGAACCCCTGTGCAAACTCAGTTCACGCTAATAGAATGCATTGGCCAGCGCTGATTGGCCAATGCATTCTATTAGCCCGATGAAGTAGAGCTGAATGTGTGTGCTAAGCACACACATTCAGCACTGCTTCATCACGCCAATACAATGCATTAGCCAGTGCTGATTGGCCAGAGTACGGAATTCGGCCAATCAGCGCTGGCTCTGCTGGAGGAGGCGGAGTCTAAGGTCGGACCTGAATGGAGACTGGTGTGGAGCGATCTTAGACTCCGCCTCCTCCAGCAGAGCCAGCGCTGATTGGTCGAGTTCCGTACTCTGGCCAATCAGCGCTGGCCAATGCATTCTATTAGCCCGATGAAGTAGAGCTGAATGTGTGTGCTTAGCACACACATTCAGCTCTACTTCATCAGGCTAATAGAATACATTGGCCAATCAGCGCTGGCCAATGCATTCTATTAGCTTGATGAAGCAGAGTGTGCACAAGGGTTCAAGCGCACCCTCGGCTCTGATGTAGCAGAGCCGAGGCTGCACAAGGGTTCAAGTGCACCCTCGGCTCTCCTACATCAGAGCCGAGGGTGCGCTTGAACCCTTGTGCAGCCTCGGCTCTGCTACATCAGAGCCGAGGGTGCGCTTGAACCCTTGTGCACACTCTGCTTCATCAAGCTAATAGAATGCATTGGCCAGCACTGATTGGCCAGAGTACGGAATTCGGCCAATCAGCGCTGGCCAATGCATTCTATTAGCCCGATGAAGTAGAGCTGAATGTGTGTGCTTAGCACACACATTCAGCTCTACTTCATCAGGCTAATAGAATACATTGGCCAATCAGCGCTGGCCAATGCATTCTATTAGCTTGATGAAGCAGAGTGTGCACAAGGGTTCAAGCGCACCCTCGGCTCTGATGTAGCAGAGCCGAGGCTGCACAAGGGTTCAAGTGCACCCTCGGCTCTCCTACATCAGAGCCGAGGGTGCGCTTGAACCCTTGTGCAGCCTCGGCTCTGCTACATCAGAGCCGAGGGTGCGCTTGAACCCTTGTGCACACTCTGCTTCATCAAGCTAATAGAATGCATTGGCCAGCACTGATTGGCCAGAGTACGGAATTCGGCCAATCAGCGCTGGCCAATGCATTCTATTAGCCCGATGAAGTAGAGCTGAATGTGTGTGCTAAGCACACACATTCAGCACTGCTTCATCACGCCAATACAATGCATTAGCCAGTGCTGATTGGCCAGAGTACGGAATTCGGCCAATCAGCGCTGGCTCTGCTGGAGGAGGCGGAGTCTAAGATCGCTCCACACCAGTCTCCATTCAGGTCCGACCTTAGACTCCGCCTCCTCCAGCAGAGCCAGCGCTGATTGGCCGAATTCCGTACTCTGGCCAATCAGCACTGGCTAATGCATTGTATTGGCTTGATGAAGCAGTGCTGAATGTGTGTGCTTAGCACACACATTCAGCTCTACTTCATCGGGCTAATAGAATGCATTGGCCAGCGCTGATTGGCCGAATTCCGTACTCTGGCCAATCAGCACTGGCTAATGCATTGTATTGGCTTGATGAAGCAGTGCTGAATGTGTGTGCTTAGCACACACATTCAGCTCTACTTCATCGGGCTAATAGAATGCATTGGCCAATCAGCGCTGGCCAATGCATTCTATTAGCGTGAACTGAGTTTGCACAGGGGTTCTAGTGCACCCTCGGCTCTGCTACATCAGATTGCTACATCTGATGTAGCAGTGCCGAGTGTGCATCAGATGTGTAGTTGAGCAAAACTGACTCAGCACTGCTAAGTCTGCATTCGCATAGGAATGCATTGGCCAGCCTTCGGCCAATCAGCGCTGGCTCTGCCGGAGGAGGCGGAGTCTAAGGTCGGACCTGAATGGAGACTGGTGTGGAGCGATCTTAGACTCCGCCTCCTCCAGCAGAGCCAGCGCTGATTGGCCGAATTCCGTACTCTGGCCAATCAGCACTGGCTAATGCATTGTATTGGCTTGATGAAGCAGTGCTGAATGTGTGTGCTTAGCACACACATTCAGCTCTACTTCATCGGGCTAATAGAATGCATTGGCCAATCAGCGCTGGCCAATGCATTCTATTAGCGTGAACTGAGTTTGCACAGGGGTTCTAGTGCACCCTCGGCTCTGCTACATCAGATTGCTACATCTGATGTAGCAGTGCCGAGTGTGCATCAGATGTGTAGTTGAGCAAAACTGACTCAGCACTGCTAAGTCTGCATTCGCATAGGAATGCATTGGCCAGCCTTCGGCCAATCAGCGCTGGCTCTGCCGGAGGAGGCGGAGTCTAAGGTCGGACCTGAATGGAGACTGGTGTGGAGCTATCTTAGACTCCGCCTCCTCCAGCAGAGCCAGCGCTGATTGGTCGAGTTCCGTACTCTGGCCAATCAGCACTGGCCAATGCATTTCTATGGGGAAAAGTTAGCTTGCGAAAATCGCAAACTGACAGGGATTTCCATGAAATAAAGTGACTTTTATGCCCCCAGACATGCTTCCCCTGCTGTCCCAGTGTCATTCCAGGGTGTTGGTATCATTTCCTGGGGTGTCATAGTGGACTTGGTGACCCTCCAGACACGAATTTGGGTTTCCCCCTTAACGAGTTTATGTTCCCCATAGACTATAATGGGGTTCGAAACCCATTCGAACACTCGAACAGTGAGCGGCTGTTCGAATCGAATTTCGAACCTCGAACATTTTAGTGTTCGCTCATCTCTAATTAGTACTTACTAAATGTGGTCCAGGGAAAGACAACTCTTAAACTTGCTATAAGGTTAAGGGTGTCCCAGATACACTGATTTGAATAATGAGCAAAGTCTGCCCATGTTTTGGATTTACCAGCCTGAACAATATGTGGGGGGAGATACATCATCCAGTATAGTTATCTCCCAGTGACATATTGTCCTGTACTGATTATTGTATAGGGCAGTATGTCGCTGGAAGGCAGGGACTCCATAGGCAGCATAGATAACTATATTGATAGAAGTCCTGACATATTGTTCAGGCCTGTAAATCCAGCCAACACATAGAGTTTCATGACTGAAACTTGAATGATTTGATTTGATTGCAGGGTTACTGAGCCCATAGCTTGACAGGTCATAGCTGATTTGGTGACATGAACCTACTCAGTTTTGAATTTTTAATATTGTGGGTGGTTGATGTATATATAAAAATAAAGTCTGTGGGGGTGGCAATTGTTGCAATGCCAGAAAACTGTCGTAGTAGTGGTGCTATGACTTATACCTAAGATGTGCATAGGAATGGTTTTTGCCCCCTTCGTCACTTTTTAAGACAGCGGGTAGAACTAAAAAGAATCTGGGGGGCGGAGACGCCTCAGCTTATCACAATTACTTACTCCTGAAAATTAGCTCAGATTTCAGTTCAAGCACATGGGACCTCACATAATGTTCCAGAATTGTTAAAAGGCCTGAGCCTCTTAGTAATTCTGGTGCATTTCCTGCCAGCAGATGAATGGATGAAAAGTGGGAAATGACAGTGGGTGGAGCAAGGTAGGTAGTTGGGCAGGATGGGGATGTTTCAACCCATAACATTTACTATTACTTATTCCACCAAACTGGTTTGAGCTGTACCAGAGTTATTAAAAGGTCAAAGTTTCTTAATAATTCTGCTGCATGTCTCACTAGCAGTGGATTGCCTTAAGAGAAGCATAGGAAATGTCAGGCTGGGTTCACATCTGCGTTTAGTATTTGACTGCTTGCAAACACAAATCATTTTTTTAGACTGATTGGGTAGGGTTCACACTACCATTGGATTACTGGATTCTGTTATGTAAGTGTCCATTTAAAAAAAAATTGGACACTATCATAACAGACAATAATAAACGCTAACTGATAAGATAAAATTATCCTTTAATTGTCCCACAATGGGGAAATTCATTGTGTTACAGCAGCATGATAATAAAGTAAAATATATTCAAGAAAGAACACATACAAGCTCAGAATAGCAGATAGAAAGGGATACTACAGTAGGAGTCCTAGCAACTAAGAAGAAAAAGAGAGACTTCAGGATCATTTCATTCTCTGTGCGGAGTGATGCTATCTAATGTTAACGTGACCATCTTTTTAACTGATCCATTTAATGGATCAATTAAAAAAAACATTTTAGCATCAATTCGTGTCCGTTACGATCAGTTAGTGTCCATTTTTTTTACTGTCCTTTTTTTTATTTCTGCTTTTTAAGCATGTGCAGAAAAAGACGAACAGTAAAAAAAAGGACACTAAGGGACACCTGTCCGTTTTTCCAATAGACTGTAATGTTAAAAAATAACAGATGCTTGCCATCAGTCATGAAACCATTTTTATTAACGGACACAAAAGTCCTGCATGTAAGATTTATTGTCTGTGAAAAAAACGGACATTAGCGGACACAACATAAAATCCCTTTGAAATGAATGGAAATTTTAACGGATTTCTTAACGGTTCGGCTAAAATCTTGCAATGGACGCTTCTGACGATCACTAGGGGGCGTTCACTCTTGCGCTCCTGTCCACCCATTGGGTTTCCATCCTAATTGCCGGAGCAATTGGATAGTGGACGGTTTGCTGGCAGTCAGTTTTAAAACCCATTCATTTGAATGGGTTTTTAAAGCAAATTGCTGGTGTCCGTATTCAGTCTCTCCACAGTAAAACCTTTTTTTATTTTTTTATTTTTTTTTTGCACAAACAGAAAGTCCTGCATGTCCGACTTTTTGTTTGTTTGTAATTAGTTTGTGTCCATTTTTGACCAATCTGTTTTTTTCCTTCTCCCTTTTTCATTCTGAGCATGCACAGACGGATTACACGGACACAAACTGATTGCTAACAGTTTGTAAGATCGGGTTCATATGTGCGCCCAGTCTCTGGTTTAGCCAATCTGGACGGTTTCCATCTTCTGCCCTGCAAGACTGGACAGGAGATGGAAATCCGGTGATCATCTTTCAAACCCATTCACTTGGCACTTTGTGTCCGGCTAAAAAAACAGTTTCCCCACAGAGAGGCAGAAGACGCACACGAGCGGTCACCTTTGCAATCCCACACAGGTGAATGGGTTTGAAAGCTGACCGCCGGGTTTCCTTCTCCTGTCCAGTTTTACGGGGCAAACGACGGAAACCGGCCGGATTGGTTAAACCCGATTGGCTAATCTGAACAGTTGAAAATCAGTTTTTGAAGATTTCAAATACTGATTTGCTGAATGCAGATGTGAACTGGGCCTCAGTTTTAAAGTACTTCTCCATCCCAGTAACTGACCAGTTACTGTTTTTCAGTTCGGTTCTCAGCTACAATAATACGGTTACTATTTTTACTGTTCTTAGGTTTATTTATTGCATTTTCTGGAACATAAAACATTAAGATGCTGATGTGTCCTTTTGAAGACATAAAGTAATTGCCTGTCTGGATTTTTCTTATTGTTACCATTTGTCCCCTACCTACAGGATGGGCTAAGTGTTTGATCCCCTGAGACCTTGATAAGATTGATGGAGATTGCTCTTATATAAGTCCCAGTGAAGTGAATGGAGTGGTGGCTGAGTATGATAACCACCGCTTAATTCACGAGTCACTCGGAAAACCCTGTTTCTTGATGGGATACTAAAGGTTGAACCCCAAGTGATCAGACACTTATCCCCTGTCTTGTGGGTAAGGAATGGGTGTTATTAATAGTAAAACCCGCTTTGTTTTAGTAAGTTATTAGAAATATTAGCTCAAGAAGTTGTTCTCATTATATTAATTTTTACATTTACAGGGTGAACCAGGCAGACCCGGACCCCCAGGCCTTCCATGCCAATTATTGGTAATCACATCTTCACTTTGTTTATGCTTTTATTTCTCATTTATTATGTACAGTGTGCCACTTTCATTTTTTATCTTGGGTATTTGTTGTACAATTTCTTCCATTGTGTACTGATGATGTGCAGAGTTATTATAGCTCAGTCCCATTAACTTTAATAGGAGCTGTGTGTTCTGTAATAAATAGCAATGGCCACTACACAGTTGCCTAGTGTCAGACACCCACCAGTCTGATATTGATGACCTATGTTAACCCTTTTATCCACAATTAAGATATAATATGAAAATTATAACAGTAAAATGACATTGTATTCAATTAATATATATGAGAAGACATTTTAAGTTCTGTGAATAGTATAATATTATTATATAGCGTTCTGTTCCATCTAATCATTGAATTATTTGTAGTAATAAATGGACAGCCATTAAAATGATCAGTTTCCAAACTCGTCAGAGGAATATTTAAAAGACAGGAAAGCAAGCCTAACTTATAAATAGGAAAAATGTAGTCAACTGAGACAATAAGCTCCATTCATGACACTTTCATCTATAAATGGAAATAGCACGTAACAAATTCTGATGGCCATCTTCACATGGTGATATTCCCTGACCTCCTTTTAGGTAATGTTGGGGATATCAAGCGGTCCCCGTAATAAGAGTATGTTGCAGGGTTCCAAATTAAATAATTAATTAACAGGCCTAGATGGGCTACCACCCATTGGGTCTGGAGAAGCCACACACACACACACACACACACACACAGCTGATAGTGTATCAAGTGAGTTCTGATTTTAATAGTGCAAAAAGGCAGTTTAAATACAATACAGACAAAAGTAGGTTGGACTATTCTAATGACATAACATTGTAGAGTTTTAACATAAACCTGGCACATGACTATTGGCTAAAGGCCCAATGTATTTTGCATCTCATTACAGCTTTCCAGACTAGGATGGACTTTGTCCTTAAACACAAAGTTTCAAAATACTTATGTGTGAACTAACATCTCACACTATGTCTATATGTATATATCATGGCAAGATAGAGAAGATTACATGCTGGTGCCAATCAATTCCAACCTTGAAGATAACGAATAGGCTACATAAACTCTAAGTATATACACTCTACACACTCTAAGTGTATACATTGAGTAAAAGAGATAAGAGATATACAAATAGTCAGCTGCATCTTCAAAAGATGAGACCCTTGAGATAGACAGAGATAAGGATTCATCTACACAGCATTCCTTAACCACCCAAAAATGGCCTCTTGAACTTTAAACAGACATACTCATACACTTTATATGAAAAAAGGTATCAAGATGGCTGACAAAATACAAAGATGGAGGACTTAACTCTAACATTTCCCCCATTTTGAGATGGTTGAATACAGAAATTAACATGTAAGTACTTCAGTGACCTAATGTCTACTGCCGGATTTTCCCAGATTCCCTACATGTATTTTCTGCATTTCAACCTGAATCTCAAAAAATCCTTCTTAGGCGTCTGGCCTCTCAAGTTTTGTATTTTTCATCCGGTTGCATAAACACTGTAATAGTTTAAACAAGCAAAAGAAACATAAGATTATTACTGCGACTTTACTGACATTCACTTGCTTATACTATGTATCATTCCTAAAATATAAGGTGGTATCTTCTTAACTACATACTTCAAACATTTCCTGTTGTGTCATGAAAACAGTTATATGACATGACTGAGGCTAATATGGGGCTATGAGTACATATTCTACAATCTAACACATTCAGATCTTCGTTCAAGATCATATGATGTTTAAGAAACTTATTGTCCCACTCGTTGTCAAATGTTCTATGCAGGCTTATCGCCAGAATAATCTGTAACAGTAACATCAGGAGAATCTTCATCGCTGTGTGTGTGGAGACTTCCTTGTAATGTGAAGCATGGATACAATTAGATTTTCCTTCAAGTTTCATAGAAACACTGGTTATCAGCAGCACTTGGAAGGACCATCAACTCTCGGGTCCAAGGTTTTTCTCATGTGTCTCTTTATCACCATCAATCTCTTGGCTCAAACGAATAGGTCCCGTCCACTAACTTAAAATCTGAGAGGGAAGAGAAAACTCAAAACTATACATTAGTCAAATGTTTTTGCCAAGACATCACATAGTCAGTCAGTACACCATAATACAACTCTAACCTAGGGGCTGACCCGAAGTAAGTTTGCTATGGGCTAAAACCAATTCTTCTGTCAGGAGGGTACCTTACAGAAAATATAAATACAAGTGACACACTACTTCTTTAGTAGCCGTCTATCTGCAGCCCGTTTGTGATGGCTTTCTTCACCAGATATGCCCCGGGCCATCCTGAAGAGAAATAACTATACACACAAGCACGTACTTATACCGCCTTACCTTTAGTAGTTACTAAAGTTATAATTATATCATATAGTTATCCTGCAATCTCTGGAACAGGTACAAGGGCTCCGGGCATGGCTCACAGAAACTTTTTACTTTTTGGTCTATATTATGTTTAACACGTCATGCAGGCTCACACATATCTTACTATAGTGATGCTAAATCCTGCCGCCACCCAGCCTCCGCTCACCAGGTCACACGTGGCTACTACTAAACAGTACACTTAATAATAATAATCTGCTTATGCCATCAGTGGGGACGATGCTCTCAGTACATACTCTCTTACCACCAGACACCAGGAGTTATTCATTCTCTTTTGATCCTTGCTATTTCCAAGGCTTCTTTCCTCCTGGACCATTTTTGGTGCCTCAGTGTTGTAAAACCTGAAAAGAGAGCTAAAACGGGTTTGGGCCTAGTATAATGACCAATTATCAGTAAAGCATATCCCCTAGGCCTTTGCAACTGGGTTAGTGGCAGTGTCTGCCCACACGTTACCTCTACTTTCTTTCATATCAGCCTTGGTGTGTGCCTTCACTTCTGACTATACCCACCTGTGTGGGGGCAGCAGCAGGGTCCATCACTATCTGAACAGCCTGGAAATCCTTTTAGGCTTAACATTAACCCTACAGAAAGCTCTCGCTCTCCAGATTGGACCATAGTCCCACTATATCAAACACCTACCCTCAGGCCTTGTACCCTGTCTCAGTGATGACTTCTAGTTCAGCTTCATGAGCTGAGACCCATACAGTTCTATAATGGTTCTACTTGTGCTTGGTTTTACCCTTGGTTTACCTCATATTCAGTGACCATGACATATCTGGTGCAGAATCCACCATCATTCCCAAATCAAGAATCATCTAAAATAAAAGAACTCTCATCAGAGTTAACAATAGATTCATCATTTACATAACCAAATCAGCAAAAAATAAAATTAATTTTTAAGTTATCTGACTTTTCCCTCCTCCCCTGAAACTATTGTTAACAGGTTTAGATGGGACTTGTAGTGCAGCACAGAATGCAAAGCTTACATTAGAAAACGTAGTTAAGACACACTGCAGTCTGAGCCATTGTTATCTTTGTTTGCACTGCAAAATTTATTACCCAGTATCTTATCATGGAAGCAGCTGCCTTGGCTTTTCCCAAACTTGTTATACCTGTAGTACTACATATCCCAGCAGCTTATTTATACAATCCCAAGTAAATTCAGTTCTCTAAAACTTCTAAACACTCCAGAATTACAAACAATTCATTAAGGTAAGTAAATGCTAAAAATATATCAGCAGAGAAGGCAGAGGCTTTAAATAAGGGATCAAGTCTAAAATTTATACACAAAAACACATTACAGATCAGATATGTGAGTGACTTCTAATTTACTTAGACAGCTATCTAGCACCTTATCACAAACAATGTTCCAGAAACACCACTTTAGTTTTGCAGACCTTCAATTTACCTTTACCTGCATGTACATGTTAGGGGTGTTCTGTGCCCCTAGTGGTAAGAAAGTTCACATGTATTGCCTGATCCCATACCAGAAGGATCATCTGAATAACAATGACCAATAACATTGTACAAGTATTAGATTCAACTTTTTCCTCAAAATAATTCCCGATTGTTAACATTCATAGATTTATAGTATAAACCCATAACCAATATTTATATTACAAGTGTAAAGCCCATGTGATATACTTGATACTCACAAGCACCAATAAAAACTGAGTACATAGTACATGTACATGATATATCAGGTACATCTCATATTGACCAAAACACACATATATGTATTCAACATTTGGAAAGAACTTTTATCTCTCTTTCAGATCTACTTGTCACCAACCGCTGTGGGGTTATCAGCAGTCTATATCTACATCTGCTCCCTGTGGAGACTGAAAATGTAACAATACAGACATGGACAAATAGAACATGTACATATAGCAGACACATGTAACATGTACATAAACTGACAGACATGGGCCCATTCACTTCTCTGAACCTTCCATACAAACACACAAACTTCACACTGGAGCTCCAGACAAACCAAACAAATGTCCATTAAATCAAAAAGAACTTGTCTGAACTAAAATCAAATTTTTCAAATATTAAGTACAGTGAGAAATCTTATTGTCTCAGGACGGCCAAATCTTAGTCTTCTTTTCCTACAAATAAGCACATAGTTAGTTATAGGCTTCATCTTCTCACCAATTTTTAAAGACATTACCATGAGGGGAGAAATCTTAAACTGGGAAAGCTTTCTTGAATAAAAGACACTATAGACATTCTAGAAATTCCTTAGTGTCCACACTCAAGCCTATATACATACATATATGTATACACATACCTACACTTAACCTGCAGGATCCTCACCACAAAACATATCATGTTTCCACTTGCATAGCAAAACTTTTACACATTTTATGTCCAATCAGTTCTCCCTATATCTTTATCTAGTCACTATTCAAATAGCAATTACCAACACAATGCTATGTGCAGACCACATTAACCCTTTAGCTGGACTGTGAGTGGGTGCTCACTATGCATTTCCTTACACTAAGGAAAATATACAAACACTTAATACCTTATCTCTGTAACCATCCTTACTTAATTTTATCCAACTATCCATGAGTGGAGCCAGTTCCTGATCAATGAATACTATTCAGAAGTCCAGTACAACCACATTCTGACTTCAACAATTTGCTACAGCCTTTCTCCACGGCTCTACTTCTATCCCTTCTACTATCACTTGGGCTGATTTCCAAACTGGCTGACTGTATCCCTCCCATCTTGTTCTTGTGTGAATTCTTTTCTCTCCTCCTTCCCACTGTCTTATCCTGCCCCAAATTCCTATAAGACTTCCTCAGTACAACATATACTGTATCTTATTCAATGGAGACTTTAACGATCATTTAGAGGATTCCAGGGATCACTATGTCCCTTTTGTCACGTGACTACTTACTTTCCACAGAACACAAATGAGAAATACCATGTATACCAAAAAATACAACAGATCACCAAGCTAACTTCAGCCCAAGCTTCCATCTAGCAACACCCATACAACATACTGCTCTTAGGTTCTTGCATAAAAGCTTGAGATATCTATATAAGGAACATATGCGTTTACCTCACACTCGGACAGGAAAAACAAAAGCCCTTTAGAAACACAGATCAAACTGGTAAGAGAAAAGCTCCTACCTTGTTGGATCTGTGGTTCCAGGAACTTCTGTGGTCGTCCGGGGGATCAGCAAACCTTCTCCTTATCTCTCAAGCCCCACGGTGGAAGCGTCAGGTTTGTTGGGGATATCAAGCGGTCCCCGTAATAAGAGTATGTTGCAGGGTTCCAAATTAAATAATTAATTAACAGGCCTAGATGGGCTACCACCCATTGGGTCTGGAGAAGCCACACACACACACACACACAGCTGATAGTGTATCAAGTGAGTTCTGATTTTAATAGTACAAAAAGGCAGTTTAAATACAATACAGACAAAAGTAGGTTGGACTATTCTAATGACATAACATTGTAGTTTTAACATAAACCTGGCACATGACTATTGGCTAAAGGCCCAATGTATTTTGCATCTCATTACAGCTTTCCAGACTAGGATGGACTTTGTCCTTAAACACAAAGTTTCAAAATACTTATGTGTGAACTAACATCTCACACTATGTCTATATGTATATATCATGGCAAGATAGAGAAGATTACATGCTGGTGCCAATCAATTCCAACCTTGAAGATAACGAATAGGCTACATAAACTCTAAGTGTATACACTCTACACACTCTAAGTGTATACATCGAGTAAAAGAGATAAGAGATATACAAATAGTCAGCTGCATCTTCAAAAGATGAGACCCTTGAGATAGACAGAGATAAGGATTCATCTACACAGCATTCCTTAACCACCCAAAAATGGCCTCTTGAACTTTAAACAGACATACTCATACACTTTATATGAAAAAAGGTATCAAGATGGCTGACAAAATACAAAGATGGAGGACTTAACTCTAACAGTAACTATCATATGATCAGGATTTCATCAGTAGTTTACTTCAATATTTGTTGTAAGCTACAAACAGTAGTGAGCCCAAAAGACAAAAAAGGTGCAAAACTTTCCATCATACTTTTTTACTTCTACTTTTAGCAAACACTGATGGAAAATACTGATCAAATAGAGTCCATGTGAAAGTGTCCATAACAGATCCTGCAAAAGCCAGTATAATGTTCTAGTGAACCTGGGAGGACGGTCAATGGCAATTTGTTTTCCCTACTGCTGTTTTCCCCTTTTAGACCCTTTTTTGCTGCATTTTTTTTAAGGCAAAGACAAGAGTGGCTTGAAAAAGAATGGAAAATATAAAGAAAGCTCTCATATGTTTCCCTTCTGTTAAATCCACTCCTGACTTCCGTTAAAACAAAAAAATCACAGCAAAATCTGCAACAAAAAATGCTGTGTTTCTGGAATGTGGTGCCTTAGCCTTAAATAGGGCTACATTCACATCTACGTATTTCATATCCACTTCATATCACCAGCAACAGGACTGGTGATCAGTTATGTCTTTGATCAAAGGCATTTAACTCCTCAAATGCTGTGGTCAGATGTAACCATGACATGTGAATAGTTACTTTAACATTTACTCAAGCTGTGGCAGGGTTCAATAGTAATTACATTCGTATTTATAAAAAACAAACAAACATACAAATTAAAACAATTACCCCTTTCCTAGAATACATATAAAAATAATCAAAAACATGCTTGAACTAATAAAATATGAACATATTATCCCATGAGGAGAATGGTACAGTAAAAATATAAGATTGGATGTGTTTTTCCCACTGTGACTCCCAGTGATGAAAATGTCAGACATTCCCTAAAAGTGGTGCCAGTAAAAACTACATCTACACAGAGACATATCCACTTGTTTGTTTTTTTCAAAGTTTATCATTGTAATAAGGGTATTACATTATGAATAGACTATAGAATTTTGGTATTACTGTGATCATACTGACCCATAGAATAGGTCATGTGTAATTTCTACCATTTTGTGAATGCTGTAAAAGAGAAATATGTAAAAAAAAATAAAAAATGGCAGAATTGCATTTTTTCCAAATTCACCACTTTCTCAAATTTCTATTTTCTCAGTACGTTGCAACACATATGAAATGGTGCCTTTTTAAAGTACAGTTTGTCCTGCAAAACAATAAGCCTTGTGCAACACTGTGAAGAGAAAAAATTTTAAAAAATTAGTTTTGGAAGGTTGTGAGGGAAAATGAAAACACAAAAACTAAAAATCCCCATGTTCCCAAGAAGTTTTTAAAAGATATAGAGCTACTTGCAGTACCAGTTCCCCCACTGTCACAATGAAATCTGCTTTCACTGTTTTTTTCTTTAATTTGCATTCCATTGTCTTTTTACTTTTTCCTAAACATTTTTCTTTGCTTATAAAAACATGAGGGAATTGCTTATTTATCATGATACAGTCCCAAAACAATACTACAAATGTGGACAACACTTCTTTTTTCCGATTTCTGCAGGGTGAACCAGGAGCCACAGGACCCACAGGCGCACCATGCCACCTAGAGTTGGTGAGGCCATCTGACGTATCCCTAATAGATTATCTGGTAAGACCCTTATTTCATTTGATATTAAATTGGTTCAGGTCATTAATGTGTTTTTCATGATGATCACAATGTAAAATTAATTACGGTCTTAACTGAAATATGCATATTTAGCAGTACACATAGTAGTAGGCATTTGTCATTTACAATTTACTTGATATATTTGCCTTAAATGGGTTGTCCCATAACAAGGATCCTATCTGTACTGCTAGTTTATGTGGATACATGACTTTTTCTAAATACATTGCTTTATCAAAACTGCTTTATTTGGCCGCTATCTTAATTTATTCACCTCATTGTTTACATGCGTTTCTATGACCACGGGCCCCGGACCAAAGGTTTATCTGCTCAGTCCCCAGGTGACTAGCTGCCTGCTCTCAGGGGGGGAGGGAGGGGCTGAGTGCTGGGAGTAGCTTGAGCTGTGTATGTCTCTGCCACAGACAAGTAACGGAGCTCCTCAGATAGGGGAAGGGAGAGGTGAGAGCTCCAATTTTTCTGATCTCTTATCTCCTGCTCTTCCACTTATCAGTCGGTTTAATTGAATTTGGCTGATAAGGGCTGAGATAGGGAGTTCGGTACCTCTGTATGTATTACAAACTGACTCAAATGCAGCTCTGCTACATCAGCCTCTACATAAGCTTCATACTGTTATAATTCATTTGCAACCAATCCCTCATTACTGACTGCAAACATAGCAGATAGCAGAGCAAGTGAAACCCCGCCCACCAATGTGCCGAGAAAACCAGGAATTGAAGAGAGCACATAGCCTGCAGGCTGCTGAACAAGCGTGATGGGAATACCCCTTTAAGCCATGCTAAAAACCTAATGTATGTTCACATGCTCCAGTTTTGTTACAGAAGTTTCTGTGACTTTCCAATTAATCAGAATGGGGTTTGACATGCTACTGGACATATCCCCATCAGATTATGTAATTTCAATTTCTGCAACAAATTTGCTTGTCAACATACCATTAGTTATTAAATGGTCATCAAGTAGGTAGAAATGTTTTCTAAAAAAAATGTTGCGTTTTACATTATCCGGAAAGTTGATGGGATTCTGGCTAATCCCATCCTAATCCCATTCAAAAACACAAATCACAGTATGTCAATTACATCTATGGAAACGCTGGCGGTAAAGGTATAATAGAAGCAGAAAGTCTGGAAAGGAAAACTGCAGACTTTCTGTGAAAAATGCTGCGGGGGATACATGACGTGTTTCTGCCACAGTCTTTTCCGCAGTGTTCTTTTTACAGTGATTCGCTGCATGGGACCTTAGTAGAGATGAGCGAACACTGTTCGGATCAGCCGATCCGAACAGCACGCTCCCATAGAAATGAATGAAAGCACCTGGCACGCAGACTTTGCCGGCAGCCGGCCGCTTAACCCCCCGCGTGCCGGCCGCTTCCATTCATTTCTATGGGAGTGTGCCTCTGAGCGTGCTGTTTGGAAAGGCTGTTCTGAACAGTGTTCGCTCATCTCTAGACCTTAGCCTTAAGTCTCCCTTTAATACTAGTACAATGTGTGTGAAGTTTGTAGACCAACTACATATGTGCCACATGTACAAGATGGACAACAGTTCATCTTAATGAAATGTCTATTTGTTACTATTTTCTAGGGAGATAAGGGTGAAAAAGGAGAGAAAGGAAATCCTGGATTCAAAGTAAGACATTTGCTTTCACATAAATATTTTAAATGTTTTCTTTTATGTAATTTTATATTACCTGCTGTTCATGTGTAAGGGCCCCTTCACATGACTGATACGCTGGCTGCTTTAGAACGTGTAATCGTTCCGTAGCAGCAGCGTCTAAAGCAGTTCCCATTGTTTTCTATGGGAGCCGGCATATGTGCGCTCCCCATAGAAATGAATGGAAAAAGCAGCCCATTCATTTCTATGGCGAGCGCGCGTCTGCCGGCTCCCATAGAAAACAATGCGATCTGCTTTAGACGCCGCTGCTACGGAACGTTTACACGTTCTAAAGCAGCCAGCGTATCAGCCATGTGAAGGGGCCCTAGCACATTCATGATTTAATATAATAACATAATCCATTTGCGCAAAGATAAATCTTACAATTTCTGCAAATAAATACAATATACATATAAACGATTTACTATTTCAACTTTGACTTGCACAAGAACAGTATAATTACATATATTTTCAAGTATAAATTTTATATTATGTGATTATAATATTTAGAAGTAGAGTTATATTGCTTATTGTTATTTTCACTTTGTACTATACTATACATTATACTATGTTTGGGTAAAAATGTTATAGCAATAATCAGTATTTATGATTTATATTACACTTCTGTTTTAAGGGACGAAGTGCTTTTTATGGAGAAAAGGGAGAAGAAGGAGTCATGGGCTTCCCAGGATCAAGGGTAAATCATAAGTTAGAAAATAAATCAGTATATCAAAATATACTATATATATAAAATATAAAAATAAGACCTAAAGCAATGTACACATCATAGCAGAGATGTAAACCTTGTCACATTTCTGTCATTCCATACCAGTGTGTCTGGTGGAATAGAAATTGGAGAAGCTCTGTAACAATGACCATACACATAAGATAGTTCTCTGCTGAGTGCTCTTTTAACCAATAGTTGTACACAAAACCCTATAGCATACACATTCAGCTTGACTTAGTATCCATGTGCTCTGAATGGGGAGAAGGAATGAAGATATAAGGTCGGCTGGTAACTCCCAAACTATTGTATTTATCTATGTACTTTGTTAAAAATGACTTTTTCCAATGATAGAGCCCCTTTAAAAAGGCTATTCAGGCACCGCTAAAGTTATATTAAACTACCCCCCAGTTTTAAAATAATACCCTAAAACAGAATGTGATCTACTTACCCATCGTGCACGGTGGACGGGCATTCAGGGTCCGCCGTCTTCTTCATCCACGCCTTCTCTTCCTGCGATGTCCTCGGGTCCCGTCTTCCTCCAGCGCTCGCGAACTGACATTGCTAAAAAAAAAAAATGGCCTGGGCGCATGCGCAGTAGCATGCTGCTTCTACTACGGCTACTGCGCATATGTGCGGCTCTATCAGCATGATTTTGCTGATAGAGCCCCTTTAAGGAAAATCCAAGAGCTGAAATGTCACTCACAATTCATTCTACTACTGTATAAATACCTTTCACTGAACGAGCAACCTTGACGCTTGCTGTTGAATCCCCACAAACCTGTTCAAACAGGTAAAGGCATCACTGCTAGGGGTGTAGCTATAGATGGTGCAGAGGGGGCTCCAAAAGTCCCTCTGCCACATGAAGTATATCACTATTCTAAATGGCTCAAGATATCATAAGCGCCCCATTACAAATTTTGCATTCGGACCCCTCACCCTGGCACTTCAAGTTACGCCTCTGACTGCTGTTGCTTCTGGTGGCTTTTGGATGATTTTATTGGATATTTTGTTGCTACTCATGGAAGTTTAGCAAATGAAAACAGTAGAAATGATCTGCACTATTAGTTGAACATACTACTAATAACAATACTTTTTGTAGGGTTTTTCTGGCAACAATGGACAGCCTGGTGAACCTGGAAATAATGTAAGTATCAATCATTCTCAATGTTATCTATATTTGTTCATGTAAAATTATAAAATTGTATTGTATAGTACAGACTATAGTATGAATAGACATTTTCTGTGTGCAATAATTCTTTTCAAAAAGTGAAAGTCTGTACCATCCAGGCTGTTATACTTTAATACTGTGTGCTGTATCCGTGTTCTAGCCGTGTGTTTAATGTCTAGCACAATTACCCATTATATTTATGAGCTCAGGAGCAGAACTCAGGAAAAAGCTTGTTCCTGTCCATGTTTCAGCCCTGACTTATTAATGAAATCTATGGGTTCATGAAAGTCATGAATGGCACATGGATATCTTCCATGTTACATGTATGTCGTTTTTCCATGGATCCTGCACATGCATACATGTGCAGAAAAGCAGGGGGGTTTTTATGCGTTTTTACAAGCCAAACCCAGGAGTGGCTCCAAAAGGAATGAGAAATATAAAGAAAGATCTAAAGCTGGCGGCCACACGTGACGTAAACACCACGAATAAAAGCAGCTTTTTACAGTCACTGCAAGGAGATGGGATTCCAGGGAATCCCATCCACACTTTGCAAAAATATATGCGCTGCAGACAAGCTGTGATTTGCAAAACCGTTGCAATTTTTGAAATCCTAGAATATCAATTATACCTACAGAAACGCTGTTGGTTTCCCTATAGATATAATTGAGAAAGTCTGCAGATGGATTTTTTCCTGCATTTCTTTTTTGCTGCAGGATGCTACATGGGGCCTTAGCCTCATACTTCTGCTAAATCCACACCTGTCTTAGGCTCAAAAAAACCATCAAAATCTGCAACAAAAAAGCAGCTTTTTGTAACGTGGGCCCTTATTACTCCCAGCTGCATCAAACACAACCAAACATGTTTGTTTTATTCCAATATGGCTGGGATCTGGTCTTTTACTAGCACATCTTGAGAAGTGCTGTGTGCCAGAAAGGAAATGTACACTAGCCAGGCAGTTTTCTGGCTGTTTTTCTTGCCCTATCCCGCCTTGATTGCCTGCCGTCTTAAAAAGTGGTTAGCAGGATGGAAAAACAAGTAGTGAGTATTTGGTGCAAATCTACTCTAGTTTTCTGAGATACATCTCTTATTAAATTCCCTATGTATGTACATTTTTCAATATTTGACTGTAGACATTAAAGTAACATCTTGACACAAAAATACCAACAAATATGCAACTGAAAAAGCAGCAAAATACTTATTGTGAATCCAGGCAAAATGTAAGATATTTAAAGTTGCCTGATGAACTATAACATTTGTCTCAGATGTAGCTACAGGCGTTACCCAGTCACCTACTTTTCATTGTTTTCTACCTTCATAGGGACTGCCTGGATTAAAAGGTTTTCCCGGCTCACCTGGCTTCAGAGGAATGAAGGTAAATAGGATTATATTCATTTTCAATGCAATAAATGTTTTATCTTATGTGTTAAGTAGCATGTGGTCAGTTCTCTAGTATACATATCCCCTGATTTTGATGTACTTACTTATTTATTTATCTATTTATTTATTTATTTAAAAAAAACATGTTCAGCTTGGCAGCTTGTTTGGTTGATCTCACAGATGCTGATGCATTACAGATGCTTCTATGTGTGATCTGCTTTTCACAGACCAAGAGACATAGAAAGCATAGGAAATTTAAAAAAAAAAAAAAAAAAGACCTCAGTCACCTGCATCACATGCATAAGCTTTATATTCCCCAGAAATATGTTGTACATTTTAGGTGTATATTTCTTAAAGAGATTTTCGAGCCCCCAGGTATTTACTGATGACTTTTGCACAGGTTAGGAAATCCGTATCCAATCGATGGGGATCTGACACCCAAAACCAGCTGAACTGGCTGCCTCCCAGTGGCAGAAGCTGCTGCATTGGACAGGACCAGAAGCAGCTCTTCTCTTATTCAAGGAATAGGCGCAGAGCTGCATTACTCTAGCATGACTGCTATACAGTGTACAGACTGCACCTCTATTATGTGAATAAGAGCAGAGCTGCTTTTGGCCTTGTCCATTGTAGTAACTTCTGATGCTTGGAGGCAGCTGGATCACCTGGCTGGGGCAGGATTTGGTTGCTGGGCCCCACCAATGAGACACTGGTGACCTATTTAGCTTAAAACCATTGGAAACTAAGTCCCCGTGTAGCTAAAAGATTGTTTTTTTTTTTCCTGTGGCATTTTTCTACAAATTTTGATGCATTTTCTTCTGTATTTTTCTTCCCCTATATTATATATAAGAAAAATGCTTGCTATTCTTTAACTTTTCCGTCGCAATGTGTGGACAAGATTTATTAAGTGTCATTCACTTTGCTGGTACTATAATTACTGTGTTTACACAGCAGCCAAAAATGCTGCATTTCTGCAACATGGCACCTTAGTCTAAAGATGTATTCTAGGACTTTTATATTTTATGTGTTTTATGAACACATGTTAAAGTACAAAATCCCCTTGAGCCATAGTGGTTAACTAAACCATATGTAACTCATCTAGCGGAAGAAGGAGACACAGGAGGTATCATGGTGAATGTATTCGAGCAGGCAGTATTAACATTTCCGTCAGGACATTTCAGAGTTACTTGCATAATCTTCACTGGGTCTGTTAGTTGCTAGCAGGATATAGGCAGAAGATAATAAAATAGGTTTATTGGTTGTCTGATTAAAGGGATATTTCAAAGGGATCTCTGTGTTCTGGGAATCCCCTGTCTTTTTACAGACAATTAATAAACTACATAGAGTAGAACAAATGATTAAAGCGTTAGTCAGAATGTATTGTCTGTTGCCTCAAGCTACGGGATTCCTGTTCAATGCAAAAGAACAGACAGAAAGGAAAAGATCTTGATATAAGTTAGCTTACATTGGTTAGGAGAACGGTACTACGCTAAATAGTAATGACACACAACACAGTGACAATGAATATACAGTATAAAACAGTACAAAACGTCCCTTATATGTTTATATATAAAAAAAAAAACTGTACTGAACCTATTCTTTGCAAGACACCAATCAAATGGAGAATATTACTGTTGTTTTAAACATGTTTCTTGCTACTTTTCCTTAGGGAGAACGTGGTGGAATAGGCGCTCAAGGTCCTATTACGTATATTAGAGATGCTGGAACACGAAAAGGTAAATAGATGTTTCTGACAATAACACTGAGGAAGACCATTCTTTTTAGATATTGACACTTTTGCATCACAATTGGATTGAGAAAGTATACCCATATTGGCTACAGTGTATGTGTAGACAGCATGTCATTGCTGCAGCTTACTAAACAAAATACTGATGTTGTCCACCATGCTGGAATGAAGCATATTTAACAGGTAAGTATGGCATCAGTTAAAATTAACCCCTAAACTAAACTCCCTCCACCCCACCTAACTTCTAGTTTACATCAATTAAAAAATGTTTAATTACCATTATCCCTGGAGCGGTCATGTGACCGATCCAGGGACTCTTTCTGATAATCCGGTGATGTTTCATTTCATCACTTCTGAAATGGAATGACACTATCATCCTTTCCCCTGCCCTATCCCCTGCAATACTTACCAAGCCTTCCTGTGTCCGGGGAACAGCTCCTCCCCCTCTTTCTGTCGTCTAGTAGTGGGTGGAATAGCTTAGCTAGGAAGACGGGGATAGTGGGAAGGGCTAGTAAATGGGCAGGATCACTAGTCAGTGAGAGTGGGAGGGGCTAGGTTTGGTAAGACAGGCAAGGTGGGAGGGAATAGGCTACTGAGATGGAGTGAGAGAGGAGGAGGGGCGATTTGAGTGAGAGGGAGTTAGTGCAGCAGCTTACAAAGGAAGCTGCAAACATCATGTAAACAAGCACAGAGGAAGCAGCAGAAACCAGAGACACTCAGAAATCACTCCAATAACTGCTAAAGGTATATGGGTGTACTTATTAACCCGTCTCTAGCGCTAACACACCTTTCTAAAAAAAAAAAAAAAAAAAAAAGATTTTCTGCCTGGAAAGCCCCTTTAAACCAGCCAAAGACTTTACCACACTGCCCCAGTACTGTCCATTAGCAAAAGCAAAATTATTTCTATTTTCTTATTTAACACCGTAAAAGTCTTGAAAATATTTTCTATCCTGTGTATATTGCTAGGTTTGTATGTTTTTGGCATCATGACCTGAAGATTCTGCACAAGATATGGTTGATATTTACCCATACACAGGTTTCTACTAAATATTACTGTTTCCTCCTTTCTTTGCAGAAAATCTTGATTTGTTTGGGCACATTTCAAGTTTTTTTTGTTTTTCTTTTTCATAGGATCAAGAGGAGATGTTGGCTTTCCTGGAAATCCTGGTCTTGGTGGGGAAAATGGCGACAAAGGAGATACTGGACTTCCAGGTTTAATGGGAAGACCAAGTCCATACCCTGGTAAATATGAATTATTATCATTATATTGTTTTCATAATCTTATTAAAGGGGTATTCCCATAACTCTTGTTCTGCAGCCTGAAGGCTCTGTGCTCTCTTCACTTCCTGGATTTCTCGGCAAATTGGTGGGCGGAGTTTCACTTGCTCTGCTATCTGCTGTTTGCAGTCAGTAATGAGGGATTGGTTGTAAATGCATTACCACAGTATGAAGCTGAAGTAGAAGCTGATGTAGCAGAGCTGGATTTGAGTCAGCTTGCATTACAAACAGAGGTAAAGGACTCCTTATCTCAGCCCTTATCAGCCAAATTCAATTAAACCGGCTGATAAGTGGAAAAGCTGAAGATAGACCGCACAGTAATCCCAGAGCTCTCACCTCCCCCCTCCCCTATCTGAGGAGCTCCATTGATTGTAGCCCCTCCCTCCCCCCTGAGAGCAGGCAGCTAGTCACTTGGGAAATGAGCAGATAAGCCCAGTGGCCATAGAAACGCAGTGTCAACAATGAAGTGAATAAATTAAGATAGCGGCCAAACAAAGCAGTTTTGATAAAGCAATGTACTTAGGAAAAGTCTTAAATCCACATAAACTAGCAGTATAGATAGGATGCTTTTCATGGGACAACCCCTTTAAGTCAGTGCTGCAAATTTTACCTTTTTTTTTTTTTTTTTTTTTTTTTATAGGACAACCAGGATATCCAGGCTTAAAAGGTGAAAGAGGTCAAAAGGGATATCAAGGGGATCCTGGCTTTTCTGCCTTTCAGCCGGGGTTTGATGGAGAACCTGGTGAACCTGGACAACGAGGACCTCCTGGAGAACCTGGATACCCTGGTAAATATAAATAGTTGTAGTAGTTTCTCATTTCATGTAGATAATGGTGTTAAACTCTATGAACCTAAGGCCCCACATAGTGAGCTGCAACTGAAAAATGCTGTGGAAAATACCACACAGAACTGCATCATGTTTTTTCCTATGGAGTTTTTAACAGAAAACTTTCTACCTCTATTGTACCTTTACAGAAACTGCCAGCCTTTCTGTAGGTATCAATGACAAATTTAAAAAATGCGAATTACAAAAACATAACAGTTTTGAAACGCAGCATTTCCACTGCAAGTATTTTTCTGCACTGTGTGGATCGGATTATCCAGAATCCCATCCACTTTGAAGGTACTGTAAAACGCTGCGGCCAAATCGTTCCCACTATGTAGGGCTCCGACCTGAAAAGGTCATCATTTTCAAAGGATGAGCAATAAATGTATGGTATTTTGGAACCACCTCTTGGACTGCATCAGGAAAACTGGAATCTCCTGACTTCCATTCTGCCAGGCGAGTCAGAGATCTCGCTCACCTGCTTCTTTTGCTCCCAAAATATATGTATATCCATCTCTTCATTCATTCCTGGATTTGTTTCCTAGCAGATCTTTTGTTAGAGAACAAAACTAAAACTAACTAATAAAAAATAACTTTTTACAGTACATAGTTAATTTCTTTTTCCATATTTTAATTATTTTAAAAATTGCTCTTTTTAAGTTACTTTTATTTGTATATATTTATAGGTGGACGTATTGGACGCAAGGGCTCACCTGGACTTCAGGGACAAGCTGGTCCAAATGGATTTCCTGGTCTTGCTGGCTTTAAAGGAATCAAAGGTAATTTGAAAAGAAAAACTGAAGAAAAATCTACAGTTAAAAAGTACAGATATGTGTGGTATTTCACATCTCAGCTTTCGGTGCAGTCATTACACCAATGCATCTACCCTGTGCCAGTCGCTGCACTTTAGAATACTATTTTAACTTATGTTTTCTCATCCAAAAAAATCTGTCATCAGTGTTTCTCTCCCTTCCGCAACCCGGTGGAGGAGACCGAAGGATGTGACTAGTAGTGGTGTTGGCTGTGCTACCTGCAAGGCCGAGCACACTCCACATGCATCACAGTCCCACTCCAGAGCCGGACACAGTCGAGGGGGGTCCTGCAGCACTTTTAGATGGTGGTGGTCGTAGCAGTGATTTCCCCAGGGCACTTCTAGTTGGGAGAGGGCAACTCTCCTCTCTGAGCCAGTGTGATGGTGTCCAGAAGGGCCCTGATGGTGAAGCAGACATGACTCAGGAGTCCAGGTTTCAGTGAAAACGGGATAACTGTTTATTAACTGGAACAAACGGTAAATCAGCAGCTTGCTGATGGGGGTAGTAGTTGCAGTTCAATCCCCCTGCCTTGGTCATAGGAGGCTGTCCAGGGGTGTTACAGTCTCTCTAATATTAGTCCTCCACTACTCCTCCCATGCCACTCCCAATGGAAGATGATGGAGGTTGTAGCTGGGCAAGGAGTCCTGACAGGGATCTGGTTACCTGGATACTAGGCCAGAACGAATTACTCCTGTCAGGATACTCCGTTGCTCCTCCTGGCATGGCTGGCAAATGTCTCTCAGAGATACACAATTGATTTCCCTGACTCACGGCTGTCTCTGGATGAGCCTGGGGCATGAAGAAGTCCTCCTACAGGCTGTACTGGCAGCCGTTAGAGTCCAGTCTGGGTCTTCCCTCTACACAGCTCAGTCTGCTCCACCTGAGATGTGCAGGGTGGCTGCTATCTCTAGACTGACCTGTAATGGTCGCAGGAAAGACTATAGTCTTTCCATATCCCCGCCCAGTGGCCTGTGATTGGCCAGGGCTGAACCAAGACACTGGTTTCAAACTGCAAGGGGGGCGAAATAACAGGGAAAACTGCATAACAATCACATTTAACATAGAACATATAAGACAAGACATACCAACATAACCTGGAGGCACAATAGACAAACACGGAAATAGCAGCTACTCCAGGATGCTGCATCCCTATATTCACATCATCTTTATCTACCACCTTAAATTTTTAAGTGCTGGGTCTATCAGTGCTTGTTTGCAGTCCCTTAGGCGACATTCACACGACAGTGAATAATGGCTGCATGCCATCCATTTTTTAAATAAATGTCACATAGCAATATTGATTTCAGATTGTTTTAAACGTCTCTCAAAAAACTGACAGATACAAAAACAGAAATTTTGTAATTACACACTTAGCCTGTCATGAGTTTTACAAAGGTTATGTGATGGTCATTCAGAAAATGGCCATCACATGGCCATTTTTCACTTGACTAAGACCAAAAAAGGAACATGTCCAGTTTTTATGGACTGTAAGATCCATGATAATAGAATGGTCATTGTTCCTCCAACAGTTTAGCTGTATTAATCCACACCCACACAGGCAGGCCTATCACATTTCCCAACCTGCCTTAATTTTACCTCTCTTTAAATTACTCATGAGAAATAGATTCCTTCATTCAACAGTACCTCCCATTCCTTGCACCTTAAAGCGTAACTAAACTTTTAGAGAACTTTTGATTATTTTGCACTATTTATGTGATTAAAGGGGCTCTATCAGCAAAATTATGCTGTATGAGCCCCACATATGTGTGAATAGCCTTTAAAAAGGCTATTCAGGCACCGCTAATCCTACTTTAAACCCCCCCACCGTTTTTAAAATAAAACTATAAAAACATATATGTAAATCATACCTTAGCGTGCACGCTCGGCAGTGATTCACGATCTGACATCATCTTCTGGCACACTTTCTTCTTCTTTCGGCGATGCCCTCCGTTCCCGGCTTCATCGTCATCTTCTTCCGGTGGTTCAAATCCAATTGGATCAAATCCACGGCACCGGATTTCAACCAATCGGATTTGAACCGCCAGAAGAAGACAATGATGAAGCCGGGGAAGAGCCAGGAAGGGAGGGCGTCGCCGAAAGAAGAAGAAAGAAGAGGAAGGCGTGCCAGAAGATAACGTCAGATCGTGAATCACTGCCCAGTGTGCACGCTAAGGTATGATTCACATCTTTGTTTTTATTGTTTTATTTTAAAATGGCTGGGAGGTTTAACATAACATTAGCGGTGCCTGAATAGCCTTTTTAAAGGCTGTTCACGCATATGTGGGGCTCATACAGCATAATTTTGCTGATAGAGCCCATTTAATACAGTTTGTAATATACTTTGTTAACAAATTTTGGATCCTTTCTGTGAAATCCTGCATTTTTGTCACTCTTTCCCTTGTTTCTGTATTGAGAGCTGGTCCTGCCCCTCAATAAATGTTACTGTGTATGGCGAAGGGGCTGTATAGTAGAGAAAATGAGAGGAGGGTCACTTCAAACAGTTATATCTCAGAGATTATAAAATGTATAAATTTGCTTTTTGTGTCATTTGAAAGAGGAGAAACTGGTAGGGATTATGATATTTCTATGAAGCTGTATAATATATGATATAAAAATCCCAATCCCAACTGTTTTCAACCAGTAATATTTCTGTAAATAATTTAGATAGCACGTAGTGTCATATGAAAGAAAAGAATCTCCTCTTCCTTATGACAAATAAAGTAAGTGTGTACATTTTATAATGTGTGAGATATAACTGTTAGAGGTAACCCTCCCCTCATTTTCTCTACCACTTACACAGCCCATAGTCCCATACACTGTAACATTTAGTGAGCTCTCAATGCAGAAACAAGGGAAAGGGTGACAACATGCAGGATTTCAAAGAAAGGATCCAAAATTTAATTAAATAAAAATAATGTAATAAATGTAATAAAGTATATTACAAAATTTATTAATGACACAGATACTGTCAGAAAATCAAAAGTTTCCTGAAAGTTTAGTTATGCCTTAAAGCATGCAGCTGGTTCATGTAGCCTTATGTGCGATATTCTGATATTATGGGGGGGGGGTTTCTGGACCATTGTACAAAACAAGCACTTTTATCTCTGTGTCAACCCAATGTCATCATAAATTGTAGACTATTAGGCTAAACCCACATCTGCACTAGGCTTTCCGTTGTTTGGGGAACCCCAACAACGGAGATCCCAGAACAGATGTGAACCTAGCCTAAGACCGGCCAACCAGTGGTTACATGTCAACACTGGTAGATCCCATAGACTATAATGGGATCCATCGGGTGTCTGCCGTTTTACAGGACTTTTCTCTCCGCCGATTCCTGGCAGTTTCTGCAATGGAGTCGACTCCGGTGCAAATGTGAACTTAGCTGTAATGTGTGATTTTGGGTGTACGTAAATTGTAAAGTGTTGTGGATTTACAGGGGATCAAGGTGAATGTAGGTGCTCTGCTGGTGATGAGGCTTCACGAGGGCCTGCTGGACGGCCTGGACCTGTAGGATTTTCAGGCTCTCCTGGTGAACCTGGTCATAAAGGAGTAAAAGGAGATAGAGGAGTTCCCGGTTTGCCTGGTGCACCTGGTATAGAGGTGAGACTTGCTTTTGGTTATACTCTGTTGTGTCAAAAGAAAATAGTAAAATCAAGCCCAGGTTAGTCTATCATTATTAATTTTCACTATATGTATTATATATGGATTATATTTAATTAGGGTTTACAGGTATTTTAGGCTTGGTTTAACAACACATTTTTGCACACTGTTAAAAGGTATGCATGCTGTTTTTTTAGACTAGAAGTCAATGGCAAAAGGTGCAACAAGTTAGACATCCTGTTGCTTCCTATTTTAATAGTTCTGTGTGAAGTTTAGTGAGTATACAAAAATATAAACATGCTTAATTTATTATTTCACCAATGTTTTTTAAAGGGACTTCCAGGACTCAGTGGTCTTCCTGGGCCTGATGGAGAGAAGGGCGACATGGTGTTTGCTACAGAGAAAGGTATACACTTACTGTGCATGTCCATGATGATTCTTTATACAACAGTGAATAATTCTAAGATAAGATGGGTAGTGGAGAAATGTTAATAATATGATGCTGATACATCATTAGTGCATATATTACAAAAATATTACATTTAAGTAAAGTGCTTTCTGTGCAACCATATGTTGAATTTTAAGTGTTTACAAGCGTGGTTTCCTAGGTGTCTGACATTTTCCAGGTATTAGTATTATATACAGTATCTCATACTAGCCTCTTCCACCTAACTGTATTATGTGGCTCCATATAACCTTTAAAGGGTTATATGTTATATATCATCGGGAAAAGTCATTTTTAGCTAAGCACATACTTGCATGGCCTTTAGAAAGGCTATTCCACACCTACCTTTTGTTTGTAAACTGCCTCAGTAGTTTTTTAATAAGTCAGTTTTTTTTTTTATTCATATGCTAATTAGCCTTCTCCATTCACCGGAAGTGTCTGTGTGCACCCTCTCTGCTATTCTCTATGTGTATGTACAGCAGAGGCTGCTGTGCTGGTGACTCATCTCTTTGCTCTCATACATGTAGAGAATAACAGAGACACAGAGACTCTTCTGGAGTGCACGGAGAAGGCTAATTAGCATATGGATAAAAACGGACTTATTCAAAAACTACTGAGGTGATTTACATACAAAAGGTATGTATGGAATAACCTTTCTAAAGGCCATGCAAGTGATAGAGCCCCTTTATCTGCACTGTTGTCCAATTTCATATAGTCTTGTTTTTTTTTACTAAATAAAAATAATGGGATGTTCATTCAGATGCTGTCTTAACCACTTCCGGACCGCCCATAGACTATATACGTCCGGGAAGTGGTTGCCTAGTTCTGACAGGACGTACCTGTACGTCCAGTCAGAACACAGCAGCTGCACAGAGATCGTGCAGCTGCTTTCAATAGGAGCCGGCTGTAACTTCAGCCAGAGCTCCCAGAGAGAAGACAGGGCAGATTTATTACCTCCCCTGCCTTCTCGATCGCTGTGTATACAGCGCTCAATGAGCGCTGTATACACAGCTATGGACGCTGCCATAATTCAGCTGCCCTCTGACCCGGCGGACACGTGATCCGCCGGGAGCAGAGTCTTACAAGAGCTGCTGGGTCCTACAGGACCCCAGATCAGCTCAGTAAGCTGTGTATACAGTGTGCAGGAGGCTGGATTTCTCCTGCAACTGGGGTTAAATGTACCAGCCCCAGTTATAGGAGAAATCAGCCTCCAGTACAAAAAAATAAGTGATCAGATGTCCCCAAAGGTCTCTTATCACCTTATGGGGACACAATCTGGAAAAAAAAATAATAAAAATATGATAAAAAAGTTTGAAAAAAATGTAAATAAAATAATAATAAAAAATAAATAAATAATACGCTAATAAAACGTCGTTATTAAAGGTTATAGCCCCACCCCCAACAACACCATACAAAATAAAAATTACCATAACGGAGAGGAAAAACTATATTATAAAGTTTTTCAGTGACACTTTGTGTTATTAAATTTAAAAAAATAAATTAATTGAAAACCAGACACAATTTCCCTCCTATTTTGTTTATATTTTCCTGGATATAAAAAAAATTAAAACACATTCGAAAATAAAGATAACATAAAAATAAAGTCCTATGTGTCCCCGAAAAAAGATGCAAAAATTAATTGACTGAGACATACGGGAAAAATGTTACAGACCTCAAAACCGCACATGCAAAATAAACCTAAAATGTGTCTGGTCCTGGACCACAAATTGGCCCGGTACTGAAGTGGTTAAGGAGGTATTCTTCAAAAAAAACATAGGCAAAAAAATGAATTTTTTTCCGCTTGCCAGTAATGTATTATATTTTCCTCTGCTGTAGCTTGTAACGTAGAGGTGGTCAGCACCTTTTACTCTATAAAGATCAGGTACAGAGTACATAGGGACAGAGTTGAATTTAAATATTTGGTGCAACTCTGCATGCTGGTGCAATCTGGAAGTGGGTAAATACAGTATCTAGGTCAATGCAACAATAAATTGTCTCAATAGGCTCAAGGGTTTATTACATAAAGTCTATTAGCACTATGTATCACAATCCAAGAGCAAAAGTACAGTATAGTAGAGGTAATAGCATGACAGGTGACAGAAGTTCATGTTATCCTTCCCATGCGGTCACTTATAATTTATTCAGAGAGGAGGATCTATTCTCATTCTCCTCTCTGCATTATATCAGCTTATCTGCCCCACCACCCTCCTTCTTCACACCTTTGGGAGATTATGGCTGAGGCTTGCAGGGAACACTTTAATTCCCAATATCTCAGGCTCTATATGGGCTATCTACATGAACCTGGAGCCATTTTAAAAAGGATCATTGATATGAGAGGAAATTTTATATACCATTACAAAGTTGGCAGTACTTAGTCTTGTACTGTGAATGGGGGCTTTGTCCATTGCACCAAGTGAGTGTTGTCAAGGTATGTACTGTAGGTAAGTTTGCTTAAAGTAACAATAAACACTTCATATTCCTTAAGGTGCAAAGGGTGCCCCAGGAAACCCTGGTTTACCTGGCTTACCAGGATATGAAGGAGCTCCAGGAAAAGATGGATCCTATGGAATTCCTGGCGTCCCAGGTCTCCCTGTGAGTAGACCAACAAAAGTTAATAAACAAACAAAAGCAAACACATGATAGGATACCAGAATTATTCCTAGACTATAGAGATGAATATGTGGCTGCAATATCAAGTGTAATTTATTGAAACCTTGCTTATGCAATAAATGTGCATATATACAGTATGTATACAGTGACCAATAAAATGATTTCTGCATTTAAAAAAAACACTATTGAATATCCATTTCCCATGAGGACACACAAGGTCAAAAGAGAAGATCAAGAGGCATTGCAAGCATTTGGGAGTGATATATTACCTAATCAGATACGCAGAAGAGCACAATGCTGCATGGACCGAAGAAGTGAGGCAGGGCCATTTTAACAGATTGGTGGTGCCAGTGTAAAGGTTTCATAAGTGGGCCCCCCACCCCATCACCACCCGCTATCGTACCCATCTGAAAGCTTCCAGTGGTTGAAAATGTGTTATCTGACTGATAGAACTTTTCCATCTGTCAAAAATGTTTTATACATCCCCTTACAGTTGTCCCCACAATTTAATGTCCAAAAAGAAAGATAAAAAAAACACTAATACTCCCCTCCCCTCACTGCCCTGCTGTCTCAGTCCAGAGTCTTCAGGGAGCTGCAGGCATGATGTTAGTGATGTAAGTCATCACATCGTGCCTGCAGCTCCAGGGGAAAACAGGGTACATGGTGAAGCAGGGAGCGGATGTTTTCCTACTTCATCATTGTATGCAACTGAGGCAGCCTGGAAGGACAGCATATGCTGTACTGTAGAGCCCCTGTACTGTACTGTAGAGCCCAGTGCAGTGGCCCTGGACGGAACGATTGACACAAATCAGACTCTTTAGCATGGAGGGAATTTGCACACGGGAGAGTGGAGGAAGGAGGGGTACACTGACAGAGCAGGCAGGTGATTCATGGGAAATGTAGTTTCTCTACAGATTCACTGCATGCAAATAACAGTGATACAAGGATCTGCAAGTGAAATAAAGCTAAGCAAAGGGTGCACAATGGAACAGTGAGTATATAGCACTGCTGTAGTTGCATTTTGCAGATAATGTTTGGAAGTTACATAACCCTTTTAAATACCTTGTATTTTGTATTATCACTACCATTTTCTTTATAATTTGTGTGCAACTGTGTAGAGCATTGAGATGTTTAGAATATTCATACAATCTTGTAACACTTGTCTCTTATAGGGTGATGCTGCCAAAGGACCAATTGGTGACCCTGGATTTTCAGGACCTCCAGGTCCTGAGGGAGCCAGAGGTGAGACTGGCCTTCCAGGTATAGGATTTCCAGGCCCTAAAGGCATACGTGGCCTTCCAGGCCCTCCTGGGCTGAATGGATTGCCAGGAATTCCAGGAATGCCAGGTTTACCAGGTATGAATTGCAAGTGCTATTTTTCATTGATTCTGTATTGGTCCTTTACTTTCATTTCCTTGAATGTATGATAAAATAAGTTTTAGGCCAATAGATTTGTTTGCATCACACAGGGGGATTTTCTGAGATAAGGGTTGGTTCACACTAGCGCTTGTATTCCGTCCGCATGGAGACCCCCCCGGATGGAATGCAATCGCAATTGCAAGCGATGCGCTTGCAAAGCACATGGAGCCCATAGACTATAATGGGCTCCGTGTGCTTGCCGCGCACTGCCCGCACGAATGAATTGTGCGGCCAGTGCGCGGCAAGCACACGGAGCCCATTATAGTCTATGGGCTCCGTGTGCTTAACTGCACAGCACTTTCATTAGTGTTGGTATTCCGTTCGGGGGGGTCTTCATGTTGACTCCTCGCGGACAGAGGACGAACGCTAATGTTAACTGGGCATAAGTGGGAAAATGTTATTATGTAATGAAAACTAGGGAATAACATTAGTCATGACAGAGAAACTAAATAACATAGGCTTCTTAGTTTTTAACTGCTTGAGTCCTGATTAACCTAGTAATGTAACATATCTAGGTTGTGGATAAAGTCAATGCAAAGCAGCGGGTCCTAGCTTAAAAAAAAAAAAAAAAAAAAATACTTTTATTATAACAATTAAATAGGTTAGAAACCAGACAGCCCGGTCTCCGTTCTGCAGGTTTCCATTTCATGCACAAAACAGAGGCAGGAGACAGAAACCTGCAGGACTCTTTCATACCCATTCATTTGAATGGGTTTGAAAGATGTCCAGCCGTAAGCGGTGGTGAGCGTTTTATGCTCTCCGCTGCGAAACCGTTTTTTTAAAAGTCGGACATGCAGTACTCTGTGTCCGGTTTTAAAAAAACGGTTTCGCGGCGGAGAGCATAAAACGCTCACCGGCGCTCATGGCCGGATCCGATCTGACAGGTTTACGACTTCTGCATGCAGAAGACAAAAACCACAGAACAGAGACCCTAATGCTAGTGTGAACCTAGCATCACCTTAGTAATAACATACTACATACAAGCCCTTATCTTCAAATTTTGAGAAAGGTGTTTCCACATTTTGACGCATAGCAGTTTCTTTATCTTGTCCATATGCTATTGGCAAGATGGGCATATGTCCAGAAAATTTGGCAAAACAAGAAGGAAAATTACTTGTGCCAACTTACAATAAATAAATAACAAAAGGGCATGCTTTTTTTTTTTTTAGCAAGGTACATTCTGATCAATAGAATTTTGGATGATTTGCCAGATTTGCTGTGTTGTCTGTCCTTACAATACAACCCATTATTCTCCTAAAAACCTCACAATTAATTGTCAGATTGATTAATCCAACGTCTTACCGGCTGATAAGAAGAAAACGGATTACCAAAGACCAAAATTCTGATAAAGTGAAAAATATGTTCATCTGTAAGCAGGGCATTGTAACCAGTGGTAGCAATAGCATTGTTATTTAGCCACTTGTCAAAGAAAAACACACTACTATGTTCACACAGATTTATGAAACTGTCGCATAATTGTTAAATTGTTGCAATTCCCTCTCCACTTCCTACTACAGAATTGTTGCATTGGTGCATTTTTTACATCAAGTAGAATATGCTTGCACAAACATTATGTGAATTATTTTTAAGAACTCATCACTGAATTAGGTATCTAATCCATGTCCATATTTCAGATCACATTAAAAAAGAATATATATTAGTTGCAAAACAATGAATAGAGCAAGCAATTAATAAATTAGGAACTTTAGTCATTGGAGTCAAGTTAAACCTTGATCCATTTTTTGGGCTATCTATCAAATTTATTCTGCACCATAACACCCGCAGTATACACGAAGTAACCACCGTGAAATATTGCTGTTCTTATGCCTTTTATTTTAATTATTTTTAGTGATAGGTTAGGGCAAATCCATATATTTCAGCGTGGCCCACTCTGCCCATCTCTATAAAGTTGGATGATCTGGTGTTTTTCCTCTTTTCCTCCCATGTCTCACATTTTAATGTCCTCCTTCCAAGAGTACTCGCAGCTCTTTAATTTTAAGATCAACTTCTTAAAGTCAGAGGCTAGAGATGAGCGAACACTGTTCGATCAAATACATATTCAATCGAATATCAGCCCGTTCGAGGTATTCGATTCCAATCGAATACCACGAGGCAAGCACACTAGAAATTCGTATCCCCTCCCACCTTCCCTGGCGCTTTTTTTGCACCAATAACTGCGCAGGGGAGGTGGGACAAGAACTACGACAACAGAGACATTGAAAAAAAAATCGGAAAAAGTAATTGGCTGGCTAAATCAGATGACCTCCAATTTATACGAATGGTGGATTTAACATTCGGTTAATTTGAGACTGTGAACTATGTGACTGTGAGACAGGGACAGATCTACAGGCAGGGTTAGCTAGGGATTACCTTTATTTAGGTGGGAATGTTACTCAAACAGCTCTTTGGGGATCTATCTGGTCGGGATGCCTGTCAGCTTGCGATATGCGTGAGCTGACTTTTTCCCATAGGAAGGCATTGACCAGCGTTGATTGGCCGAATGCCATACAGAGTACAGCATTCGGCCAATCAACGCTGATTGTCTGTGAGGAGGCAGAGTCTAAGATCGGACCAGAATGGAGACTGCTGTGGACCGATCATAGACTCCGCCTCCTCCAGCAGAACCAGCGTTGATTGGCCGAATGCTGTACTCTGTATGGCATTCGGCCAATCAACGCTGGTCAATGCATTCCTATGCCTACATGTAGCAGTGCTGGCCGTGTGCTCAGCTCGGAAACTCCGGAGATGCAGCCAAGCTGAGCGCACAGCCAGCACGGCTATTGGTTTGAATTTCAACACTCTGGTGAATATCAGACGCTCCTGGGCTCTGGACCTTCCTCCTAGACCTGTGAACTGCATTCTGTTTGTGATTGTCACAGGCAGATGCAACTTTCCTTTTGCCGTTTTGTTGACTTGTGCTCTCCCGCAACGGATTTACAGTCCACCAAGCATGGACCCTGTAGTCAGTTTGTCTTTTGCCCACCCCCTCTATTTGCACTACCTTAAAGGGATTGTCCCATCTCAAGGATCCTATCTATACTGGTAACTTATGTAAATTGAAGCCTTTTTCTAAAGCTATTGCTTTAGAAGTTCTGTTTTGTTTCCCTGGTATGTGAATTTATTCCTCTCATTCTTTACACTGCTTTGCTATTACCACGGACCTTGGAGATAGGATAAGTGATGTCACTTACTCAGTGCCGCCAGGACAATCTGTTCAGCTAATTGCATTTTGCTGATAAAGCCTGGTCTGTTATCTCACCTTGTAAACACACAGATAACACAGAGTCCGTTCTATACAAGAATCTGCAGACTATCTGAACTGCAGAAGTTCTGTGTGTCCTGTAAATAAAGAGATACAGGAAGTAAGAAGCAGACACTACATACAGCCTGGCTGAAAGGCTGAGATGGGAGAACCTCTTTAATTATCCTCCCTCCTCCCCCCTTTTTTTCCCTTCTTTTTCCCTTTTTTTCTCCTTCTATTCCTCCCACCTTAGTGCTTCTCCTCTTTTTCTTCTGCCTTTTCCATTTCTTCTCCATTCTTCTTCTGCCCTTCAGCACCTTCCATAGTCGGACCGTCCTGGGACCTTCTGACGGTCCCAAACCATTTTGTTGGTATTGTTTGTATATTTGTGTATCCGTGTGTGTGTGTGTGTGTGTGTGTGTTTCTTTGTGTTTTATTTCAGACCCTGTTGTATTGTTAAAAATTTGCAATAAAAATTTGAAATGAAAAAAAAATAAAGGGTTATAAAGATTATAAGAATTATTTGTTCACTTTTCACCAGCAACATTAAAATGGCTTGTATTTAATATTACAGGTGATTGCTTTAAGGAGTCTCGAGATGGGCAAACAGGTAAGCTAGTGTACATTGATGAGTGAGCAGAATCATAAAAGTATAAAGATTAGAAGCTCTGACCCTGTCCAACCTTCTTAGAATATGTGATTTATCAATTTTTTGCTACCATTTTATGATAAGTGGGAGCCCAACCTGTGGGAAACCCTATCCATCTTGGAAGGGAAATATAGCAAGTGGCAAAAAGAACTGTCGTGCAGAAAATTTTAAATGGGGATGTAGTGCTGCGGCTGTTTCATTCTGAAGATCTGTGAGGGTCCCAGAGATCAGACCCCCAGCAATCACATAATTATGGCATGTCATAGTGAAATGTCTGTATCTTATTAGTTAAAAATATTTGCAAAAAATAACAGTAGCTCCGTATTTACAGATAATGGATGTACTTTAATGCCACCACCTGCACCAGCAGGAGCTGTAGGACCACCCGGATTACCAGGATTCAATGGTAGGAACATTACTTTACCTATGTATTTATGTATAACATGTTTTAAACAAAAATTCTACCCCCATTTCTCTCTAAGATATTGATTTTACCCAGCCTTTTAAATATCACCCCATAGAGGATTGTGTACAAGAACTATAACATCTCTAGGAACTTTAAAATGCTATTGCATGCTTTACTTTCCATACACTTTTAACAGTTTATGTTGTGTAAGTTCGGTTGGTGACTGCGCAGTAAAATCTGATTCAGTGTGATATATATATTTGTCATATATGTGTTTTATTTCTATGACATTAGGTATCAGAGGCTTAAAAGGTCAGCAGGGACCAAGTGGTCTAGATGGCATGAAAGGTTTTAAAGGAAACAGAGGTGATCCTGGACCTGATAGCTTTCCAGGGCCACAAGGTAATATTATTTTGTTACTGTAGAGTGTTATATACGTGAACTTGTTTGCATTGCTTCTTTTTTAGCTAGTTGATTCTTTTCTCATCGCCTATGTGCATTTTTCTGATTTAGAGTCCAAAGTCTTGTGCATCAATGTAAATTTAACATGCTGGCTACTTGTAACTTAGTAGTTATCTGCATACAGTATTACATAGAGCTATGATAACACAGTGTGCACTAAGCTCCTGTCTAGCTGTTACTGCAGGAAACCATTGTGTTATCTTTTAATATCAAGACTAGCACCAAGTTACAAGAACGTGATCTGCTGTCTAGTTTTTCCAGTGTATAGAAATGACTAAAAATGTTATGCTTAAATTGCATAGTGGTCTGTATGCTTTTTACAATGCAACAATTGCCCTTCATTCATAGGGAAACCAAAGCAAATTAACAACTACTGTGCCTTCATAGCAATGTCAGCCTCCATATGCCTTAAATGGCCATAACAGCTACAGTGCCACCATAATAAAGTCCATTATCCAGTAGTCCCCACATAGCACTTCCATACTCATGCAATGTTTTCCTGCATCTGGGGTCAACAAGAAGTTTCTACTAATTCTCATCAGCATTATTTTTAATAGGTTTCCATAGCACTGCAATAACTGCTTTCATGTACTAAGAATTTTCTTGTAAATATAGTTGTATCACTACCTTTTCTTTCTTTTGCAGGATTTCCAGGGATAAGAGGAAACCGTGGTATTCCTGGATTACCAGGATTGCCTGGATTACCTGGCCTAGAGGGTAATCCAGGAGTAAGAGGATTTGATGGTCAGAAAGGTGGTCCAGGTGATGTTTTGGGCGCACCTTCGGGAACTCAAGGAGATTTTGGATTTCCTGGTTTCCCAGGTCCAAAAGGCAAGCAAGGCGAAGGAGGTTTCCCAGGACGACAAGGTATATCATCCTTCGTTCATATCATTTTAAATAACAAACATTTCTCCAAAATGTTACATAACCACCCCAGTTTTGTATCTTACTGGTTTACAACTAAATATTTGTTCTATAGAAAATTCAATGGATAGTAACAATCAAGGATACAGATACACCAGTAATTTTTGTAAAATACACCAACTTTACTAAATATTACACAAATACAGCAAAAGAATAACAAGATTTTCAAGTGATAAATAAATGAATTGGTAAAATAAGAAGCAAGCATAGAGAATATAAGAATTTCATTAGTGTCAGTCTCTCTTGGCGGAGCTTATTATCAATGTGCTTGCCAACGCCCCAAGATATCAAGGCAAATCAAACATAGTAGCAAACCAGCAGTTGTCTATGTCAAAAGAACTATTAAGATGCGCACAGATTGTATATACACTTAGATCCCCATGTAGATTGGCATAGGCTTTTCTAGAAACAAAGAAGTGATATTGCACTTGACTCTTAATATCCCAGAAGAATAATTACACCAAAAGTTCCTGTAGCCTCCAAGAGATCAATTAGTCTGTTGGACATCCAGAAATCTGACACTTATTTCCTATAATGTGAATAGGAGGTAAGTATCCTTATAGGGACAACCCCCTTAATGTTCATGACCTATTTCTGACTACCACTGATCTGCAATTTAAGGGGTAGCAGCATTCCTGTGGCCATTATTCATTTCTAGACACCATACATTGTGTGCCTCTTTTTTGCTGCTCATTCTCATTCACTTGTCTGATTGACAGATGGACATGACATCACAATCTTAATAGGCAGTGGTGGGATTATATCATGGCCCAAGAGGAGCGCTGGCATTCAGACTCCAAACAATGTTATAATGATTGTTTATTCTCACAATAGTCATCAATATTACATTTGTAACTACATTATACATTTCTGTTCCCAATATGAGATACTATACTGTTTTCTTTAGGCATTAATGGTATACCTGGGACCCCAGGACAGAAAGGTTATCAAGGTGATGCTGGAATTCCTGGTGTTCCAGGCTTACCAGGACCATCTGGTAATGGAGGATTTCCGGGAATGCAGGGAAAACAGGGACCAGCAGGAACAGTCGGATTCCCTGGACTTCCAGGTGAGATTACTTTATTTTATATATTACAGATCAATTTCTTCACATATAAAAGGAGATTATACCAAAGATATATTACAAATTATGCCAAAATTGAGATTATAGTGACCACTAAATGTACATCATTATGTGTTTTCACACCTTCTGTACCCACCTTCAGAGGTCTACTATGTGCCCACTGTTTCCAGGCAGTGTCACTGTAACTGAGATACTGTATCTACTATTTCTCAGCAGTGTCCCTTCAAGCACATAGCCAGAAATGTAATAGCAGAATAAGGTTAATGGTATTGGCAAGGCTGATGGTGAGTATTTTGAGCAGGATCATTACCAATGGTTGAAGATGACATAATGCAGTGGTAGTGCATGTGGTTTTTATGTAATTAGGAGTGACTAGAAGTACAACTTCAGACATAGAGGAAGGTGAAGACCTAGATTTAAAGGGAAACCTAATACACTGAGAATGTGCTTGACAGTAGCTGAATATCATTGCCTGTGTTACTTCTATGTTATTTCATTTTAAACAGCAGTGTTTTAAATTAAATAAATATAAATATATGTTAAATTAATTTTTTTCAAAACCAAATGTACATCAGTCTGCTCAGCTCTGCCTGCTCTATAGCACATTGCGTCCAGGTTGCACTGTATTTCATGGTGACATATTTTGTTTAAAGGTCCGTTCGAAGTTGGTGTAAAGTCAGTGCTTCAGATTGCATGTATAGTTCAGCAGGTAGACACTAAGCCTGAATAAACCCCATTAACAGGCCTATTAACATTTGCCAATTATCTCCATGATTTACTTGATTCTGAGCTGTACTAAAATTGACCATTGTTAAAAAAGGTGAAAAATAAAATAATCTAATAAAAAAAACTATTATTGTTGATATGATAAATACATTTAATGCCTCTCATTGACCTTTATACCTGCTGCTTATTGTTGCTCAGAGCACAACTAGGTCCCGATGTTCAGTACTGTGGACTGTACTTCACAAGAGTCTTGTGTTCTATTGGGAAATACAGGGCACTCTATGATGTAGCAGAGTCTGTAATCTCTATACATTTCATATTTATATCCAGGGCTGCTTTAACCATAGGGCCAACCGTGATATCAGGGGCTCCCTCAACCATTCCGGATCAAGCAGGACAGTTCAGCATATAGGGTGCTGTCCCACTGTTCTGGGGGGGGGGGGGGGGCAAGCAGTGATTTCAACTCTATCAGTTGAACACAATAGAGCTGATAGCTCGGTGCTTCAATATTGAACCTTCAGCTGATGTTGTCTGTGGGAGAGAGAAGCTATGAGTGCCAAGCCACAGACATCATTACAGCCTGAGCATTCAGGTCTTTGGGATCAAAGTTAGCTAGTATACTTTGGTTTTGTTTTTTTGTGTGTAACATTGGTTGAGGGGAATGGAGGGCTTATATTGGACTACTTAAGGGGAAATCAAATTATGTGGAAGGGGCCCACTTGCAAAAAGTTTGAAGCACGGTCCCCTATTGTATCAAAACGGCTCTAGCCACAATCCCAAATAATATTAAAAACAATTTTTACAATTTATCACCATACAGCTGTAAATAATACTGTTACCATATCATACATGTATAATACTGCCGTACTGTAACTGAAAAATGCCACCATACTATGACTTGATAACAGACCTATACTGTAACTGTTTAACAACATATACCTTGACTAAATAACACCAACATGCAGTGTCTGGATTATTCCACCATACCATACTATGATAGAATAACATCCCCATACAGAAACTAGTTAACAATATCATATCCAATACTCAGGCCACACTCCTTCTTTACCTGGACACCCCACCTATTTTCAGTTCATAAAATCCCCCTTTATATTCCCAACAGTATAGTATTCCCTTTGCTGGCCTCCATACAATACAATGCTCCATTTATTGACCCCACAGTATATGGCACTCTTAACTGTATATTACACACCCACACACTATATTACTCAATTTATGTTACATTGTCTCCTTTTAAGGCCCCTACACAGTACATTGTTCCCTTTTAAAGCTCAACATTAGGCTGTTACCTGTTGGAATATTTGATCTTGTAAAAGTGGGTATTCACTCACCCACCCCTCTGCTTTGCTGCTGTTTTAGGCTGCCTACATTTTGGCCTCCAGGGGGCACTGTACATGTCTGGATGCTGGACAACAAGACCATAACACACTCCACCCTATGGGGCCCCTTTGATCTCTGGGGCCCTACACAATAGCTTCTTTCTATACATTGACTAAATAATACCTTCATAGTGTTGCAAATCCCCGCATAATTGCTTATTCTTCTGAATAAACCCTTGGGAAAACCTGCAGCATAAACTGACATACCACAGTTTAGTTTAAGCTACAGTATTTTTTTTCCAGCAGAGTGTGGATGACATTTCTTAAAATATTCCATGCAAGTGTGTGTCAGCAAATCTACAGAATACAAGTCTTTTGTGAACCTATCCTTGGTGTTTAAACGTGCAGCATTTGGCCTTAACCTAAAAGTGTAATACTGAGTCAACTTTTTAGGCATTACAGATTTTCTTTGCACTGTACCATATGGGAGGATGTAATAGCAGAGCGTAAACAATTAGTCCATAAGAGTAGGTCACTTATTTTATAGATTCATCAGAGCAGAATCATCTGAAGTGACAAGTAGTGACTGTGAGCTCTGTGCTTTCTGGTTGGTGCAGGATCAGATTTCTCCTCTGCAGACAGCAGTGACCAGAGAGCAGACAGACAATTACTAAATCTCTGCTTATGGGAAAAAAATATGCAAATCTGTTTTCCAAGCTGTAAATAGGAAAACAGTGCCTCTGTTTGCTGCCCTCTAGGGGTAGTCCTCTTAAACTTCATGCATGGCTTTTTCAACAAGCCTATTGTTTATGCCAGGTTTTCCCAAACCAATAAATCTATTCCAAAAGGAACAGAATCCCAGCTGTGGACATCCCCAGAACTAATTCTCTGCTTGTGAGATGTCATGGTTCTGCCTCCTTTCTTGTCTAAGAGGCATAAGAAGTTCTTTTGCTCAACTTCTGTTGTGCTACAATCTAAAACTAAAGCAGACACGAGTCATGATGAGGACATCAAAGATCACTGCTTTACTTAAAGGGGTATTCCCATGACACTTGTTCACTAACCTGCAGGCTCTTGTGCTCTCTTCACTTCCTGCTTTACTCGGTACATAGGTGGGCGGGGTTTCACTTGCACGGGATTGGTTGTAAATGAATTACCACAGTTTGAAGCTGATGTAGCAGAGCTGGATTTGAGTCAGTTTGCATTACATACAGAGGTAATGGACTACCTATCTCAGCCCTTATCAGCCAAATTCAATTAAACCAACTGATAAGAGCTCAGAAATCCTATCTCTCGCCTATCAGACACAAACAGCTCAGAGCTGCTCCCAGCCCCTCCCTCCTCCCCTGAGAGCAGGCAGCTACATCACTTGACAAATGAGCAGATAATCCCAAAGGCCATAGAAACAGAGTGTAAACAATGAAGTGAATAAATTAAGATAGCGGCCAAACAAAGCAGTTTTGATAAAGCAATGCATTTAGGAAAAGGTTTATATCCACATAAACTAGCAGTATAGATAGGATCCTTGTGATGGGACAACCCCTTTAAGTGCCACACTTTAGCTAGACTGAATTCAAAGGAAAAGAGGAAAGTGCAATGCACAGTAAAGCCATCCCTTCCCTATACCCCAAATTGTCTGTAATATTAAACAGCCTTCACCCTCCCTTCTTTTCCCCATTCCCCAGGATCATGGTATGAAAGACTCAAAATTACTTTTCAATTCATAAACACGTGAGAGCTGTAGGAGCAATTACATGTACCGTACATTCTCTACCTTATGACTAGTGTCCATTATTGTTAGACATAAAATCCATACTGCTTTTTAGCAATATAATGCAGTGTAAGTTTTATTAAGAAACGCTCCCTGTAATGACTTATTTCATGGTCTTTGTGTTGGGAAATATGTGTTTGGTTATTCTTCTATTAGGGGTTAATGATGGATATATGCTGTGCTCAGTAATATTTACTCCGTATAATATTACCTGATTTACATGTATGATGCTGTGACCTCTACCCTGACCATTGGTCTACAGTCTCATACTTGCATTATGATTACATTATACCTCATTTCACATTAACAGGTCCTCCTGGACTTAGAGGAGACGACGGTTTCAAAGGTTACCCTGGACAACCATTGATAAAAGGGCAACCAGGAGATGTAGGAAATGTAGGATTTATTGGTATAAGAGGAAAACCTGGCGATCCAGGCCTTCCTGGTTTGACTGGGATGGACGGACACCCTGGTACAAAAGGTAAATGAAGTCAGCCTTAATGTATTTTTTTACCATCTAATTAACTTAAGAAAAACTTATGTGGTAAATGTTATTGACTTTGCAATTCACTGTGATGTTGTTGGTCAGATACTTAGAAAACACTTTTAGTATTGGTATGTTACTCTTCTTCATTGTATTACAGAGGATTTTCCATCTATCCTGACATTTCTAATTAATAACTACCTGTATTGTCCTGTTCTGTTGCATCTTTATTCATAACTTTGTGTTATGCCATTTATCTGTGTTTTTTATACTAGAAATTTATAAATATTGACAACTGGGTGATAGCAGGTGTACCTATGTGTAAGGGGTATGTCCCCAATCTGTTTGGCACTGGTGAGTCGGATTATGGAGATTATGAAACTGTGTAGGGACACACCCACACCTTGTAACTCCTAGTTGTCAATTTATACAGAAATGCCAACTATAATGTAGAGAAATGCTGCAGAATTGTTATTTCATTGGCAATACAAGTATTTACAAACAGTCAAGTCAGAATTTGTTAACAAGTTCCCTCTAAGCGATCCATTAATATATTCTAAATAATTTATATGTAAATGTCTACTAGGAATTACAGAGCAATGGTACAATATAGAGAATTGTTCCAAAATTGTTATTTCATGAGGAATACAAGTATTTACTAAAATTAAAAAGTAAGACTTGTTGGTGGATTTATTTTCCCAAGTGATCCACTGATATAGTCTGAAAAATGCCCAAATTGTGGATCTTTCTAACTTCATTGTAAACTTTATATAGGTTCAAAGGGTTCCCCTGGCATGGCCGGATTTGAAGGTATGAAAGGAGAAAAAGGAAGAACTGCATGGAATGGAGCAAAAGGACATCCTGGCAATGTTGGTATACAAGGACTTAAAGGAATTCCAGGGCATCCAGGGCCAAAAGGTCAGTTGTGAAAATGATGGAATAAATACTACCACACCTTTTATTGCTGTCTTTCATCCACTTTGCATAAGTATTAAATATCTACATATAAGAAATTGTAATTCTCTCTCGGTCAGTCATTGACAGCTGAAGTGGGGTATTCATATTATGCTTCTATATGTGATCAGTGGTGGCCTACATCAGGCACCCCCTCAGATCAGCTGTTTGAAGCTTCTGTGTTAGTGGAGTGATTTAGCTTCTTTATTCACTACACAGCACAGCCAAACATTGATGCAATTAAGCCAAAATTTTGGTGCACTTAGCTGACCAAATTATCTAAAGTGACATCGCAACCTTTGTGCACATGACCATGTTAAAGCTCAGCCCAATTTATTAGAATGGGACTGATATGCAGCATGGACAGGATGTCACTTCCTGAGAAGAAGGTGGTACTCAGTATCATAGTCCTGGGCATCTACTTTAAGATCAATTAGATTCCTGAACATAAGGCCTAAATACTGTGACAAGAAAAAGTTAACCTTTATTCTTATTGTAATCCATAAGGTAATCGAGGGGAAATTGGCCCACCAGGACCTAAACCTCATATAGATGAAGAAATGTTAATGGAGATGAAAGGACAGAAAGGAGATCAGGGTGACTATGGAGTGAAAGGATACACAGGGATTAAAGGTAAGTATAGGACAATTATGTAATAAACATGATGAATACAATATTTTATTTTGGATACATAGACAAATATTGACTTCAGTATTATAATATGACAAGAATAACCTAAATTAATAAATGTGTGTCACTCTTCAGGATCTAAAGGTATGCCAGGTCATCCTGGGCAGCCAGGACAGCCTGGCTTACCTGGAATGCCCAGCTTTGACAAGGGTATTAAAGGAGAACTTGGAGAATTTGGACACTCTGGATTTCCAGGAGTTCCAGGCCAAGTTGGCCCACCAGGCATTCGTGGATTTCCAGGATTTACTGGTCCCAGAGTAAGTTCATCTCATTGATAGGTGTACAAAACATGGCTTACATTTTTTACAACACTGTCCATGATTGCTCAGGAGGAGCAACTTAAATAAAGCTGATGTGTTACATATGTATATTGTTCATGCACAAATAACAAAAGCTGTATATGAGGCTTGGATATGACATGAGCACTGCCCTTCATTGTTTTCATGCACAGGGTTCGAAAGGTATGCCTGGTGTTTTTGGCCTCCCAGGTGATAAAGGTACTTTAGGAGATAAAGGTAAGATCTATCTAGATTTGGTATTTCTGGAACTACAGTAACAATAAAATTGAGTGTATGGTAAATTATTTATTGCTGATTTGCATTTCTTATTACAGGAGAACAAGGAGACACTATAGAAATGCCTGGAGAGAGAGGAATCAAGGGATTGACAGGAAACAGTGGATTACCAGGTACATGCCAATCAATGCCCAAAAGTAATATAATCATATGGTATGTAGATAAACGTCATCTAATTCTATCTGTTATCCTCATATTCTGCAAGCAGCAAATAGTTACATAGTAGATGAGGTTGGAGGAAGCCATCAGTCCATCACATCGAACCTATAACTCTACAATCCCCTACAGTGTTGATCCAGGGGAAGGCAAAAAAAAAACCCATGAGGCTTATGCCAATTGCTCGATTTCAGGGGAAAAAAAATCCTTCCCGACAAATAATGATCCAACATCCTAAATATATATGCAAGTTATGGACATAGTAAATGTCCAGGATATTATAGAGTAGCATTATGCAGGTCCTGCATTTAGTAAAACGTTCCACAGAACACACAGTTCAATAGAAGGATATAATAGACTTTCCAATTGGTGCAGATGAATCATCCTTATAGCAAAGAAAAGTGTTCTTAGTCCAAACACCTGAGGTACTGGATCTCTAGTCATATTGTTCTTTCAAGAACAGCCCAGCAGGTTGGTGCTGCACTGTGTAAAAGTAACATTACCTTGTCAAACTTTTCTAAGAAAATAACAGTTTTTAAAATAACTCCTGTTGAATTTTTAAGTATAAGTATCTGGTGTAGTGATATTACTTACTGTGAGACCCTTCATCATACCAGAATATGTAACAGACTATATAGTGGCTGTCAGAGAACGAAAAGGTGATGTTTTGCAGCCATTATGTTCCACCTTTCCTATTCTATGGGACTGTCAGAGATAACAGAGTGCTGTACTTGGCAATTTCATAGACTTTAATGGAGTGGAGTGAAGGAAAACTAATGTGTCTTGTGGGCACAGATTTTCTCAGCTGCTGAAGAGGACCTTTTACCACATCTAAGTCATCTAGCTCTTTATATCAATTAATAATTGATGTTCCTATGATTCTGGCATAGTTGGAATTATTTCTCTAGCCCCCACCATTCCCGAGCAGTCAGTGCTGTTAGTTTTGATCCCTTTTATATGCTGCTTAGGCAGAAGGGCGGTGTCAGGCAGGAGTAGACAAGGGGTGTGATTCTGAGCTCTGACACTGGCTTTCTCTGATATGAGCTCTGAATCACACCCACCTGCCTGACACTGCCCTTCTGACATAACAGAGCTTAAATAGGAATCAGGCACCAAAACTAACTGTTCTTGTACTTTCTAACAGTGAAGACTAGAGAGAAAATTACAATTATGCTGGAATCCATGGAGTGGCATCTATTAACAGATGCTAAGAACCTGGTGGCGAAAAATCCTCTTTAGGCCAGGGCCCCAGCTTGCAGAAATGTAGCTTTTTTTTGTTGCAGATTTTGTTGTGTTTTTTTTTTTAACCAAAACCAGGACTAGATTGAGCAGAAGTTAGAAGTATAAAGACTTCCTATATATTTCCAATTCCATTTGTAGCCACTCTTGGCTTTGGTACAAAAAAACGCAACGAAATCTGCAACAAAAAAAGCTGCATTTCCGCAATGTGGGGCCTCAGCCTTAAGCACATTTTCTGTATGTTGACTAAATCTACAGGGTAGGATATCCCTTACGCATGCATGTTCCTTCTAATGACACATTATGACTGGAATATTTCTGGTAACAGGATGTCCATTTTATATGTATAACATATGCATAACAATTGTGAAGATTAAAAGAATAATTTGCTGTTTGTAAAAGCAACAAATTGAAAACAGCTTACCGTATTCAGAAATGGAAGAAATTAGTTCCATAGATGATAATATTGAGATACATTGAGATACATGTAGGATTTAGCTGTCCGCTTGAAAAGTCGGACATCTTTGTGAACGGACACTTAAGGACAGACACGGACTATAAAGAACGCACCCGATGTCCCATTTAAATCAATGCAAAATATAAGGTTATATCTTATAAAATATAAGATTTTGCGCGGACATTAGCATCGGACACTAGCTGTCGGACACCGACGCTAGCGTGAACGCCCCCTTATATATAATCAATGTTAAAAGTTGCTTATATATTACTTACAATCTGCATATGCCTGACGTGAACCTAGTGCATATCTGGACTCATTTTAATTTTGCAGGACTGAAAGGAACAATTGGAGACAAAGGATTCCAAGGAATTGTAGGATTTCCAGGCATTGATGGAATGAAAGGAGTAACAGGACAACCAGGAGAAAGAGGCAGCATAGGTATTGTCTGTGTTCATAGTAATAACTTATATATGATGTCTTTTCATGTTTAGTAAGGTTCAGATCTCTTGACTTGCTGAAGTATTTAGTGTTTGTGTTTATTTCTTTTTCTAGGTTTACCAGGTCTTCTGGGTTTACCTGGACCACAGGGTGATCCTGGATTCCCTGGCGCTCCAGGTGATAAAGGAAGTTTTGGCATTCCAGGTTTTCCTGGGCAACAAGGTAACATTTAGCATAGTTCTCAGTTTTTAACATTTCAGTATGAGATATGTGAATGCATAAAGAGAGATCCTAGTTACAGTAGGTGACATTGTACAGACTGATTTTTCTATTCATTTTATGTATTGAATTGCAATCTACCCACATTGCAGTTCTCTTAGAAGAAGATCTTATAACATATTAGTGGGGACAGCATACAGTCTACATCCATGTATCCTCTTTTTGACCATAAGATTTGTCATGTTTCTCTTACAATAGGCTAATCTGGCCATTAACCCCTTATATCACGTACATGCACGTCTGATAAACTGTCAGATGCATTTTCTAGTTTAACCCTGTGTGAATGTGATAATTTTAGGTCTAAATGAATGTATTAGTGAAAAAAATGTCTAAATTTCACCTCCATATTATTTTTATTCTTATGAAAAGCTTAAAGGGTTAAAAAAATATCCCAAATGCTGTTTTGAATAATTTGAGGGGTTCAGTTTTGAAACTGGGGTGATTTGGGGGTGTTTCTATTATATAGGCCTTTATCATTCCTTTCAGAACTGAAGTGGTCCCTAAAAAATGAGTTTGGAGAATTTTCTTGTAAATCTGAAAAATCTCTGTTACATTTGTAAGCCTTGTAACGTCCAAAATAAATTAAAATACAATCAAAAGATGATGCCAATATAAAGCAGAGATATTGTAGATAATATTTATTCATGTATTTGGGTGGTATGACTATCTGCCTGAAAAGCAGAGAATTTCACATTTTGAAAATTGCAATTTTTTTACAAATTTTCATCAAATTTCCTGTTGTTTTTTTATAAGTAAATACAAAAATATTGATTAGTGTTTACCACTAACATGAAGTATAATGTGTTACGAGAAAACAATCTCAAAATCACTTGTGTAAGTTAAAGCGTCTCAAAGTTATTGCCATTTAAAGTGACACATGTCAGTTTTGAAAAAATAGGCCTGGTCCTTAACGCACTTTTGGGCTGTGTCCTTAAGGGGTTAATGCCCAGAAATGAGAATCAATTTATCCTATACTTGAACTGGGTTTGTTTCATGGGTGGTTGCAAACATTTAGGTAAAAAGCATCCTGCTGTAGTAAAAGAACAATATCGGATATTGTCCAAGATAAAACATAAGTTATATGATGTCAGCAAGCTAATCTTAGAAAAGTTTGGACAATGGTTGTATTTGATCTAGTTTATAGTCATTATTCAAATATGGTAGTGTTTGCCAAATATGTTTAGGCGATGAACACCGTTGTCAATATTTCTTTCCCTTTGCGCCCATTACAATATAAATCATTTTCAGATTGTTTTGCATTAAACATTTCTTACAGTTTGTCTTCTGCATCTTTCATATTTTGCTATACTGCAATCTGTCATGTCCTGTTATCAGAAGAAAAGACCTCAGACAGGACCTTCCCCTATTATAAACAACCCTCTGCTAGGCATGCAGTGCATTGTACAGTTCAGAACGCCATTGCTGTGCATAAATACACACAGTTCTAATAATAAGGGAAATGCTTAATGCCCCCCCCAAAAAAAATAAAAAAATAAAAATAAAAATAAAAAAAATAAATAAAAAAAATTAGTGCAACTTTTTTTTTTTACTCCAGGAACTTAGTAAAACATGTGTTCATTGATTTTTCACATGCAAATGTGTCCATAGCCTTTAACCCTTCCACTTCCTGGTGGTTTTGGCTATTTTGCACCTCTGAGTTCCAGGGCAAGTTTCAGTTTTGAGATGAACAAATAAAACATAGATTGCAGCATTAAAAATTACACTAATCCCCCATACCTATATATTTTCTGAAAGTAGACACCTGCAACATTGTTAAAATGCCATTGATACTGTTTACAAGCAGGCGCCTTCATGCAGTTTTGATGTAAAGTGAATGTTTTATTTAAAAGAAATGCAAATAAATTTATATTAGTAGCCAAAAGTGGAAATTAAACAAAACATTATATGCAACAGCTTAAAAAAAAACACCTTCTAATGCTATATGTGGTTGGGATTGTTAGAAATAGAAAGCACCATCATATCCGCTATCTCAATGTGATGGAAGTACTGTAGTTTGTATGCTTCAGATAATTTACCTTGTGTTAAGAACAATTCTATATTTCATTCTTTTGTAGGCTTTCCAGGATTCAGAGGATCCCCTGGACTTGAAGGTCTAAAGGGGGCAAGAGGACTTCAAGGGACATCTGGTATGGCTCAAGTTCGGATTCCATACACCCCAACCATCATGCAAGGATATGTCCCCCAGAATGTGACCATAAAGGGAGACTCTGCTTCCATGCTCACTTCGATGCTCAACTATCACATTAGGTTACAAAGGAGCAACCCCAAAATCTGCATATACACTCAAATAGCTGTTACTACCCACCTATAATGATAGGCAAGACACCCAATATACGCAGACCACTCACACCTGTGCCCTCTGGTACACAGTGACAAACAAAGAATAAAGTGACAAAAAAGAAGCAAGCCTAAGTGATATTTACCGTACTCTCTTCAGACTTGTGAGGGCATTTAGGGCAATTGCCTAGCACAATCTTATTTTAAGATTTAATATAAAAAAATAAGGCTTCACAAAAAAAAGATCTAATAAAAAGACATAAATACAAGCAAACAGCATACAAAATAAGAATGAAATAAAATATAGGCTGCTTACAAGTTTGCCCATGGAGTACAGCTTGAAGTATTGGACAGATGTACAGACTGGGCTATATCTTCAAGTTTCTGACCAAGAGGTCTGTGTCCATAATCCACTTTTGAAGGACCCTTAGGGTCCATTCACACGGAGGAAAATGGTGAGGAGTTTGGTGTGGAATTTCAGCACTGAAAAAAAGCCTTCCATTGACTTCAATGGGTTTCTTTTTCTGCTAGCAAAAAAAAGAACCCATTGAAGTCGATGGGAGGCTTTTTTTTCAGCACTGAAATTCCACACCAAATTCCTCACCATTTTCCTCCATGTGAATGGACCCTTAATCTGGCCTCCTTTCTGCAACATCACATCTGTGACTGGGGCTGGCTAATTATATGCACCAAATCCATAGAGATAGGACATATTTTGGGAATATGCCATGACTCTGAATTGGTACCTTTTTTAGGTATGATATGACCGGCAAGTAATGACAAATGATTTTGCAAGTCCAGGCATACCAAACATGATGATTAACTCATACTCTGTTTCAGAGAGTTACAGAGATAAATTGAGGTGTTTATTCATATTAAATGTCCAGGTTTTCAGTGTCAGTCTCTGGTTAGGGTTCCATGGCGATATTTTGGTACATGAATGATTATAAAACATGAATTATGACACCTATGTCATATTTCTCTATTTGTTTATTATACAGTTTTGGCCTGGCTTGCTGCCAGACTGAAGGCAATCTTGGTGTCCACTTTGTTAGCTACACACAAAGACTTGTTAATTAGATTGACAATAAATGAATTAACACTAAGGATTTAATTGACCAACTGCAATCCAGGTTTGTGCAAATTACTATACCCAGGACACACTCAAACTTAGCCAGACATATTAACTCATTGAGCCAAACTCCTAATTGCAACAATGAATGAAAAAAAAACAACATAACTAACATTTTATTTACTACTGCCGCCCAGTTTTGTCCCAGATGTAAATTTTGGGTAATTTTTATTACAGGCACAGACTCATTTGGTTCACCAGGCTCGAAAGGCCTTGGAGGTGAAAAAGGTGACCAGGGTGAGCACAGTAATGTTGTTGGATTTCCTGGAACAATAGGTGCTAAAGGAGACAAAGGAGCGCCAGGTCAGTGTCACACAATAAATAATACTAAACAATAAAAAGCTTAGACTGGAAAAATAGCATGAAACCTAAAGGTCTGCTGTCCAAAATGGTGCCAAAAGTTTATTGTAGATTTGCCAAGTTTAAGTCTAATTGTGTAAATAAGTGCACATGGACATCTGGTTACCCAGGGTGGCATCAGGCCATTAAATGTATCATATTTGTGTTGTGTAGTACTACGTAACTGTGGATTGAGACACTTGTGGTTGGCCTTAAAAGATGTCACAATCCAGTAAGAAAACCTTTTCTACACTCAGTGGTGAACCTAGCCTCTCTGCTGCCTGTGGCGGACGATTGAAAGAGCCTTCCCCCCCCCCCCCCCTGGATTGAGTCCAGGGGGGGGGTGCTGTTCATCTTTTGATCGTCCACCTCAGACAGTGGGAGGGGGGGGAACATTACAATAAATACAATGCAGTAATACTCACAGGAGATGTCTCCCCACATTTCCCGTCTCTTCCCTTTGGACTGCCATGACCACTTCGTTCAGCTGTGACTTGACTCTGTGAAGTTTGAAACACAGACATCTTTGACTCCTCACTTCTCCGCGCACCCAACTCCTATATATATATATATATATATATATATATATATATATATATATATATATATATATATATTTATATATATACCGTATTTTCTGGACTATAAGGCGCACATAAAAACCTACGATTTCCTCAGAAATCGTAAGTGCGGCTTATAGTCCGGTGCGCCTTATATATGGATGGAAGCGGTGGCAAAGTCTGCGTGCCGCTTCCATACATACATAAAAGGCACCGTAAGGGGGCATTCACACTACGGAACGCCGGCGTGTATCACAGCCGTACACGCTGGCGTTACAGCAGTGCTGCCGGACACTTCCTATTCATTTCTATGGGAGCCGGCATGCGAGCGCTCCCCATAGAAATGAATGGACAGACACTTCCCATTCATTTCTATGGGAGCCGGCATGCGAGCGCTCCCCATAGAAATGAATGGAAAAAAGCAGTCCATTCATTTCTATGGGGAGCGCTCGCATGCCGGCTCCCATAGAAATGAATGGGAAGTGTCCGGCAGCCCTGCTGTCACGCTGGCCTGAAACAGAACGTGAAACTTACCGAGCGGTGCAGGGCGGGCGAGCGGTGCAGGGCGGGCGGGTGTGCATTCAGGCCTCCTCTTCCTCCGATGTCCTGACCACTTCCTCCGGCGCTCGCGATCTGATAATGGCCTGGGCGCATGTGCAATATCATAATGCTTCTACTATGGCTACTGCGCATGCGCCCAGGCCATTATCAGTTAGCGAGCGCCGGAGAAGGTGGACGGAACATCGGAGGAAGAGGAGGCCTGAATGCCCGCCCACCCTGCACCGCTCGGTAAGTTTCACATTCTGTTTCAGGCTTTTATTTTAAAATGGGGGGGGGGGTAGTTTAATCTAACTTTTACGGTTGGGCTCTATCAGCATGATTTTGCTGATAGAGCCCCTCCTCGCCTGCCGAGCGCTTCCAATAGAAGCGGCTGGCACGCGGGGGGTTAAGCGGCCGCTGGCAAAGTCTGCCTGCCGCCGCTTTCAATAACATATAATGCGCACCGGACTGCGGCTTATAGTCCGGTGCGCCTTATATATGAACCGAGACGGACTATAAGGCACTCATGGGCAATGCGGCTTATAGTCCAGTGCGCCTTATAGTCCGTAAAATACGGTATATATATATCCCACAGCGGCCCCTGCAACCTATATTATGCCCCACAGTGGCACAATAGACTGTGGGATATAATAGAGGTTGCAGGAGGGCTGCTGTGGGGCATAATAGAGGTTACAGGGGCCACAGTGGACCCTTGAAGCTCTATTATTATACTCGGGGGTCTTTTCAAACCCCCGAGTATAATAATCGGAGCCCCAGGGGAGATGAGGGAACATGATAAACACTGTTATTCACCTCTCCGGGATCCGATGTTAAAGAGGACCTTTCATGGGTTTGGGCAAAGGCAGTTCTATATACCGCTGGAAAGCCGACAGTGCGCTGAATTCAACGCACTGTCAACTTTCCCGATCTGTGCCCTGGGTGAAGAGCTATCGGTGCCGGTACCGTAGCTCTTAACAGTCAGAAGGGCATTCCTGACAGTCTGTCAGGAACGTCTTTCTTCCCAGCAGCGCCTATAGTGCTGTACTATGTGAGCGGGAAGGAACGCCCCCTCCTTCTGCTCACAGTGCTCATCTATAGACAAGTATTATCAGGAGGGGAGGGGGCGTCCCTCCCCGCTCACACTGTACAGCGCTATAGGTGCTACTGGGAAGAAGGACATTCCTGACAGACTGTCAGGAATGCCGTTCTGACTCTGAAGAGCTACGGTACCGGCACCGATAGCTCTTCACCTGGGGCACAGATCGGGAAAGTCGTCAGCGCACTGTCGGTTTTCCAGTGGTATGATGACTTTCCAGCGGTGATGACGCCGCCTACGCTTATACGTAGACGTTTGAACCAGCGCAAGGAGAGCGGAAGCTCTCCTGCGCTGGTTCAAAGAAAAAAAAGTAAAAGAAGAAGAAAAAAAAAATCGCTTGGACTGCTGCCCCCCTCCCATGCGCCTCCCGAGGCAGGTGCCTCACCTCGCCTCATTAGAGGTGCGGCGCTACCTACACTCTAAAATCTAGTATTCTAGCACTCTAAGGCCATAAGCTTGTTGGACCAGAGCTTTGGAGGATTACTGTAAAAAGAAAGTCTCTTCTTGCATGGCATAATCTGGAAGTCCACTAGCATTCTTACTTTATTAAATGTTGTCTTTATGTATTGCAATTTAACTATTTGTCTATATTTATATGCCAAAAAAAAGCAATAAAAAGTTTTTTATTCTGTTGTTTTTTTAGGTTTCCCTGGTATTATGGGGTTACCAGGATTAGTTGGTGTTCGTGGTGTTCCTGGTTTTTCTAACTACTCAGGGAACCCAGGAGATATTGGGCAATCGGGTCCCCCAGGTCAACAAGGTATTTCTATCTTTACTAACAGAAATCTTAGGATTTCAGTTTTGTAATGATTTTTTTCCCTAAAGGTACTCAGCAATGTTATTTTACCTTCAGGCTACCCAGGCCCTCAAGGAAGACCAGGTATGCCCTCACCCCCTGGTGCTAAAGGAGAGCCAGGACCAGTTGGGTTACAAGGACAGATTGGTTTAAAAGGAATTCCAGGTGACAGAGGACAACAAGGATTTATTGGTATCCATGGTTATCCTGGAGGGAAAGGTAACATATATGACATTCTCACAGCTACTTCATGGTACTTCTTGCATAATATTGTTAATATAACGCTAGTTTTTTATGTGAAAAGGTCAAACTGGTGAGCAGGGGAGTGGAGGTGTACCCGGAGTACCTGGATTTGCAGGACAAAAAGGTCCTAAAGGACCAAAGGGTAACCAGGGACCACAGGGTGAGTATCAAATAAATTATTTGTTATAAAGAGAGAAACTGAAAGGCACAGCTATATATAATACAAAAGCATTATAGCTTGGGTCGTTTTCCTTTTCCTCTGTTAGGCCCTCTTCCTGGCTAAATATGCCAGTTGCACATCGCTAAAGGTGGTGCTCTACAACCCCTAATGCATAGCACATAGTTATTCAAAGAAAAAATAGAAAAAAGTTGGGGTGGGCACTCACCATTCGATAGTCGGCTGATGATACTTGACACTTCTCGTATGTAAAAACAAAGTCCTTTATTAAGTGCGGATAAAAATAAACATACAGGGAGGGAGAAAAAGCATTATAGGCACAAAAAATGGCAACAGCCGTTTCGCGTCTAATCTGACGCTTTTTCAAGCCAAAAACGCAATCTTTGCATTTTTGGCTTGAAAAAGCGTCAGATTAGACGCGAAACGGCTGTTGCCATTTTTTGTGCCTATAATGCTTTTTCTCCCTCCCTGTATGTTTATTTTTATCCGCACTTAATAAAAGACTTTGTTTTTACATACGAGAAGTGTCAAGTATCATCAGCCGACTATCGAATGATGAATGCCCACCCCAACTTTTTTCTATTTTTTCATCAAATAAATTATCTCTGCTGTAATTGGAATGTCTGTAATGACAGTTGTTATGTACAGTACAGTAAAGTTAATGAAAATGGAACTGTATTGTCTTCAAAGTAATGGAGAATTTGTTAGGATGATCTAAATTTTGTAATCTTTTACAGGTGTGCAGGGTGAAACTGGATCACCTGGGTTTCCTGCTGAACCATTAAAAATGAATGTGGAGCCAGGTCCCATTGGTATAACAGGAATTATAGGGCCTGAAGGCATCAGGGGGGACAGTGGACCCTTAGGTCCTGCTGGTGATAAAGGTTTGTCTATTTTCAGCAGTGTTATCAAAATACAAATATTAGAAGTAAAACTTTATTTTATGTATGAGCCTACCAGAGTAACAAATTGCATGGTACCATGGGTTTGTGTGCTATAACTTATTGGACTAAAGAGACTACCTGCTGGATACCATGCTTATTTAGGCTTCCATTGTTTAGGAGCAGTTAAGTTGCTGTATGCCATCAGAGATAAATTTGCCTCACTTTTCTTTTTACACATACTTCTGACACAGCTAAACTTATATTCACCACCAATCCAACAGATAACTTAGTTATTTGCAGAGGCATTCACTGCACTGGATTAAAATTCTTACTGATATAGATTAGGGTCTCCTGGCATTCCAATTATTAGATTTGTAGTGGAGTGCAGGAAATCTCTATGCTCAGCCTCTCCTGGCGTTACTCTGGCTTGATGTTGTGACACTGCTTTACTCAAGCTGCATTTACAAAGAGTAGAGCAAGGTCATTCACGCAGCTGAGAGTCAGAGCCTCAATATGTGGGCCAGAGGAACGAGACTTCGAACTTCCTATTGTGCTTTGCAAATATAATCAGCATATCAGCAGACCCTCATCTATATGAGCAAAAATGAGTTTCCAGAGCAGTGAATGCACTCTCAAAAATGTACTTTCCCCACATAACCTCTTTAAGTTGGTCTGCCATTGAAGATAGAAATACAGAAATATAGCACAGTTAACCCAAACCTCTGCAATTGGTTAAACTTCAGCAGCATGATATCTTATCACAGAAATAAAAAAATAAAAAAATGCAGCACTGTGGCTCAGTGGTGAGCACTGCAGCCTTGCAGCACTGGAGTACTGGATTCAAATCCTGCCACGGACAACATCTGCAAGGAATTTGTATGTTGTACCTGTGATTGCGTGGGTTTCTTCACACACTCCAGACATATTGATAGGGAGAAAAACAATGAAAAGTCTTTGAGAAATATTTTTACAATGACATGTCATCATTTTTTGTTGTTGTTTTTTGTTGTCTTCTGTGATATGATTATGCTGCACCAGTTTAGAGAAGTTGTCCAGGCAAAAAAAATATTTTTTAAATAGGCCAGAGGAGGTAAAAAAGAAAAAAAAATCATCCTCACGTGTCCTCGTGCTCAAGTGTCCTCCAGTGTGGTCCGGTCCTGATGCTCTAGCACCTTCTTGAAGTGAAACTTCTGCTGTGACATCCTGGATTCCTTCCAATGAAGCCGGTGATTGGTATCAGCGGCCTCAGGGAGAGACGTCACATGTTCATTGCTGAGGGCACTGATCAGCCTCAGCGGTCACGTGCGGCAGGGATTTCCACTGGAAGACAACAATGGAATAGCAGGACTGGACTACACTGGGAGACACCATAGAAAGGAGAGTATGATTTTTTTAAAAGATTTTTTTATCTCTCCGGCCTATTTAAAAAAATTACATTTTTGCCCAGACAACCCCTTTAATTCATTTCAGAAGTTTGGGTTATCTTTGCTTCATCTGTAAATTAATCAACAGAAATTAGCAATACCACACCAAGGTATAAATCAAATTTATCTTTGTAAGACTCCGTTCTCACGGAGTAACGCACCGCTCATTTAGACACGTAAGGCAGCTTTCATAAGGAGTTTACGCTCCGCTCATTCTGACACATAAACACGTTTAGAATGAGCAATGTAAAACAGAATCCCATTGACTTAAATGGGTTCTGTCTTACGTGGGCTACCCATTGAAATCAATGGGAGGCTTTTTTACCTATTGCTTTCAATGTAAACTCCATCTGAAAGCTGCTTAAACACGTGTCAGAGCAAGGCGCTTCAAAATAGATCCCATTGACTTCAATGTGTGCTGGCTTACGTGCTCTACACATTGAAATCAATGGGAGGCTTTGTAACCTTTGTAACATTCATCATACTAAACATGATACATCAATAAAAATTCACCTATTCAGGTAAAATCATTTACTATACAGTAAATATATGAGATGGACCCCTTCGGGTCAAGTGTTGTGAGGTATGTACATAGCCTGTTATGAACTGTCCCTTGTATTTGCTACATTTGACATATTTGCCTAACATTTTATGTCAATTGGTCCTTTTTTGTTAATTTATTATGTTCTATTGTTAAATAAAAATATGAAATTTGACTCATACTTTGTTGCATAGGTAATACTTATTTGTAACATAGCCCTTTACTGTGGTTGAACCCAGCCTAAGCGGTGTAAATTTCACATTTGAAAAAGGGAATGTTTAAACCTGGGCAGCTATGGTAGTAACATGCCACTGCAATGGTAGATTTGGTAGGACGGAATGGATTTTACAGTGGTTGTATGCTATGCCATTTATATGCAAGTATTAGCAAAATCTAACTTAGAAATGTAATTGCTTTCCAGGTTTACAGGGTCCTCCAGGTAAACAAGGTGTGCCAGGTATACCTGGAAGGTCTGCAGCTCCTGGCTTCCCTGGGGACCAAGGGCCTATAGGACAGAGGGGTCCTTTAGGATTTAAAGGTAAATAAGCTTACTAATAATGTACTAGATCAGATCCCTTCCAGGTCTCAAAACTAGGACCAAGCAGGGGTGGCAGAAACACTAGCAAGGACTGCAATTTTGTCTTTGAGAAACTCAGTGATATTATTATTTTTCTACATCAGCATAATGTGCTGGTATATAAACTAAATTTCTATATGTCAGTACATTATAGGTGCAGAAATAAGAAAAGTAAAAGTACATTTTACTTATATAATGTTACTAAAAATAACAACTTAGGTGCTGCAGTAAGCATTGACTGCTCCGTATAAGGGGTTAAATGGCAAGTATAATTTCTAACTAATAATAGGGGGCTGGATTTATTATGATGTTCATTATATCTCATCCCCCTGGAGTTATCTGAAGTGGTAGAGACAGGAGAATAAAAAATCAATCTCCCCTCCTGCAGACTGTAAGCTGCACGTGTTCTCCTGTATATTGGTTAAAGCCAAACTTCAAGTATATGCAGCTTCACTTTACTCAGTGATATCTCAAAATCTATGTAGGCTACAGACATGACCTTGGTCTTTATTGATCAGATAAGATTCTTGGCTTTAAAACAAGACAAAGATCATGGCTCCAAGGTTATCCATTTAAAGTGACTGCCATCTCTGTAGACCTGCATGGGATAAACTGTAATGCACTTAGCTTAGCAACCCCATAGTTCTCTGGACAAATCTTGCCTGGGGTTTAAGATTGACACCACATCAACAGATCAAACAAATGAAGTATATGGCCTTTTCCTTCAAGTATTAATTTGTTTTTAAAAAATCAAGACCGTATATCATGATATTTATGAAAAAATTTTAAAAAAGTTGTAGCTTTTATGTTTATAAATGTGGAAAGGAACTACCAAAAATTGTTCTAGCTTCCAACAAAGTGTTAAATTACAAACTTTGCAGCCTATCCTTGTCATTCTTTTTTGTGTGTTTTTTGTAAATGACAGGAAAACCTATTTGCATTAAAGGGGTTATCCAGACAAAAAAAAATATTATTCCAATCAGCTGGGGTAGTGAAAAAAAAAAAGAAAAAAAATGAAACTCACCTTTTCCCGATGCTCCAATGCCTCCCAGCACGGTCCAGTCTGTTGTTATCTTCCAGCAGAAATCCTGGCTGCACGCAACTGCTAAGGCCAATCAGCGAAGGGCACGAGATGTCACTAACTATGATGTCCTGGGTTCTCTTCCTGAGGCCGCTGATTGGCCTTAGCAGTTATGTGCGGCAACTAGCTTCAGCCGAAGGGATTCAGGACATCACAACTGGCGAGCAGTTTCACCTTGAGAAGGCACCAGAGCAGTGGGCACAAGTGAGCGTGTTTTGGTGAGGGGGCGTTTCACGTCCCCTGACATATTTTAAAAATATTTTTTATGCCCAGTCAACTCCTTTGAAAAATAAACACACACATAAAAGAAAATGCAGTAAAAGTGGGGGAAAAAAACAAAAAAATAGTAATGATATTAATATAGTACACTGAATAAGGAGGCCTTCACACTTGTGCCGCTGCCCGCCTTTTGGTATTCTGTTGAAAAGCCAGGAAAAACTGCTTGGGGACGGCTTGCTGGTGACCAGTTTAAAAACCCATTCATTTGAATGGGTTTTTAAAGCAAACCACTGGTGTCCGTATGCAGCCTCCATGTCGTGACACCATTTTTTTTTTTGCACAGACACAAAGTCGAACATGCAAGACTTTGCTTCCATGCAAAAAGAGGCTGCATACAGATATTGGTGGCTTGCTTTAAAAATCCATTGAAATGAATGGGTTTTTAAACTGGCCACTGGCAAGTCATCCCCCAAGCAGTTTTTGCTGGTTTTTCAGCAGAATCACAGAAGGCGGGCAGCGGCACAAGTGTGAACACCCCCTGAGAGAAGAAAACTGAGCGAGTGAATCACATGCTGAGGATTTGTAGTGTAAGTTCCGTGCAATGTATATACTAGTATATACAGCAGTAAAGATTCATTCTTTGAATCTATAACATTCATTATTTGCTAACTGTAACATACTGTATTTGTGTACTGTACAGACTATAAAGGTATAATAAAATACTATCTTTACTGATCCATCATCCACCATAAGGTCCTTTTTTTGGCTTATTAAGGCCAAAACATTATCTGTATTTGTGATGAAGCAGTAACATGTAATCTTATTATTATTTTATTACTATATAGATGCTGAAGTTGGACTCCTGTAGCTCTCAATATATGGTTGCAGAGATGCTTATGGGCTTGCCTGGGGTTTTTTAAATGAGGTATTCAATATCAGCAATGCACAGATTGATGACTAGATTGGTTATTTGGCAGGAAACCCTGGATTACCAGGTGCTGTTGGGTTGCCAGGTATGCCGGGAAGAAGTGTGAACATCGGCTATCTCCTGGTGAAGCACAGCCAAACTGACCAAGAGCCCATGTGCCCACTTGGCATGGGTAAATTGTGGAGCGGCTACAGTCTGTTGTATTTTGAAGGACAGGAGAAAGCACACAACCAAGACTTAGGTAAATTGAGGTTTTAATTGAATTTTCAGACTAACTGTAACAGCTAGACTGCTGAAAATGTAAAATGTAAGAAATACTCTACAATGGTCTAGTTATATCTCTCACCAAGCTATTGAGCTTCTTCATTATTAGACTTGATATGTGGAAAAAAGGATGTCTGGAATATAAAGCTTTCATACAAATTATTGTGTGTGGAGTTAATCTACAGTCTGGCAGATTCTGTTGTGTAGACATCACCAGCGTGAACTGTCCTGAAGATAACAGGTATGCGTGCATCCCCATTATATAATCATATTTACTGTTCCTCTAGGTCTGGCTGGATCTTGTCTGCAGCGCTTCAGTACAATGCCTTTCCTATACTGCAACCCAGGAGATGTGTGCTACTATGCCAGTCGTAATGACAAATCTTACTGGCTGTCAACCACAGCTCCCCTTCCAATGATGCCTCTAGTAGAAGAAGAAATTAAACCATACATAAGTCGCTGTACTGTCTGTGAGGCTCCTGCTGTTGCCATTGCTGTCCATAGCCAAGATGCTTCCATCCCATTCTGTCCTGATGGTTGGAGAAGTTTGTGGATTGGATATTCATTCCTTATGGTTTGTATTTTCTAGTTGGTGAAATGCTGTTGTAATAACTACATGTTCTCTTGCTAATATAATATAATTATGGGGCAACATGGTGGCTCAGTGGTTAGCACCGCAGCCTTGCAGCGCTGGAGTCCTGGATTCAAATTCTACCAAAGACAAAACATCTGCAAGGAGTTTGTATGTTCTCCATGTGTTTGCGTGGATTTCCTCCCACACTCCAAAGACATACTGATAGGGAAAAATGTAGATTATTAGTCCTATATGGAGCTCACAAACTACATAAAAAATAGATATAATATAACTGCAAGTCCATTTATGTAAAACACATTTTTCATGAGTTTCACAGAAAATTGGGAAGAAATAAATAAAGCATAACTTTTAATTTCAATTAGTTAAAAGCATGCTCCTGAGCCAGGTAATGTGACTACGCAAAAAGTGTAGCTAGCCACAAATATTATATTGAGCCCTAAATTTTTTTTTTCTGACCACAGAATATCAAGAACATGACATTATTGACTGTAGATGAGACTAGGTCAGAAAAGAAACATATCAACTCTTGAAAGATCTCAAAAAGTAGTCAAAATCTGAGATGGCTCAGAAAAATGATCACCAGTTCTTGTAAAAAGTAATTTCTCACCAGGGAACTAAACTAGCACAGCTTGGATTAGAGCTGCCGAATAATGAATATAGGTGAGCAAAGGCAGATACAAATGCTCACCTATCAGGCTATAGCTTGTACATGTATTAGCCTAAACATGCAAAAATCAGCTGGAGAGAGTATGGTGACAGCACTACTCTACGCGTTTCCACCTTATAGGGTTCAACAGGAGAGAATGTTACAGCTAAAGTAGATAATTAGCCTAAGTTCGGGAATAGATGATATTCCTGATGGAACCTGGCTATCACATATACGTACCACAGCTGTAAAATATTTGACACTGTAAGCTGCTAAATGTAATGTAACTTTTCTATCTTTATCTCAGCACACAGCGGCAGGTGACGAGGGAGGCGGACAATCTCTGTCTTCTCCTGGCAGCTGCTTGGAAGACTTCAGAGCAACTCCATTCATTGAATGCAATGGTGCTCGAGGAACTTGCCACTATTTTGCTAATAAATACAGTTTCTGGCTTACAACGATTGACAAGACATTCCAGAGCTCTCCATCTGCTGATACACTGAAAGCTGGCCTGATTCGAAATCATATAAGCCGCTGCCAAGTTTGCATGAAAAATCTGTAAAATGAATTGTATGTATATTATCTTTTTATAAGAAAACATTTAACAAATGTATTATTGGTGCTCAATTTTAACTTATTACCTCACTAGTTGATTTCACATTTGTTAAACTATTGTCATTGCTATTTTTGCTAACCAATTCCTTTGGGATCAATGTCATTGCAGAGAATATCATTCAGAATTCCATTTATACATACCTTTACCTATACTTTATCTGCAAGGTCTTTGAATTATTTTTTATCGGAAAATAAAATAATCAAGTAAGACATGAATGAACTGGCTGATGCACTTCACAAGTTCTCTCCTCTATTCTGGTTTATATTGACTAGAACCAGTGTGTGATATATAGAAACTATTACAGGGTTTCCTGTAAGCATCATGGATATCAAATTTTCTTCTGTCAATGGGCTGCATTCACTAGATATGTATCACACCAGCCTCTGTCAGTGCCTATAAAGAAGAGAATTTGATGTCACTACAAAAGTATTTTTGGATTTCTGATTGTAAATGGAAAAAGCTTATTATAATATTTCTTGAGAATTGCTGCCTATGCAGCTCCATGACATAATATCTGTTGCGGGTGAAAACCAAAACATAATACACAACCATAGAAAAGCCACAACGAATATCTGAACCAAAGTTAGAGCACTATAGAATATTGTTGTAGTTTATGTTTAGTTCTGTAGAACCAAAGTTTATCCAGGTGAATGACCAATATCTAACATGTAGTTACATTACAGATATAGCAAAGTGATAGAAACGCAAAAAATAAGTTGCATTTTACTGTACCAACAAAATGAATTAGATTTTGGATAATATCATCCACACATTGTGGAAAAAAAGAGGAGCATGTTAGTTTTACCTGCAAAATTGCAAGCACTTTTCTCATAGATTTAATAGAGGAAGAAAAAATCTGAAAAAGACACAGCAAAAAGTCTACAAAAAACTGCAGTTTTTTCACAGTGTTTTTTAGTTGCATTTCGCCACTTGGGACCTTAGTCAAAAGGTGGATTCCACTTTCCCAACAAGAAATACTGTGTGGTGTAACATACTATAGGAATTTCCTCGGCCCATGTGAAATTCCACTCTCACTTCTCTATTGCCCATAGGTAACGCCTGGCAAACAATTGTAGTATCGAAAGAAAATTTGCAGAGAACCCCTTTAAGGAAAGTTGCTTAAAGAAGGGCTTAAAAAATTCCTGTTTTAGACTGAAAAGCCAGAGACCACAGGAAAACAACACCCTGGTTATAGTTTGTTCATTTACAACATATCTCTTTTTACTGCTGACAGATATTACCATTATGTACTTACATAGTGCTTGCAACACTGTACTGATAAATCTTTACTTTTTTATATGTGAATTGTTTCTTACGTAAACTTGTATCATTTTAGTATGATCATTTGCACTTCATGGTCGCTGCAGCACTAGCTGAACTGAAAAAAATAAGCAAATGCAATTTCTATACTGTACATAGAGTTTACTAAAAAAAAGTGTAAATAAAATGAATGTAACATTACATGACATTGCCTTCAGTTTTGGACCTTAATATATAGTCAATTCCATATTCAGTGTTAGCAGCTATATTTATGTGTTGTGCACTACACAACAGAACAATGCTGAATGTTGTCCACTAGAGGGCATCAACAAGCTTTTATGAACAGGCCCAATACCTTTTTTACAATATAAACAATTTACATCTATTGCAAGCAAATATGTATGATTATTCTGGCATCTTATTAAGTAACACACATAAACATACTCATTGGCACAGTAGGATTTCATGTTATAATTTGGATCCCTTTGACTGGACTAAATTGATATTTCTTAAAAATTTCTGCCACTGAAAAAAAGTGCACTGTCCTTTGTGACTAGTAGTACGGTTTTTTAAGGCATATTCTTCCATTTGAACCAGATTTCTTATCAATTAACAGAGACGTGTTACAGATTAGTACCAAATATATGCATTGCTAGTAAATATTTCAGCAATGTTATGATGACCAGGACAAGAGATGATGATAAAAGAATTGTACAAACAATATATAGATAACAGCTACAGCGACATTGCTAGCATGATACAGTTAAGATGTGGTTTGGTTTAGAAAACCCTTTAAATACGTATAAGGCCTTATAAAGGCGCTCCCCAGTACGACAACCAAGAGCAATATCAACGTGTCCCTCTGGAGAGGTGCAGGTATCCACATGGTTGGATATCCTTTGTTTTAGTGTTTTAGTAATTTCTTCAATGAAGAATTGATCTTGCGCTTGCCAACAGGTCTCCCCACGATCAGCTGGTCCCAATCTCTTTAACTCTAGGACTTTGCCAGGCTCTGGAAATTCTGCAAGCGATTGTCTAAATGGAGATAATCTATTGCAATTTCAAATTACAGAAAGATAGAGCAAAGAAGGAGGACACATTGCTATTTAATGGGGAGTGCAAGTACTTGCTAATACAGACTTGTCAGGGATGCCAATGCTGGTGCTCTAATTCTAAGTTTGCATTGTGCTATTCATCCATTATTCCTCACTGAAATTTATGAATCAATTGAAAAAAAAAATATGTTTCTATATCCCTTGATAATGGATATGTCTCTATACAGTTAGACACTGCCTAATATGAGCTTGCAGTGTCAGGCCTTATTCACACTTTGTAATTTGATAAATATTTTCAAGCCAAAACAAAGCGTCAGCACACAGAAGAGGCCTAGTAGTTCTTCTTATAATATTTGTTTGTGTTTCATTACCTACTTTGGCTTACAAATACAAAAAACAGAAGTGGTTAAGATACACCCAGGTGACAAGTACAATAGTAACACCCAGCTGGTAGTTTATTTATTCATGCAGCACAACCCACACGACTACTAAGAAAACACTTCTGAATTTTTAGTTCATGGAGCAGATTTACAGAAATAGGAGAGCTGACACGTCCTCTTTAAGAACTATATGCAAATGGATCAGTCCTAGCGTTGTAATCACAATTGTTACATTGTTATCTGTTTTGCTGTGTCTAGAGTTTAACGTCAAGATTCCCAAGTCAATGATGTTGTAATTATCCTGAATAAAAGTATATTTTATATTTACTGACGTGTCTATTGTAATAATGTAATAGCCTTCAAAGGTAATTTACTAATAAAAGCATGAAGGGTGACATTTTTGCTTAGGACATGTAACTAACCTTTAACCACCCACATTGTAAAAGTCCTTCACTATAAGTTGGTCACTCCCATGAATTACCTTACTGTTAGGTCTTAGTGAAGCTGTGCCCAGAGCATTATCTGTTGATGCCAGCTGTAGCTACACTGCCAGCTATACAACCCCATGTCAGCTAATAGGAAAAAAGCAGCTAGTATACGCCACACTCAGTGAGTAATGTGTATGCTGCTGGAGCTGCTGGGTCCTGTAACTAGCGCTAATACCAGGGAAATTAGCAAAGAAAAACACAATGTAAAAATGCACCCCCCCCCCCCAAAGGTCTATTATGACCTATTCAGTGGCACAATGTATTAAGAAGTTTATGTGTGTATATATATATATATTCATATATATATATATATATATATATATATATATATATATATATATATATATTCATATATTCATTGGTCCTTTTTGGTGACCCAACCCACTTATCTGTTTCTGACATCAGTGAAACAAAAATTTACTCCATAGACTCATATTGGGTCCATCAGGCCGGAAAAACATGCAAAGATAGTACAAGTTCTAGTTATTCACAGTCAGTCTAAAAAAAATACTCTGATTGTTCAAAAAAAAAAAAAAAAAACAACAAAAAACAGACATACATGCCTAGGAAAAAAAAACCTAAAATGCCATTTAAAATGCTCACATGAATAATGTAGAGAGAATGGAGTTAAAAATCCAGAAAAGCTATTGTGTTACTTCAAGAAAAAATGGAAAAGATATTTAGATGTGTCAGAATATGGTAAGGTAGCGCTCTGCCTCATACAGAGTCCTATCTAGGGAACTAAATAATCTATATGCCCTAGTAGAGCATATGGTCAAATACTGTCTATATGAAGGAACTTCTTTACAGTCAACTCATATTGATGTGAAATTTCAGTGCAGTTATTCCTCACAAAAGCTCTGAGAGGACATCATCTACGGTAGGTCCAGAAGGTTCACATCTCAAAAAATGGAACTTGTTTTCCCTCTGCTGGAATGTTTAGCAGAGACATCGCTGTAGTATCACAGCAAATTAGAGCAGGTCATCAATACCAGATTGATGAGGGTCTAACATCTGACACCCCCCACTTAGGAGCTGGTGGAACTATGATAGGGTACTGAGCTTGCACAGGCAGCTCGGTGCACCGTGTAGTGGTTGTTCCAGGTTAATGAAGTGTGGCCATTACACAATGTATGAAGCTATCTGCTTGTTGCTCAGTGCACTGTGCAGTTGTGGTGGTCGTAGCAGGTGATTGGCAAATTACATACAATGGTGCTTAAACACGTTAATGACGTTAGGAAAATTAGTGATCTTACATGTGATGATGATGATGATGATGATGATGATAGAATTAAAAAGAAAGACCGATTGCTTTATAAATATAGTATATTGTGTACTTTAGTGGCTATGTATAGATATTCTTGTGGTTTGTTATTTTTTATATTGCTGGGTGGTTTCTTATATGTATCTCAATATTGATGTATTTGTTCAAGTTGATGTATTTATTTTGAAAATATTTAGTAGTTTTATTTGTTTTGTTTTTTTCAAAGTAATTTCAGTATCCTGTTCGATATATAATTTTAGCTATATAAAATTTATTTTTTATAGGTTTTGATTAGAGATGAGCGAGTACTAGAGATGAGCGAACACTAAAATGTTCGAGGTTCGAAATTCGATTCGAACAGCCGCTCAATGTTCGTGTGTTCGAACGGGTTTCGAACCCCATTATAGTCTATGGGGAACAGATACTCGTTAAGGGGGAAACCCAAATCCGTGTCTGGAGGGTCACCAAGTCCACTATGACAACCCAGGAAATGATGCCAACACCTCTGGAATGACACTGGGACAGCAGGGGAAGCATGTCTGGGGGCATCTAACACACCAAAGACCCTCTATTACCCCAACATCACGGCCTAACAACTACACACTTTACACACTCAATACCACCTCTCTGACAGTAGGAAAACACCTTGAAACATGTGTATTTGGCACTTGCAGTGAGGAGAGCTTGTCACCAGCAGTGAATTTGGCCCTTGTAGTAAGTTGAGGTTGGCACCAACATTTGTTTTGAAAATCAGGGTGGATTGAGCCTCTAACCAGCAGAGTTTGGGCAAATTCATGGTGGAGGGAGCCTCTAAAAACCCCAGTTTGGACCAATTCATGGTGGAGGGAGCCTCTAAAAACCCCAGTTTGGACCAATTCATGGTGGAGGGAGCCTCTAAACAGCTCAGTTTGGGCAAATTCATGGTGGAGGGAGCCTCTAAACAGCCCAGTTTGGGCAAATTCATGGTGGAGGGAGCCTCTAAAAACCCCAGTTTCGACCAATTCATGGTGGAGGGAGCCTCTAAAAACCCCAGTTTGGACCAATTCATGGTGGAGGGAGCCTCTAAACAGCCCAGTTTGGACCAATTCATGGTGGAGGGAGCCTCTAAAAACCCCAGTTTGGACCAATTCATGGTGGAGGGAGCCTCTAAACAGCCCAGTTTGGGCAAATTCATGGTGGAGGGAGCCTCTAACCAGCCCAGTTTGGACCAATTCATGGTGGAGGGAGCCTCTAAAAACCCCAGTTTGGACCAATTCATGATGGAGGGAGCCTCTAAGCAGCCCAGTTTGGACCAATTCATGGTGGAGAGAGCCTCTAAAAACCCCAGTTTGGATCAATTCATGATGGAGGGAGCCTCTAAACAGGCCAGTTTGGGCAAATTCATGGTGGAGGGAGCCTCTAAACAGCCCAGTTTGGGCAAATTCATGGTGGAGGGAGCCTCTAACCAGCCCAGTTTGGACCAATTCATGGTGGAGGGAGCCTCTAAAAACCCCAGTTTGGACCAATTCATGGTGGAGGGAGCCTCTAAACAGCCCAGTTTGGACCAATTCATGGTGGAGGGAGCCTCTAAAAACCCCAGTTTGGACCAATTCATGGTGGAGGGAGCCGCTAAACAGCCCAGTTTGGACCAATTCATGGTGGAGGGAGCCTCTAACCAGCAGAGTTGGTGGAAATCAGGGTGGAGGGAGCCTCTAACCAGCAGAGTTGTGGGAAAGCAGGGTGGAGGGAGCCTCTAACCAGCAGAGTTGTGGGAAAGCAGGGTGGAGGGAGCCTCTAACCAGCAGAGTTGTGGGAAAGCAGGGTGGAGGGAGCCTCTAACCAGCAGAGTTGGTGGAAATCAGGGTGGAGGGAGCCTCTAACCAGCAGAGTTGGGGGAAATCAGGGTGGAGGGAGCCTAGTATTAGCAGAATTGTGCAACGCTTATGGTGGATGAGTATGAGGATGCGGAGGAATTGGAGAGGTTGAGTACAGACATGGAGTTTCATGTTGGGGTGCTTTACACAGGTGGGCACAAAAATGAAGGCTCTATCCAGTGGTGGTTCATTTTTATCAAAGTGAGCCGGTCGGCACTCTCAGCTGACAGACGGGTGCGCTTGTCAGTGATGATGCCACCGGCTGCACTGAACACCCTCTCAGATAGGACGCTGGCGGCAGGACAGGACAGCACCTCCAAGGCATATAGGGCAAGTTCAAGCCACAGGTCCAACTTCGACACCCAATACGTGTAGGGCGCAGAGGGGTCGGAGAGGACAGGGCTGTGGTCGGAAAGGTATTCCCGCAACATGCGCCTATACTTCTCACGCCTGGTGACACTAGGACCCTCTGTGGCGGCACTTTGGCGAGGGGGTGCCATCAAGGTGTCCCAGACCTTAGACAGTGTGCCCCTCGTTTGTGTGGACCGGTGAGAACTTGGTTGCCTACTGGAGGAACTGCCCTCCCTGCCGCCAACGTCACATGCTGGAAACATCTCCATCATATTCTGCACCAATTGCCTGTGGCAAGCATTGATGCGATTGGCCCTCCCCTCTACCGGAATAAAAGACGAGATGTTGTTTTTATACCGGGGGTCAAGGATAGCAAAGATCCAGTACTGGTTGTCCTCCATGATTTTGACAATACGCTTGTCGGTTGTAAAGCACCCCAACATGAACTCAGCCATGTCTGCCACAGTGTTAGTTGGCATGACTCCTCTGGCCCCACCGGAAAGTTCAATCTCCATTTCCTCCTCATCCTCCATGTCTACCCATCCGCGCTGCAACAATGGGACGATTCGAAGTTGCCCGGAAGCCTCCTGTATCACCATCACATCATCGGACAACTCTTCTTCCTCCTCCTCCTCCTCCTCCTCCTCCTCCATTAAACGCAGTGAAGCGGACAGATGTGTGGACCTACTCTCCAGCTGTGACGGATCGGATGCTATCCCTAACTCCTCTGTGTGATCTGAGTTATCCCTGATGTCAATCAGGGATTCTCTCAGAACACACAAGAGCGGGATTGTAAGGCTCACCATCGCATCCTCAGAGCTCACCCTCCTTGTGGACTCCTCAAAGACCCGTAGGATGTCACAAAGGTCTCTCATCCATGGCCACTCATGGATGTGAAACTGAGGCAGCTGACTTTGTGGCACCCTAGGGTTTTGTAGCTGGTATTCCATCAAAGGTCTCTGCTGCTCAACCACTCTATTCAACATCTGAAACGTTGAGTTCCAGCGTGTGGGGACGTCGCACAAAAGCCGGTGTTGTGGCACATGCAGGCGTTGCTGGAGAGATTTTAAGCTAGCAGCGGCTACTGTCGACTTGCGAAAGTGGGCGCACATGCGCCGCACTGTCACCAGTAGCTCTGGAACATTGGGGTAGCTCTTTAGGAAACGTTGCACCACTAGGTTGAAGACGTGGGCCAGGCATGGAACATGTTGGAGTCCGGCAAGCTCCAGAGCTGCTACCAGGTTCCGGCCGTTATCACAAACGACCATGCCTGGGCCCAGGTGCAGCGGCTCAAACCATATTGCCGTCTCATCGAGGAGGGCATCCCTCACCTCGGAGGCAGTGTGCTGTCTGTCCCCCAAGCTGATCAGCTTCAGCACAGCCTGCTGACGTCTACCAACGCCAGTGCTGCAACGTTTCCAACTCGTAGCTGGGGTCAATCTAACAGCGGAGGAGGAGGCGGTGGCGGAGGAGGAGGCGGTGGCGGAGGAGGAGGCGGTAGAGGAGGAGGAGGAGGGGGGTGTTCTTCTCGTGTCCCTGCCAGGAATGTTAGGCGGGGAGACGAGGTACACCGGGCCAGTTTGGGAAGCAGTCCCAGCCTCAACTACATTCACCCAGTGTGCCGTCAGTGAAATGTAGCGTCCCTGTCTGCATGCACTTGTCCACGCGTCGGTGGTCAAGTGGACCTTTGTGCAAAGCGCGGAACTAAGGGCCTGCCTGATGTTGAGTGACACGTGCTGGTGCAAGGCGGGGACGGCACACCGGGAGAAGTAGTGACGGCTAGGGACGGCATAGCGAGGTGCCGCAGTTGCCATCAGGTCCAGGAAGGCGGGAGTTTCAACAAGCCGGAACGCCAACATCTCCTGGGCCAGCAGTTTAGCGATGTTGGCGTTCAAGGCTTGCGCGTGTGGGTGGTTAGCAGTGTATTTCTGCCGCCGCTCCAATGTCTGAGAGATGGTGGGTTGTTGTAAAGAAGCGCCTGATGGTGCCTTTGATGGTGCAGGAGAAGGAGATAAGACAGGAACAGGGGAGGATGATGGAGAAGTCAACAAAGTGGCGGAGGCAGATGAAGTGGTGTCCTGGCTCGTCCTCTGGAGTGCATCGCCAGCACAGTCAGCAGTGGCAGTGGCAGAGGCAGAGGCAGTGGCAGTGGCGTGAACGGCAGGCGGCCTTTGTCCTGCCGTTGCTGCCTGCCACTGATTCCAGTGCTTGGATTCCAAATGACGGCGCATTGAAGTGGTGGACAGGTTGCTCTTCTCAGAGCCCCTAATCAATTTCGAGAGGCAAATTGTGCAGACAACACTATATCTGTCCTCGGCGCATTCCTTGAAAAAACTCCACACCTTCGAGAAACGTGCCCTCGAGGTGGGAGTTTTTCGGGGCTGGGTACGAACTGGAACATCTTGGGAGATTCCGGGTGTGGCCTGGCTTCGCCTAAGCTGCTGACCTCTGCCTCTGCCTCTAGCTACCCTTTTTGGTGCTGCACCTGCCTCAACATCCACACTACTTTCCCCGCTTGACATCCCCCCTGTCCAGGTCGGGTCAGTGTCCTCATCATCCACCACTTCCTCTTCCAACTCCTGTCTCATCTCCTCCTCCCGCACAATGCGCCGGTCAACTGGATGCCCTGACGGCAACTGCGTCACATCATCGTCGATGAGGGTGGGTTGCTGGTCATCCACCACCAAATCGAACGGAGATGGAGGAGACTCTAGTGTTTGAGCATCTGGACACAGATGCTCCTCTGTTAGGTTTGTGGAATCGTGATGTGGAGAGGCAGGTTGAGGGACAATGAAAGGAGCGGAGAACAGCTCTGGGGAGCAGGGACAGTTGGGGTTATTGTTCTGTGAAGCTTGGGAATTTTGGGAGGAAGGAGGACAAGACTGTTGGGTAATAGGAGGAGAGGAGGCAGAGTCTGACTGGCTGCTGGACAATGTGCTGTAAGCGTTCTCTGACAGCCATTGCAAGACCTGTTCCTGGTTCTCGGGCCTACTAAGGTTTGTACCCTGCAGTTTAGTTAATGTGGCAAGCAACCCTGGCACTGTGGAGTGGCGCAATGCTTGCTGCCCCACAGGAGTAGGCACGGGACGCCCTGTGGCTTCACTGCTACCTTGCTCCCCAGAACCATTCCCCCGACCTCGCCCACGGCCTCGTCCACGTCCCTTTCCGGGAGCCTTGCGCATTTTGAATTCCCAGTTAGAAATTGGCACTATATACCAGTAGCAAAAATTGTGGGTGCACGTAACCCCAATATATTCTTTGAATTCCCAGTCAGACAATGGCACTATATACCAGTAGCAAGAAATGAGGGTATTTATAACCCCAATATATTCTTTGAATTACCAGTCAGAAACTGGCACTATATGGCAGTAGCAAGAAATGAGGGTATTTGTAACCCCAATATATTCTTTGAATTCCCAGTCAGACAATGGCACTATATACCAGTAGCAAGAAATGAGGGTATTTGTAACCCCAATATATTCTTTGAATTCCCAGTCAGACAATGGCACTATATACCAGTAGCAAAAATTGTGGGTGCACGTAACCCCAATATATTCTTTGAATTACCAGTCAGAAACTGGCACTATATAGCAGTAGCAAGAAATGAGGGTATTTGTAACCCCAATATATTCTTTGAATTCCCAGTCAGACAATGGCACTATATACCAGTAGCAAGAAATGAGGGTATTTGTAACCCCAATATATTCTTTGAATTCCCAGTCAGACAATGGCACTATATACCAGTAGCAAGAAATGAGGGTATTTGTAACCCCAATATATTCTTTGAATTCCCAGTCAGACAATGGCACTATATACCAGTAGCAAGAAATGAGGGTATTTATAACCCCAATATATTCTTTGAATTCCCAGTCAGACAATGGCACTATATACCAGTAGCAAGAAATGAGGGTATTTATAACCCCAATATATTCTTTGAATTACCAGTCAGAAACTGGCACTATATGGCAGTAGCAAGAAATGAGGGTATTTGTAACCCCAATATATTCTTTGAATTCCCAGTCAGACAATGGCACTATATACCAGTAGCAAGAAATGAGGGTATTTGTAACCCCAATATATTCTTTGAATTCCCAGTCAGACAATGGCAATATATACCAGTAGCAAAAATTGTGGGTGCACGTAACCCCAATATATTCTTTGAATTACCAGTCAGAAACTGGCACTATATAGCAGTAGCAAGAAATGAGGGTATTTATAACCCCAATATATTCTTTGAATTCCCAGTCAGACAATGGCACTATATACCAGTAGCAAGAAATGAGGGTATTTATAACCCCAATATATTCTTTGAGTTACCAGTCAGAAACTGGCACTATATGGCAGTAGCAAGAAATGAGGGTATTTGTAACCCCAATATATTCTTTGAATTCCCAGTCAGACAATGGCACTGTATACCAGTAGCAAGAAATGAGGGTATTTGTAACCCCAATATATTCTTTGAATTCCCAGTCAGACAATGGCACTATATACCAGTAGCAAAAATTGTGGGTGCACGTAACCCCAATATATTCTTTGAATTACCAGTCAGAAACTGGCACTATATGGCAGTAGCAAGAAATGAGGGTATTTGTAACCCCAATATATTCTTTGAATTCCCAGTCAGACAATGGCACTATATACCAGTAGCAAGAAATGAGGGTATTTATAACCCCAATATATTCTTTGAATTCCCAGTCAGACAATGGCACTATATACCAGTAGCAAGAAATGAGGGTATTTATAACCCCAATATATTCTTTGAATTCCCAGTCAGACAATGGCACTATATACCAGTAGCAAGAAATGAGGGTATTTATAACCCCAATATATTCTTTGAATTCCCAGTCAGACAATGGCACTATATACCAGTAGCAAGAAATGAGGGTATTTATAACCCCAATATATTCTTTGAGTTACCAGTCAGAAACTGGCACTATATGGCAGTAGCAAGAAATGAGGGTATTTGTAACCCCAATATATTCTTTGAATTCCCAGTCAGACAATGGCACTATATACCAGTAGCAAGAAATGAGGGTATTTGTAACCCCAATATATTCTTTGAATTCCCAGTCAGACAATGGCACTATATACCAGTAGCAAGAAATGAGGGTATTTGTAACCCCAATATATTCTTTGAATTCCCAGTCAGACAATGGCACTATATACCAGTAGTAAGAAATGAGGGTATTTGTAACCCCAATATATTCTTTGAATTCCCAGTCAGACAATGGCACTATATACCAGTAGCAAAAATTGTGGGTGCACGTAACCCCAATATATTCTTTGAATTACCAGTCAGAAACTGGCACTATATGGCAGTAGCAAGAAATGAGGGTATTTGTAACCCCAATATATTCTTTGAATTCCCAGTCAGACAATGGCACTATATACCAGTAGCAAGAAATGAGGGTATTTATAACCCCAATATATTCTTTGAATTACCAGTCAGAAACTGGCACTATATGGCAGTAGCAAGAAATGAGGGTATTTATAACCCCAATATATTCTTTGAATTACCAGTCAGAAACTGGCACTATATGGCAGTAGCAAGAAATGAGGGTATTTGTAACCCCAATATATTCTTTGAATTCCCATTCAGACAATGGCACTATATACCAGTAGCAAGAAATGAGGGTATTTGTAACCCCAATATATTCTTTGAATTCCCAGTCAGACAATGGCAGTATATACCAGTAGCAAAAATTGTGGGTGCACGTAACCCCAATATATTCTTTGAATTACCAGTCAGAAACTGGCACTATATGGCAGTAGCAAGAAATGAGGGTATTTGTAACCCCAATATATTCTTTGAATTCCCAGTCAGACAATGGCACTATATACCAGTAGCAAGAAATGAGGGTATTTATAACCCCAATATATTCTTTGAATTCCCAGTCAGACAATGGCACTATATACCAGTAGCAAGAAATGAGGGTATTTATAACCCCAATATATTCTTTGAATTACCAGTCAGAAACTGGCACTATATGGCAGTAGCAAGAAATGAGGGTATTTGTAACCCCAATATATTCTTTGAATTCCCAGTCAGACAATGGCACTATATACCAGTAGCAAGAAATGAGGGTATTTGTAACCCCAATATATTCTTTGAATTCCCAGTCAGACAATGGCACTATATACCAGTAGCAAAAATTGTGGGTGCACGTAACCCCAATATATTCTTTGAATTACCAGTCAGAAACTGGCACTATATAGCAGTAGCAAGAAATGAGGGTATTTGTAACCCCAATATATTCTTTGAATTCCCAGTCAGACAATGGCACTATATACCAGTAGCAAGAAATGAGGGTATTTGTAACCCCAATATATTCTTTGAATTCCCAGTCAGACAATGGCACTATATACCAGTAGCAAGAAATGAGGGTATTTGTAACCCCAATATATTCTTTGAATTCCCAGTCAGACAATGGCACTATATACCAGTAGCAAAAATTGTGGGTGCACGTAACCCCAATATATTCTTTGAATTACCAGTCAGAAACTGGCACTATATGGCAGTAGCAAGAAATGAGGGTATTTGTAACCCCAATATATTCTTTGAATTCCCAGTCAGACAATGGCACTATATACCAGTAGCAAGAAATGAGGGTATTTATAACCCCAATATATTCTTTGAATTCCCAGTCAGACAATGGCACTATATACCAGTAGCAAGAAATGAGGGTATTTATAACCCCAATATATTCTTTGAGTTACCAGTCAGAAACTGGCACTATATGGCAGTAGCAAGAAATGAGGGTATTTGTAACCCCAATATATTCTTTGAATTCCCAGTCAGACAATGGCACTGTATACCAGTAGCAAGAAATGAGGGTATTTGTAACCCCAATATATTCTTTGAATTCCCAGACAGACAATGGCACTATATACCAGTAGCAAGAAATGAGGGTATTTGTAACCCCAATATATTCTTTGAATTCCCAGTGAGACAATGGCACTATATACCAGTAGCAAAAATTGTGGGTGCACGTAACCCCAATATATTCTTTGAATTACCAGTCAGAAACTGGCACTATATGGCAGTAGCAAGAAATGAGGGTATTTGTAACCCCAATATATTCTTTGAATTCCCAGTCAGACAATGGCACTATATACCAGTAGCAAGAAATGAGGGTATTTATAACCCCAATATATTCTTTGAATTACCAGTCAGAAACTGGCACTATATGGCAGTAGCAAGAAATGAGGGTATTTGTAACCCCAATATATTCTTTGAATTCCCAGTCAGACAATGGCACTATATACCAGTAGCAAGAAATGAGGGTATTTATAACCCCAATATATTCTTTGAATTCCCAGTCAGACAATGGCACTATATACCAGTAGCAAGAAATGAGGGTATTTATAACCCCAATATATTCTTTGAATTACCAGTCAGAAACTGGCACTATATGGCAGTAGCAAGAAATGAGGGTATTTGTAACCCCAATATATTCTTTGAATTCCCAGTCAGACAATGGCACTATATGGCAGTAGCAAAAATAGTGGGTGTATATAGCCCCAATTCTATTGCTAGGGGACTTGCAGTGTATTTCTGGGGTGAAGGTGGGGGGGCACACCGTTGGAACGGGTATCGGGGGTATATATCGAGTATACGGGAATACACTGTCAGTGTATTCCATTCAGGATCCTGGGAAAGCTGGGTTGCGGCGATTGAGCCCGTCAGTGCCACGTTACACTGACAAGCTTCTCCCTGGAATTTAGCTCTTATAAGAGCTGTTGGTTGTCTTCTCCTTCCTATCCTAGCCTGTCCCTGCCTACCCAGAATCTAACCCCTAGCTAACTGGACGGAAACCTCCGTCCCCGGTGAATTGCAAGCTCAGAATGACGCGAACCTGGGCGTCGCTGTTCTTTTAAATTAGAGGTCACATGTTTTCGGCAGCCAATGGGTTTTGCCTACTTTTTTCAACGTCACCGGTGTCGTAGTTCCTGTCCCACCTACCCTGCGCTGTTATTGGAGCAAAAAAGGCGCCAGGGAAGGTGGGAGGGGAATCGAGTAATGGCGCACTTTACCACGCGGTGTTCGATTCGATTCGAACATGCCGAACAGCCTAATATCCGATCGAACATGAGTTCGATAGAACACTGTTCGCTCATCTCTAGCGAGTACTGTTCGGATCAGCCGATCCAAACAGCACGCTCGCATAGAAATGAATGGACGTAGCCGGAACGCGGGGGGTTAAGCGGCCGGCCGCCATCAAAGCGGAAGTACCAGGTGCATCCATTCATTTCTATGGAGCGTGCTGTTCGGATCGGCTGATCCGAACAGTACTCGCTCATCTCTAGTTTTGATCACTTTGCCCCTTTTGGGACCTTGTTCCTTAATTCACCTTTTGCACTTTTGCATCATGCTTTGTAATTAAATTTTTTTACTCATTTTTTTTTTATCGCATTTAATTCTTATTATTGAATCAGTCACCTTTTTTATTGATATTTTTTTTATAATTATTTTATTCATTCACTAATTTTATTTATGAATTATAATTTATAAAAAAACATATTTTTTGTTACATAGTTATTGGAATATTAATAGTTTCATGAATTGTTATACTTCTTTACCCAACATTCTTCTGTTAGTTAAGCTAGCTGCTGTGGCATGGCGCACTCAGATGCGCTTCCTTCCAGATGGTTGCATGTCAATCCACCTCTTGGTTTGGCTGCGTTTTCCACCACATATAAAATAGCGCCATGAAATGAACGCCAGCAGTGTTATGACTGGCCACATGTAATTGGGATTACACTAAATATGGGCTCCTTGTCTTATCACTCCCCTAATAGGGTCCCTGTGCTTTCCGCGCGGTGTCTGCATGGAACATGAGGAGGGAAAAAAAAAAAAAAGTACTTCATGATCTACTTTCCTCTCTGCATGACTTGTGCAGAAAGCACACGGACCCCATTGCTTTCACTGCTCGTCAATGTAATCCGTTCGGGAGTCCACATGGGGACCCTATGAACGGATTACTGAACGCAGATGTGAACTGGGTCTTAGTCAGATGTTATGCGGGAGTGTAATGTAAGCTCCTAAGTCAGTCGGACAGTTAGACTAGTGGGCCGGTCTTTTACTGGATAAGCAGCCCTAGTTTGGTATGTTTGTTGGGGAATCTAAGTTATATTTGGGGATAGAGGCTGTTTGAGATTAATGCTACTATTCTAAAGCCTCCTGTTATACTTGTTGCTCATCCCCCTCCTCCCTTTCCTTTTCCGCCCTTGTTCAATATTTAAAAAGGCTGTGGTTGTGATTGTGATGCTATTTACTGAGGGCTAAAAATGGCTTTTAGTGTAAATAAGCTTCTAGTGTGAATAAGCTTCTGCAATTAGGCAACTCCTACTGGGATCTTCAGAGGGCTGTGCTTTCTTTATTAATAATAATAATAATAATAATAATAATAATAATAAATTGTATTTATATAGCGCCAACATATTCCGCAGCGCTGTACAATTTGTAGGGTTCAAATACAGACAGAAAGATACATTACAAAGAACGTCATTTCACACACTGGGACTAAGGGCCCTGCTCGCAAGAGCTTACAATCTATGAGGTAGAGGGGGTGAAACAAGAGGTAGCAGGGGTGGCATTGCTTACACAGAGGTCAGACAATGTTTTAATAGAGGTGACTGTCATTACACAAACATAAAACTTTATGAGCTGTCACTAGTCATGTCCTTTAACATGTGGATGGTACTTGGACATATAGAGTTAGCCTGAAATGGCATCATATCATGTGGGGAAATGTGGGAGCAGGGACAGAGGAGGGTTAAATTTTGGGGATTCTAATTATAGTACGGAAGGGTTTACATTAGAAATTGTGATAGGCCTATTTGAAAAGATGTGTCTTTAGTTTGTGTTTGAAACTGTAGAAATTGGGAGTTAATCTGATTTTCCGGGATAGAGAATTCCAGAGAAGTGGTGCAACTCGGGAGAAGTCTTGTATACGAGCGTGGGAGGTTCTGATAATAGAGGATGTAAGTGTTAGGTCATTGAGTGAGCGGAGAGCACGGGTTGGGCGGTAGACAGAGATGAGGGAAGAAATGTAGGGAGGTGCGGCATTATGGAGAGCCTTGTGGATGAGAGTAATAACTTTATATTTTATTCTATAATGAATAGGCAGCCAATGTAGTGACTGGCACAGACCGGAGGCATCGCTGTAGCGTCTAGCCTGATAGATGAGCCTGGCTGCTGCATTCATAATAGATTGTAGAGGGGAGAGTTTAGTGAGGGGAAGACCGATTAGTAAGGAGTTACAGTAGTCAAGGCGAGAATGAATCAGAGAGACAATAAGTGTCTTTAGTGTATCTCTGGTAAGGAAAGGGCGTATTCTGGAGATGGTTTTGAGGTGGAGGTGACATGAACGTGCGAGTGATTCAATATGAGGGCTGAAGGAAAGGTCTGCGTCAAACATAACTCTTTAGGATTTAGCATTGTCTGTGTCACATTCCATTATATGTTCAATTCTTTTTACTTTTTAATTAAATTTATCTACTTTTAACCGGATTATGTAAAGTTAATTTTTAGTGTACTCTATTTTTTTGGTTTTAGAAAACCACTTTAGGCTAAGGTCCCACGTAGCGAGCCAGAGCCAAAAATTGCTTTGCAGAAAGTCTGCAGTTTTCCTCTGTGAACTTTCTGCTTCTATTATACCTATAGGGAAAACGCTAGAATTTCTGCAGGTATAATTCACATGAGCATTTTTGAAATCACAGCATTCCTGCTGCTGATTATTTTTTCCTGTAATGTGTGGATAGGATTAGCCAGAATCACATCCACTTTGTAGGAAATGTAAAATGCAGTGTTTTTACCACATTGTGTCCACTGCAGCCAAAACGCTGCATTTTTGCAATGTGGGGCCCAGGTCTTAAGCATTTTCTTTAGGATACTGAATAGTGATCTAGCTTTCCACAAGGATTCCTGTATCAATTCTACAGTTTCACTTGTCAGAGGGCCTTACTGAAATGGCACACTGACACTATTATATAGCCTCAGGACATTCCCCTAAGAGCCATACTGAGGGCGTTGGACAAACTTATAACCGCTTATGACTTATCCACTATAGAATTTTTTAAATCTAAAGTTGGTGTTTTTACACGAGTTTTTTTTTTTTTTACATGAGTTTTTGAAAATTGTAGCATATTAATTATACCTGCAGAAACATCTATACTATATATATATATATATATATATATATATATATGTATATATATTTATATTGCAATGAAAAACTCTGCTAAAAAAAATAAATCATGATGCATTCCTTCTGCGTAATCCACTCCTGGTTTTGGTTCATAAAAACGCAGCAAAAGCTGCATTTCTATCCTCAGGCTTAAAGGGGTTGTTCGGGATAACTTGAAATCCCTACACTAATCTAAACAATCTCCTACTTTTTAAATAACTATTAATTTTAAAATTTTTTATATTTATTTATCCATATCCCTGGGGCAGTCCAGTGACCACCCCAGGAACATTTTCAAATTATCTGGTAACGCTCCATTTCTCCATTTCTTGAAATGGATGGTCACTACCATTCCCCTCCCATCCACTCCGTTATACTTACCATCCATGGCTTCTGCATACCTGAAACCGCTGGAGCAGTTTGCTCATGAGACTTATTGGACGGATTGCCTCAAAAGGTTGTGGAACAAAATATTAAAAGTGGTTATCTGATTTATAACATTGATGGCCTATTCTTAGAACATGCTTTCAGTATTAGATCTGCAGGGGTCCAACACCCAAGACCCCTGCAGATCACCAATATCCAGAGATCATGGCTCTTGGTATTCTTTACATATTGGGAGCCATGTTTCTGACTCCCCATACATACTGTAGCAGCAGGTGTAAGTACAGCAGCACTGTAATACTTACCTACACTTGCTGCTACAGTTAAAATTTCGAGTAAGTACTGAGGCTTGCGATGTATGTAAACAATACTGAGAGCCACGCTACATGGGTACCAGTATTCTGCGGGGATTCCAGGTGTTGGACACCCGCAGATCTAATATTGATAGTCTATCCTAAGGAGAAGACATCATTATTAGAAACCAACCCCCTCAGATCTAATATTGATGGACCAACCTAAGGATAGGACGTAAATATTAAAAACCTGGATAACCCCTTTAAGTTTAGGGCAAATTTCATTAGTTGGTTTATTAAAATTGTTCTGTTGAACCACAATTCAAAAGTGATGTCTGACCATTTTGGATTGTCGGTGTTGATTTGGAGTTTCAAGTTATTTCATTGACCATTGTGGGTTCATTCTTTAACGTAAGGATACCAACAATTTTGTCCATGTGTGTAAATTTCTCATGAAATCTCTAAATCATTAACTTTCTATCATCTAATTGGTGTGACAAACAAAAGTACCTTGCATTATTCAAAGTCTCCATAGTACTTGGGAACTTGATCTTCTTGTTCATACTGGGTGGGACCCTTGTATAGGAACACACTGCAGTGTACTGCACTGTAAACTGGGTTATAAGTAGACCTACAGCACAGATACATTGGAAGCCCATTGTCACATGATCTGGTGCCAATGTAGAAGTCAATTAGAAGCCCAATAGAATATATTCTTTGAACATCATGATCATAGATTTGTAGATGACAAACCAGGGTCATATAAGAGAATAGAAAACCTATGCAGAAAGTATCATAACAAAAATGTAACCTGTGATTTACAGTAAACTTGTCATGTTATTTGAGAATGTGAACATGTTCTTCATTACACACAATACAAGAGAGGATTGTAACAAATTATTTAAGATCCCAGGTTTCACACTTCTGACTCGCAACTTAACCTGTATACATGCTCACACATAGGGAGATGTCCTCTGTATGGCATAAGGATAGACCACCCTGGCTAGCTCTGAGAAGCAAGTCGGGAAACCAGAATTTACATAAAAGACTCTAGAACATAGTCTGTAATAAAAAAAAAAAAAAAAAAAATCCTCTGAGTCCCTAATACATTCTGTCCGTAGGGAAAATACTATAAACTGTCAAAATGTTCTCAAATTCACCACTGACCAAAAACATTGGTTAGGCTACACGGTGGCTCAGTGTTTAGCACTGCAGCCTTGTAGCGCTGGAGTCTTGGGTTCGGATCCCGCCAGGAACAACATCTGACGTAGATGACGCCATCATCCACCTTCTTCATAGAGCTCTCTCTCACCTGGAGAAACCCGGGAACACTGTGAGAATAATGTTCTTTGATTTCTCCAGTGCGTTCAACACCATTCAGCCAGAGCTACTGAGGGAGAAGCTCAACCTTGGTGGAGTGGACCATCACCTGTCCAACTGGATCTTAGACTACCTGACAAACCGCCCTCAGTATGTGAGAGCCCAGGACTGTGTGTCTGACACTGTGATCTGTAGTACAGGGGCACCACAAGGTACAGTTCTTGCCCCATTTCTCTTCACACTGTACACTGCTGACTTTAGGCACAACTCCTCCAGCTGTTACTTACAGAAGTACTCTGATGACTCTGCTATAGTCGGCCTTATCACTGATGGCGACGATAGGGAATACAGAGACTTAAACCGGGATTTTGTTGAATGGTGCCAGCGGAACCAGCTCAGGATTAATGCTGGGAAGACCAAGGAGATGGTGGTGGACTTTGGGAAACGGAGGAATGCTCCGACCCCGGTGGAGATCCAAGGAACATGTATTGAGATAGTCAGGACCTATAAGTATCTGGGTGTGCTCCTCAATAATAAACTAGACTGGGCTGATCACCTGGAGGTGCTGCACAGAAAGGGCCACAGCAGACTCTACCTGCTCAGGAGGCTGAGGGCCTTCGGAGTCCAGGGGACACTTCTTAGGGCCTTCTTCAACTCTGTGGTTGCCTCAGCCATCTTTTTAGGTGTAGCCTGCTGGGGGAGCAGTATATCAACCAGGGACAGAAATGGACTGGACAGGCTGATCAGGAGGGCCAGCTCTGTCCTGGGGAGCCCCTTGGACCCAGTACAGGTGGTGGGTGACAGAAGGATACTGTCCATGGTGACCTCCATGCGGGAGAACAAATCCCACCCCATGTATGAGACCTTGATGGCACTTGGCAGCATTGTAAGTGACCATCTGCTTCACCCCAAGTGTGAGAAGGAGCGCTATCCCAAGTCCTTCCTTACAACCGCGACCAGGCTGTATAATCTACATCAGACCAAGCGAAGATCACTCCGCACAGAGAACTAATGATTATGAATGTCCTCCTTCTTTCTTCTCTGTTCCTAAGCTGCTATGGACTCCTAGTATATCTTTCTTAGCATATGTGTGTCTACTACTTCTGTAATATTTACTGTGTATTATCATGTATCTGTATTACTATGCAGCTGAAACATACTGAAATTTCCCCTCTGTGGGACTATTAAAGGATTATCTTATGTTATCTGCAAGAAGTTTGTATGTTCTCCCCGTGTTTGCGTGGCTTTCCTCCCATTCTACAAAGACATACTGATAGGCATTCTGATATTCTACAAAGACATACTGATAAGGGGGGAAAAAAAAAACCAAAACATTGTGATCCCTATATGGGGTTCACAATCTACATTAAAAAAATTGGTCAGGGCTCGTGGTAATTTCTGAACAAGTCTGCAAACTCCCCCTTCTCCTGCATAATTATGTTCCATTATTGAATCGGTCATATGACGAAATAGAGGATCCTGGTGGACCCCACTGAATATAAGGGGATCCGTTGAATTTCCTTCATGTTGTTCGTTTTTTGTTGGACAAAATTGCGCAGTATTAGGCACAGTTTCGCACTATATTTTTTTTTTCCTTTTTTTTTATAGCAACCCAGTCGCAAATGTAATTATTATATAGGCAGATGCAGATTCTATTTCAGTAGAGGTTTCGGTAGACTAGTCCTATTTTGATCTATATTTTGAGCCAGGCTTGGGTTATAGCATCCACAAGACACAATGTAAGAAACAACGTTAAGAAAAAGTTTACATTTAATATTCGGTCAGTCAATGATACAGGTTAGTGACAAATCACATCAGCAATGATGCTCATAAATTACTTCCCCACCCCACCCCCACTTCATCATATACATTCGTTGCATACACAAAGTCATTATACATTTATGGTTTCTGAACAATCACAATGAACATGACTTTCCTGCGGACACAATTCATTTCCAAAAGTATTTTGCTGAACAGCAATAACTGATGTTAATTTTGAAACACAAATATGAAACAGTTCTCATATATAAGGAAATATTCCCATATGAAACTTCTTAGGCCGTGGAAAAGTAGCAGAATTTTATAAATAAATTTACTAAAAAGTCAAACACTTAAAGATCCACAGAATCATCTTTTGTACTCAATGCTACAAATGACTTCCTTAAGGAACCCACGCGTATAGCGTCACTGTTAATATACTACGATTTGGTGTTTGCTCTTTTTGTGCAAAATTCTGCTTGTTTTCATGATGCAGTATATGTGTCTAACACGTGACCATAAGGAATGGCTGGTATAATCCATAAAATAGCTGCATATTTCCACCAGTTAGACACAACCATCAAGAAATCCACTTGTTAGCAACAGCCACTTTTAGTTTTTTTCTCAGGATGGCTCTGTGCAAGATTGACTGTATCGTCTGGTCCATTGGCTTTTTTCTTTACAATCAATGGTATAACCATATTGAAGACAGTTTCAAACAGGAGATCAACATTGTATCCAGTTTTTGCGCTGGTTTCAAAGCACATCTTGTCTGCGGCTGGAGCATGGTTTTCATCTACCAATTTATACTTAAGGATCCTTTTGTACAGAGCAATGGCATCTTCCATGTCAACCTGCTTGCGAAGTTTAGAAGCGCTGCCTCTACGTAGCTTTTCTCTGTCAAGTTCTCTTTCTGCTTCATGTTCGTCAGTGAGGTCGACTTTGTTGCCCACTACAGCAAAGATGCAGTCATCACTGGCTGTGTCTGTGAGGCTCAGGAATCTGTCCTCAAGCTCTTGAAGACTCTGCAGGTTACAGACGTCATATGTAAAGATGATAGCAGAAGCAGATCTGCAGTACATAGAGCCCAGGCCATGGAACTGCTCTCGTCCTAAAGACAGAAAACACAGTAAGATGCAGGTTACAACGTTCCTGTACATGTAGTTTCCAATTACCTCATTGACATCCTCCGTGTTCTCTCTAGTACAAGAAAACTATTCACAAAGCTCCAAACTAATTCAAAGGGTTATTTTTACTGTGTGTTTTGTCACAAACCCAGAAAAAGCTGCTTCACAGCAGTCTTTAGTGTCAGGTTTAAGATCTAACAAACCCATTCAAGCTTTAGAAAGAACTCTACAGTGATTTTTCACTGTACATTTATGCTGAACATACATAGCAGGCTAGTAGATTTTACTGTTCCATTGCATCAAAATAATATTAAAATATAAAAAAAATATTCTCCAGTTGTGTGCAGCTCCTGTGCAGACTTTTCTGTCTCCACAGTTGCACAAACTGTGTAGCCTGGAGTCAAATGCTACACCCTTACATTAAAACACTTCTTTTACGGTCTACAGGTTAAAAAAAATCTTTAAAGCCCTATAAGGCTATGTTCACATCTGCGTTCCGTCCCCCATTCCGCTTGGAAAATGTGGAGAGAAATCTCCAGGCGGAAATCAAGTGGACCCCATCACAGTCTATGAAGTTTGCAGGTAACCACAAGAGTTTACGTTTTTCGAGTTCCCATGCAAACCCGAAGAATGCAAACACTAGTGTGAAGCTAGCATAAGATAGGGAGTGTCATATATTCGAGATGAGCGAGTAGTATTCGATCAAGTAGGTATTCAATCAAATACTACGGTATTCAAAATACTCGTACTCTGTTGAATACCACGCGGTAAACGGAGTAAAAATTCAATTCCCCTCCCACCTTCCCTGGCGCTTTTTTTTTACACCAATAACTATGCAGAGGATGTGGGACAGGAACTAGGACAACGTAGGTATTAAAAAAAAAAAACATATACAGTAGAGATGAGCGAGTAGTGAAATATTTGAAAATTCGAAATTCGATTCGAGTAGACCTCAATATTCGACTATTCGATCGAATACCTGCTCGATCGAATACTACTCGCTCATCTCTATTATATATCCTTGCAAAGTGGATGTTTACCTGTTGGGAAGAGGCACATTGAAATTGGAGAGCTGGAGCAGTTTGCAAATTAAGAGTTGAGAGGTGTAAGAAGTTTGTTGATGGTTATAGGAAGTAATTGATTTCAGGGTTTGTTTGTTTTTCCAAGGGGTGTGAAATGAAATATTAAGTAGAGGTGCCAGTAATTTTGCCCGGGCCATTTTGGGAGTTTTGTGTGAAATTATATAATTTTTAGCTTTTTTTCCCCGTTTTTTTTTTTTTGTATTGTTCCAATACACACAAACAAAATAGACATGTATACAACGAAACATATGTAATATGTAATTGCAATAATTTTATGGGAGTAATACTTAATTTTCTGTAAAAATGTCAGGGGTGCCAACACTTACAGCCATGACTGTATACAAAGTACTGGACATTGAGAGCTCCACAAAAACCATCAAAGACAATCGCTACAGAAAAATCGACTGGAACACCTAATTCTAACCTGTGTCGCTCCATTCAAACTCAATGGGAGTATGGGAAACAGCAAAGAACTCCTTTGGATCTGTGAATGTTTTTGACTGGAAAACCGCTTTAGGCTGATGCTTTTGTTGCAAAAACACAGCTTTTTGATTGTTGCAGATTTTGCTGTAGTATTTTGAGCAAAAGCCAAAAGAGCTATGAGAGGAATGTGAAATATCTAGGAAGCTCTTATACTTTTACCTTATGCTCAATCCACTCCACTCAATCTGCAACAAAAAAGAAAAAGCTTTGTTTCCTCAATTTGGGGCCTCAGTCTTAACTGACAATCTGAGATTGAATGCTGGAACCCCCTTGCTAAGCTTTGCTTACAGTGCATGTAAAATAACGGACAATATACTCCTAAGTTTGAAGAGGACTTCTCTCCACCTCCACCAATTCCAGTTCTCTGCATCCTATAACAGACGCCACTACACTGATTTTGGTGCAGATGGAATTTCTCTTGCCCCCACCATTCCTGAGCAATACGTGCAGTTATTTTTGGTGCGTGATATGGTCATTAGGACCTCTATTGTCAGGAGGGCAGTCCCAAAGGGGGGGGGGGACTTAGTTCCCACCCCCTTGCCTTTCACTTTGTGAAACCACCCATTTGACAACAGAGCATTCAGCAAATCAGACATGAAAACTAAATGCTGTTTGCTTGGGGATGGTGGGGGCTACAGAACACATTCCAACTGTGACAGAATCAGTTTAGTAGTACCTATTAAAGGCTGAAAAGAACTAAAGTTGGTGGGGGTGGTGAAAGATCCTCAAGGTTAATGTGTTGTTTTTATTCTTCAGCTTGTGTAACAGTTTTCGGTAAAATACAGAATTAGGATGAACAGAATTCTCAGTGTCATGCACATACAACAGCATTAGCTGCCTCTAGTAATACAAGAAACATCAGTGAATGCAGAGATAGGAATATACACAATTTTCTGCCAGAATAAAAATGATACTTTTAGAACTGTAGGTCTTTCTTATCATAATTCCAGTGCCATGCATACAAATGAAGAAAGCATGGGGATAACAAAGAAGTCATTGGTCTAATATATCAGTGGGATGTTGAATTTTTACAGCAGTGGGATGACTTTATTTGGAATGTAGAACATGTGAGTAGTATAAAGCATATCAGTATAACAGTAGGATACACTTATTTATAGCGTATATGCTATTGCACGGGGTGAGTCCAAGAGAAAATGTTCTGGAATAAGTATACTTAGCATTGGCCACCCAATTCACTGATGGCCAATATCTAGAGCAGTATTGGGTATAAATTCATGCATTCAGTAAAGGCCTTTTTACACTCAGAAATTACCCTTACTAGAAACTTCCTAGTTGTCTCTAATAATTGGCCTGTGTAAAGATCCAATGGTGATCTGAAACACGAACAATCTCCAGATATTTAAAAAAAAAAAAAAAAAGTGTGTTGGCATCATATTCCAAAATGTAAAGAGGGTGGTTTGCTGCCAACAGTTGCAAACTAAATGGGGATGATGGTGAATTTCTGATGAATGTATTCATTCCCATTGAGTCGACATGTTTCCTTCATGCAAATGTAGCCAGCAAGCAGGCAAGATGGGGAGTGAATACTCGTAGAAATTTCCATTCCTGATCAATGGCTCACTCGGTCATCCATGTAAAACGGCCCTTCATTATTTATCCATTACAGCAGCTTTGTAGTAGTACTGAAATAGAGCTGAAGAATAGTGATCCACCACTATCCTAGCTTAAGCTGGCTACACATACCCATACAAACTCACTCAACATCTGCAGTCCACTTGGACCACAGGAGAGAAGGATCAAGCAGTTTAACTTCAAGATGCCCAATCATTTTTTTCTTGGGGAGATAAATCACCGCTAGTGGAGTCAGGCAGTCATTCTCCCCTCTCCCTGTTGACAGCACATGAATGTTCAGTCAAGCCAAGCATGCATGCGCATGGGGAGGTCAGCCAAATGGTTATCTGGCCTTACAATAATGCAAGGAACAGGGCAAGGATTACTTTGTGCCTAGACATATGTTGAAGGTGGTCCAGAGAGAATACATCTGATCTAAGGAGAGTTTACGTATCTGATAGAAGTGCAAATGTAACACTAACATATAAATACCCCTTCTGTACAAGTGATAAGAGGGCATCAAGTTAGGGGATAAGAGGCTGCAGAGGATGCTAGCAGATACATCTGTTCTCTTAGTGATCCCAGTAGTCAGATGGCACAACATTGTGGGCTTGTAGCTCTATTATGCTGCCACTAACATAGGACTGCAGACTAATGTGACAGATCAGTTTTAATAAGTGGATTAAAAAATTGGGTGACTCCTTGGTAAGCATTCAGAATGAATATGCACTAGACATTGGCCATAGAATGTGCAAATACTTGACATACTGAAATCCACTGGAGACTGCCTATGGACACAGGAACTATGGGAAGAATATGCAAATCTGCCTTCCATGATGTAATTAGGAAGACAGTTGCTGCCTCAGTATTGCAAACCAATAGAGGGCGCTCACTGGAATGTGCAAGCCTGTCTTATGACAGGATTCCAGTGAAATAACCCAATAATGGCTGCTCCCTTTCGCATCATGCTCGACCTTCCAAGAGGCCTTTGTTTTGCAATGACGCTGGGATTATTACCAGGTATAGTCTCTCAATCGAGGACAGCTGTTTTGATCTACTTGGATCTCTTCAGCTCGATGTAGAGAGGACTATAACCTGGTAGAGGTGAGAGGCTTAGACAGGGTTAAGGGGATATTGTCACTCCTTAGGGAGAGACCACGATATAGGTGTGTGGAGACTTGTTAAGCCTTTAGCACTCCACTTTGCAAGGAACTATGGGAAGAATATGCAAATCTGCCTTCCATGATGTAATTAGGAAGACAGTTGCTGCCTCAGTATTGCAAACCAATAGAGGGCGCTCACTGGAATGTGCAAGCCTGTCTTATGACAGGATTCCAGTGAAATAACCCAATAATGGCTGCTCCCTTTCACATCATGCCCGACCTTCCAAGTGGCCATCTAAAGGTAGGAGAAGAATAGCTTTTCTTAAGGCTATTCCTACGTGGTAGGCAGAAAAAAAATTGAGCTTTAATGATAGGATCCCTTTAAGGTGTTCTACATTGGCCAGGAAGGGTCTGTACGCAGACTGCTTCTTTTACATGATACCTTGGATTAGTACAGACTTTAGCTAGGTATCTGCAGGAGGTACACTCCCAATTTTGGCTCTGCACAGAAGGGCACTTTCATATGCATCAACCATTAGGTCTTCTACGAAGAGCAATAATTGGTCAACATGGAAGGTATTTCCATACAGCTTGACATTTGAGAAGCAATGGTTCATAGTCAGTGCTACTGTGTATAGTTTATCATAGATGGAGACAAACATGGATGAGGTCTTTGTTAGTATCACTTCAGGAGCAGATATTCCGTTTTTTGGCTCTAAGTTGTGAAAGAAGTAGTTTAAGACTGGCAAAGCGAGCTCACAGTCTCCACACCTCCTAACTGGAGATGGATTACAACCATTTATGTTCCATTTGATAAACCTAGCATACAGACAGGCTTACCATATAAACTTTCACATTACCTAAGTGAATGGGTGCTGTCAAAATACAAATGTGACAAAGGTTTTTTTTAAAAAATAATAATAATAATAATAATAATAATCATAATTACAGAATTCCAGACCACAGGACTTGTTAAATTTCCCTGTGTGGAGGTGACAAATCCACTGAAAAGCAAGCAACAACCATGATGGCTACTGACAGTAAATATTTAACCACTGTGTAATGTGATCAGTTACCAACAATAGATGAAAAGGTAAGACAAGTAGACAAGTTAGCAAGAAAAAAAATACACAGCAACCAACAACATGGACTAACTTAGAAATTGTCTTACATGATGATCTATAGAACAGAAAGCTAGGTTTTAGTGTATGCTTACAAATTACCGGTATATAATTTACAACTTAAGCCAATATAAATATATTTTAACCCTTAGCCATGAATGGTGGCCAGAACCTTTCTGTCAACTGGGTTTTGCTCCCTGCTCTTTATGTACTCGGCCCCCAGTACAGAATGTATGGTGATCTGCCGTGACAGTAGTGTGTGCCTGTTTCTGTGCACCGATGAGTCTACTGCAACAAGTGAGGGGAGACAGCTGGGAAAAGGGGAACCTGTTGCTACTACTGGGGAGCAGAAGGAAGGGGCATATATGAAAAGAAGAATCCGTATGGGCCCAATAGTTTGACTTGACTCCTCGATCTGACTACATTTAGATCTACATTACTACATTATAATTATGTCCTCTCTGGATTATACCAGACATTGTTTTTTTTTTTGTTTTTTTTTTAATTGTAGATCTATATTAGGACTCATTTTTTTATATGTATGCCAGAATGCATTTATAAGCAACTCTACTATTGTGCTAATGTGGAAAAATCTCCTACAACGATTTTCCATAAGTTTGAGCGGTAGGATTTTCACCCAGATTTAAGTTAATGCTTTTTCATAGATGTCAGTCTGTTCTGCTACACTGGAAATAACATGTAAATCTACAGAGACCAAGGAATTAAACAAACAAAACAGTTTCTGCCTGACAATAGCTCATGAAAGTTTACTGACATGCTGATGGCTTTGCTGAGAGATTTTTCCAATGCATGTACAGTGTACTATAGATGGTGTAAATACATTTACTCGATGTGGGTGCCATTCCAGGTAAAATATAGATCAGCTTTTCCAGGCTCTGAGGAATCCAGTATCCTATGGAGCTTACTGTAGACTAAGGCCGGGCAATTGGTGGGATTCATTCCATTAATTCGCCATTTTAAAGAATTGCTATTATGATTTTCATCGTAAGCGTGAAATCTCTCACTGAACTTTTTTTTTTTTTTTTAAAGTCTATTTAAGCAAAAATATGAAAATTGAGATTAAAACTGAAAATAGTCCATAAATTTGAACAAACCTGAGATTATATTTTTAGGCAAAAATCACCCAGCCCTACTGAGGACTAGAAAATGCAGTTGTATAGAAATAAGGATGTGTGAATTCCATTTGTTTTATGTCAAGGCGGTTGAAGAGAGTCGGGGTTTGTTTTTGGTGGAATAATAATAATAATAAGTTACTGACTGACGCTGGGTTCACACCTGCGTTCAATGTGTCCGTACTATGGTTTCCGTCTTCTGCATGGCAGAAGACGGAAACCATAGATCGGGTCCGGCCGTGCGCGGCGGTGAGCGTTTTAGGCTCTCCGCCGCGAAACCGGATTTTTTTATCTGGACACAGAGTACTGCATGTCCGACTCTGTGTCCGGATTATAAAATCTGGTTTCGCGGCGGAGAGCGCAAAACGCTCACTGCCGCGCATGGCCGGACAGCTTTCTCACCCATTCAAATGAATGGGTGAGAAAGTCTCCTGCAGGCTTCCGTCTCCTGCATCTGTTTTATGCAGGAAACGGAAACCTGCAATAAGGAAAGAAGAACGCAGATGTGAACGAGCCCTGACTCCAGCGTCAAAATAAGGAGATTAAAGGGGTTTCAGCAAAACAATGTTATTGTTTCTATACTGAAAAGTTCTACAATTTCCATCATTCTGTATTTAATCAGACTATAAGGCACAACCCAGGTTTAGGCAAAAAAAATTAGATGAAATAAAAAAAATATATATCATATTAATTTTACCTTCCCTGGTGGACAAATGGCATTATGCAGTACCATTATACTCTATGGGGGGGAACTAATGGAGCCGTGCACTGTGTGGTAGGCACTAATGTAGCATTATACTCTATAGGGGGGAACTAATGGAGCCATGCACTGTGCGGCAGGCACTAATGGAGCATTATACTACATGGTGGGCACTAATGGAGCATTATACTCTATGGGGGGAACTAATGGAGCCATGCACTGTATGGTAGGCACTAATGGAGCATTATACTACATGGTGGGCACTAATGGAGTAAAATACTATGTAGCAAGCACTAATGGAGCATTCTACTGCATGGTGGGCACTAGTGGGGAAAAATACTATATGACAGGCACTAACAGAGCAATTCTACTGTGTTGCAGGTACTAATGGAGCATCCTACTTTGTGGTGGACACTAATGGAAAATTATACAGCATAATGGGAACTAGTGGGGAAAATACTGTGTAATGAGCATTCTATTGTATGGGAGCACTAATGGAGCATTCTACTGTGTGGCCGGCCAAAAGGGGCAAAATACTATGTGACAGGCACTAATGAAGTATTATACTGTTTGGTGGAACCTAATGGTAGATTCAACTGTGTGGTGGGAATTAATAAAGCATTCCACTGTGTGTCAAGCACTAATGGAGTCTTATACTGTATAGGGGACACTACTGGAGCATTATAGTGTGGTGGGTACGGATCATTATACTGAGGAGGATTTATGGGACATTACAGTATAATGATCCCGAGTGCCCTCACTCAGATCTGACAGTTCACTAACCTGTTGCATCACAGGCAACAAAAGAGGAAGTTGCACTCTCTATAAGCCTCTATAAGCTTTCTGGATCCCTGCCTCCTGGCCTTAATAATGACCCTGGCTGGGAGAAACGCTCATCTCCAAGTCAGTGCCCCCTAAACCCAATACATTAGAACAGCGGCAGCAGAGACCTGTAATCTTCTAGGGACTAGTACCAATGCCCGCTGCCACTGTTCTAATGTATTGAGCTTAAGGAGAAGCAGTTTCTGTCATTATTAAAGACCAGAAGGCAAGGGTCTTAGTCCATGTTTGGACCACAGTATGCCAGTTAAAGTATGGAGAGTGCAGCTCCCTCGCTCCTGCCCTGTATGGATCTGTGCGGTGTGGGCAGGCAGGGAGAGTGCTGTACAGGCAAACAGCTCTTTGTATGACCAGTAAAAGCAATTTGGAAGCTTGGGCTTTTTAGCAATATTTTCCCTTGATGAAAAGTGTGTTTTATCCCCCCCCCCCCCCACAAAAAAACAAACAAACAAAAAAAACAACAACAAAAAAAACCCGGTACTCTCTGTATCAATTCCTCATGGATTTCTATAGCTCTGCTTTCTGTTAGTTATTCTGCTTTATTCCAGTGGATAAAAATCAGTCCATGGTCATGTGATAGACACACAGATGCACAACTCGTTACATCTGCCTGGAAACGAGCTATGCACTGGGGCGTGGAGAGTTCCTCACAGCTCAGTGTTCAGTGAACTGTTGGCTTTCTAGCAGTATATAAAACCGCATGTGCAGGAGGACATGAAAGGTCCTATTTAAGGTCCCCACCACCTTGGTAATTCAATTTGTTGTGGATTGCCAGCCCCTGGAAAGAGATCAAAATTATTTTGCAAAGTTTAAGATTTTTTAAGGGGTTAAAATGTAAAATGTGCCATCATCAAAATAGTACCGACCGATAGAATACAGGTAGCATGTCATTTTGTCTGCACGGTGAATGCTGTAAAAAAGAAGATATCATGTGCTGTCTATGGGAGACATGGGGGGGGGGGGGAGAATACAAGGCATACAATTACCACATATACCATTACTCCTCATGTACACACATATGGCTTATCATTATGATTCAGCATTACTTGCATTTTATACATTTAAACATCTGCTCATTCTGAGCTTAGTATTCATGTGAGCAGTTGTAGTCAGTGACTGAAAGCCCTGTATGTCTGTGTATAGAGAGATCAGGGTCAAGCAATGAGTAGAACCCACATGACTCAAACGCCAAAAGAACGGAGATGTAAATGAGCAAATGTCAGGTTATCCTGAATCTTTTCCCTCAAATCTATACATCAGTCTGCACAGCTAATCCTGCTCTATATCATGCTACCTGCAAACCGCTCTGAATTTTTATTTGACAGGTTCACTTTATCAAATCCCATTACAAGTCAAAGAGTTTCATCAGCTGCTAGATGGCAAAGTATAAGGCCCCTTGCAGACGAGCGTGGTGTGGATCATGGTGCTATCAGTGTATTTCAGATAGCACACTGACCCATTCTTTTCTATGAGCCCATACACACTAGCATGAATTTCTTGGTCCCGTGTGCGGGCTGACAGTCCAGGTTGCATCAGATGTCTTTTTTCCTATTTTGCAGCTCGTGCTTCAGTGACTCCTATTCATTTAATGAAAGGAGCCGCAGAGGCACAGCCGGCACACAGGGAATATCCCTGTGTCCCCTGTGTGTAGCCCATACTTTTGATTCACGGCTGGCCAGTTACAGCACGGTTGTCTGCAACCAGCCTTACAATGCAGAAGTGAACAGAGCGTAGCTCTGTGAGTACCCTTACATAAAATCAAAGTTGATGACGGCAATCCTAAGATTTCAATCAAAAAAGCCTTTGGAGTACTTTAATTATGTGTGTGTTGTGAATTCTTGAGCCAGCGTCATAAGCTGCTTGCACCTGCTGGGACTGCTCCCTAGATAATCTGCTCTGCCCATTCTCTACTTTTTGCTCCTTAGTAGTTTAGTTCCTGCTGTCAGGTAGATGAGGGGGCTGGCCAGATCAAGTACTGAATATGGGATAACTCATTAAAAGTTCTTAATTTATTTATTAAATCATTTGGTGGTTTTAATTGGTCAAAAGAAGGGTCTGATGGGACCTTATATCTCGCACACTAGCAAGGAAGAATTCTAGTGTTACGGTACAACTGTTCAGTAGTTGAGAATACACAACAGATGGCCTACAGCTGTCGAGGAGGCAAATACCCTGAAATTCTATGAAGTACCTTACAGTGCTATTTAGTGCCTACTAGGCATGGCAAGCATGAATATATATAGTCGTGACATAAAGCCATGCAGACTTAGAGAGAAGATATAAACTATAACCATGTCACCTGCAGGCCCTCCATGCTGAAAGTAATGCAATATCTTCTAATAAAGGTTTAGGAAATATAATATTGGTTATTACACATAACCAGATAACTGGAAAGTTACTGTATTATGTTCAGTGTACAGAACATATTTAGTGCATTTCATATACACTATAGTCACCTTTACCTGTAAGTGATATGGGGAGTTGTAATATTCCCTATATAAATATATTAATAGTTAATCTGCCGTTCTATTTTTCAAGCTTTAAGTTTACACAGAAAATGGATTATCTACCAATGCCAAAGTGCAAGTTCCTTGATGATAATTTGCTATTAACATTGAGGTGAATAGGCACACCGTAGTTACTAACATAACAATTGGCAACATCGAGACATTTAAGGGCCACACCAGAGCAGCCTCAAGTCAGATGGGAATGGTTACTTTGGGTGGGACTTGCCAAAGACTTGTCTATTTTTTCTCATGAAATGCAGAATTGCTTAGATTGATGAAAATTCAGACAAAAGTCTAGAAAACTGGAAAGTATGAAAGGGTGAATGAGATTTTTTTTTTTTTTTTTTTATTTCCCAGACTGTTTCATCCATTGAAAGAAAATGAAAGCAGAAGGCTATGGCATTGATAGCTCCTCTGGTACTAACCCAAGTAAAGAGGGTTTGGGAGAGGCAACCACAAACCATAACATTAGAGCATAATACTGGCTGTATTATCGGCTTCCGGACTGTGCATTGCAAGGATACAAAGTAAAACAGCAGAGTGAAACTAGACTGAAATGAAAAGGGGGGGGGGTGAATAATAGGAGTAAGCACCCCCCCACACACACATTATCAACAATAGGGGGAATTTATCAGTCACTCTACAACAGTTTTTGTCATAGAGGAATGATATTATGACACACATTTGGCGCAAAGCCTTTTCTTGCCACAATCCCAGTTCTGCTCATCGCATATTGTGTAAATATAGATGGGCCTCAGCCCAACATATTTATTATAACCCATACCAATTTTATACTGCAAATTACACTAGTTCTTAAAGTGTTGACCACTTTAACCGGATTGTCACTTCCCTTTATAACCTAACTAGTCCTCAGTGTCATGGACATGTGCACAGGAACAGAATACTTCTAACACGGAACATACCCAGAATGAATGGGGATTCCCTTTTACTTAGAAAACAATGTGCACCCATATAAGGCTCAGCCTTCCTCACTAAGGTACAACAATCAAAGTCAGCAGGTCAGCGCTTCAACCAATATAAGATGATATATGAGCACATTCTAAAAGTCAATTCCGTACTAAAATAGTATACACCATCATATTAGTACTTTATTATTTTTTTTTCGAAGGCCTCTAACTGTGCCATCTCTCAAACCCAGTGCACGAAAAAAGTGGGAGTGCCACTAAAAAAAAAAAACGTGTAAAGGATGCTTTTCTGCCGTAGGTGCCCATCCCAAAAGGGAATGGGTTCCCAACCTCTCTCCAAGACCGCTGGGCCAAAAGGCACCAAGCAGCCCCGAGTCTCAATTGGGACGGACTGCCGAAGCAGAAGGTCTCACTTGCTCTTTTCCCCTTGGGCTGCCACCACCTAGGGTACTAAGAGCCGATCCTACATACAGTTTCTCCCTGGGCTGCCACCACCTGGGATACTCCTGTCCTCAGATGCCTTGCCTGCCTCCACCGAAGCAAAGGCAGGTCACTGATGGAGGAGAGAGCCCATTACAGACTTGCAGCCCCTCCACTAGACGTCGGGAAGGTCCCAAAAGAGCACCGCATCCCTTCATCCACACAAAAAACAGTGACAAAGAGTGACAAAAACAAAGCGTGAAAAAAAGACTAACAAGTGAGTAGAGTGCCCGTTCAGGCCCGGTCTACCCCCCGGATCTATAAAAATTTCCCAGCGCTGGTAAAGTGGGTGTCACAAAGGTGTATATAGTGCCAGTAGCAATGTGCTGAAAATCAGTGGGATCCCACCCCAGTGATCTAAGGCACCCCAATACTTTAATGGGCTTATGGACAAAGTCTCAGTAGCTTCGATCATAGTTAGGGAGCATAGAAGGTTCGCAAATTTAAATGGGACAGGGCTAAAACAATACCTGTCCCAAAACAGATTTAACAACCAGCAGATTAACACATAAATGGCTAAAACAAAAGAATATAATTCCAAGGGAGAAGGACCAAACAATGATAGATAAGAACATCTAAAGAATTACTTGATGTAGAGAGCAGGCGGAGAAGTAAATACACAAGAGACAGGGTACCTCAAAGATACACAATAGTTCACAAAAGCACACTGATAGCACCCCTCTGTAAAAGTAAAGAAAAAAAGGGAGAAGAGATAAAAGGGTGGGGAAGAAAACACAGAGAGACATGAAAGGGGGGGGGGATAAAACCAGAACAGGGGCCAATAGCACAGATTCAGCCTATAAAGCATGTATAATCTAATTGTTCATTTACTACCTGTGGTTGTAAGGTATTCAATCTAAAAATCTACTGTGCCTCTTAAAATAAAATTGGCCCATTCCCTCCTCTCACCAATTCAATTGCTTGGAAACTTAGACCTGAAACTTCACCTGCATGATACTTGGCAAAGTGCCTGGCCACTGGTGTGTCCCGCCTGTTATGAATGTCATATTAAGAGACAAATGTTATGGTTTCTAGAAGTAAAAAGATATACAATTTCCCAATATACTTTCTGTATCAATTCCTAACAGTTTTCTAGATCTCTACTTGCTATCATTCATTCTGCTTACCTCTAGTAGATGAAATTCTGACCATGGTCAAGTGAGTTACAGTCCATGGTCATGTGAGGTACAGTCCATGGTCATGTCATGAACACACATGGGTGCACAGCTCGTTATAGTCCCAGCACAGTAATCAGATATCTGCCTGCTAACGAGCTATGCCCCTGGCTCCATTCTATCAGTGCTGGAGGTACAGCACGCGCTCATTGAAGCCAGTGTGTACTCCTCTGATTGCAGTGAGAAATTGCGCTGGTGTGGGGAGTACAGAAGCAGCATGAGTATAAAAGTTTTGGTTTTTTTATTTATTGAGGACATCTATGATTTTACAACAGGGCAATTTGGGACACTAAACCCCTGGTCATTAAAGACCTGAGAGTCCTTGACGCTAGGTTCACAATACCTTGAGGGTTTCCATCGTTCAGGTTCACATGGGGACCCAAAACATGGAGACCCTGTCTACTTTAAAAGTGGAATGACTTTTCTCTGCATAGATTTTAAGTGGATTCTGTAGCAGAGTTTCCTACAGAGACTACAACACAAGTGTGAATGCAGCCTTACTGTCCCAAATCGAACTGACAGACCCAATTTACTAAATTCCCGTTCTAGTGCCTGTATGCTTAGAGTTCAAAACTTTAATAATGAATGTGAAATGCTAAAAAGTATGATCCACCAATTTTTTCAGAAACATGGATTCCCATGGTTTTCATGCAATCACAGTGCGATCCCGAGGTTTCCTCTGAAAGAATCTCATTTACATGCATTTCCCAGAAGCCATTGAAAGCAATCATCATAAATGTGAAAGCAAATGATGAATATGCATTTCACAAAAGATGAGCTGACATTCTGAAGCGGCTACTTCTTCATTTCAGTTTTACAATAAATGGGAATTCTGACATGTGGTAATGTTTTATAGGGCAGAAGTACAGCAATCTGTTAGACATTCAAGGTGCCAGCATTGTCTTATGATTTAGGCAATGACTTATTCGGAATTAATGTTTAGAAATGTGGCATTGTTTACGTATTGACAGCAAGTAGATTTACTGAACATTTGCCAACTCGCTAGGTCCATTTGCATTCATCAGCATCTAATCTGAAGACAGTGAAAACACTCAATAAAAGACTAATGCATCATGACCACGACTGTAGTTTTTACCCACAATTGCGGATAAAGTACAGTCTCATTCATTTCTATGGGCCCAGACATGCGGCCCCAATTTTTGCGCATTATTCAAGGACTGCAAATTATGAAGCAGATCCTATTTCAGGCCGTATTTACGGCAAAGATCAGTGTGGAAAGTGGTAGACTCCATTTAAATAGGTCACAAATCTCTATTTTTTTGTACCAACCTCACCACTTTCCTGAAAGTAAGTGTGCTGTGGGTGGTGCAAATGATCCAGTTAACTAGCATAAAAGATGCATAAAATCTACGCACGTGCCTAGTCATAAATGAGGAGTGTGCTCCAGGAGTGCATGAAATGTCAAAACTGGCGTACTAAATCCGCTGAATTTTTGTTGTTTTTTCTACAGATTTTGTTGTGTTTTTATGAGCCAAAGCCAGAACGAATGAGACATTTAAAGTAAGCATTTCTACTTCCCCATCCCAATGTAGGCTAGATTGTAACATTGACATGGATTGCAACATTGAATTGTTACCCCTTACAATGCAAAGCCTGTAGGAATTAAACTATGAATTTCACATCAAAAGCAGCATTATTTGGTAAAGCTTTTGCCACTGCAGAAAATCTACACCATATCAGTCCTGTGTGGACATGCCCTTAGGTGCAAATCCTAAAACTGTAACAAAACAAAAAATAAAAAACAAAGCAATTCTCTTTCTGCTGAGATTGCAACAATTCAATGCTGCAATCCATGTCAATGTTAAAACTTGAAGAGGACCTTTCATGACTTGAATTCAGCGCACTGTCGGCTTTCCAGCAGTATATAGAACTGCCTGTGCCCCAAACCATGAAAGGTCCTCTTTAAAGAATTTGATGCTGAATTTGTCTGGCAGAAAATTTCAGCTTCAGGAACTTGAAAAAGATTTTGATGTGGATTCTGAAAATCTACTTAAAAACAGGTAAAAAATCTCCCATTCATTTCAAAGAACGATCAGAATGCTTCTTTTTTTCTGCTAGCTGACACTAGGTTCCAACTAGCATTGCATCTCCCCAACAGACCTGAACAACAGAGAGATGGACCGCTAAAACAGTGGACACACATGGAGCCCAGTGGACTCCATTAACTATAATGGAGTCATTCAGTATCCATCATTTTTAAACTGAAACCCTGATGGAGGAAAAAGTCCTCCCATGCAGCCTCCTGCATTATTACAGATTTTATTCATTTCAGTGCAATATGGCTTATATACACATATGATATTTAGTTTTATGTACTCAAGTATATACATTTATGTGGTTGTCTAAAGTGGGTAGGTGGGTATGTAATATATATATATATATATATATATATATATATATATATATATATATATATATATATATACACACACACACACACACACACACAATCCATGTATATTTCGCTTAGGGAGCGTTCACACTACCGTCGGTGTCCGACATGTAGTGTCCGCTCAAAATCTGTCACGGACACTAGGAGCGGACACTAGATGTGTCCGTGACACCTGTCATTCACTTTAATGGGCATCGGGTGCGTTCTTTTGCACTCCGTGCCCGTCCTTCACTGTCCGCTTGTAAAGATGTCCGACTTCTCAAGCGGACAGAAGAACCCTGCATGCAGAACCCTGCATGCAGGGTTTTTCTGTCCGCTTGAGAAGTCGGACATCTTCTCTTGCAGACAGGAAAGGACGGGCACGGAGTGCAAAAGAACGCACCCGATGCCCATTAAAGTGAATGACAGGTGTCACGGACACAGCTAGTGTCCGCTCCTAGTGTCCGTGACAGATTTTGAGCGGACACTAGGAGCGGACACTACATGTCGGACACCGACGGTAGTGTGAACGCCCCCTTAGCTATCATTTTAATCATAGTTAATTTGTCCCTATAACCATTGTTACTAGGGGTGTGGGGGGCTGTGGATCATTTGATTTACTGTCTTTGAGTACAATCTTATCTATTCATGTTTTACCATTGTCCAGCAGTTGGTTTCAGCTTTTGTTCAGAGATATCCTCAAGATGAATGCCCTATTGAACTGGTAATCAGGTGTAGACTCCCCCTCTGGCTCCTTTTGTGTTTAATTAAAGGGGCTCTATCAGCAAAATTATGCTAATAGAGCCCAACATATGCGTGAATAGCCTTTAAAAAGGCTATTCAGGCACCGTAAATGTTATATTAAATCCCGGTCCCGTTTTTAAATAAAAGCATTAAAACATATATGCTAATCTTACCGAACGTGCACCATGGGCGGGGATGCACGATGTGACGTCAGCTTCGGGCACGCCTGCCTCTTCTGTCTTCTTGTAGTAATGCCCTCTGGTTCCGTGTCTTCTTCCGTGCACGTTCAGTAAGATTTGCATATATGTTTTAATGCTTTTATTTCAAAACGAGACGGGGATTTAATATAACATTTACGGTGCCTGAATAGCCTTTTTAAAGGCTATTCTCGCATATGTGGGGCTCTATTAGGATAATTTTGCTGATAGAGCCCCTTTAAGGAAACTCAGTTCAATCCAGTTGTTCACGGAGACCACTGCCTTCCCCAGATAACAATAGGTATAAAGATGGTGGCATGAAAACGAGTTATTAGCTCAAACACTGGAACAGAACTTAAAGCATTATATGTCCAGAACGTTGATTCTACATCTGGGCCACAAGAAGGTGGACGGGGCCCCAGACTGTGATTTGAACCATTTTCTTGCCCGAAGCCAAGTATAATGAACTTTTCTACTTTTTCTTTTACTTGTGTGAGTCTTTCATTACACAGTATTTCCCTTATTATAAATCATATTTGAACACAACTACAAAAACACACATTTGATTTTTCCTTATGTAATATCTGCCATGTGAACATAGCCTTCAGCTTCAACAACACAACTTTATAAATGCCTTGTGACAAAAAAATAGGAAAACCTGTCAGAGTCCTACCTGAGAAATAAGCAGCATATGGGAATACTGACAACAGTTTGTGGTTATTCATTCCTGGCATTCTGTACTCTGACCACCAGTTTCACAAGTATTTTGCATCAGTATTTGGAAGCCAAATCTAGGAGCGGATCCAGAAAACAGAATAAGTAGAAATCTTTCCACAATATATCTTCTCACTCCTGACTTGGGCTTACAAATACTGATGAGAATGTCCCCCTTCCCCATGGCAGCTACTTTTACATTTACGCTGTGGTTTCCGATTTTGACGGATCCATCAGGAAGAAATGGATCTGAACAAAAACAGACGGACACAAACGGATTACCATCTGCCATTAACTTCAGAGTGATCAGCCGCTTTCTGCTATGGATTCATTATTTTGGCATATATGGCTTTTTGCTGCGACTAAAAAAAAAAAACGCTCCACAACAGAAGGGATGTCAAAGGGCAGCACTTGAGCAGCTGAAACATCCACCTACCTCAATGATAAATACTGTAGATCTGTTTTTATCACTTTTTAGCAGAACAGAAAAACTGATAACACAACAGAACCACAACACAGATGTGAACACAGACTAACCATAAAGTTGTGAAATCTTGTATGTCCCAATTTTAAAGTGCCCGTGTAGAACACATTGCTGCTACAAATGTCAGTATTCTGGGACAGTTACAGTCCATGGGCATATTTGGGTCTCTGTGTTATAAAACTGCAATTGTGGCAGAGTTACAGGAGCCTTTAATTTCATTCAAAGGTTGGAGTATCCAAAAAAACAGCTGTGTAACGTCTGATCATATGTGCACACACAGCCATTGCGGTAGAGCACAGAGGACATGCAGCTTTGTATTGGGGTTGCCCATGAGCCCTTAATGATCACCACCATTTTCTTGGCTTAAAAAGTGTTAAAAAGCACACTCTATGTTTTCTCACTTTGTAATATTTTCTGCATTAAAGTCTGGTTCTGAACTGCTGAAACTGTAGACAGGAGGGATAAGATGTGCAAAGGTGTCCCCTGGGCCACTTAAGAATGCACTAACATACATGGTAAGTAAGGGTTGGGGGACTTCTCCAGACACACCATAAACCACTCTGCATACTGTACTGAGTTCCACTATATTCCAAGCAAACTACCCTGAGCTAGAGAGCCCCTTTATTGTCTGCATAAACCACTCTGCATACTGTTCTGAGTTCCACTATATTCCAAGCAAACTACCCTGCAGCTAGAGAGCCCCTTTATTGTCTGCATAAACCACTCTGCATACTGTGCTGAGTTCCACTACATTCCAAGCAAACTACCCTGCAGCTAGAGAGCCCCTTTATTTTCTGCATAAACCACTCTGCATACTGTGCTGAGTTCCACTACATTCCAAGCAAACTACCCTGCAGCTAGAGAGCCCCTTTATTTTCTGCATAAACCACTCTGCATACTGTGCTGAGTTCCACTATATTCCAAGCAAACTACTCTGCAGCTAGAGAGCCCCTTTATTGTCTGCATAAACCACTCTGCATACTGTGCTGAGTTCCACTATATTCCAAACAATCTACCCTGCAGCTAGAGAGCCCCTTTATTGTCTGCATAAACCACTCTGCATACTGTGCTGAGTTCCACTATATTCCAAACAATCTACCCTGCAGCTAGAGAGCCCCTTTATTGTCTGCATAAACCACTCTGCATACTGTGCGGAGTTCCACTATATTCCAAACAATCTACCCTGCAGCTAGAGAGCCCCTTTATTGTCTGCATAAACCACTCTGCATACTGTGCTGAGTTCCACTATATTCCAAACAATCTACCCTGCAGCTAGAGAGCCCCTTTATTGTCTGCAGTGCACAAGCATACCTGCAGTGTCCCAGATGGAGATGTTATAGGGTCCCAACTGCTTGAGGTAAAATGCTCCTCCGACCGTGCTGACCGTCTCCTGGAACCTCCTAACAATCTACCCTGCAGCTAGAGAGCCCCTTTATTGTCTGCAGTGCACAAGCATACCTGCAGTGTCCCAGATGGAGATGTTATAGGGTCCCAACTGCTTGAGGTAAAATGCTCCTCCGACCGTGCTGACCGTCTCCTGGAACCTCCTCTCCATGTACCTGTGCAGAAGGGACGTCTTGCCCACGTTCATGTCTCCTAGGAGCACCACCTTCACGTCTGGTTTCTTCATCATGATGCCAGGCAGCTATGGACCACCGCTAGTTGCAGAAGGAGAGGAGCAGGCAGGATGAGCCCGGTCCATAAACTAGAAAGCGGCGACTAATGCCTTGGGTGTGCCGGGGCAGGGTAGGTGGGCAGCTGGCAGCGCATAGCTGAGACCCCCGTTGCAGCCACTCAGCTGTGCAGACTCTTCTCACACTTGAGCAGAACTTTGCTAACTTGGCATAAACAGGGAAGAGTTCAGGAAGTTGTTCCCCATGCAGTCCCCTCCCTGCCCGGCTCCTCCTCCTCCATGATGTGCGGGGCTCAGACGCCGCATACTTATTAGTGAGCGCCTCGTCGTTATCCTGGCTGCTGTGGAGCCCGGGCCCGCTGACATCTTTGTCTACATGTACGTATGTAATGGAGGGCAGGGCTGCCTGCAGTGACAGGTGCCGCCACTGGCTACTATATGGGGCTATTATATGACATGGGAGCAGGAAGTGACAGTGCACTCTCTTTCAGGTGACTCACCCTGCCGTGTGACCGAAAAGCACGGGAGGAGGAGGAGGCGTCACCCGGAAACATCGCCCGCTCGGACGATACTGAGCTAAAGAGAGAGCGCCGCCAGCCATAGCACACATCTCTTCCCGGTCAGCTAGCAGGACGCGGTGCAGCCATGGCCGCCTTCATCTCCGTGCCCCTGAAGAAGACGTCGGAGGTAGACCTGGTCAAGCCGCTCTCCAAGTTCATCCAGAACACGTACCCGTCCGGGGAAGAACAGGCCGAGTACTGCCGGGCGGTGGACGAGCTGAACAAGCTACGCAAGAGCGCGGTGAGTAGGCCGCTGGATAAACATGAGAGCTCGCTGGAGACCGTCATGAGGTACTACGACCAGCTCTGCTCCATAGAGCCCAAGTTCCCGTTCAGCGAAGGCCAGCTGTGCCTCACCTTTACCTGGAAGGACGCCTTTGATAAGGGCTCTCTGTTCGGGGGCTCGGTGAAGCTCAGCCTGGCCAGCCTGGGCTATGAGAAGACCTGTGTACTCTTCAACATCGGGGCCCTGGCCAGTCAGATCGCCTCGGAGCAGAACCTGGACAATGATGAAGCTCTGAAGGCCGCCTCCAGGTACTACCAGCTGTCCAGTGGGGCCTTCTCCCACATCAAAGACACTGTGCTGTCCTCCCTGAACCGAGACCCCACGGTGGACATCTCCCCTGACACTGTGGGCAGTCTGAGTATCATCATGCTGGCCCAGGCCCAGGAGGTCTTCTTCCTCAAAGCCACCAGAGACAAGATGAAGGATGCTGTCATAGCCAAGCTGGCCAACCAAGCTGCTGACTTCTATGGAGATGCCCTCAAGCAGTGCCAGTACAAAGATGCTCTGCCCAAGGAGGTGTACCCTGTACTGGCGGCCAAGCACTGCCTCATGCAGGCCCATGCAGAGTACCATCAGTCTATCTTGGCAAAGCAACAGAAGAAGTTTGGGGAAGAGATTGGCAGGTTACAGCATGCTGCCGACCTGGTGAAAACCGTCACCTCCAGGTATGATGAGTATGTCAGCGTCAAGGACCTGTCTGACAGAGTCAGCCGTGCACTGACAGCTGCCAAAAAAGACAACGACTTTATTTACCACGATAGAGTCCCAGACTTAAAAGACCTTGACCCAATTGGAAAGGCTCCTCTTGTGAAATCCACCCCTATCTCTGTGCCCCTGAGTCAGAAGTACACCGACTTGTTTGAGAAGATGGTACCTCTTGCTGTACAACAGTCAATGAGTCTGTATAACCAGAGAAAGGGTGAACTGATCAATGGCACAATTGCCAGGATGCGTGATGCCACAACCTTATGCAATGGGGTCCTTGCGTCTTTAAATCTTCCTGCTGCAATTGAAGATGTTTCTGGTGACAGTGTACCTCAGTCTATTTTGCAGAAATCAAAGGCTGTCATTGAGCAAGGTGGTATCCAGACAATTGACCAACTAGTCAAAGACCTTCCAGAGCTTCTCCTGCGAAACAAGGAAATTCTGGAGGCATCACTCAAGTTCCTGGATGAGGAAGAAGCAACCGATAATGAGCTGAAATGCAAATTCAAAGAAAGATGGCAAAGAACACCTTCTATTGAACTGTATAAACCTCTGAGAAGCGAAGGTGCCAACCTGCGCAATATTTTGGATAAAGCCATCTCAGCAGATGCCATTGTGAAAGAGCGGTATCAGTCTCAACGTGAAGCCATCTCCATCTTATGTAAGGGAGAAGCTGATCTCAATGCATCAATTCCTTCTGCCAACCCTGCAAAGACAATGCAGGGCAGTGAGGTTGTAAACACTTTAAAGTCGCTGTTGGCCCATTTAGATGAGGTAAAGAAAGAAAGAGAGCAACTTGAGAATGATATTAAATCTGTTAATTTTGACATGACAACCAAGTTTCTCACTGCTTTGGCACAAGATGGAGCCATCAATGAAGAAGCTTTGTCTGTGACTGAGCTTGATCGTGTCTATGGAGGGTACACTGACAGAGTACAGAAGAACCTTACAAAGCAGGAGGATCTGATCGGGCAAATACAAGTTGCTCACCAGGAATTCTCAAAGATGAAGCAATCAAACAGTGAGGCCAACCTAAGAGAAGAAGTCTTGAAAAAACTAGCTGCTGGGCATGACAGCTACATTGAACTTGTTGCCAACTTGAGAGAAGGGACAAAGTTCTACAATGACCTGACAGAAGTCCTGCTTAAATTCCAAGGTAAATGCAGTGATATTGTTTTTGCCAGGAAGACTGAAAGAGATGAATTACTAAAGGATTTGCAACAAAGTATTGCCAGAGAACCAAGCGCTCCATCAATGCCAGCTGTACCAAGTTACCAGAATGCTGCTTCATCTTCCACAGTTCCTGCTAGTGGTGGATCATCAAGCACTCCAACACCAGCTCCAAGGACTGTGTATACCAACAAGCAGCCTCCACCACGTCCCCCTCCTCCAGCAATGCCCACAAGTGCACCAGTCCCTGTTAGTGCAGCTCAGAATGTGAACCCTGCCCTTGCAGGTGCTACTGCTCCAGCACCTGCTCAGCCTCTCCCTAGTACTATTCCATCACAGGCACAGGGTCCTCCATTCCCCACCTACCCAGGATATACAGGGTATTATGGGATGCCCATGCCTGTTGGCTATAATCCATATATGTATGGCCATCAAACCATGCCTCCCTACCTATACCAACCACAGGCTGGTCAGGCACCTTACCCGACCCAACCATCTGGTTACCCATGCCCACAGCCACCTTTCTTCCCACCTCAGCAATAAGTGTGTAGACAAAAAAAAAAATTAAGAAAACTGAAAGAGTATGGGCCCCGTACAATATATACCAGTCCCTAATTCTTGTCTTGAGTTCTAAGAACTGTTTGAGCTATACTTCTGGTTGCACTAAGCCATTTCTGCCTGTTTTCAGCTGAGATATGATCAGAAAGAAAGTGACTCTTATAGTTTTGCCTGACAAAAAAAAAAAATGACCTTGAGCTCTGATACAGAGATTTTTTTCTGGTAATGTGCAGATATCTCTGGTAACACTATGCTCTTTCATATATTAAAAAAAAATGGTTGTTAGTTCTCTATTTTTCTTTCTCTATTTTTACTCTTTATTTCTTTTACATTTAGTTATTGTATGCTATTTGGTCTATTAATCAAAAGCCTTGTAAATCATCATAATGAAAATAAATGTAAAAAAAGCACAGTACTGTTTGAGAATCGTGTAATATGGTATAATTCCAAAAATAGGGCTGCTTGGGTTTATGGATATGTTCTTACTAAACATTTTGAGTTAAGTGACTAAGATCAGTTATAGTTATTATCACCGGACTTTTACCTCATTTCTTAGTTAATAATTACTCCACATTAATTGCGATATGAGCACTGCATCAATGTTGTGTTATATTTCTGATGGAACTAAAGGTGTGTCACAGCTGGAAGAATGTAGATGGAGTATTCAAGGGCATCCATGGTTATATAGGTTCTGCAAGACCCAGTAAAAGATCCTAGATGAATTCCCTTAGTTTGCAGTCTATCAAAAAACAAATACAAAAAAATCCTGGTTACTGTGAATGTCAGAATGTGTAAGTGACTTGGTTATCTACCTCACTGTAGAGATGTGTCCTCATATCGTATATCTTGAGGTCAGATATGCTGACTGGAATTTCTCATTTACATTTATACTAAGGAGATTTGCATTTTTTTTTTTTTTTTTAAACTTCAGTGTGTGGGATATATATTATATAGAGTGTAGCAGATGCTATTTCTGTAATAAGTTGTCCCAAGTGCCCCATATGAATAGAGTAGTGTTGCATATGTAGTCGGTGGCTGCTGATACTGCAGCTCAGCTCCCATTAAAATCAATAGGAGCTGACCTGCAGTACCTGTGCCCAGCATTTATATAGTATACAGACTTGATTGTGAACAGCTGATCTGCATGGGGGCTGGCAGTCAGCACCATCAGATACTTATGGCTTATCCTAACTAAACTTCCTGGACTACCCTTTTGAAGTGGAATTTGCCATTTATATCCTCCACCATTTTATGATATGTTGTCTGGGTGACTACATATTTTTATTTATTTTTTTCTCTCTGCACATCTAGGGGGCTAAGGGCTTGTTCACACGGGGCAAGAGGGGGTGGATTTTGACGCCGAATGCACCTCAAAATCCACCCCCTCAGAATAGAGGTCTGTGTAGACTGCTAGTGTCCTTTTTCCGTAAGTGGTTTGTTCCCGCTTACGGGAAAAAAGAAGCGAGCTGCCCTTTCTTCAGGCAGATTCCGCGGCTGATTCAGCCCCGGCGTCCGCCTCACGGCAGAACCCTCCAGACTAGACCCATTCATTTGGGCCTACTCTGGAGCATGAAGCCACAGCAGGTGTATTTTGGTCCTATTCTGATGTGGCTACGCGTGTCAAAATCGGGACCAAAATGCGCGGTCCCTAGCCCCGTGTGAACTAGCCCCTAGAATGCCACTCTGTAGGGAAAAACTTGGAAGAGGGTGCAATAGTATTTACCAAATATTCCCTCGGGGGGGAAAAAAAAAAATCACATTTTTCTATACATTGCTGATGTCTTTGTTCTGCCCTATTCTTGACATTTTGAGGTTGTTTTTTTTTGTTTGTTTTTTTTTCTCCTCTCTGGGCTGTGCTTCTGATGTATCAGGCAACCTGTCTGTAGCACTTGCCTTAGGCCTTGTGCTCAAGTTCATGTTTTGTATCCCTGTCCAAAACCAGGACTGAGTTGAAAAAAACAGAACAAAAGCAAAATCTTTCTTTTATACCTTATTTCTGTGTAGTCTTCACTCGTGGTTTTGGCTTGCAAAACATTGACGTGTGAACAAGATCTTAGAATGACACTGTATTTGTTCATATGTTGTAACATTATCCACTAATAAGTAGGAAAGACACATGCTTGTACAGAATATAAATCTTATTAAACACACTTTAGTAGCTTGCAGCATTAAACCCACCAAGGTCTAGCTTCCTGCTCCTGTTGAGACTCTGATAGAGATGATGGTTGATTTTTTTTTCTGTCTTGGTTCAGTGCCAAAAAGCAATATAAACTTTCACTTTGCTTTTCAAGAGCTTCTCTGAAGTCTGGTGCTTATATCTGCTTGTGTTACGACTGGGCCCTGTGCACTTTCTTAACATTTCTTGCTTCATGTTACTGCCGTTTTTTTTTTTCTCACTTTTATTATTGTAATATACTTTATTAACCTATTTTACTTCCTCTTAGGGAGAACTTTAGAGTTCCCTTTCTATTATCTATGCTCTAATCTGCTTTGCCATGGAGATTAACCCACCACTATTCATTGGCCCAGATTTGCTATTGTGATTATAACTACACTTTGGCGTAAACCTTATGCATCTAGCTAGGGCTAAAAAAAATTTCAACTTGCGAGAGATGTGAAGCTTTATAAAAAAAAAAAAAAAAAAAGTGTAGCTTAAGCGTGCCAACATTGTATTGTAAAATTCTAGATTGTATTGTAAAATTCTAGTCTAGTTGGCTAGACAGTATAAAGATATGTTACATTGATCGTTCAGAATCTACCACTGTGATACATCTGGTGTATTTTTTAGACTAAAATTGCACTATTAGTAAATCTGAGCCAGTGTGTACAGATATAGCCCTTGTCAAAGGGGGTTTAAAAAGTGGTTCTGATGTCATATGAAAGCTATTTTTGCTATTAAAAACTGAAAAATAAGTAGATTAAAACACTTAAATGTTTATAAAGCTCATATTCCCAACTTAGGCAAGGTTCATATCTGCGTCTGGGGATTCTGTTCCTCACTCCGGTTGAAAAATAAGAGCAGCACTTTTCTCTCTGCATTTTTCGCCCCTTTTCAGGCAGACCCTCGAACAGAAATCCGAACACAGATGTGAACCTAGCCCAAGTGTTATTAAAGAATACCTGCTCCAGTTATCTGTGCCATCAGTTTCAGCTACCTATATCATTGTACCATTATAGGGGCTGGCCACACAGCCCAGCATCATTGCTATACGCTGAGGAACACCCCACTTCACAGTATCCCATCACCCAGCGATAACGCTGAGCTGTGAAGCTGGTCACTCTGACAGCGCAGTGATATTGGTAGCTGAAACTAACAGCACAAATATCTCTGAAACTGGGGCAGTTACCAGCAAGACTTGGATCTGTGCCAAATTCAGCGCACTGTCAGCATAACATGCCCTATCTTATTGGACATGAAAGGTTCTCTTTAGTGATTTCTCAGTGTTTATAATGGCTACAACTCATCTTTCATGTAAACCACTTTTCTACCTGATATTAAACTGTTATATCTGTACATACTGGCAATACACGTTGAGGGACTGTATAGACTGTGTGCTTATATTTTGCTCAGGTGCCAAGCTTCTTGTGTGGGATCAAACACTAAACTTACTTTGCATATGTTTTAAATAGTGAAAAATATGTGAATGTATTAATATGATGGGTGATTATGGCCAGCAGAAGGTTTTCATGACTATATACCACTGCCCCTAGAAAGGAGAAATATTCACAGGATTCCTCTGACTCTTGGTTCACACTTGTGCTGGGGTTTCCGTTCTTCTGGTCTGCTTGGGGACCCAAAAAACAGAAACCCAATCCACTTATAGATATAATGGGATCCGCTGGGTTTCCACTTGAAAAATGCAGAACGAATAGTCCTGCTACATTTCTCTCCACATTTTTCAACTGGACTTGGGAAAGGAATTCCTGAACGGAATCCAAGTGCTTGTGTGAACCCAGCCTTAGTAGTTTCCAGCCTTTCCACATGGAAAAAAAAGCCTCCCATTGATTTCAATGGGTTCTGCTAGCTTTTTTTTTTTTTCTTTTCCTCCACTAGTGGAATTTTCCAGACTAGACTAGACTTTTAACATATACTAAGGCTTTATTCACAAAGATGTCACACAGCCATTTTTCAAACAAATTGGGCAGGGTTTATTATGTCTTCTATACCAGTTTATTGGCCTACATGGCATTAAAAAAAAAACAGATTTGTGAGAACAAATATATAGCTCCGATGTGACTGTCTGGAAACAAACTCAGGTATACAGTTGTAGTTTTTGCTGTGTATGTCTATAAGAATCTGTGATGTAGAGCAGAAATATGGTGTAATAATGGCCTAAACCTGGATGCATCAGCATTCCGTCGCAGCATCCCACATCCCGCAGCAATATCGGGCAGGACGCTTCTTTTTTCCACAGTCTCTGCCTCCCATTGAAAACAATGGAAGGTGGATTCCGGGAGGAATCTGCTCCAGATTCGGGGATGAAATCTGCTCCCAAATCTGTGGCAAATTGCTCCTTGTGAACATAGCCTAAGCCTGCTACACCTGTGTGGCCCCTTGTGATGAAATCTGGTGATACACATTGGAATCATATCAGTTGGAATAGTGGATTGGTTGATCATCTAATGTAATTGGGGTCTCTCAGATCTCCGCTTCTAGCATCTGTTTGGGTAGCCGTGGATCAGGCTGTTGAACCTCAACATGCCTCATCGTTTTGTTTGTTCTTGGAGGAGATAAGCTGCTAGATGTGCTGCCAGCAACTTATTTCCCTCGCCCCATTTAGAACCCGTGCACGTATGAGGGGGGCAGGAAATGATGGCTGCTGACCAAATGAGCATTTCACTCGATAGGTATCAGAAGTGTATTTCCTATTTTAAAGAGGACCTTTCATGGTCCGGGACACAGGCAGTTCTATATACTGCTGGAAAGCAGTGTGCTGATTTCAGTCAGGTACGTCCTTCTTCAAAGCAGCGCCTATCGCGCTGTACTGTGTGAGTGGGGAATAACGCCCCCTTCCTCTGCTCGCAGTGCTCGTCCATAGACAAGTATTATCAGGAGGGGAGAGGGCGTTCCTCCCTGCTCACACTTTACAGCGCGATAGGCGCTGCTTTGAAGAAGGACGTATCTGACAGACTGTGCAGAGCTACGGTACTGGGACCGATAGTGCTTTACTCAGGGCACAGATCGGGAAAGCCGACAGTGTGCTGAATTAAGCGTATTGCCAGCTTTCCAGCAGTATATAGAGCTGCCTGTGCCCAATCTGATGAAAGGTCCTCTTTAAACTGGCTATGTGAATTAAAATGACTGCTGGTTTAACACTCCAATTCCTTTATGAACGTGCCATATTAACATGGATAAATCTACATATGGATTGTAAATCAAATGTCTGACATCTCTGGGGAGACTAGAACATAATAGATAAAAACAAGTCAGTTTTTTTTCAAGGGAAAACTTTGGAGAACGAGGTTTGTTGAAGATCCCACAGAAACTGCTAGGTTCGGTTGACAAAATCTTTATCCAGTTAACTCTATGTTCACATTAGTGTTTGGATTTCCGTTCTTCGGGATCTCTTTGAGACCTGAAAAATGAAAACACTATCCACTTAAAAAGCAGTTACCCAAAAAATTCTACAGGGCCCATACACTATAATGGGGTCTGAAGGGTTTCCGCCCAACGTCAAACTTTTCTCTCCACATAATTTAAGATTGGAAGACGGAATCCCTGAACGCAAATGTGAATCTAGAATCCAAAAATATCATCTTTTCAGAAGATATGTTATTACTGCAATACTTTGTACAATTAGTCCTATGATTTGTCCCGTGCCCTAGTTTTCCTTATGATGTCAACTGGTAATGGTTGTGGAGACAACTGTAGCCTGACTTTCCGCTATGCATATAATTTATACGCTTCAGGAGTGATTAAAAGATGAGTAACAGAAACCAATGTTATGCAAATGTGCAGATTAATCTCGTGAAACTTAGTAAGAACTTCCATATGGCAGTTTTTGGTTGTATTGTGCATCTGTGCTTGTAAGCCAAAGCCAGAAGTGGGTTCAAAACCTGAAAGAGGTGCAATATTCATCCTACATCTGTGTAGGCTCCATTCCTGGGCTGAGCTGCCAAATGTTGATATTGACCAATACTGTTGTGTCTAAGTGGCCTTTTTGAGCCTAATTTTCCTGCAGTCTTTTCAGCCAAATATCTGAAGTTAGCAAAAAATGGGAATGTTAAAGGAAGGACTTATTTCTCCTTTCTGCTAAATCCTCTCTGTGTGGGGGGCCAAATAGGAGCATATAATACTGCCAGGGGACCACTGTGGAGCGCATTGTACTGCCCAAGGGCCACTGTGGGGCAGATTGTACTGTGTGGGGGCCCCTTCATTATTTATACCACATAGTATCTGTTTTATAGCAGACATGATATCAGTACAGGCTGTAATAACATTGCACAGTCACTATAAAACAGCTCATGTTCAAATGTACCAAATGCAAACTAATACCTTTCAGTACAAAGTTGTTTGTATTATTGAAAGCTCTGAAAAGCCCCATTTACACAACCATATATTGTAGGTCTGCAATTGTGGATCTGCAGAATATTAAGGTTAAATTGCCATGATGGCACTTTGTGATAATTTAGTGGCTTTTGGGTTGCAGTTTGGGCACTCGGGCTCTAAAAGGTTCACCATCACTGGTATAGGCTGATTTGCTGATATAAAAGAATGATTACTGGTATCTTCTCTTCTCTTCATGCATTTGTGGTCACAGAATTGTGTTTGTTATGCTTCTGATTAAGGCCCCTACACAGCAATATTGTTGGTCTTGAAGGAATTTTGGAGACTACCTTTTAGGTATTTTTTTTTTTTTTTTTTTTAAGAGAGAGGTGCATTAAACTGAGAACAAATGGGGGGGGGGGAGGATATTAGACAGTGGGGGTTGCTAGAGGGGAACATTAAACTAAGGGCAACTGGAGGAGGTCGTTACCCCATATAACTACTCCAATGGTTTAATGTTCCCCATTATACTATGTGGGCGCTCATTTATATATATATTTATATATATGTATGTGGGTGGAGCAAAATTTGCTGCAACGTGCATACTTTTCCTCTCTCTATCCATTGAAAGTTGGGAGGTATGCCAGATGCCACCTTGCAGAAGAGCCGGACACCACTGTCCACCACACATACTTCATAAATATCCCAAAAACCGCAGTGCAGCAATACACCTCACCCCCTGCAGCACCAAACAAATACCACTCTGCAGAAGAAAATTGTCCCCTGAATCTTCTCCTAATCCTTAATACTGATTAAGGATTTTATTTGAGACAGTCTCCTGAAATAAAACCTCACAAACTTGCACCAAATCACCTCACACTGACAAGAGTATGCTCAGTCTTGTGCTTCCAGTACCAGCCTGTGATGCCTCTGCCTCTAGATTCAGGCATTCAGCCTGCAGGCTTGCTACTGGGTAAGGCAGGGTTCACACCGTTGGATTCCGTTATGAGAGTGTCCGTTAAAAAAAAAAAAAAAAACCTAAAAAACGGACACTAACTGATGTTAGGGCAGGTTCACACTTGCGCCCAGTCTCCGCTTTAGGCAGTCCGTCGGGTTTCCGTCTTCTACCCGAGAAACTGGACAGGGGATGGAAACCCAGCAGTCAGTTTTCAAACTAATCACTTGGTTTGAATGGAGACTGCTGTGGTCCGATCTTAGACTCCGCCTCCTCACAGACGAGCCTCTGGCAGAACCAGCGTTGATTGGCCGAATGCTGTACACTGTATGGCATTCAGTTAATCAATGCTGGCCAATGCATTCCTATGAGAAAAAGTTATCTCCCACATAACGCAAGCTGCCAGCTGCTCTCCCGACTAGCAAGGACGAGCGGTACAGTGTATAGCATTCAGCCAATCAATGCTGGTTCTGCAGGACAAGTAAGGGCTGACTCACATTAGCGCTTGCCTCCTGTCCGGAAGAAGTCTGCAGGAAGACCTCCCGAACGGAATATCAGCGCAATTGCAAGTGCTGTGCAGTTAAAGCACATGGACCCCATAGACTATAATGGGGTCCATGCGCTTTAACTGCACAGCGCTCCTAAACAGTCTCCTCCAGCTACTCGTGGACTTGGTGACTCTCCTTTAGTCGAATAGTGGTTTCCCCTGAAACGAGCATTTTTTCCCTTAGACTATAATGGGATTCGATATTCGATCGAGTAGTCAAATATTGAGGCTCTACTCGAAATGAATATCGAATCTTGAATATTTCACTGTTTACTCATCTCTAGTAACGGACAATAGCCACGGACACTGCTGAGAGAATCCAATGGTAGTGTGAACATCCCCTTTACTGACCTGTGGATTCTTGGCGATTGTCATTACAGGTCCCTCAGCCCTTCTAGTCATAAAGGCTGCCATACTCCATGCAGTTCTTGCTTAGAGTCCAAGCTTTGTGCTGAAGCGGACACTATCAGCATCCTGCGCCTGACTAGACAAAGCTATGCCTTCCCAGTGACATCCACTGTACAGCTTAAAAAGCATTCCCTTAGTATATTGGATTGCTGTTGGTGAATGGAAAGTGTGCTTACATTTACTTGTCAGACACAAAGATATATTTGCTTATTGCTCTAGATGGACAGTATCTGTGGAAAGCTCTAGAAAAAAAGTAAATGGGGGGAGGGACTTAGCTTGGCATGTTAGCAGCAGCAGTTAAGAGCTCCTCACCGTGCCCCATCTTTATGGGTGTCCCCAGCAGCCAAAATGGGCAAAACCAGGACAAAGAGACCAGTGGAAGATCCTACTCCCTCCCAGCTACTGGATTTACTCATTTATGATTATTTTCACCAACGGAGAGGCACATGGATCCTCCAACAGTGAGACTGGCCTGGAGGTGCCAGCGCTGCCATCTTCTCCTCCACTCGCTCCCCCTGCAAGCCGGGTAGACAATGCTTCTTGCTCCATATGCACAGACCTGCACTCCACTGCCTCTGCTCCAGTACCTGCTCATCTGCAGAAGCTCTGTCCTCCTCGCCTACACAAGCCCCTGTTCTCATGCCTGACATGGGTCCAGAACAGTCACCCTGCACTTCACTGACAAGATCAGTGTCAACCCGGGAGCCACTGCTCACTGACCTTCTCCCCCCCCCCACACCCACACCTATAACATAATGGCCCAATCAATGGTCTCCATACAGTATAGGGGAATAGTGAAGGGCCAACTGTATGGGGGAAGGGGTATAGTGAAGGCGCCACTGTATGAGGGGGGAATAGTGAAGGGGCCATTGTATAGGGGAGGAATGTAATATGGGGGAGGACCAGTGAAGGGGCCACTATATGACCCATACAGTGGCCCCTTCACTGGTCCTCCCCCATATTACAGAATTAGGTTAGTACTCACCTGTCTGCTCCATGGTCCCGCTCCTTCTTGCTCCGGGTGTACTGTTGTGACTCACAGGCTCAATGAGGTCTGTGGTCTACAAGCCTGAGAATGATAGCATAGGAAACTGCATTACAAAATCGAGGAGAATCTGGCTGCATCACTTACCTCACCCCACTCCTGCTCGTGGCCTCTCCACTTCTTGCAGAAGCATGGGCCCTGTGTGATGACGTAATACGGTAGAGGGGGGCTGGCTAGGAGCGGGAAGAGGTAAATGAATGGGGGCCATTATCGCACTTCCACTGCCTATGAAAAAAGCAGATGGGTCCGGCAGGGCATGAGGAGCACCATGGGGAATTCACTGGTCCTCATGTGGACCAGTCCGACCCTGTTGCGAAGCTACAGCAAAGGGTGGTCGACCTGGAACAGTTTCATGCCTTGGCTTCTAGCTAAGCCCTACAACAGACCTCTACTGTCCATACCTCTCATTACCACAAACTCATTTTGCATATGGATGATATGGAATATCGTAATCACCGCAATAACCTCAGGATCCGCAGCTTACCTGGCCACACAGACTGCAGATTTGGTGCCTACCCTCACTGGCATTTTTAACTCAATCCTGGGTTGACCCCCTAACACTCACATAGAGATTGACCATGCACATCATGCCCTCAGTTCTTTGCTCTCTGTTGTCCCTCTAATGTCACCCTCTTTTTTGTTCCTCTTCCTATACATGCTTTCTGATATATACTGTTTGAACTGTAAGCCTGTTTGATTTGTTCCTTATTATTGTAAAACCTCAATAAAATTCTTAATGGGAAACTGAATATTCAATGTCTCCAATCATCTGTAGTCATTTGTAGACAGCTCATTTAGTCTATTTGGCTCATTCAGGCTGTTCAGATGGTGGTGTGATCACAGCAGTGTTACTGTAGGTTGTGACGCAATTGTAGATTGCCCAGCCAAGAACAAAGTTCATACTGACTTCATCAGCACATGACATCCATATGGTGGTATGATATATAGCAATCCTAAAGGGTTTTCTGGACTAAAAATAATGATGACCTATCGTAAAAATAGATAATCAATATTATATTGGTGATGGTCCAACACCTTGCATACCCATGAATCAGCCTGTCTTTGCAGCATATACACAGAGTATAAAACAGGAAGCTGACAACACTGTTCTATATATAACAGCAGAGTATGTGATCATTACAATGATATATTTATTTCCTAGCTGGACTGTTTGTGAAGACTCATAGCATATTTCAAACGTGCATTGGCCACCATTTACTTGCTATGCTTGTTACTCGACCTTATAGAGTTAATGTTATCTTTCCAATTACTTTCATCCAGGATATTATAAGTTCAGCTGCTAGAACGGCAGGTGGTCACAACAATCCACTGGAAAAGTAGAGTAGTATTATCTGTATCACATACAAAGGAAATGATGACCACTTTTATACAGGGTTGGACTGAGAATGAGAAGTGCTGCTTGCAACTGCTCTCTACTTTGGATGTATACCCTTGTTTATGCCACTGTCTTATGCATTAACACTTGAAGTGGTCTTCCTAGGTTTACAAAGGAAATATTATTATTCTTATCATCATCATCATCATCATCATCAGTAGTTGTAGTATTTATATAGCAACATTAATTCCATGGTGCTTTACATTTGAAAAGGCTGACACAATGCCAGTTAGCACATCACAAGAGGGCCTGAAGCACATTGGTAGAACACAGACACATGTAAACAGTACATATTTTCTGCTGAGGGTACTTGCAACTTTGTATTCATCTACTGATAACTGTCTATAGTTTTTATGTGTGGTAACTGGTTACCATGACAGTGTTGTAATATAGGTAAGTAGTATGATTCCATAAGAATGTTATGAGTCACACCTATGACACAAGACTCCCAGAACAATCATATACTGGTTCAACAGGTTGTAGATTAGATAATAGTATTCAATATATCATACTAATATTATAAATGTGAAAGTTTGTGTGTTTGGATTTTTGTTCCTCAATCACGCAAAAGCGGCTGAACGGATTAAAATGGAATTCGGCATATAGATAGTTTGCAACCTCGATTAAAACATAGGCTACTTTTTTATCCCAGTAAATGACATGGCTTCACGACTGTTCTGAATATATGTTCTCATACTATATTACACTGCTCTTGCAGCAGCTTATCTCTGTGTAAACCCTAAGCTAACTCTCAATGGATTTTGTACATGCATTTGCATATTATCTGATCATCTCCAGGCAACATGCAAGTCACAGAGTTCTCCTCAAGCGGAGCTGAGGGCGATCATCGACACCAACAACACACTCATTATATGGCATCCCAGAAAGCTGCTGAGATGCCAGAACAATCACATGCACGGTGCAAGGAAAAAGTTCAGCGGCAGGCCAGTCTAAGAGCTGCCGAAACGCCAGAGCATGCGGATCATCAATGCCAACAACACACTCATTATATGGCTTCCCAGCGAGCTGATGAAATGCCAGAACAATCATGGCCACAGTGCAAGGAATGAGTTCAGCGGCAGGCCAGCTTGACAGCTGTCAAAATGCCAAAGCAGGCGGATCATCAATGCCAACAACACTCTCATTATATGGCGTCCCAGCAAGCTGCTCAAATACCGGAACAATCACGGGCACAGCGCAAGGAACGAGTTCAGCGGCAGGCCAGCTTCAGAGCTGCCAAAATGCCGGAGCAGGCGGATCATCAACGCCAACAACATGCTCATTATATGGCGTCCCAGCGAGCCGCTCAAATGCCGGAACAATCACAGGCACAGTGCAAGGAACAAGTTCAGCGGCAAGCCAGCTTGACAGCTGCTGAAATGCCGGAGTAGAAAAACCCTCGATGGCAGCAATTTGCTGAATATAGGCGGATCATCGACTCCAACAACCCACAGATGAAGTCGCGGAAGAGGCTAGTCTCTTATATATATAAAAATGAGTTTCTGTCTGTCTGTTTTTTATGCGCAACCAAATGACTAGACCGATCTTCACCAAATTTGGCACACAGATACATCAGGTGTCTGGGAAGTCTCAACTCTGTCAAACGTACCGTTCCTGAGATACAGTATTCCCAAAACAATGACCTGCATCAGCCAATACAACCTCCAAGTCTTTCACTCATATTCCAACTGCCATACACATGGACACTCCACATGCACACAGCATTACTCCAGGTGTTTCCAACACTGATATCCAAACTGAGATACACACATCAGAGGATTAGATACACAGTTCAGTACACAGTATCGCACATCAGATGATTAGATACAAAGGTCAGCACACATCAGGGGATTAGATACACAGCTCAACACAGTATCACACATCAGAGGATTAGATACACAGCTCAGTACACACCATCACACATCAGAGCTTTACTCCAGGTTTCCATAACAAACCAGCAATTTTCTTCACTGCTGTAGGTCATCTTTAAAGGGGCAGTGCACTGTTGATGACACAGTTACACAAGGTCACATACACACAGCTTTACTCCAGGTATCCATAACAACCAATAGCAGGTTTTTCACTGATATCCAAACTGAGATACACATGATCACATAATGCTTATGGACACACACACAAACTATATACAAAATAGATAAGTGCAAAACTGGGCAATTCTTATGGGGACACTACACAAACAAAAAATGAAATCTACCGTGCAAAGCTGGGTCCTCCTGCTAGTACAAATTATTCTGCAATGTGCAAATTAACTTATTTTGGTCACTTTACGTTCCACAAAAAAAATAACAATAAAAAGTTATCAAAATGTCATACATAACAAACATTGGTACTAACAGAAAGTAAAACTTGTCTTACAAATAATGAGGCCTGACATATCTCCACCAACAGTACAGTAAAAAAAAGTTATAGGTGTTAGAATACGGTGATCCCAGGATATTCGTTCATTTTCAAAGAGTGACATTTTACTTGCAAAGACAGTAAAATGTAATAAAAAATAATATACATATGGTAATGCCTTAATCGTAATGTCCTGTCGGAGAAAGTTGGCATATAATTTTAAATGCAAAGTGAAAACGGTAAAATCTCACACATGCCGTATATGTGACGAGTAGGGATGAGCGATCGTGTTCGGAAAAAATCAGATTCCGATCGGCGATCGAGAAAATTTCACGATCGCGATCGGAATTCCGAACACTATCTGTTTATGTGGGATCGAGATCGGTGATCTTTTCCCACAATGCCTTCACGCTGAGTATATAGTGTATACTCAGTGTGAAGGCTCCGCTGCGGTTCCATAGGAATGAATGGAAGCAGCCGGCACACAGCCTTAACCCCCTGCGTGCCGGCTGCCTCCATTCATTCTAATGGGAGACTAAAGCTACTTACCTCCAGAGATGGCTGGTCCGCTGCTCTTCGCTTCGCTGCCAGTCCAGATGCAGTCCTCTTCTACTCGCTGCCCCCTCCCTGCCAGGTTAGGAGAGTGTGGGCGGGTTAGGAGAGTGTGGGCAGGTACAGGGCGGGGAGACGTGATGTTGCTCTGAAGGAAGCAGTAAAGAACTGTAGGAGAAGGAATAATCTGTAAAGAAGGGGGCAGTGAGAATGGGGAAAGGCTGATGACGCTGCGGTGCTCAGGTAACAGTGATAAGGCTTCCGGTGCTCCGTGAAGAGTAATTAGCATATCAAGAAAACCGGTCTAATTCAAAAACGGCGACACGGATCAATGAATGGAAGGTATGCCTGGAATAGCCTTTCTAAAGGCTATGTAAAGATATGCGTATTTAAAAATCAATATAGCCGATGATAGACTCCCTTTAAGGTTAAATTGCTGTGTTGGCACTTTACGATAATTTAGTGGGTTTGGGTTTCAGTTTGGGTGCTCGGTCTTTAAAAGGTTCTCCATCACTGCTCTAGAGCTTTATTATAGGGATGAGTGTCAAGTATACCCTCAGCATGATGTATTAATTTAGTGTACAGTGTTAAGGGGTTAAACAGAAAATCCTAGAAATAAATCTCAGTGTGATTATTAATAAAGAAGTGCTTCTCTTACGCAGTTTTAAGCAGCAGCTCTACAATGCTTGTCTCACATAATATTGGTTTGTTTTTTCATATCTGCAGGTAAAGTAGCGGACCCTGGAATGGAAGCACAGCAGACCTCATTATAGTCAATGGGAAGGTTTAGGCTTCACAACAAAAGCTGAAGTACCAATGTGACCATTATAGTCATGGTTCTCAACACAAATATTATATATAGAGATATTACATTGACAAGACGAGTTCTTATCAAAATTGTCACACTAGTTGTAAATATTTTTAACCTTGTAAGGGTGAGTTCACACTGAGTATACGCCAGCTTATTCTGAACGTAAAACACGTTCAGAATCAGCGGCGTATAAAGCAGTTCCCATTCATTTCTATGGGAGCCGGCATACGAGTGCTCCCCATAGAAATGAATGGGCTGCTTTTTTCACTACGAGCACTCCCATTGAAGTGAATGGGAAGCGCTCACGTGTACGGCTCGGCATGAGCAGAGCTAGCCGTACACTAGCCGTAACTCACCCTAAGGTGGTACATAAGCACAGCAGTCTGAATAGTCAGCCTGCTGTGCAGGAAGGGTTAATGCCTTCTCCCAACTACGCCCATGACTGTAGTGGAAGTTCAATATTAGTAAGGGTATGTTCACACGGCGGGAACATTTTCTGCTGCGTGAATTCGCGCGGCTAGCCACGACGGGATGCCGATGCAGTGCATTGACATCCCATCACGGCATCCCGCTCCTGATTAGGCCTGAATGAAGGGGCCTTAACGGGAGTGAGTCTCGCACCGCGGATGCCACGGTTGACTCAACCGCTGAATCCGTGGCAAGATAGGGCATGTCGCTTCTTTTTCCTGCTAGCTGAAAAAAATCCCTAGCGGGAAAAAAAAGTGAGCGGCTCCCATTGAAGTGAATGGTAGCTTTTTTTGCAGGTGGATTTGACACGGATTCCGCGTCAAAATCCGCATGCAAAAAACTTTGTGTGAAGAGATCCTAAAGTTTCTGTTCCACAATTTGTCATAGTCTGGTTATTGTTAGGTTATATCATGTTATGCTAGTGTCACCTTAACCCCTTCCTGCCGCAGGCATTTTTCCATTTTTTTACTTTTTTATTTTTCCATTTTTCTGTTTTCGGACACAGGAACATCTAAAGCAGTGGTTCTCAACCTTTCTAATGCTGTGACCCCACAATACAGTTCCTCATGTTGCAGTGACCCCATTCAGTTTGGAATGTGCATCCATAACGGGGTGTGTTCCAGCTGAATAGCGTTGCTGCCAACAGTAGTGCGACTTCTGAGTGGCTAAAGCCATCGGAAATATGTATTTTCTGATGGCTTTAGGCACACCTCCCAACTTTTGAAGATTAGAAAGAGGGACAAAATATGCGGTGAATTTAGCTCCGCCCACTTTTATGTTGACTCCGCCCATTCTCATTCATTTTTCATGTGCTCCCACACAGTATAATCCTCCTACAGTCACCTGTACATTATATGTCCCCTCACCATCTCTCCCCCAGTTTCATATAACCCCTTCATCTGCCCCCAGTTTCATGTCCCCCCCTCCATCTCTGCCACCAGTTTCATGTCCCCCATCTCTGCCCCCAGTTTCATGTCCCCCATCTCTTCCCCAGTTTCATTATCCCCTATCTCTGCCCCCAGTGTCATGCTGTACCCCCCCTTCATCTGCCTAGTTTCATGTCCTCCCATCTCTTCCCCCAGTTTCATGTCCCCATCTGTTCCCCAGTTTCATGTTCCCCCATCTCTGTCCAGAGCTTCATGTCCCTCCATCTCTGCACCCAGTGTCATGCCGTTCCCCCTTCATCTGCCCACAGTTTCATGTCCCTCCATCTCTGTCCCCAGTGTCATGCCGTCCCCCCTTCATCATGTTCCACCATAATGTTTAAAACAAAAAAAAACCACTTATACTCACCTTCCAACGCTCCCCCGCCGCTCTCTCCGCAGTCTATAGTTGTAGGCGCGATGTGACGTGATCACATCGCGGCTACACATGCAGAAGCTGCAGCGCAGCATTAAAGCAGGAGCTGGCTGTGACAGGTCCTGCTTTAATCGCCTGTGTGTTCAACTCATCGGCGTCCTTCGGGCGCCGATAAGTTGAAACTGGGACATACCTCCCACTGACGGGGATGGTTTGGAGGTATGCTTTAGGCAACCCCTGTGTTTTGGTCGTTTGACCCCCACCGGGGTCGCGACCCACAGGTTGAGAACCGCTGCTCTAAAGTGCATGTGTGTGTTTCACTTTATTTTTACCTTTTAATTGTGTTGTAGGGAACATGGATGATTTGCATTATTATTTATTTTACTTTTTTTTTTTTTTTCCCTGTAGTCATTAGACCGTCTCAGGGTCTTGAACCCCAGGGGGTCTGATCACTAATGCAATGCCTTACTATATACCTGCACTCTAATACAGGCAGCATACAGCAAGCTGTAATATAAGATAACGGCAGCCTGCCTGGAAGCCCTCGCTAGGTTCCCGCCTGTCATGGCAATGGATCGCGGTTGAACCAGTGGTTGGAGCGTTACGTACGCCCCTTGTATAGAAACTAATATCTAGGGGAGTTTCTTATGGCTGCCCTCATGTTTATGACATCGCTCACTGTGGCTACAGATCCATGGATGAGGGTCTGCAGCTGCTGACGGAGGAGGTGAGCCCTCCTGCCTATAACACCACACTGAGCAGCACCAGATCACTGCGGGCACGGCTGACAGGCAGCTGTCGCGCTTCACCTGGATGCCGCCATGTGATTGGTTCGCCCAGCAGATAGAGTGCATGCTTTGCCCGCCCCCACTTGGCCGTCCCTTCTGATTGGTTGGTCGCCGTGCCGTTCACTGGGCCTAGCACCGCTGCTGCTCTGAGATTCCGGAAGTGTCCTGATGGTCTTTGCTCGGTGCGCGGCTATAGGTAAGGAGCGGGCTCTCGTCATGTCGGCCTGGGGCTCCCTTGCTGCGTTCACAGTTGCGGCCACTGCGGGGGTCCTGGCCGCAGGTCTGCTGTATAGTCTACAGGAAGCAGGTACTGCCGAGGACAGGCTGCTAGCAGTGTAATGCAGGACACGTGCACTCATGACGTCTACTTATACGTCACCGAGCTTACCTCACCACCGTATTGTTTTACCTCACAGCCGCGTCTATATATACACACACACGCACATATGTGGTTTTTTCTGTAAGCACCAAGTTTGGGTCTATTTATTTGGTAGCCTAAACTCAGGTATATAATACAGTGTGTGTGTGTGAGTGAGTGAGTCTCAGTACTTCCCACTGTATTAGTGCCCTGAAAGACGGTTATAGAGGGAGTACATAATAACAGTATCAGGGCTCGTTCACATCTGCGGCCCGGCACTCCGTACTTAGGTTTCCGTTTCCTGCCTAAAACACAGGCAGGATACGGAAACCTGCAGGAGTCTATCTCACCCATTCATTTGAATGGGTGAAAGAGATGTCCGGCCGTGCGCGGCGGTGAGCGTTTTAGGCTCTCCGCCGCGAAACCGGGTTTTATAATCCGGACACAGAGTCGGACATGCAGTACTCTGTGTCCAGATAAAAAAAATCCGGTTTCGCGGCGGAGAGCCTAAAACGCTCACCGCCGCGCACGGCCGGACCCGGTCTATGGTTTCCGTCTTCTGGCATGCAGAAGACGGAAACCATAGAACGGAGACCCCAAACGCAGGTGTGAACCCAGCGTTAGATCTGCTGGAGTTCTGATACCCAGAACCCCCACAGATCAGCTGTATCCTGATAATGCAGCTCTTGGTATTCTTTATACATATCATATTACATACCACAAGGCGAGCTGCTCACTTTGAAAGCTATGTGTCAGCAATCTGTGGGAGACCTGCAGATGAATAGGGCATCAATGTTTGAAATCAGATAACCCTGTCAAGTGAATGACGACTCCTGGGTTTGTTCTAATCTCTTTTTTTCATCATGTCCACCATAGGGCGGGAAAGGGGGGGGCGTCATAGCTTCTGGACGCCCACCGCTGCCTACAAGCCCTCCTCCTCTTGCTTGTTCACTGCCTCCATCGACGGCGGTTTCTATTGAAATAACGTGCGTGCGCATTAGCGCACGCTCCAGCGCCATTTTCCCGTACAGAACATTGCGAGCTGGAGCATGCGCAGTAGCACACCGGAGGTAGCACACGCGTTATTTCAATAGAAACCACCAACGATGGAAGTGGTGAACAAGCAGGAGGAGGAGGGCTTGGAGGCAGCAGTGGGCGTCCAGAAGCTATGACGCTAAGGGGTGCACGGAACACCCTCCGTGCAAAGGGGAGGAATCAAAAGTGCCGAACCACTGTGTTTTTGCCGTTTCACCTCTGATAAAATAAAAAATTATCAAAGCAATAGACATTCTAGACTTCTATTAAAATATTACTATTATTATTTGCAAAGTTAGATTTTTGTTAAGGGGTTAAAACTATATCAATTTATCCCCAGAATCATACCAAAATATAGAATACAGATGACTTGTAGAGTGAACACCGTAAAACTACACCCGTAAGATAGTCGCACAAATGCACCTTTTCTCCAATTTCACCTCATTCGGAATTTTTCCAGCTTCCGAATACATTATTCTTCCTAATGGTACCATTTTTTATTCTGTACAATTTGTCCTGCTAACGTTAAGCCGTCATATGGCTCTGTGAATGGAAAAATAGAAAAGTTATGAGGTTTGGAAGGTGGGGAATTGCTGGGAAAGATTTTTAAAAAATCGTTTTTGAAAGAGACATCATGATGATCTTGATATTATTTTAAAAGGATCCTATCACTCACACATAATTTTTTCTAGGTACCAGGTCAGAATAGCCTTAAGAAAGGCTATTCGTCTCCTACCTTTCATCGTCTTCTCTGCGCCGCCGTTCGCCTACAATCTCGGTTTCTCTCGGTATGCAGATTAGCTCTCTTGCAGCACTGGGCGCGTCCCCAATGCTGCAAGAGAACTCTCTCCAGCGCCGCCTCCATCTTCGTCAGCAACGTTCTCTTCTTCCGGCGGTGGCTTGTAACTTCTAGGCCTTGGGCAGAGCAGACTGCGTATGCCCACAGGCCACGAGAAAATGGCCGCTTGCACAGTATTGCAAGCAGTCACAGGCCACAAGAAAAAACAGGATTGTAGGCAAACTGTGGCGCAGAGAAGACGACGAAAGGTAGGAGATGAATAGCCTTTCTTAAGGCTATTCCGACGTGGTACCTAGAAAAAATTGTGCGTGATTGATATGATCCCTTTAAAGAGGAGACTCTTATCTTTAAAATTAATCAAAGATTTCTTTTATAGCTGGATTGTAAGAAATCCGCAATAGTAGTAAAAACTACTATATTGCCACTACTAAAGTGCCACCCTTTCAGGATGTATGACGGATCCGTGGCAGGGAAAGGATTAAAGATATGAAGGATTTATCTCAAATCTGGCACATTTTAAGATTGTTTAGGCTGTTTGCATTGTCTTTCACACTAACTATGTATTTTGAAGGCTATAAAACAACTCGTGTTCCATGTGCCACTGCCATTCACAGACGCTATCGCCATCGGCTTTCCCGATCTGTGCCCTGGGTAAAGCGCTATCGGTACCGTAGTGCTTTACAGTCAGAAGGGCGTTTCTGACACTTAGCCAGGGACGCCCTTCTGCCCAGCAGCGCCTATCGCACTGTACTGTGGAGCGGGGAGGAACTCTCCCCTCCCCTCCTGATAATACTCGTCTATGGACGAGCACTGTGAGCAGAGGGAGGGGACATTCCTCCCCGCTCCACAGCACAGCGCGATAGGTGCTGCTGGGCAGAAGGACGCTCCTGGCTAAGTGTGAAAAACGCCCTTCTGACACTAAAGCGCTACGGTACCGGGACCGATAGCACTTTTCCCGGGCACAGATTCTGTCAGCTTTCCAGCAGTATATAGAACTGCCTGGGCCCAATCTGATGAAAGGTCCTCTTTAACTATAGCATATCTGCCGGCAGTTACTCCACTGTGGTCTGTAGTATTGCCAAAGTGGATAAAATATTAAAGTAATCCCACAAATTCAACTTTTGCAAAAGCTGCAGTTGGTCTTGGAGGAACACCTGAAGATGATACAGCAAAAACTACACAATATTAGGTTGTGGCAAAACATGACATTACCTTGTAGGGCTGTTTCTGCATTTTCCAAAGATGTCTGTCTTATTCTACAGTAGAGAATGAATCCCTGCCAGGAGAAGAAATACCCCTAAATCCCTTTTCTGCTTATTTTCATGAAAATGGAAGTTTCTGCTGACAGACTCCCTAAACTGTTCCATTGTCCTCGGTTGAGAGACTATGCCTGGTAATAATCCCAGCATCATTGCAAAACAAAGGCCTCTTGGAAGGTCGAGCATGATGTTAAAGGGAGCAGCCTTTATTGGGCTATTTCACTGAAATTCTGTCTTCCTAACTACATCAGGGAAGACAGGCTTGCACATTCCAGTGAGCGCCCTCTATTGGTTTGCAACACTGAAGCACCTGACTTCCTAATTACATCATGGAAGACAGATTTGCATATTCTTCCCATAGTCCATTGTTCTGTAGGCATAGCTTTCTATACATTAAACACATGCCAAAGGAATGTCACTTGACAAGGTCACATTAATACAGCTTTACTGCTATGAATGTAGCCTCTCACTAGTGGATAAATCTAGCCAGTCTAGAAGTCATCTGTATGCTTCTAGAACACCCATATTTGCTTAAGAAGAAATAAAACACATCCCTCAGTTTTATGTCCGAACTGTGATGTGAATGTAGTTTATGGATTGGGCACACAGTTGACCTCCAAGATCTGTCCATTTTTACAGCTTTCTAATTGTTGATTGATAACTGGTTTGCAGCAAATTTTGCCAATTTATTAAGTTGAAACTATTGTAAAATCCAGATACAGTATAGCTACTGCTGATTTCCCAGTGTAGAGAGTCAGTAGTGAATTTGACTGAATACTGCCACAGCAAAAAAAAAAAAAAAATTGAAAATGGATTGGTTTTGTAATGGAATTCAAAGGGTAATGGCTACAGCAGAGATCGCCAACCTTCAGCTGTCTAGCTGTTATGAGACTACACTTCCCAGTATGCACACTTGCTTGGTTACTCAGAGTTCCTACAGAAGTGTCTGGGGCATTATGGGAATTGTAATTTCATTATAGGTAGAGTGCTGAAGGCTGGCTGCTGTGGTGAAAACTTGCTACATAATTTGAGATACTGTGGCTTGAAAACCCACAGCAGAGGTCAGTATGTTCTGCAGGTCTTTTGTGCTGTGGCTGATCGTACTGCACATGTTCAGTATGCTTGTGTATTTTGCACAAGTGAACACTCCCTGTTGTCAGTGGACCTCATTTGCAGAAACATAAAAAATGTTATAAAACTGTTATTACACGCTACTTGTCGGGTGAATCTCAAAAAAAAAATAAATAAAAATAGTTTAAAACGCATGACATATCTAATTCACATTGCTGGTACTGTTGCTTTGGGACAGGGAATAGCTTATACTTGGATTCTGTATTGGAGGGGTTCTCCAAGGCTCAATATTGATGGTTTGTCATTAGGCTAGGACATCACGTACAGTACATCATTTCTGTAGGGAAGTAGACTGAAACCAGTAGGAGATTTTAAAAGTATTTATCGTTTGTTTGTTCATTTATCATTTTAACAGATTCCCTGCTATTAGTAATTTTTTACATTTTCTTTTGCATTTTTAAAGCTAAGACATGCCCCCAGAGCACATTCCCTTCATTTCAAATGGGGCTTGAAAGTTGAATAACAGGCATAATTGAAAACTGTAGAATTCTCTCTGCAAAGTATAACCAATTTATTGCTGACTGACTCCCTCTAAAGGGCTTGTCCAGGAATTGAAGGTGACAAAGGAAGTGACACACCTTCAATTGCTTTTTTATTTTTTAAATAATATAGCACAGTATTTGTGCAGTATTGTACTGTTAATTGTGCCATTAGTTTGAAGTTTTCTGGAACTGTGATGGTTAAGACCTAACCTTAGGGTAGACTATCAAAATTGGATCTGTGAGGAAACGACAGCTGACAACGCTACTGATCAACTGTATGAGGCTGAAGCCCCACGTGGCGGGAATGCACTATCACATCACTGCCAACAAATGTCCCTCGATAATATATACCGTATTTTTCGGACTATAAGACGCACCTAGGTTTTAGAGGAGGAAAATAGGGAAAAAAAATTTTGAAGCAAAAAATGGTAAAATATTTAATATATGGGAGTTGTAGTTTTGCAACAGCTGCAAGGCCACATTGACAGGTGACCCTTCAGCTGTACGGGGATGCATAGAGTGTTTTTTTTTTTGTGGGGCCAGCTGTACTTTTTAGTTATACCATTTTGGGTTATACCATCTATTGCTTAGATCACCTTGTATTGAAAAAAAACCCGGTGGTTTATGATATATATATATATATATATATATATATATATATATATATATAATTTTTATTTATTTATTTTTTTTTTCTAGGGACAGGAGGTGATTTAGAACTTTTATTTATATTTTTAAAGCTTTTTTTTTTTTTTTTTTTTTTTTTTTTTTTTTTTTTTACTATTTTATTCCCCCCCGGGGGCTTGAACCTGCGGTCACTTGATTGCAAGTCCCATAGACGGCAATACAACTGTATTGCCGTCTATGGGACATTCTGTCTATTAGTATTACGGCTGGTCATAGAGACCAGCCGCAATACTAATACAGCAGTGACAGGCCTGGGAGCCTCATTAGGCTCCCGGCTGTCACCCGAACAGGTCGGCTCCTGCGATATCACCGCGCAGGAGCCGGCCTGCAACTCTACAGGTACAGGGCCGGTGGGGACCGGCCCCGGGGGAGAAGAGGCCGCCGATACTGACCCGGCATCCGCTGTACTAGAGAGGCGGATGCCGGGGAGGGATAGACGCCAGCACAGGTGCCGGGCCTGAGACATCGCTGCGCTTCCTGCTGCTGGCTTCATGCAGGGCAGAGGAGCACAGCGATGTCTCAGGCCCCGGCGTCTATCCCTTTCCGGCTTCCGCCTCTCTAGTACAGCGGGTGCCAGGCGCCACATTCGGACTATAAGACGCACCCTTCTTTTCCCCCCAAATTTGGGGGGAAAAAAGTGCGTTTTATAGTCCGAAAAATACGGTACTGGAGTAAATGTAAAGGAAATATAAATTCCTTTGCTCTTTCCTCAGTGGCAGTTAGTATATGCCAAACTCTCCAAGATTACCTTAAATACTCTACCTTCAGTGAACCCAGAAACTTGAGTACATACTTATATATAACTAAATGCCTCATAAAATACCAAAGTGTAAATCAGTCCATGGAATAATAATAAATAAATAAAATGGGAAAAATGTGACTATTGAAGAAAGGGCAGTTTATTAAAGGGAACCTGTCAGGGCAGTCAGGAGGAATCGGCAAAGGAGCTAAGCACAATATTATATTGATTTGTAGGAAAAGATTCAGTGTAATGTGTCATTGATTCACAGAGATCTCAGCTCTTTCTTTGCTATATAGTCAAGGCGGTGGTCTATCAGTGATTGACAGCTATCTCTATTGTGAGGGGAAAGATAGCTGTGTTAAGATAAACATTGGTTCATTCAGCCATATTGGTCTGTATTGTCCATGTTTAACCTATTGTTAGCTTTCCTGGCCTTCTGAAGTAAGATTTTCAAAAAAATGTGGATTATTGAAAAGGTTTTTACAGTACGTTTTGTTGTTAAAAACCTTGAGAATGTTTCTATGTTCCCTGAGCTTCAGTCTCCTGTGAGACTAGTGATAAGACGTTATGTCTAATTAAAAGTGTTTTATGAAGTCTACAAGGCCACAACATCCATTTTGGCAGACTGTGCTAACCTGATTAGAAGCTAAGATGGCGAACTACATGGATATTCATGTGTTAACTCATGGATGCACGTATTTATCATCTGTAGACGCCCATTATATACTCTGACCAATTATAATACATATTTCTATGTTTCTATATTTCTATGATTTCTATTTTGTGATGCTTAAGCTGGCATAAAGCCATTATTTCCCTTTATAATCCAATGATAATTTGTAATAAACTCAGATCATTTTGTATACAGCATCTGAGTGTATGTCTGTGTTCTCTGACCACTCGCACACATCTTTCCCAGATTCGGAAACCGACAGTGTCTACCCCGGGGCATTCCCCCGACAGTAAACTTGACACTATTTACTCAGTCATAGAGGACCACCTCCTTGAATTTATAACCAAGAAATAGCAGAGATTTCAGTGAATAAATGAGAAGGTATACGTAATCTCTTTTCACAAAAAGATATATATAAATTTTCTCAGCTCCTTCTGTGATATATAACATGATGCCTGCAGGTGGCACTTCATTTTCATGTGACAGTAAAGTTAAAATAAGCATTAAAAATAATGTGCTCATGAGTTTACTTTCATAAGAAGTATTAATACAGTGTATAAATCAAATACTGGGAAAACACAAAAGAACTAACCCCAATGATTGTGATAAGAGGGTGAGGGAAGAGGTCTCCATTCTAGTAAACTGGCACTAGTCCGAGCCCTCAATAAACCTGATATATAAAAAATAAATATCCATTTTATATATATATGTACATCACGGCATTCAGACATCAGGACCAGCAACTCAGTGTTAAATCAATTGTGATTCTGTTCTGGACATTTATTTTATGTAGAAAGTCACTCCCTCTCCAGTCGTCTTTGACAGAATGTAGGGCTGCATATAAACTGGTGTGTCAAAACATGAAATGGTTAGCTAAACCTGTGCGTGTGTATGTGTGCATATATATATATATATATATATATATATATATATATATATATATATATATATATATATATACTGTGTGTGTATATATATATATATATATATAAATACTGTGTGTATATATATATATATATATATATATATATATATATAATTATACATGCTTTGCGAGTCTGCCCATCTACTGGTTCCAAGACAGAGATCTGAGGGAAAGGGTCCCACAAGGATTGTGGGGACCTATGACGCTCGGCATCGGGAGGTGAGGGATGTCCTGAATAAATCCTGGGATATCCTTAAGGCAGATGCTGATTTAAAGGAGGAGATAGGCTCAGGACCGAGCATCACCTTTAGGAAAGGAAAGAATCTAAAGGATCGACTGGTCCATAGCTGTTTACCGGCTGTGACAGCAAATACCACATGGCTGGCACAAGGGAGACCGCCGGGCACATTTAAATGTGGGAAATGCTCAGCATGCCCATTTGTGGATAAAAGCTTAAGCTTTCAGAGTGTATCGACTGGTACGGTATACCAATGCAGAAATTTCGCCAATTGCGAGACAGCAGGGGTGATCTACCTCCTCAGCTGTCCATGCCCACTGAATTACGTGGGTAAAACTATCAGACCGCTGAGGAGGAGAATCAGGGAACATGTCTGCGACATTGAAAATGGTCGAGACACCCCTGTTGCTAGACATTTCACAAATTTTCATTCAGGAAACGCCTCAGGATTACGTGTACAAGTAATGGAGGTGGTAAAACCTCATCCAAGAGGGGGAGATTGGGATACTTTCGTGTTGAGGAAAGAAACCCAATGGATATATAGAATGGAGAGTATGTCCCCCAAAGGATTAAATGAACAGATAGATTCTACATGTTTTGTGGAATAAACATACCGAACAGAGTATGATAAGGATAGGGTACCCAGTATGTTTAATAGTACTGCATATACACATAGTATAGCGCTAGGCAATCTCTCCCCTTTTTTAGGTCAATAATTATATAAATTGGGACCATACAGGTGGTGGTATGTTCTATAATGACCTCCCCCCCTTTTTGTTCTATTATAGGAGAGAAGGGGTGGGTAACAATTTAACAGCAATATTTATCCTCTTGTCTACCCGTCCGTAGTACACAATGCGTTACCTGTGGATTATACAGTGACATCTCACAGTTAATGAATTCAGTCTGTAATATCCCTGTTGGAAGGGACTTATTTCCTATAAACCTAATTCCAATGTCCAACGGCGACATCCTTTTGGGACACAATAGTGCATATCCAAAGGGGTGAATGTGAAGTTATACCCTGTAATTAATAGAGCGGCATATAATTCACAATGGGAGCTGTAACAGTGTTAATACACAGCGATATAAGTCTCCGACACTACATAACTATGTTTTTCAAAACAGTGGGATACAGAGTATCCAGTGGGGAAGTACATGGTATGATGGTATATGAGCAAATAGGATGAGCTGAGATGGAGATACTGTAACTAATATTGTATCATAAGTAGTGACAGCCCGTACAATGAGTCCATACGCATGCGTGATGGCGTGTAATGAGATCTAATGGACACGGTCCTACACGCATGCGCAGTTGTTGATGGACTGGCTGTCAGACGCCGCTCCGAGGAGAAAAATGTTTAAAGTTTATACCAGGACGGTATAAATGCCTGCCAGTTTTTCATGGAAAAGCGAGGTATGAACGCTGAATCGGTGGTGAAACTGACAAAATTCATCCTCACTCACAATTACTTCTCCTTTGGTGACTGCATCTATTTACAACGGACCGGCACCGCAATGGGGAGCAAAATGGCGCCACAGTACGCTAATCTATTCATGGCCAAGCTGGAGAGTGACTTCCTCTCCACCTGCACCATTAGGCCTCGGGCCTACTATCGCTTCATTGATGATATCCTAATCATTTGGACCGGGTCTGAGGAACAGCTGAAAACCTTCCATGAACAGTTCAACCAGTTCCATCCCACCATCAACCTGACGCTCAATCACTCCTTCTCCGAAATAAACTTCCTGGATGCAGTCATCAAGATACAGGACAACAAAATTGAGACATCGCTGTATCGGAAACCAATTGACCGCCCTACGTACCTAAGATGGGATAGTTTTCATCCTAAACACATAAAGAACTCCATTGTATACAGCCAGGCCATCAGATACCATCGCATATGTTCAAACCCTGCAGATAGGGATGAACACCTTGGGGGGCCTCAAAAACACATTCTTGAGGCAGGGTTACCATCCAAGAACAGTTGATAACCAAATCACCAGAGCCACCAGGATACCAAGATCGGAGTTATTAAAATACAATACCAAACAGGAGAACACTCGGGTACCCCTGGTTGTCACATACAACCCCCACCTGGAGACGCTGAGAGGAATCACACGCAAATTACATCCACTACTGCAAAAAGACAACCGTCTAAAATCCATATTTTCTGACCCCCCTCTCCTATGCTACAGACAGCCACCAAACCTCAGGAATATGATTATTAGCAGCTCTCTGTCACCTCCAACTAACAAAGGAACATTCCCATGTGGACAGAAGAGGTGCAAAACCTGCCCCCACATACTGACCACTGACAAGATAGAGATACCAAACTCTAACAGGGAATATAAAATCCCAGGTATGTTCACCTGTAACACACCTAATGTGGTGTATTTGATCATTTGCACCAAATGTTCCACTGAAAATCTGTATGTTGGAGAGACTGGTCAGAAACTCAGAATGAGAATTAATTCACATCGCCATACAATCAAACAACAGAGAACTGATCTTCCCGTGCAAAATCATTTTTGCCAGGAACACCACAGCATCATCAATGACATGAAAATCTTGATCTTAAAAGGGAGCTTTAAATCAAGGAAACAGCGACTGATTTATGAGTACAAGGTCATGACCCTATTCCAGACGTTGGACAATGGGATGAACATCTCACGTGGGTTTATGTCTTTTTATACACATCATTAAGACAGCCATTAAGATAAGAACTGGGGGATCTGGCAATTGATTGTTTGTTGTTATAAGTATATAGTAATAAGCCTCTTCCCCCCCCCCCTTCCCTCCTGTAATCCTAGCCCTGTGTCCTGTTGTACATAAATATGCAGCCTCTAGAAAGTGTTTTTTAGTTATATCTGAAGAAGCAGCTCAGAGGAAAGCTTTGAAACGTCATATTCTGTCATCATTATGAGTTAGCCATTAAAAAAGGTATCACCTACTGAAGACTTGCAAAGTTTTTTTGTTTTTTATAGATATACTTTAAAAAGGCTATTCAAGTGCTATTAGTTTGTAAAAAGACCCCACCGCTGCCTCCAAGCCCTCCTCCTCCTGCATGTTCACCGCCTCCATCGTCGGCGTTTTCTATTTAAATAACGTGCGTGGACAGTAGTGCACGCTCCAGCGCCATTTTCCCGTATAGAACATTGCGAGCTGGAGCATGCGCTTCAGTGCGCTGGAGGAAGCACGCGCATTATTTCATCAGAAACGATGGAAGGAGGAGGGCTTGGAGGCAGCGTTGGGCGTCCTGAAGCTATGACGCTAAGGGGTGCACTGAACGCCCTCCGTGCATGACCAAGCTCATTTGCATATCGATTTCTGAGGTAAGAACGAAAATGGGGTGAGGGGGTCTTTTTACAAACTAATAGCAGAACCTGAATAGCCTTTTAAAAGTATATCTAGTGATAGAGCCCCTTTAAACATTGACATGTCTTGCTTGTGTTTTACTTATTGCAGAGACATTGTACAATATAGATTACATTTTTACTCTCTTGTACTCAAATCCATACACTGTAGAAACATTTAATGTTTTCCTAGTAAAATTTGGTAACCTTGCACACACTACATCTTGCATATCCAAAAAAACCAAAAAATTAAAATCCAGCCATGAGTTGGAAGTAGATTGCATAGATGGGTTCTTGCCGGAAGGAGCCACCTTTTAAAGTAGAGCTCTCACAAACCTTTTTATTCTCTGGACTGTGAGAAAGGTACATGGTGTAAATTGTAGTGCAGGTAAAGTTCTTTTTTGGGAGTAATCTACCCTTTTCTGAGACACAGCTGTGTCATGTGACCAGCGATGAGACTGCAACAACACAGCTTCTCGAGTGTAAACAAGAAAATGGTTTCTCCATTACTTTCTATGAGAGCCTCCTTAAAGGGGTTGGCCACATTCAGACCAATATTGGCAAACAAATGTACAATAAAAAGATATACAATTTTCCAATATACTTTCTGTATCAATTCCTCACAGTTTTCTAGATCTCTGCTTGCTGTCATTCATTCTGTTACTTCTAGTGGATAAAACTCTGACCATGGTCATGTGATTTACAGTCCATGGTCATGTGATGAGTACACAGGTGTACAGCTGATTACCAGGCAGATGTCTGATTATTGTGCTGTGACTATAACGAGCGGGACCTGTGTGCTCATCACATGACCATGGGCCGTAAATCACATGACCATGAGCAGAGTTTTATCCTCTAGAACAGGGGTAGGGAACGTACGGCTCTCCAGCTTTTGCAAAACTACAACTCCCAGCATGCATACTGGCTCTGCTGTTCTGGGAACTCCCATGGAAGTGAATGGAGCATGCTGGGAGTTGTAGTCTCACAGCAGCTGAAGGGCCAAAGGTTCCCTACCTCTGCTCTAGAAGTAACAGAATGAATGACAGCAAGCAGAGATCTAGAAAACAGGAATTGAAACAGAAAGTATATTGGAAAATTATTCAACTTTTTATTATACAAACCATAACATTTGTCTCTCAATATTGGTCTGAAAGTGGCCAACCCCTTTAATGAAAGTCCAAAGTACAAATAAATGAAAAAAACTGACTTCCTGTCCACACATGAGAAGTTGTCAGTTATAGTACACAGTTATAGTGGCCCAGAAAAGAGTAGATAAGGGCTCGTTCACGTCTGCACCCGGGGTCTCCGTTATGCAGGTTTCCGTTACCTGCTTGAAACAGCAGGAGACGGAAACCTGCAGGCATTTTTCAAACCCATTCATTTGAATGGGCTTGAAAAGTGAGCGGCAGTGAGCGTTTTATGCTCTCCACGCCAAAACCTTTTTTTTTTTTTTTTTTTCCTTAACTGGACACAGTCGGACATGCAGGACTTTGTGACCGGTTTAAAAAACCAGTTTCGCCGCGGAGAGCATAAAACGCTCACGGGCGCTCACTGCCGGTCACAGTCTGACAGGTTTCCGTCTTCTGGCTGCAGAAGACGGAAACCTGATAACGGACACCCGAACGGTGGTGTGAATCCAGCGTAACGCACAAATAAGATTACCTGCACTACAGTTTACAGCCTATACCTTTCTCACAGGCCAGAAAATAACTTTTCATGCTGGAGTTTTACTTTAAATGCAAATTATGGGACTTGGTGTAAACTGTTGATGGATTGTCTGGAACAAGTGGGCCTAAGACCAATCCTCACTGAGAAAATGTCAGTGTCACTGATTAATAGGTTCAGCCAACTTCTGATGAGCATTGAATGATAGACCAGTCTTATCAGGAATTAATTGATCCCCCTAGATCTATCCCTGTCTATTTTCTTGAAAATGGATGCTGTATCTAGTTCTCTCGATTTAGTGTACAACAGTTGTAGAACCATCTCTGGATACTGTTTGTCTCTGGTACTGCCCATATGGGACAATGAGAAGTCTGTATGCTGTATGTAACTCTTACTTGTTTTTGGTGTCTGAAATGTGAAATACTGCAAGTTTGAACCCCCCCCTGTGAGGTCTTTAAAGGAGTTGTCCCATCTCAAGGATCCTATCTGTACTGGTAGCTTATGTAAATTGAAGATGTTTTTTCTAAATATATTACGTTAGAAATGCTGCTTCCTTTGCCTGCAATTTGACCTGATTCCTCCCATTGTTTACACAGCGTTGCTATAACCACAGACCTGGGAGATGGGACAAGTGACTTCACTTACTGACAATCTGTTCTTCTAATTGCACTTTGCTGATAAAGTCTTATCTCTCTATGTAAACACACAGATAACACTGAGTCCCTTCTCTACAAGAATGTGCATAATAGCTGATCTGCTGTGTTATGTGTCCCATTCAGAATGCAGGGGGAGGGAGAGAAATACAGGAAGTGAGAAGTAGACACTCCATGCAGCCTGGCTGATGAAGACTGAGATGGGAGAACCCCTTTAAATCTAAATATTCCACTATGTTCTCACTGACATGCAGTTAAGGCTATCAATAAAAGTCAGGAAACTCAAGGATGTACTCCTTCAAATCACCAGCACATTGTTAATATAGTAACACCAGAGCACAAAGTTCTTGCCAACCTGGGCAGAATAGTTGACGTATCTCAATATGGGAGGAATATGCAAATCTGTCTCCCAAGATGTAAATAGGGAAACAATGCCTCTGTTATGCTGCCCTCTATATGAAGCACCCTGAACATCATGCCTGACATTCTCAGAAGCCTTTACTGTATAATGTGGGATTTTTACCAAGTCAGTTTCTCAGCTACAGACGGCCGTTTCGGTCTGGTTGGACCTCGTTAGCGCAGCGTAGAGAGAACTACCTATGTCAAACTATGGCCCGCAGGCTACATACGGCCCGCCGAGGACATTTATCCGGCCCGCAGCATGTGGCCCGCGCCGCCAGGATCGCTCACTAACAGGGAATCCGATTCCCCAATAGTATCGCTGCAAATGCACATACAACTGAAAGCTTCCAGTGTAGGCCGACACAGGCACGATGATGTCATCGCTCCTGCAGTCTGAAGGAGGAGGACGCGCGGCGGTGGCTCTTCATGGGTAAGTATGATAGTATGAAGTGTTTGTTGTACTGAGGAGTATATAATGCAGTGAGGGGGTACTGAGGAGTATATAATACAGTGAAGGGGTACTGAGGTGTATATAATACAGTGCGGGGTACTGAGGTGTATATAATACAGTGGGGGGCGTACAGAGGAGCGTATAATACAGTGGGGTGTGGGGGTGTACTGAGGATCAGATAATACTGTGTGTGGGGGGTGTACTGTAGAGCATATAATACTGTGGGGGGATGCTTCGTGGAGCATATAATCTTACGTTTCTTTTTTTTTTTAAAACTATATTTCAGCCCTCCAGTGGTTTGAGGGACAGTGAACTGGCCCCCTGTTCGAAAAGCTTGAGGACCCCTGAAATAGGACCTTTTGCCATTCCCACCAATTCAAGTTCTTAGCATCTGTTAATCACTCCACTGATTCCAACACAGTTGGGATTTTTTCTTCAAACCCCATTGTTCTTGAGTAACAATTAGTTAGTTTTGATGCCTGATATGCTATTTAAGCTCTGTTATGTCAGGAGGGCAGTGTCAGGCAGGTGGGTGTGATTCAGATCTCCAATCGGAGGCAGCCAGTGTCAGAGCTCAGAATCACACCGCTTGTCTGCTCCTGCCTGACACCACCCTTCTTGCATTCAGAGTCTAAATGGCATATAAAGCACTAAAATTAACTGCACTGATTGGTGGGAGCTGGAGAATAGATTCCAACAGTGCTGGAATCACTTTGTTTATATATATTTTTAATATTTTATGGTCTACCTGTGTAAACTAGATTGGTTTGGAGTTGAATATTAGTGGTTTGTTATTCAATGCATGAATTTATTTATGTATGTATTTGCTTTCCAATTTTATGATTGATTTTGGTAGACAGGTTTATGATGATTAGACAGTTTACAACAATTAAAGAAGACTTTTCACGTCCTCATTGATGTGTGGTATTATATACCGCTAGAAAGCCGACAGTGCGCTGAATTCAGCGCACTATCGGCCCTCTGAGTATGCAGCCTGCTGCTGGAGATATCGATGACTTCAACTTGGCAAGGATATTTTCCCACTGTCAGAGAGGCGCACCTTACAGCCTAGGATCATCGCTAAGTGGTAAGGCCCACCCTTCTGACAGTGGGGAGAGATTGGCACCGATATCTCCTGCTTCATTGAACATACTGGGAAAACGGTCAGTGTGCTGAAAGGTCCTCTTTAAGAGCCTGTGAGCTGGTCTATAAATATAGAATTTCATTAATAGATTGTAGTTGGTCTTCAGTAGTGTTGAATGAATAGTATTCGATCGAATACCTCGCCGGCATAGGAATGCGTGTAATTGGCCAAACACCAAGGGGTTAAACGCATCAAATATTTGAAGCGTTTAACCCTTTGGTGTTTGGCGGATTAAACGCATTCCTATGCTGGCAAGGTATTCGGTTGAATACTACTCGCTCAACACTAGTCTTGAGAGCCAGTGTTTAGTTTTTCGTATTAGTTATTTTTCCATAGGATACGAGAGAGGGTACTGTTGCTCTCGACTACTTAATATTTGGTGGGGGAGTGAGAGTGGCCTTGTCTGGTTTGTTTGGACAAAAAAACAAAAATTTGCCATGTAGCCATTGGCTAAAGCTGGCAATATCCTACATATTAAATATACAGTGACCAGAATGGCCAATTTCAGTCGTTTCAGCTGACTGTTTGCCATGAATGCGAGTACGGAAATATTGTCTGAAATACTGGTGGCTAGCATAATAGGCCGATTTTATTTATCAGCCAATGTGCAGTCTGTGCCTTGCTTTTATTTCTAAAACCACTGACTGCCCCTATCAGGCAGTTTTGATGGTGGCATCGTTCGACAATGACCAGACAGCTGCATGATGGTCCTCTGAAGTCTAATGTGTATGGCCAGCTTAAATGGGTTGGCAGAGTTTTATTTCGTGAGTCTATAAAGCTAGGTTCACACTAGTGTTCGGGTTTTCGTTCTTGGGGCCCCGAAAAATGCAAACCCAATCTGCTTAAAAGTGTTTACTCATGGACCTTATAGACTTTAAGGACTATTCACCGATATATACATATACTAGCTTTTACCCGCGACTTCGTCTGCGGTGATTTGAGAATTAGGCGGATACAGACGTATGAAACTGTAAAAGTGCTTTAAAAAGTTTGGTGGGCTAGCAAATGTGATGTGATGTGTTATATTGTGTATGTCATGATACAATGTGATGTGTTGTATTGTGTATGTCGTGATACAGACAATGTGATGTGTTGTATTGTGTCAGACAATGTGATGTGTTGTATTGTGTCAGACAATGTGATGTGTTGTATTGTGTATGTCGTGATACAGACAATGTGATGTGTTGTATTGTGTCAGACAATGTGATGTGTTGTATTGTGTATGTCGTGATACAGACAATGTGATGTGTTGTATTGTGTCAGACACTGATGTGTTGTATTGTGTCAGACAATGTGATGTGATGTGTTGTATTGTGTATGTCGTGATACAGACAGTGTGATATGTTGTATTGTGTCAGACAATGTGATGTGTTGTATTGTGTCAGACAATGTGATGTGTTGTATTGTGTCAGACAATGTGATGTGTTATATTGTGTCAGACAATGTGATGTGTTGTATTGTGTATATAGTGATACAGACAATGTGATGTGTTATATAGTGGAAAGCTACAGTCCTATGAAAAAGTTTGGGCACCCCTATTAATCTTAATCATTTTTAGTTCTAAATATTTTGGTGTTTATAACAGCCATTTCAGTTTGATATATCTAATAACTGATGGACACAGTAATATTTCAGGATTGAAATGAGGTTTATTGTACTAACAGAAAATGTGCAATATGCATTAAACCAAAATTTGACCGGTGCAAAAGTATGGGCACCTCAACAGAAAAGTGACATTAATATTTAGTAGATCCTCCTTTTGCAAAGATAACAGCCTCTAGTCGCTTCCTGTAGCTTTTAATCAGTTCCTGGATAAAGGTATTTTGGACAAACAATTCAAGTTCAGTTAAGTTAGATGGTCGCCGAGCATGGACAGCCCGCTTCAAATCATCCCACAGATGTTCAATGATATTCAGGTCTGGGGACTGGGATGGCCATTCCAGAACATTGTAATTGTTCCTCTGCATGAATGCCTGAGGATTTGGAGCGGTGTTTTGGATCATTGTCTTGCTGAAATATCCATCCCCGGCGTAACTTCAACTTCGTCACTGATTCTTGAACATTATTCTCAAGAATCTGCTGATACTGAGTGGTATCCATGCGACTCTCAACTTTAACAAGATTCCCGATGCCGGCATTGGCCACACAGCCCCAAAGCATGATGGAACCTCCACCAAATTTTACAGTGGGTAGCATGTGTTTTTCTTGGAATGCTGTTTCTTTTTGGACGCCATGCATAACGCCTTTTTTTTTTTATAACCAAACAACTCAATTTTTGTTTCCAAAATGAAGCTGCCTTGTCCAAATGTGCTTTTTCATACCTCAGGCAACTCTATTTGTGGCGTACGTGCAGAAACGGCTTCTTTCTCATCACTCTCCCATACAGCTTCTATTTGTGCAAAGTGCGCTGTATAGTTGACCGATGCACAGTGACACCATCTGCAGCAAGATGATGCTGCAGCTCTTTGGAGGTGGTCTGTGGATTGTCCTTGACTGTTCTCACCATTCTTCTTCTCTGCCTTTCTGATATTTTTCTTGGCCTGCCACTTCTGGGCTTAACAAGAACTGTCCCTGTGGTCTTTCATTTCCTTACTATGTTCCTCACAGTGGAAACTGACAGGTTAAATCTCTGAGACAACTTTTTGTATCTTTCCCCTGAACAACTATGTTGAACAATCTTTGTTTTCAGATCATTTGAGAGTTGTTTTGAGTAGCCCATGATGCCACTCTTCAGAGGAGATTCAAATAGGAGATCAACTTGCAATTGGCCACCTTAAATACCTTTTCTTATGATTGGATACATCTGGCTATGAAGTTCAAAGCTCACTGAGGTTACAAAACCAATTTTGTGCTTCAGTAAGTCAGTAAAAAGTAGTTAGGGGAATTCAAATCAGGTGCCCATACTTTTGCACCGGTCAAATTTTGGTTTAATGCATATTGCACATTTTCTGTTAGTACAATAAACCTCATTTCAATCCTGAAATATTACTGTGTCCATCAGTTATTAGATATATCAAACTGAAATGGCTGTTGCAAACACCAAAATATTTAGAACAAAAAATGATTAAGATTAATAGGGGTGCCCAAACTTTTTCATAGGACTGTATATGTAAATGTGAGTGAGTAGAGTGAGGGCTACTCCTGAGGTGACAGTAAGGAGTGTGCAGGCAGGTTGAGGCAGGAAATGCCAGGCAGTGTGTGGGAGTCTATAGCTGGGGCTAGGAGTCCTGCTTTTGTGAGTCTCCTGCTAGGAAGCCATGTTGTTTAGTGGCACCAAAAGTAGCCTGTGACTCAATCCTAAGGGAAAACTATGTTTGTGGAAAATTGCACGCAAATCCGTCCAGGCGTTTTAGCGTGATTGAGGAACAAACATCCAAACTCACAAACATCCAAACACACAAACTTTCACACTTATAATATTAGTAGGATATATATATATGCGACCACCCCGGGAGAACCGTGCAGGAGGCTGGACTGTCACGGTGACCTTACAGGCACCAGAACTCCCAGGAGAGGTGCACAGAGAAATAGGCAGAGTCAGTTAGTTGTGACGCCAGTTGGAGTATTGAGACACCCGCTGGTCCCTGGGCTGAGATGGTGATGTGGGTGCCAGTGCTCTACTCCAACAAAGAGCTTTAGCCCAGGGCTTAGCTGCAAGGAAGGCAAGGTCCAGGCCAGGATCGGTACAAGTGCTCACTGCTTTATTGTAACAGGCATCTGCTGGTCACTTGTCCTGTAGCAGTGAGCTGTGGCACAGTGGCTTGTAGCCAGCTGACACCTTCCCATGTATTAGCAGAGAGTCTAAGATGTCTGTAGATCCAGCTTCTGGCTTACTGCAGGGGCTCAGTTACCTTGTAGAGGTAGGTGCAGGCTGCCAGGGTTGTGGCTCTGCTTAGCCTGATATAATCCTGTCCTCTTACTGATAGTGATGGAGGGCGCTGTCACAGCTTCTCTGTCCTGCTGCTGCTGTGGCAATCCTCACAACACAGTGTCTGAAACACGAGATGGCCTCTCCACACTTCTCCTTCCCTGGCTGCTTACAGAATACTACTTCCTCTCCCTGCTATGACTATTTCCTGTTCCAGCTACAGATCCACTCACTATAGTGTGTGTTGCTATGGAGACCACAGCTCACTAGGACAAGTGATACCAGAGAACAACAGCTTAACAACATTACACAAATGAATACAGAATAATCACATACAATCTATCATAACATGTAAGGCACTTCTATGGCCAAATAACCATTAGTAACTCCTGTGAGGGGGTTACATATATATATATATATATATATATATATATATATATATATATATATATATATATATATATATATATATATACACACACACACACACACATACTGACCACAGAGCAGGTACGCATTAGCCAGTACCTGCAAAACAGAAATTGGTGCTAGAAAAGGAAGGAACTAAGAGCTGTGTGTTTAAAAAAAACAAAAAACCCTCCTTTACAGTCCTGTAAAGAGCTGAGCCCGGTTGAAGTTGCTGGTCTCCCCCTCCATTCATTCCCTACCTATATGCAGCAGCCATTTGTGGTGGCGGCTCTGTACCAGTACTGCCATCACTGATACATTTCTACATGCTGGTGTGAGTGTAGCTGCTGTACATGGCCACTAGTCACGTGATATGCTGCTATGGACGTCTCCTCCACTTTTTATCTGCAGTGTCTTCTCTTATAGCCAGTGATTGTTTATACATAAGAACGTGCTGACAGGGAAAGACTGGGCGCGGTGACGTCACTGGCTCCACACACCCTCGTGCTTGTTTTTGTTTATAAGAATCTGTCAGCGTTTTGACTGTCCGAAGCTTTATTGACAAGTGACAGCATGGAACGTGGACCGTGTGACGGGGGTGTAGCGTTCGGCTCCCCGCAGGTTCCCACCAGTGCAGCCATGCATGAGTCCGGGAACTGCTCCCTGCGCCCGCCGCGCTGCGCTGTGTGACGGGGTCACTACTCTAGTGATGTGTGCGCCGGGCACGTCTGCTGAACAGAGCCGGTGGCCTCTCGGGGGTCCCGGCTCTGAGTGAGTTACGGCGGCGGCCGCATTTCCCTGCAGTGTCCGTGTGAGAGCTACGTGTCCAGTCCTCCCCGCTACTTGTATTGTGGGACTGTGCAGTGCTGACGGGCGGGATGTCGGTGTGTGTGAGGCGGCTCATCACCAGCACCCGGGGCTTCCTGTGGTCGGACATGGAGACCCGAGCCCTGCTGGACATCTGGGGGGAAGCAGACGTGCAGTCGGCCCTGGACGGTAATTTCCGTAACAGCCATGTGTACCGGGACGTGGCCGGGCGCCTCAGCGAGCTGGGCTTTGAGCGCACACCGGAGCAGTGCCGCATCCGCATAAAAGGCCTCAAGCGCCAGTACTACCAGGCCCGGGAGGGCTTCAAGAAAAACGGCCACGCTCGGAAGATCTGTCGCTACTACGATGAGATGGACCGCATCCTGAGTACACGGCCGGCCCCGGCCACCAGCGCCGAGCACCCCTGCGGCCCGCTAACCGAGCCCCCCGGAATTCTGCTCCTCCGCCCCGACCCCCCCTGCAGAGAAGAGCTTCCCGCAGACCCCAGGGAGGAGGAGGAGGAAATGGAGGACGAGGAAGAGCCCACTGGCTCCGGGGAGGGGGGACCCGAGTCCTCCCAAGACAACTTCACCGAGGACTCGGGGGAAGGATCTTCCTGCTACACGGAGCACCCCATCAAAGTAGAAGACGGGCCCTGCTTCGCCATCCCATTACCCCCTAACGAAGGTGAGTGATCCTCCAGCCATCACTTGTGTCTTCTGTACTGTCAGCTAACTGTCTTACCTGTCACTAGAATACAGGCTGTCAGCATGGTAACTACAGAACACGGTCTGTCAGCTGTCTCCATAGTTACAGCAGAGCAGCTTATAGGGAGGACAGCTCTTCTATAATCTAGTAGTCTCATATGGAACCATGCATGTCATCTAGGCACAGTGATCACATGTAGAGCCACTCAAATATTTATTCTATAAGAAGGAGAACAAAACAGGGCAGGAGACGGAAACCCATTTGAATGGGTTTGAAAAGTGTCCGGCTGTGAGCGCGGTGAGCGTTTTATGCGCTCTGCAGCAAAACCGTTTTTTGTTTTTTTTAAACTGGACATAGAGTCGGACATGCAGTACTCTGTGTCCGGTTTTAAAAAACCGGTTTCGCCGCAGAGAGCATAAAATGCTCACCAGCGCTCACGGCCGGACTCGGCATGCAGAAGACGGAAACCTGAGAACTGAGTGCCGAACGCTGGTGTGAACCCAGCGTAAGGGATAGACTAGTGCTCAGAGATAACATAAGTACCTGTAGGACAGAAATGGAGAAGTGCACTGAGGTTTATGTACAGGACTGTGTGCACTGTCCATGTGTTTGCCCTGTTTTTCACAGCTAGCACACTTGACCTTTTGTATTCTGTGGCCCTATGCATATGCCTGTGTATTATATCATGGGGCAGTGATCCTGGGGAAAGACTCAGGACCGGTTCTATTCCTGTTCATTTTTCTCCTCCAGCCGAGCATGTCCATTTTCAATCAGAGTGTGCTTCTGGTATAGATTAGAGCACAGGGGAGGCAAATTTATTCAAGGGATCCTATCATTAAAACTTTTTTTTTTTTTCTCATTAACACATCGGAATAGCCTTAAGAAAGGCTGTTCTTCTCCTCCCTTTAGATGTCTTCTCCGCGCCGCTGTTCGGTATATAATCCGGTTTTCGTCAGTATGCAAATGAGTTTTCTTGCAGCACTGGAGGTGGTCCCCAGCGCTCAAACAGCACTGAGGGCGTCCCCAATGCTGCGAGAGAACTCCCCAGCGCCACCTCCATCTTCTTCAGGAACATTTTCTTCCGGCGCAGGCTTCAAACTTCTAAGCCAATGGCAAAGCCGACTGCACATGCCTACCGGCCACAAGAAAATGGCCGCTTACAATACTGTGTAAGCAGCCATTTTCCTGTGGCGGCGGGCATGTCGGCTTTGCGCGAGGCCTAGAAGATTGAAGCCACCGCCGGAAGAAGATGCAAAGAAGAACCGTTCCTGAAGAAGATGGAGGCGGCGTTGGAGAGTTCTCTCGCAGCATTGGGGACACTCCCAGTGTTTGAGCGCTGGGGCCCGCCCCCGGTGCTGCGAGAGAACTCATTTGCATACTGACGGAAACCGGATTATATACCGAACAGCGGCGCGGAGAAGACATCTAAAGGTAGGAGAAGAACAGCCTTTCTTAAGGCTATTCTGACGTGTTGGTGAGAAAAAAATGAGTTTTAATGATGGGATCCCTTTAAGACTAACATATCGTAGGTCAGTCTTAATAAATGTCCGGACTAGCAGCAGGGACTGAGAGATTTATGAAGAGGTCACAATCTGTCAGAGGTCTGTGTCAGAATGGAATTCTATGCCAGTTAGGAACTAGAGTAGATTTGCATTCTAACTCATGCCAGTAAATCAGCCAGGCTGAGACTGTGGTGGGCAATGCACAGATTCCTAGTGCCAGAAAAGTGCCACATTATCACAAATTTCCCTCAGGGATTCGTCTGCGTATGTTTTTGCATTGTACTGTTCAGACACATCGCTGTTAGGCTAGGTTCACACTAGTTTTGGGATCTCTCTCGTTCGGGTCCACTAGGGGTCTCAAACAACCAAGAACCCATCTGCTAAAACAGCGGTTATCCCCCAGATTCATAGATTATAATGTGGTCCATCTGCTTTCTGTGTGTGGTGTTTTTTGTTTTTTTTTTCTACTGAAACCAGCGGAGAGAAAAGTCCTCCGTACAGGAGTTTTCTCTCTGCTGATTTTCGGCAGCTTCCTACAGAGACCCCAACACAAATGTGAACCTCACCTTAGCGTGTATAACAGTCATCTACTGCCATCTCCCTGTCCTATAGATACTCATTTTATCCCTTGAGCACTACTTTTTTTTCCTTTGTTTTGAATGTTCCTTTGTGTTTCAATTTTGGCTGAACCTTAGGTTAGTTCTGGAGTGGAGACTCTTCCCTCTTGATCTGATGGTTCTAGTAATCGGGGATCATATTGTTTGATACTTTGGGCCACTTAAAACTTGGAGGTGGAGTGGGGGATGCCTGTAAGCTATAGTGACCCCTCAAACAACCTAGGTATTTTACCTGATTGTCTTTTTTGGGAGAGCTGTATTTATTTTAATCAAATCTAGTGAAGTAGAACAGTTTTTTTTATGTGTGAACACCTCCCCAGCCTCCACTTTATTATGTTTTGGGGTCTGAAGAGACCCTACAGCAGGGATAGGGAACCTTCACTCTCCAGCTGTTGCAAAACTACAACTCCCAGCATGCATATTTGCTCTTCTGTTCTTGGAACTTCCATGGAAGTGAATGGAGCATGTTGGGAGTTGTAGTTTCACAGCAGCTGGAGAGCCAAAGGTTCCCTACCCCTGTCCTAGCGTATAATAGCAGTTTTGGTTCAGACATGTATAGTCCAAACAAAACTGCAAATATTGTAATAACTGAATCAAAAGAGCTGACCTGAACAAATTTATGTCAGTTATCCCGGCTGATGTTCGGTTTTGGCTATTTTTTGATTAATCGCCCAGCACTAGACTGACCACAGATTTAGCATATCAAGTTGATGCCCCATAAATATCACTAGTTGGGACTGTTTTCACTCATTAAAGTGATGGCAAATTGCTAGGATATGCCATCACTTTATGATCCATAGCAGTACAACTTTTGTAACCCCAACTGATTGAGAATAATGGGGTTCAGTGCTATTTTAGTTTAGTTTCCCCTTCATAGTGTTCCTCTACACATCAATGCTCTTAGCCATCTCACTATGAATGGGGCACAGACGGTGACAGGAACCATTCACCTCCCAGAGTTCGGAACTCCACCAATAATGAAGAGAAAACATTTCCTAGCAATGTGATAGGAATATTCCTTTAGACAGTGGCACTCAGTGATATGTCACCAATTGCTTCTGTTAAAATCAACAGGTGCTTTTTAGCTTTTGCACTACATAATCCTGTTCAGTCCGACTGAATGGTAAATGGACATACTGTGCCATGCTTTTTATTGCCCCCTATACACCAGCTGGTTGGTTTTCCTCAATACATCTATTACTTTACTCTATAGATCTTTAAAGATCACAAGGACAGTTATGTGAGATCTCTGGAGTGCTCCATTTCTAGATTAGACAATTATTATTACAGTTACATCCATTCCTTAGTTGCCTCTTGGTTTTGGTCATGGAAATGCTGGAATATTACTGTAACTGTACCTTGGTTCTCTGCATAATGACCAGACTAGACTGAAAATCAGCTATACAGCAGTAGGGGGCTTCTTACTAGAGAAGTGACATTTTCCTAATAGAGGAAAGGCGTAGTTGTAAAGAGACAAGTGAAGACAAGAATAAAGGAGGCCACAGAATTCTCACTGAGCCAAGATCACAAAAATATGTTCCTAGGCACAAGGGACCGTAGGGTGTCATGTCTGATATTCATATGAACTGTCTATCCCATATTATAAGCAAATTCAATATTCTCCTTAGTAGACTGTCTTCTCTTCCATGACTCTGATCTCTTTGCTTCACTACTAACTTTATGTTAAATGCAAATATTGCAGCATAAATAAACCATGTCTAACTTTCTTCCCCTCTCAGGTTATAAATCTGTCCATGGTAAAACAATTCCAGCTCAGGTACCTCAGCTTAAAAAGTCTAAGAAGCGCCACTTAGGCTTCAGTGTGGACAAGATGATGGAACGTTTTCTTCAGCAGAGCGTGAATGCAGAGGAGAGGTTTTACAAGTATGAGGAGCAACGGCTGCAGATTGAAGACAAGCGTCGAGAAGCCGAGCACAATCGAGAAATCCAAATGTTACAGATGCTGGGACAGTTGCTAAACGGCATATCCACCACCTCTCAGATAGGCGGGCATGGTCATGTCAGCAGTCCCATACGAGGCAATGTCAGGCCGTATGGGGACACAGTGCACTTTACTTCTGCGTCACCATTTTCTCCTCCAATAGGTATAACTAGTCAAAGAACTATGTTTATGTCACTAGCTGACTGTACATTGTAATCAGTGCATGATACAAAACCCGATTTTTGCTGCCCTATCTGAGAGCAGGATATTATATCAGCAGAGAATCTGAGCTCTGTGATATGTAACCTTATACAATTTGGAGAGTTTAAGGATGAGTAAATCCTGACAGGACTCTGATGCTGAGTGCACTATATACCCCACATATGTATAAGCCATCACTTTGTGTGTGTGTGTAGTAGTCAGAACTCAGTCTCTTTATTTACTCTTTTGTTTTTACCCTAAAATCCTGCTCCAAATCATAGAAACTAGAGATAGGCAAACCCCTCAAGATTCATTTTGGGTTCAGTCGTTTTGGGTCGAACAAATTTACGATTCACACCTTAATTTGTCTTAAAACATAGTGTAGAACACTCTCAGGGCTACTAGAGAAACCAGCCAGTTCTGTGGGCCAGGCAGTGTTAGGGCTAGTTCACACGTAAATTACAAGTGGCTTATTTTGGTCCGGAAGAAAAAAACGCTTCCTAATTAGGAAGCAGTTTTTGGACCTTGCCACGTTTTTTGGTAAAAACCGCTTCAAAAAACGCCAGGCGGTTTTCCCATCCCCTAAAGTGAATGGCCGCAAAAAAAAGCCTCGCGGTTTCGGTCGCTTTTTTTTTTTTTTTTTTGCAAAAAGAAAAGCTAGGTGTTTTCCACCTCCCATTCACTTCTATTGCCTTTCCTCGGGCGGAAAACGCCTGAAGAAAGGTTTTGTCGCTAGTTGTCTACATAGAGCACCATTGTATGGAGGCGGATTTTGAGGCGAAATCCGCCGTCAAAATCAGCCTCCATAGTCCCGTGTGAACTAGCCCTTAGTGGGGACCACCGCTGATAATAGCGGCATTAGTTCCTGTATCATCTATGATTCCACACTAGGATGCCACTGTACAGAGATTTAAAAATTGGTGGCAGTGGGTGAAAAGAAATTATAGCGGAATAACTGTCCTATATTGCCAATGGTGGCCCTGCAGTGTATAGACACTTTGACCAATTGACTGGCCCATTTGGCACATGCTTTGGTGCTAATCACAGGCGAGCTGCTTCTGCTGTTGAATTAAAATAGTATCAGTACCTCTTCTGTGGTAGCAGGCCTACCACTGATAATAGCAGCAGTGCCCCCGCTATCCTTTTTTTTTTTTTTTTTTTTTAAAACTCGTTTTATTGAATTTTGTACAACAAAACATACAATACCAGAATCATAATACAAAAAGCAGGATATGTATAATAAAATCTGTACAGGAGACACCAAACTTAAACTAGTAATTCAAAAGAAACAGTCAAAAACCGTTTCTGTGGAGTCCATAATGTATAGTTCCTGAAAGTCCATAAATAATCCAAAAATCCGGAAGAAGGTAAGCAGAAGATTCAGACGAACCAACCTGTATAGGACAAGGTAGTACAAGAGTCAGTCAGAGAGCAGAATATTTCAATCTGGTCAACTTGGTCCGAATAAGTCTAGGGGTACCGCAGAGGTCAGGAGACAGGTGAGGTCACAAGAATGTGAAGTAGGAGCACCCAATTATGTTATAAACGTGTCAAGGGCTATACGAAAGGAAGGGGCAGTATATTACGTCAACGGCAAGTTACACCAAAGACCCCAGACTGTCAAATTTGTAGAACATCCTCTACCTTTATATACCTTCACCAGTTTTCTCCATTGTGAGGGGGAGGAAGAGCGAGGAGCCATCCAGCGTAAAGCTTTGGCTTTCCTGGCTAAGAATAGAGCTTCCCGTAACATAATACAAGATTGGTGTGGCCATAGCTCCTTGTCCGGAATGCCGAACAGGAAAACGTCAGGGGTGAGTGGCACAGGGGTCCCAAATTTTTCAGACAATACACCCACAACCTCTGCCCAGAAATCTCTAATGATCAGGCAATCCCATATCATATGCCAGAAGTCTGAATACTCAGCTGTACAGCGTGAGAAGTCAAATAGCATTGATGTATGATAAACACCTGAAGCATTTTAGTTAGTCCAAGAAGAATCCTTAATTGTTTGATGTAGTCAAAAACCGAACAATTTGGGTCAAATCCAGTTCTCTAATATATGTGTATATCACAATGCTCAGCTTCTCTCCCTCCATCACCTGCAAGATCCTTTAGTAGAAACTGTATGGATTACCTAAAGAAAATTGGAAAAGACTAAATGACAGTTAAAAATATTTTGTTAATTAATAAAATATGTTTTGGTTTCTTTTTGACTTTCAAGTTCAATAAACTGAGTTTTCAGGTTAATGTAAAAACAAGGTCACTAGGTCAAATGTGGAGTGAGGCTATCCTGAGTAATGTGGCATACATGGTAAATTGTGCGTGTAGGGGTTGTCTCGTCGGATTTCCCTATGGTTCCCCTGGCGCCTGCACAGTATTTCAGTGAAGCCAAAGTCAACCCCTTTTATCTTTGTTCTCCTTTAGTTGCTTTTTGAGTCCCAGTTTATACCGCCTCTAATATAGCATAATTCCCTTATTGTGTATCAGTTCTGCATTGTACATGGAAGCAATATAGCTGAAAAACTAACATTTTATTGATTAGACATTAAAACATATAACTGCAAGACTATTGTTTCCCTTACTGAGAGGAATATAACTTTAATGTGGTACTAATAAATATCTTACATGCTGAAACCTAAAATTTTATACAATTTTCACCTTTCGGTATGTACACGTGGCCAAATATTCATTCAGATTTTGACACCTGCCAACATTTGTATCAAACCCAGGACTCGTTTTCAGTATCAGTCACGTGGTTTGTACATGCGTAGAATCTTTCACTTCAGATTCTGCTAATCAAATTGCAAATTTTCGGCAGATGTCAGAGAGTTTCCCAAGTGGTAGAGGGCTATTCTCTTATAAGAACAAAGTCCTGTTGAAATTGAGCAGCCTGAGGGAGAAGGAAGTAGCACCAGAGGTGTTTGTTTTCGACTTTGCCTTTTACCTAAAGAAGTATCTGTCTATCCTATATGTTTTTGTTTTTTTTGTTCTTGTTGCAAATGTAAAACGTTGAGAATGTTATGTAAGCTATCACATTTATGTCCGGTTACTGCTTTCCAGTCACACACATGCTGCTCGTACCAGAAGAAAATCTTATCTCTGGCCAACTTTACACAGTATATTACTGTTAAATCACATGTCTAAAGCAAAGTGAAGATAAAAATGGTCTGTCACCATTGCAATCTGTATGTGGATATAGATTTCTAGATATAGATTTGACGTAGGTTCATAGCAATGTGTTATAAATATAGCAAAGTCACTGTATTTTATATAGATTTAAAGGGTGCTTGCATTCCACATATGGGAAAATCTGTCAAACATAGGTAGGGAGAAGGCAGACTGGTGCCACATATTAGGCTGTGTTTACAGAGGAATCTGCTATGGGTTTGGGAGCGGATTTGGCCCACCGAATCCGGAGTAGATTCCTACTAGAATCCACTTCCCATTGTTTTCAATGGGAGGTAGAGATCGCAGCAGGACATCGAAAAAAGAAGCATCTTGCTTGCTAATCTGCACAGCAAATAAAGAGAAATTCCTTAGACAATCCCCCTATTTTGAGCTTACTGTTTTTTTGTTTTTTTTGTTTTGTTTTGTTTTTTTACCTATCTGCCTATTCTGCTATCTTAACTAATGCTGTCCTCAAAGTGTGAAAAGTGGTAAGTGGGGCTAGGCATCTCATGTATATACTGTCAGGCGGTCATCTTAATGTATGAATTGTTGCCTGTGATGATCAGGGCCTCCAGTAAAGACTCATTTTCTTGTTTTCCATATTTTAGTTTTGGAGAGATCCTTCTCTCTGCGCCCCACACGTCCAGCCAAGGACATGGAGAATGTATTCCAGCTGGTCAGAAATGTCATACCCCCACTTACTTCTAAAAAGCACAAAGGTCAAGATGGGAAGATTGGCGTTGTTGGAGGCTGTCAAGAGTAAGTACAACCTATGTATTGAATGGCTGTGGTTATCTTGGTGTACAATGTTCAATAATCAAAAGAAGACCTAATAGATGCTGGATTACCTTATAGTTAGGTAGGAAAGTATATCAAATGTACATGCAAGAGTAGAGAATGCAGCCCAAAATAGTATGCGAACACACAATGTGCCAGAGCTTCTGGACTATTGGATAAGGAAAGTGCTTTTGTAAAGTGTGTTCACACAGATGTTTTTTCTGTTTTTTTTTTTTTTCTTTTCTTCTATTGATGTAGAGGAGGAAAGTGTCACAGTCTTTGGAAAAATCCAAACTGTCTCCTAAAGTAAATGTCTCGGCCTTGGTTTTCTCACCAGTTTTTTTTTTTTTTTGCTAAAATATTAGTTACTAGCATTTACCCGCGACTTCGTCTGTGGGTCACGGTTGGGGACGATGTTGCGGCGCCCGGGGACCCCCCGCTGACTCACAAATCCCTGTTTTGCGACGACCCCTCTCGCACGGCACACCATGAACTCCTCCCCTCCGTGTCCTCCCTGCTTCAAAGCCCTGTGCACCCCACTGTCCCCCCTAATCCCTAAAGCCTCCACACGTGCCCCTCCACCTCTGGCAGGGCTGGAGCTTACTCCGGGTGGCGGGTAAGAGACAGAATTTGGCGGCGTTGGGAGACAGGGATACCTAATATGTATTTAATAACTTTTGTATGTGTTGTAGGGATAGGGGTGGTGAATGTTTTTGTTTTTATCCTTGGTTGCTGTTTTTTTTTTTTTTTTTTTTTGTTAAATTTGTTTGTGCATTTCCTACACTGTGTTTTGGGGTCTTGAACCCCAGGGTGTGTTATGAGCAACGCAATGCATTACAAATGCTTATGCATTGTAATGCATTTCATAGTACCAGGGCTTCTATTGCAGGCCGCATAGCCTGCAACGATGGGCGACATTAACCCTTCGTGCGCCTCGGTCAGCTGTCACTGAGGCGCCGGAAGGGTTAATGTCGCCGATCCTTGCGGCCACCGATAGGTAGTATGCAATTCCTCCGGCAGCGCGTGGGCGCTGCCATGATCGCTGTTATCGCCGGCTCCTGCAGGTTGAGGCGGGTGGCGGCGTCATGTTGCTATGGCAGCTGGGAGTTTTGCGCTGGCTCCTCAGCCTGTCACTCTTTCGCTTCGATTGCAGCCTATGGCAGGTAGACTGCAATTGAAGCGCCGCTTTTATGCAATGCACTGCATAATACCAGCGCTTCTACTGCAGGCTATGCAGCGTAGGCTGCAATAGAAGTGAAAGACTGATAGGCCGGGGAGCGCAAGGCTCCCGGCTGTCATTGCAACCTGACGCTGGCCCCAGAGACTCCTCCAGGTGCCAGCATGGAGAGGGGACATGGCTGCGCCCATGCAGCGACGGAGGAAATGTGTTCAGGGTGAATGTGGTTGATCCCTGGGGACACCGACCTAGGGCAAACCCCCTACCCATCGACCTGTATCCGCTGCACTGACCAGTTATTTGTTATGTCGGGTACACCATCATGTGCGCTCCTCTTTAGCCGTCCGCGAAGTGACAGTGTGTAGGCGGCCTGGGATAGCTGCGGCGTCGGGACCATGTGGGCTGCCGCCATCTTCCTCACTGTTTCCCTGCTCAATCGGCACGCGCACATTCAGCCCCCAATGTATGGTGCCGCAGCCCTGGCTCCATAGCCAGCCCACACCCAGCCATGCACCAATAGGAGGTACATGGACAGACCAGCGCTGGCGGAATGCCAGCTTGTACAGCAGAGCCGGAGGGTTCTTTGGAGGGTCATGGTGGCGATTTGGGGTGAGTGACCCACATTTAAAGTAGCCTATCCTTCCTTCCTGGGCAATATGTCTGTGTGTGTGAAATTTCAACAAAATCCATTCAGCCGTTTGGCTGTGATTGAGGAACAAACATCCAAACACACAAACCCACAAACGTCCAAACATACATACACTCACCGGCCACTTTATTAGGTACACCTGTCCAACTGCTCGTTAACACTTAATTTCTAATCAGCCAATCACATGGCGGCAACTCAGTGCATTTAGGCATGTAGACATGGTCAAGACAATCTCCTGCAGTTCAAACCGAGCATCAGTATGGGGAAGAAAGGTGATTTGAGTGCCTTTGAACGTGGCATGGTTGTTGGTGCCAGAAGGGCTGGTCTGAGTATTTCAGAAACTGCTGATCTACTGGGATTTTCACGCACAACCATCTCTAGGGTTTACAGAGAATGGTCCGAAAAAGAAAAAACATCCAGTGAGCGGCAGTTCTGTGGGCGGAAATGCGTTGTTGATGCCAGAGGTCAGAGGAGAATGGCCAGACTGGTTCGAGCTGATAGAAAGGCAACAGTGACTCAAATAGCCACCCGTTACAACCAAGGTAGCCAGAAGAGCATCTCTGAACGCACAGTACGTCGAACTTTGAGGCACATGGGCTACAGCAGCAGAAGACCACACCGGGTGCCACTCCTTTCAGCTAAGAACAGGAAACTGAGGCTACAATTTGCACAAGCTCATCGAAATTGGACAATTGAAGATTGGAAAAACGTTGCCTGGTCTGATGAGTCTCGATTTCTGCTGCGACATTCGGATGGTAGGGTCAGAATTTGGCGTCAACAACATGAAAGCATGGATCCATCCTGCCTTGTATCAACGGTTCAGGCTGGTGGTGGTGGTGTCATGGTGTGGGGAATATTTTCTTGGCACTCTTTGGGCCCCTTGGTACCAATTGAGCATCGTTGCAACGCCAAAGCCTACCTGAGTATTGTTGCTGACCATGTCCATCCCTTTATGACCACAATGTACCCAACATCTGATGGCTACTTTCAGCAGGATAATGCGCCATGTCATAAAGCTGGAATCATCTCAGACTGGTTTCTTGAACATGACAATGAGTTCACTGTACTCCAATGGCCTCCACAGTCACCAGATCTCAATCCAATAGAGCATCTTTGGGATGTGGTGGAACGGGAGATTCGCATCATGGATGTGCAGCCGACAAATCTGCGGCAACTGTGTGATGCCATCATGTCAATATGGACCAAAATCTCTGAGGAATGCTTCCAGCACCTTGTTGAATCTATGCCACGGAGAATTGAGGCAGTTCTGAAGGCAAAAGGGGGTCCAACCCGTTACTAGCATGGTGTACCTAATAAAGTGGCCGGTGAGTGTACTTTCACCTTTATAATATTAGTAGGATTCTTTTACACCGAGGATTTGCCTTTGTGACCAAGAACTTATTGTACAAAAGAAAAAAACACAATGTTAGGGGCCACTGGTAATAGAATGCAAGTCATGTTTTTTAAAAAAAATTACTTTGGGTCACACAAAATAAAATTTATTGCAGTGGAAAAATGTGTTTGATGAATTGAATGTGTTTGGCTTATGCACAAATGGAGTATGTGCATGTATACAGTGAAGGCAGACAAGGTGCAGTATGTTCCTGCAGGTTGTTTAAATATACAGTGTATTTATTATCTATTGTCATGCTAAACAATTTTTTTTTTTTTTTTATATAGATATACAGGTGCTCCGTACTTTGCAGCAATTTCAGCACTGAAAGTGGTATGTAAAAAAGGATATTGCACCTGTGAAGTTTTCTAAATCTTTCCTTTGCATTACAATTAAAGGTCTTCAAAGCTGATTATTCTAACTTCTACCTTATTATTTTTCATAAATACAATATATATATATATATATATATATATATATATTACAGTTTATTTTAGTTGAAGATATTACATTTTAGCACAAAATAGGTTTCCCATTAACATTAGATTTTAAAGGGTACCTGTCACCATGAAAATGTTGTGTTATCTGCAGGCAAGAGAAGCTGAACAGATTATCTATCTATCTATCTATCTATCTATCTATCTATCTATCTATCTATCTATCTATCTATCTATCTATCGGTAAAAGATTTCCTTGTTCCCTCTATGCTAAGGACTACCCACAGGACTTAATTTCTCCTAACAGTGGCTGGCAGCTATCTCTGTTCCCTCTATGTTCAGTTACTCCTGAACATAGAGGGAACCGGGAAATAAATGACAAGTGATACTGAATCCTTTCCCCACAAAACTAATATATTAATCTGCTTAGCTCCTCCTGTTCTTTAACATGCTGCCTGCAGATTAGATTGCATTTTCATGGTGAAAGGTTCCCTTTAATGGGGCTACACATAAGGGGGATTACATTACAAAATGTTACTTACCATTCCCTGCTGCCTGGTTCCCCGCTGCTCTTCCTATTGTCCAACACACAGACAATATTTGGAGATGCCCACAACTCTCCAAGTATTTCCTGTGTGTTGGGAGACTGGCAAAGGACAAGGGAGAGGTGAGTAACCTTTTGCTATGTTAATGCTACGTTCCCCCAAACTTTTGCTGTTATTGTACCCATATGTAGCCTTTAAATCTTTAGCTTAGTTTAAAGGGAGTCTATCAGCAGTAAAATCATTAAAGGGATTAAATCATTAAAATACATTTTTTTCTTCCCTAACATATAGGAACAGCCTTAAGAAAGGCTCTTCTTCTCTTACCTTTAGAGGTCTTCTCCGTGCCACCGTTTGGTAGAAAACCGGGTTTTCTTCTGTATGCAAATGAATTCTCTTACAGCACTGGGGGCGTCTCCAATGCTGCAAGAGAAATCTCCTACGCCACCTCTATCTTCACCTGGAACGGCCTCTCCCTCCGTTTTCTTATGTTGCTGGCTTCAAACTTCTAGGTCTGTGTGGTCAGCTCTGCCGTCGGGCCTCTGGCAGAGCCGACTGCGTGCCCGCGGCAATTTTCCTGCCCGACGGCAGAGCCGACTGCACATGCCTAGAAGTTTGAAGCCATTGCTGGAAGAAGACACAGGGAGAGGCTGTTCCAGGCAAAGAGAGGCGGTGCTGGAGAGTTCTCTTGAGTCCTGGGGACTGCCCCCAATGCTGCGAGAGAACTCATTTGCATACAAAAGAAAACCTGGATTTCTACCAAATGGCAGCGCGGAGAAGACATCTAAAGTTAGGAGAAGATACTTTAAGGCTATTCCTACGTATTAAGGAGAATGATTTAATCATTTAATGATTGAATCCCTTTAATAGACCAGGCCAGTATCTTTTTATAGTTCTGACAACCATTTTCCTATGCAAATGAGCTAAGAGTGCTTTGGAGTGTGTTCTGTGGTGGCTGAGCATTGCGGCAAGGTCTTTGCTGAATATTCCAGCAACACTGACATAATGGGAGCTTTTCCCCACCTCCTCCTGAGCAAGAGGAAGATCTTGCCACAATGCTCAGCTTCCCCACAACACTCCCCCGATGAACTCTTAGCACACTTACATAGCAAAGTATCTTATTGTAAAAATTAAGTGGCAGTTCTAAAAACACTCTGCTCATGGCCCTGAGTACTATAAGGTACTGGGGATGGGTTTTGGTGCTGCAAGATTCCCTTTAATTTTAATGCACTGAAAATTTCCTTAATGATGTACTAGAAATAATTTTTTGTTCTTATCCCACTGTACTTTGCTTTTCACAGGGTGCAGATTTGTCCCAGGTATTTTGTACCAAAGATGCAGCCAGTGTGATTAAGTCCTACAGTCCAGAGCTGATTGTACATCCGGTTCTGTAAGTGTTTATTTCTAATCCGCACTATTGATAACATTAATATACATTGTTTGTGTATATGTATATTGTTTGTGTATATGTTGTTCGCACAGCGATCATCCCAATGCTTTGCATGAAATAGAAAAATGGCTTCCGAGACTACACACTCTAGTAATAGGACCAGGTCTGGGAAGAAATGATTCCATACTGGATACTGCAAAGGTAACAATGACATGGGGGAATTAGTATTATAGGGCTCAATCATTCAATGTCCATGTATAATTCTTCTTGATAATATTAATAGTTGTGCTTCATTACCAGGGTATTATTGAGAGAGCCAAGGCAAAGGGCATCCCCCTGGTGATAGATGCAGTGAGTATGCCACGCATGATTCTGGGGGTAAATCTGTATTTCTCTTGGCACTAAGCAAATGTTACCATTATATTTTAGGACGGACTTTGGCTTATTGCTCAACAACCTTCTGTTATTCAAGGCTATCAGAGGGCTGTCCTCACTCCAAATTTTATGGAGTTCAGTCGGCTGTATGAAGCTGTGGTAAATATATTTATTTAGAGTTCCAATGCTTGATCATGGTTCATCCACATCTTTGGAATAAGTAAATACTTTAATTACATTCAATATACAATGAGAAATTGTATGTACATTTGGTTATAGTGATAGTCCTTACCAAATTCCTGGGCTGCAATAGAAATCTTAGATACTACTTGCAAGAGAAGGTCATTTTGGTGCTAATTATTAACCACTTCATGATTGACACATTTTTGAAGGGGGGTTTTGTGCATGCTGTTTTGTCGGCAATAATGTATTAATTTAATTCATTTCTTTTTACACATTGTGCCACTTTAAAGATCACCTTTCATCACCTTTACCAATTCTTTGCATCTGTTAATAGGTCCTGCTCCACTGATTTCTGACTAGACCCCCTTTTCCTGAGCAATAAGTGCAGTTAGTTTTGTGTCCAATGTACTATTTGGGCTCCCTATTGTCAGATTGGCAGTGTTAGACAGGGAAGGGGGGAGGGGTTATTCAGAGCTGCAGTCAGAGCTCAGAATAGCATCCCTTATCTGCTCCTGCCTGACACTGCCCTTCTTACAGGACAGAGCTTAAATAACATAGCAGACACAAAATTAACACCAATGGTTTCTCAGGAACGGTGGGGGCTAGAGTAAAAGTTCCAACTGTATCAAAATCAGAGGAGCTGTGCCTGTTAATAGATGCTAAAAGCTGAAGCTGGTGAAAGAATTAGCATACCATGAGACAAAGGCACTTTACTGCAGCACAAATTGATATTAAAGAAAACAAATATTTCTCGCATTATGCCACATTTGCACACAAGTGAATCTGAATTTAAGATCCAAGATGCATCTTTTACTTGAACAACTAATCTAAAGTGAAAGTGAAAATCTGAAATGTTTTTTCTTTATCTTATACTTCCAGCTCACTGAGCCAGTGGATAGTAGTGATCAACATGGAAGTCTTCTAAGGCTCAGCCAAGCAATGGGCAATATAACCATTGTTCAAAAAGGAGAATGGGATCTCATCTCAGATGGTGATAAAGGTTTGTACACACATTGCTCAAACCCATATACAAAAGAAAGTAGTAGTAGTAGTATGCAAATATCCACTCATATCATTGTATCGTTGTTGCTCTGTGACAAACCTTTACGTCCCTTTCACTCATAATAGAAAAAAAACAAACTAAAAAAATTAATTCTGTGGGCACAGGAACTCTTATTACACAGAGACCAAGGACTAGTCACCAAAGACAGGAAATGCTGACTCTGGTGGCGTAAAATCTCAGCTGCCATTATCAATAGCAATCACGGCATCAGGATGGTACAGGGGCAAGATCGATGAGAAGCTGAGCTACTGTCTCCTGAATGCCTTTTTTCCTATTGTAAATAGGGAACCTCTGTGCAATGTAGTTCAATCACAGGTTCATGTTCCCTTGAGAAATGTTTTAAAAGTATTTAAAAAATAAATAATAAAGTAAAAAAAAAAAAACATTTATTAAAAAAAATGTAAACAAAATAAGCAAACATGTTGGGTATCCCTACGTGTGTGCAAGTCTGCTCTATCCAAAAATGTTAGTTATCCCATACTATGAATGACGTAAAAACAAAATGCTGAAAAATTATTAGAATTGTGGGATTTTTCACACTGATTCACCCCCAAAAAATGTTAATAAAATGGTGCCGAATGAAAGTACAACTCCTCATGCAAAGTATAAGCCCTCACTTAGCTAGGTCTACAGAAAAATAAAAATAGTTATGAACTTTGCAAGACTGAGAAGACCATGCGGAAGGGTTATCAGGCAGGGACAGTGTTTGTGTGAGAAGGTAACCCACCCATTATGGGAATCTTGGTTGGATTTTCAGTGTATAGAAAGTCAGTGGTCCAAATCCATTGGCAACTGATCAAGAGAACAGACTATCATCACTGAAATAATTAGCTAAAAACTTTAAAATTGCAAAATGTAACTATTTATATTTTCATAAATAATTTCTGTACAAATCTAAATATGGTTATTTTTTTATAGGAATATATTTTTTTCCCTGATTCCACAGCTCTGGAAGAATATTGAAATAGCGAGTGAGAATAACAGTCATTTTTTGTAGAAATTTTATATTTCTGCTGTAGGTAATTGGCTTCAGTTATGTTAAATGAAAATGTAACACAGACCTTGGAGCTGAAATATGAATCTTATTTACAGTGTAAACTTGGCCTAGTTAATCTAAACATCTGCCATATATGCTATGGCGGCTGTGGCAGGTTACAAAATGTATTCTACCTATTACTTAGCCAACTGCGTGGTGGAATTTTGGAATGTCACAAGCCATATAAATAGGAGCTGAGCAGCCTGGCATGGCCACCACACCGTCTTCTTCCAGCAACTCCTTTAAATGGGTATTCCCACGTCGCATACTCACCAGTCTTCACTGCTGTAAAATCTTCTTTCTTTCTGGTTTCTTGCGTCATTTGGTGGGTGGGGTTTCACATGCAACCTGCCGTTTAGCTCCGCCCCCAAATCACCGTGTCGCTCCGCCCACCACATAGCGTGATCCTATGGGGTGGCTGAAGGGCCTGTGATGTCATCAAAGGTCCTCAAAAACACTATATGCACAATATTGGACTATGAAGTACAGGCAGGAGCAACTCCATTCTGTGTTACATACAGAGACTGCCTATCTCTGCCATAATGAACACAATTGAATTAGCTAGCCTGATAACTGGGAGAACAGAAGACGAGTTCAGAAATGAAAGCAGCTCCTCTTCCCTATCTGAGTGCAGGACCTAGGTCACGTGGTATAGACACAGGAATAGCTAGATACACAGGCTCGCTCCCGTGCACTTAGCCCCTCCTCCCTCCCCCCTCAGAGCAGCAGATACGTCACTTGACTTTTGAGCAGATCAGTTAAGGGATGTGTCAACAATGAATTGAATAAAGTAAGATAGTGGACAAACAAAGCAGTTTTTCTGAAGCATTGTATTTAGGAAAAGTCTTACATCCACATTAACAAGCAGTATAGATAGGATCCTTGTGATGGGACAGCCCCTTTAATGCTTTTACTGTGTATTGGAATTTTCAGAAGAAATGAGAGACTGTCACAATTTTAGTATCTGGTTGCTGAATTTGCTTTCCCAGTGATATACAGGCCTGAACCTGCACCCACTGACTGACGTTCTGTTATGTGGCACTAGGTTGGGGTCACAGGCGGCTGATCTGCTGATTTTATCCTTTTATATTACAAAGGTTAAAGGTATACTTGGTTGAAGGTAAACTTGCAGCGTAAGTTGACCAGCTGCTACTTGAAAACCGCAGATCAGTTTGTGCTGCAGGCTTTATTTGTAGAATGTAGTTGAGATTTAATAAAATACTGTATGTTACAATAGATTAGCGATTTACTACTGCATGTACTTGATGTGTAACCCCGGACTAACCAGGAGAACACTAAACCAATCCTGTTCACTAAGGCAAAATCCTAATTCCTCTATCTTCCATTGCAGTTTTAGTGTGCAATCATGAAGGTAGTAGCCGACGTTGTGGAGGACAAGGGGATCTCTTAGCTGGTTCTCTTGGCGTCTTGGTACACTGGGCATTTCTTGCTGGACCAGAAAAGATAAATGGGTACGTTATGTCAAATCTTGGTGTTATTTTTGTTCCGAGAATTTATCGTGTCACAGCCAGTTATAAAACACATTTCTCGTATTTCACTTGACCTAGTCACACAGTATTTATGTTTTTGTTTTTTGTTTGTTTTGTTTTTTTGGGGGGGGGGGGGGGGGTTGACTGTTTATTTAAATTTTTTTAAAAAATCATGAGAAATTCATGAAACTGGCTGTGAAAGAAAATGAACTATTTGATCAGTTTTTCATGGCCCCTTTTTCATCTGCATGGCTGTGTTAGGTTAAAACTGAGCTTTCATGCTGCAGCATCTGTATCTGGTGGCTACAGTGTGGAAACCCAGCTTAATACCTGATCACCCGGGACCTATCTGGTCTCATTATGGCTGGTCTGTACACAAGTATGTTTTAGTGATTTAAACAGCATTTTTATGGAGAAGATATTGGAAGCTCTTAGATGTTTCTCTTCTTTTAAATCCACTCCTCACTTTGTTGTGGAAATGCAGCATTTTTTTTGTTGCTAATTTTGCAGTGGTTTTCTGAACCATTTTTAGTTTGGAGGACATTTCACCACCTCCAGGTCCAGCCTAATCCCATAGTGAACATCAAAAATGCAGACGATCTGTGGCATGTAGTACTATATTCCTGGACTGGACTAGCTGCTCAGAGGTGCCAGAAGTTGGAAGACTCCATGCACCGCGAATATCAAGCAATTCTCAGAAACAATGGTTGTTGCAAAATATTAGTTCAGTAATTCAAAGTAAAGTAAAATATCAAACATTTTTTCAGTTGGTATGAGTCTTGAAAAGAAGCTGGCAGTGCTATTTTTTTTTCCAACCGCCTGCTGTTCTTTTTTTCTTTATCCAGTTTGTGTTAGCCATTTACAAAAGGTAAATTTGTGAATATACTGGAAATACCACTTTCAATTCCAAATCTAAAGAATAACACTCTGTTGTTGACTATGTTTAATTGGCTTAGGTTAGCAGACAGTTTTGAGGTTAGAAAATGCTGAATATTTTTTATAAATCAGTTAAACGTCTCAGGCTGCACCCTCAAACCGACAATAAAATCTTGAAAATTGTCGAGCAGATGTCTTATAAATATGGTATGTTTGTCTCTAGGTAACTCTATATATAAACACACCCCATAGTATCTTCTTCATACACTTAAATCACTATATTTATCTATAGGTGAACAGATGTGATTTAACCCTTTCATTGTACTCTGTTGCAGTCAAAATCCATTTGTGGTGGCAGCATTTGGAGCCTGTACTCTTACAAGGCAGTGCAATCATCAAGCGTTTCAGAAATATGGACGTTCCATGACTACGACAGACATGATTTCAGAAGTTGGAACAGCTTTTAGCAAGCTCTTTGAAACCTGATACTGCGTATTATGAACAATTGACTGCTTTCTTCATAGGACTAACCCTAGAATGCACAAAAGACACTTGTTCCTGTACAGTAGCAGTATGGGACACTATTTTCCTGCGGGGAGGGGATTAGACAAAAACCTATTAAAAAGGCTCCAGATTTTTGTTTAACCCTTTACCAAAAAGCACTGAATTGTATGGCAGATGATGATGAGGACATTCACAAAGGAGACCAAATAGTCTTCCTATAGTGGCTGAATGCTGCATTTACTGTAGTATGAGATATTATTTCATGCCTCCTTCAATTAACTATTGGTGCTCTGGCATTAAGTGTAGACTATCACAGTCCAGTGCTCGCCCTTGGTGATAAGTGCCTGCAATTAGGTTTCATTTATCTCCACTTTCTAATGAACCCTTTAAAATAGTGTCAGAGCTTCTAATGCATTGTTCTTAATGTATATCATAGTTTTTATGCAATTTTAGAAAATTCACTGAAAATTAGAATAATTTATCCAAAATATCTATTGTCTTAAATTTATTTGTCAATTTTTACTTATGATCAAAACCTACAGTTCTAGGTAACAGTTGTTTCAGATGAAAGTAAAATAAATACTGTCATTTTGGATATTTTTTTTCCATTATGATTATTTAATGAAAACTTATTGGTTTATTCATACAACCTAGTTCACCAGTGAAACTTGCTCTGCGTGTTAGCGGGTTTCTCCGACCTCAATAGTATGCTGGGAGACGGAGTCCTAACATTATAGTTGTCTGCTGAAAGGAGTCCCTGCTTTTAGCAACATACTGTCCCATACTATAATTGGTAGTGAACAGTATGTCACTGGGAGGCCGGGACGACTAGCATCACAGATAACTATGCCTGATGTTAATACTAGTACATTCGGCCAAAAACATGTCAATGCGTGGTTAACTGTACAAGGCAATAAAGCATTAATGGCTACTTGTGTGGTGTGCCACATACCGGTACATACCATGCGTTAGAATAGATAGTACTGGATCCACGACTGATATTGAAAGTTTTAAAAAAAAAAGACACTAAGATCATGTTGGAAAACCTATAAAATTGTGAACTACTTTTCTGTCTGCATGTTCCCTACGGAGACCGTGTGGGGAAAGCACACAGACCCCATTCATTGTCTGTGATCAATCCGTATGTTCTCACTGCACACCGCTTGCCAATGCGTTCGGTAGTCCGTTCGGGAGGATCCCCATACAGACTCCACCAAATGGATTACCGACGCAGATGTGAACCAGGCCTTAAACTACAGATCCTATTTGTAGGATTCTTAGATTGTAAGGAACAAATATTGGCACACACATCAAAAACCCTACAATTCTTGGCATAACATAAGCCCACACAAATCATCTCTATTATTGAGAAGACAAATTTGTGGTACGAGAGGAATTATTGGTGCATGAAAAATTCTTTACACTATTTCAAACTTGGTCTACTTTTCACAGGAAATCTGAGCCATATTTGTGCTGTTCGGCTTCATAAATGTGTCGGAAAATGCGACACTTCTCTGCCCATTCTGGTGGACATTTTTCAAATGTCTTGCCTTTTTTTTTTCTAGTGCACAGTTCATAAATATATATTAATACTGTGCACTATGAATTCTGGCGCAGACTTGGATTTATAAATGAGCCCTAATGACTCCAATAATACTTCAAAAAGCACCCAGAATTGGTGGAAACAATGGAGAGTTCTGAAATGGCCATCAATGAGTCTGTATGTAAATCCCATTGAACACCTCTATATCTTTCTCTCTAAATTTAGAGAGTATAACAGAGTGTCATGACACAAGGACCAGGCTTCAATTTTTGGTTGACCATATTTTTAAGAAACCCTCTTTAATTCCTACTTCCTGTACCACATACCACTACTCTTACAAACAAACATTCGAAAGAGGGACACTTTTATAAAAATTGTCCCATACAATCTTTAGTACTTGTGTTGAGCCTGGTGGGGCATTCTGGTGAACAGATTTGGGAGTCTTTTCCTTCATGGACATGGAATCTATGATTGTACCCACTTAACAGCACTTCAGACTATTATAGTCCTATGCATTGACGTATGTTATAAAATGTCTGTGGACCAATAGAACCATAAGGGGTTTTAGTTTTGGAAAAAAAAGCCCCATATTAAGGAGTCCAATATGGTGACAGTGCTTTGATTGATCCATGTCAATGTAAGTAAGCTGAGGAGGCCAGAGCTGTGAAAGGCGTTATTTTTGGTTTACAACTGTTATTGGTCAGTCGGGATTGACTGGTATCCACTGTAACTGTCACAGCTATCAGCGGTGGGACCAAACGGCCGTCTATGCCAGCTGATGTCACTGTCATGTTAACAGTTTAACTTTAGGACGAGTGTTCTTGTCCAAATGAGGCAAGTACCCATCGCTTAGGATGATCATCCTCAACAGTTTAAAGGGATCCTATCACTCACACAATTTTTTCTAGGTCCTATCTTTTGTCTTCTCCGCGCTGCCATTCGCCTACAATCCTGGTTTTTCTCTGTATGTAAATTAGCTCTCTCGCAGCACTGGGGGCGTCTCCAATGCTGCGAGAGAAGTCTCTCCAACTCCGCCTCCATCTTCATCAGCAGCATCATCTTCATCCTCTTCTTTTGGAGGTGGCGTGTAACTTCTAGGCCTCGGGGAGAGCAGACTGCGCATGCCCACAGGCCACAAGAAAATGGCCGCTTGCACAGTATTGTAAGAGGCCATTTTCTTGTGGGCATACGCAGAGGCCCAAGGCCTAGAAGTTACAAGCCACCGCCGAAAGAGGACCCTGCTAACGAAGATGGAGGCTGCACTGGAGAGAGTTCTCTCGCAGCATTGGGGACGCCCCCAGTGCTGCGAGAGAACTCATTTGCATACAGACAAGGAACGGTGGCGTGGAGAAGACAAAGTTTGGAGAAGAATAGCCTTTAAGTGTTCCGACATGTTAGTTAGAATTAAAAAAAAAAAAAAAGGGTTTGTATGATAAGATCCCCTTAAAAAAAAAAAATAGGAAAGGGCTGTAGCATGGCCATGTGACTAACAGATGGGGAAGGATCATAAACAGGTGTCTTCTAATGTCCACGTGCCTTTACATCCAGCAAACTTTGTTGCAGAAATGTCTGCTTCTGATAATCAGTTCTATTCAGTTTAATGGGGCTTGCAGAAGTACAGGTGCTTGCTGTTTAAATGACACCACATAGTCTGTTTGAGGCGCCCTTAGTCGGTATAGGACCGTGATGCGAACCTATGGCATGGGTGTCAGAGGTGGCACTCAGAGAGCCCTCTCTGTGGGCACCCATCTGTGGAACAGATTGTACTGTGTCGGGGCCCTTTCACTATTTATATCACACAGTATCTGTTTAATAGCAGACATATTACAGGTCATAATAACATTGCACAGTCACTATAAAACAGATCTGTGCAATGTAAATAGTGAACATTAATTGTTCAAAATTCTGCCAAATGTAGTACAAAGTTGTTTGCATCATTAAAATCTCTGTAAAGCCCTATCACACGACCGTATTTTGCGGGTCCGTAACGGCCCACATTTGTGGATCCACACAGTATTAAGGTTAAATTGCCATGTTGGCAATGGCACTGAGTTTTGGGTTGCATTTTGGGCACTCGATCTCTAAAAGGTTGACCATCACTGGTATAAGATAAAGGACTGTTCTGCTGGAGACTGCTACCCTATAGCAAATCTATGAAATATATGCCAACAAGTTATTACATAAAATTAATGAAATGCATAGTTTGATACATATTTACTTTCATAGGATTTCAATCACTAGCTTTTCTAGCGGATCGGCTGCTCTGAACAGTTCTCGCTCATCTCTAGTGTTGAACAGCATTGCTGAATAAAACTCATTGTTGACTCTTGGCTTCTGTGATCTAGATATTCCTCAGCAGCGCTGACTATCTCCAGATTTTTCTTCTCTCCACTATTCTGCTTCAAATGGGGCACTTTTTCCAATGATAGCAGAAATTTATCAAACTACTACAAGGGTAAAGAGGAAATTTTGCTACTTTTGTATTCCAAAATGAATTGAATTGGTTGCCAAAGGAAATTGCCTTGCTTTGTACTAGTGTTCACTATCCCAGCAGTATACTTATTTAGAAAAGGTGTAAGTGCATAAACTATAACAAATAGGACCAGTTAGTGATAACTAGAACATGTTCTTTAAAAAATATATATATATTTTAATTTAATGTGGAATACATGGCAGGATGTAATAAATAATCTCATTGTTCCTGGTTTTCTTTGCTGTTCTGTAGTTCCCATGTAGAAATGGTCCCTCTGTCCTGGAAAGTGAAATAATACAAGAGTTGTTACATCTCGTGCATATGTTTTCACTGTATTATTAGCTCTTAGTAGTAGCGGTTGAGTGTGATGAGGCTGTAACATACCGTATATACTCGAGTATAAGCCGAATTTTTCAGCCCAGTTTTTGTGCTGAAAAAGCCCCCCTCGGCTTATACTCGAGTTTTTTTTTTTTTTTTTTAGGAGGGGGGTCTATGACCAGCCACAATATCAATGTATAGAATCTCCCATAAAACAGTGCAAAAAAAAAGATTAAAAAAAAAAAAAAAATAAGAGTTCTAAATCACTCTCACTTTCCTTAGAATACATACAAAAGTAGAAAATGACTGTGAAACACATACACATTAGGTATCCTTGTGTCTAAAAGTGCCCAGCCTACTGAATATAAGGTATCTGCAGTGCTCCTGTTCCGTCGGGAAGGGGTTAATAGGAGCATTGCAGATCCCCTATATTCAGTCAGACTGAATTCCAAGTAGGGGAAGAAAAAAACAGTCCTCAAGCTCAGGGAAGGGGCAGACAGACAACCAAAACACCCCCTCCCCTTTCACAGCATCTACTGCACCCAAAAACTCCGACCATTTTAATTTTTGAAATTTTCCAGCAGCTGCTGCATTTCCCCCCTAGGCTTATACTCAAGTCAATAAGTTTTCCCAGTTTTCTGCGGTAAAATTAGGGGGGTCGGCTTATATTCGGGTCGGCTTATACTCGAGTATATACGGTACTTTATGTAAAACAAAGGCGTTCACTGAAAAGAGACATAAACCAAGTGCAATGAGTAGAGGAAGAGTCGTACCTTAATATTAATTCCAAACCCGGCTAAGTTCAGGCGCACGCCATCACAGGCCCTCATCAGAGGTTCCCTGTCTTTAATCATCTGTTTCCGCCTCTCTTTCTGCTGTGACTTTTCTTCTTTAGAAAGCTGCATGTCTTGCAGCGTCTCCTCAGTTGCTAGAGCATAATTTCGAACTTTGCTTCTGAAGTCTACAACTTCATCAACCACATTTATTAGAAGAGCTGAATTTTTGTCTCCTACTGCTGCCTGTAACAGAGTAAGACAAAATAAACTCAACATTCATCTTGTCTATTTCACTGAAATATTAGGCTGCGAGAATTATGTCCCAATTTGCCCCCAAAAAACGATGTACTAGCCTTGCACCACATTTATAGGGAGTCTATGACCAAAAAACTCCATTTGCAATTAGAACAGTATAGGGGCATTATCCTGAGCAGGGCTGTGGAGTCAGAGTTAGTTTTGGTTGGAGTCAGAGTCGGAGTCGGTAGAAATGTACCGACTCCGACTTTAAAATAAAGTATTAATATTTCAGAATTTAATTTTCATATGAATTTTATAAATGTTACTCAAATATATATGTTCTATCAAACTATGAACAACAGTGATAAGCAGTTCTGCTGGAGATAGACATTTCTTACTTCTTGTGTGTCACTGTTCTACACTTAGAGCAACAACTATATTTATTAGAATACAATTAGTATTCTAAGTGGTCTGATTACTTATATGATGGTGAGAAACTGAATAAGCACGATGTTAATAGTAAATTACAACAGTAAATTTATTGTTACGAATTGGCCATTTATGAAGGAGTCGGAGCCGGAGTCGGAACCTGATAAAATCCAGGAGTCGGAGTCACAACTGTGGCTTACCGACTCCACAGCCCTGATCCTGAGCACCATCATACCCTCAGATACACCAAAAAATGCACCAAAGCTGTTTTTGGAAATATTCAAATGAGACTCAAATGCAATGGGGCATATGCCAGAACCTCAAGTTTTCAAACTTGAATACTGAGCCCTTGGAGAGACTGGAACGCCTCTTTGTACATTTATAAAAACAGCTTTTTCAAGAAAGTGTTGCAGCTATCGGATAATCGAAAAGCATGATGGTGCCGTATAAGGCGTTATAAGTCGGCCCTATTGTTTGTTTTGCGTATTTTGGCATTCACCTGGTTCTGGCCTTTCTGGCAATGACTTTCTTCTGTAGCCCTACAAACTGGTGAGCTGATTATGATGATTCTTTTTTTCTAATTCAATCTGAAGATGCTTCACATGTATCATTTAATATCTGTTACTGATCTGTCAGAGACATTTTTAGACTGCAAGTTTATACTGTGTAAATAGTAGCGCACAATCTGTAGTTAGTACACTGCTCCAAAAAATAAAGAGAACACTAAAATAACACATCCTAGATCTGAATGAATGAAATATTCTCATTGAATACTTTGTTCTGTACAAAGTTGAGTGTGAGGACAACAAAATCGCGCAAAAATCATTAATGGAATAAAATTTACTAACCAATGGAGGCCTGGATTTGGAGTCGCCCCAAAATTAAAGTGGAAAAACACACTACAGGCTGATCCAACTTGATGTAATGCCCTTAAAACATGTCAAAATGAGGCTCAGTAGTGTGTGTGGCCTCCACGTGCCTGTATGACATCCCTACAATGCCTGGGCATGCACCTGATGAGATTGCAGATGGTCTCCTGAGGAATCTCCTCCCAGATCTGGACTAAAGCATCTGTCAACTCCTGGACAGTCTGTGGTGCAACATGATGTTGGTGGATGGAGTGAGACATTATGTTCCAGTTGTGCTCAATCAGATTCAGGTCTGGGGAACGGGTGGGACAGTCCATAGCTTCAATGCCTTCATCTTGCAGGAACTGCTGACACTCCAGCCACATGAGGTCTGACATTGTCCTGCATTAGGAGCAACCCAGGACCAACCGCACCAGCATATAGTCTCACAAGGGGTCTGAGGATCTCATCTCGTCACCTAATGGCAGTCAGGCTACCTCTGGCGAGCTGATGGAGGGCTGTGCGGCCCTCCAAAGAAATGCCACCGCACACCATTACTGACCCACTGCCAAACCGGTCATGCTGAAGGATGTTCCAGGCAGCAGATTGCTCTCCACGGAGTCTCCAGACTCTGTCACATGTGCTCAGTGTGAACCTGCTTTCATCTGTGAAGAGCACAGGGTGCAGTGGCAAATGCCAAGCGTCCTGCACATTGTTTGGGCTGTGAGCACAAACCCCATCTGTGGACATTGGGCCCTCATACCATCCTCATGGAGTCTGTTTCTAACCATTTGTGCAGACATACACATTTGTGGCGTGCTGGAGGTCATTTTGCAGGGCTCTGGCAGTGCTCCTCCTATTCCTCCTTGCACAATGGCAGAAGTAGTGGTCCTGCTGCTGGGTTGTTGCCCTCCTATGGCCCCCTCCTGGTATACTGCGCTTCCAGCCTCTGGACACTATGCTGACAGACACATCAAACCTTTTTGCCACAGCTCGCATTGATGCAGCATCCCTCAGGAGACCATCCGCAACCTCATCAGGAGCATGCCCAGGCATTGTAGGGAGGTCATACAGGCACGTGGTGGCCACACACACTACTAATTTTGACTACCTCATTTTGACATGTCTTAAGGACATTACATCAAAGTTGGATCAGCCTGGAGTGTGTATTTCCACTTTAATTTTGGGGATGAGTCCAAATCCAGGCCTCCATTGGTTAATAAATTTGATTTCCATTGATTATTTTTGCGTGATTTTGTTGTCATCACATTCAACTTTGTAAAGAACAAAGTATTCGATCAGATCTAGGATGTGTTATTTGAGTGTTACATTTATTTTTTTGAGCAGTGCAGTTGCAGCCCCCACCCTGCTCGACAGAAACACCGCCAATGACCTTGCCAGTGCAGTCAGCTTTTTTTCTGTATAGCAATTTCTAGTATCCACATAGGAGTCTTATGTGCTGTGTAAGGAAAAAGCAATTGAGAAAATCTCAGCCTTGCACAAAGATCACCCCGATGTACTCTCTATAATAGTAAAAAAAAAAAAAAAACTGAAGTATTGGGTGCTGCTTCATCTGTAATGAGTTTTTGACATATAATGTGACAACAGAACAGACATCATAAAAAAAAAAAACACAACCAATGCCAAAATTTATATATTGATCTATCTCAATATGTAAAGAACGAGATTGATGATATAGAATGAGTTTATAAAAGTAAATCAATAAGATACACATTTACCCCAAACTGGTGTGCCTAAATACTACAACTTGTCCACCAAAACAATCTCTCAACCAATCATACAGTTACAAATACAGAAAAATAAAGTTATGGCTCTTGGTATGCAATGATGGAAAAAAACCACAAAAAATGGCTTGGTCATTGGTCTCATTATGTTAAGGCTTAAAAGAAAAACCTCCATCATTGTATATATACTACAACAATACTCACTTTTACCATCCCCTTTATGGAGCCATCATTTGGACACAGATTTGATGCTTTTTTTTTTTTTTATTTACTTGCTTTGCATAATATGCTGCCATTTGTAAGAGGGTTAGACTATATAATACCTAAGGATTACCTGCTGATCCTGCTGAGAAATTCCCAAAAGATCCAAAAATTGCCCTACATAAGACACAATGGCAGCATAAACCAAGGGGCTATGAGTTTGAGGCATACCCTGCAGAAGATAAAAATGTATTGTTAAAATGACATTGACACTGTGTGGTTTTCTACCATGTGAGGTCAGAAATCAGTACGTATTTATTGATCGTAAAGTGTACATTCATCCAACAACTGAATAACGGGTTCTGTCCGCTAAAAAAGCGGTGACCCACGGAAACCCGTGGACCCTAGAGACTATAATGGGGTCTGCAGGGTTTCCGCCGGTTTTATACTAAATCTGGCAGAGAGAAAAGTCCTCCTTGCAGGACTTTTCTCTCCAGCAATTTTAACCAGAAGTCTGCAGACTTTGTGAAAAATGCTTAGAAAAAAATGCAATGCATTTCTGCAGTGGTCTACTCTGCAGCAGTTTTTTTTTGTTTGTTTGTTTGTTTTGTTTTTTTTTTTTGGGGGGGGGGGTTGCTGTGTTTTGCTACATGAGGTTGTAGTCTTAAATTCAGATTGCAATTTGATTCAATTTGCATATATTCTCATACATTGCAGGCTGCTCAGTTTCATTCAGTGAAATCTGTAAGATAAGGTCTCGTATGGCTTGCTCTGTAGCCCTATCTCTGCTCTCCTGAGCACTCAAGAGTTGAATTTTCAGTTAAATTTATTTAATTTTTAAACATCATTTACGTCTCAGGGGTTGTCTGGTTTCAGCAAATACATGTTATTTTTTGTATAATGAAAAGCAAACAAATTTTCTAATATACTGTACTTTCTATATTAATTCCCCATGCTTGTCTAGATCTCTGCTTGCTGTCATTCCTTATGTATTTCCAGCATGTAAAAATCCGTCCATGGTAACACTGTATAGCTACACAGGAGTCTTATGTACTTTGTGAAATAACAGCAATTGAGAAAATCTCTTAGACAATCTCATATGAAGACAATCCCGCTGTACTCTCTAAATGGTTCTCCACAGGTCAGACATTTGAATATGGCAGAATTTATGTCACTTTTATCTCCATCAGAAAGCGGGGATGCATGCTGCAACTGGAGAAACTTAGAATGGAGTTCTTCCTAAAATTGGTCAAAACTTTTAATATGGTCTCCTGAGAACTTCTGCACCAGCGTCTCCCACACGACCCCAGATTACATAACTCTTCATTATCACACTGCAGCCCTCTAGCATGCTTTTAATGTTTGCCCATACTTTGAGCATTACAGTGTGGGGGGGGGGGATCTGTTTTGTGCCCTAATTTCTAATAAGAACAAAAGGTTGACACCCTCCAGCATAGTGGCCAAAATGTTTCCGCTATGTAGGCCTATTACCCTGGTCCCAGCCGGTAGAATGCTGTGCTTGAGCCACAGGAAAACTTAGCAATGGATTCGGGATTGCTAGTCAAGCTATATTAATTCAAAAAACAAAATAAAACATTAGAGAAAAACGTTACTCGGGGCCCCCTTTTGAATTGGATTCAGAATATTCTATATTTTGTCTTTTCTCCTATAAATATATAAGATATAGTGTATACAATGCTTAGACAGTGAGCCTATAATGATACTGATATAATATATTAAATCACTGTATAATATAACATGTGTGGATTCCTTTCCTTAGCACTGTATCTGTATAGCACATCTTAAAGAGCAACAATCAGACATTTGATGATTTATTTAAAGCTTTTGTAATCCACATGACATTCTCACTGTATTATCAGCGGAGAGCTCTGCCAACTACTATAAAAACCACCATACTGAAGCACGAGCCTGGGCTGAGAAGACGTTAGAAGTAACGTGAACCCATAGGGCGCCCTTCAGCCTGCCGGCATGGACAGCTGCCATCTTTAGATTACATCCTGATGGGTTACCTTGGAAATGGTCTTAAGCTGTCGGTTGCCATGGTGAATGAGGTCCAGAACGGCATCGACAGCTCGTAGGGTGTCAAAGTCATCTGCAAACGCTGCTTTAACATTCACTTTTGTTTCATTCAGCCTTTATAACAAGGGAGGAAAATGGTTTTTTTGAGAAAAGAAAGACGAGGAGCTTTATTTTAGGAGCTTCACAATGCAGTGTATATAAATGAAGGCTAACAGGTTACTGGTAGAAAAAGAATGCTATACACTTACTGACCTCTGCCACAGTATATCCTCCTGTATAGGCTCACAAGTCAGCTGACCCCTGATATAGGCATTGGCATCATTCATGAAAGAGGAGATTATCTTAAGAGTGTTCCTGGCTTCATTCATGGAGTCCTTACTGTATTCAACAGCTAGGAATTCAGAGTAAAATAGGTCAAAGCAAAGCCGAAAACTGACAGAACATAATCGGATAATCTGCCGGACTACCATAGATGGAGTAGTTATTCCTATCGTGAAATTATACGATCTGGATTTCTAGCATATGTCACATAGCCTGGAAATCTAATTCACAGCATATCCTAGGATGTCCTGGGTCACAGGTGAGTGGTGCTAGCACCACAATATATAATGTAATCGTTTAAGGGGTTGTCCAGGAATCTCAGTACTTGAGCAGGAGGCTAGGGAAGGTGAAACAAAAAAAAAAAAAAAAAATCATACTCACCTGTCCCTGGCACACGCAACAGGGCTTGTGTCAGTGAATCAGGCAAGGAATCAATAACGTCACTCACATACATCACTGGTTTCTTTCCTTAGACCGCTGATTAGTGGTCAGAGGTCACATGCCAGGGACAGGAGAGTATGATTGTTTTGTAGGGTATGTTCACACAGAGTTGTTTGCAGGCGGATTTTGATGTGGCATCCGCCTGCAAAAATGGCTCCCATTGACTTCAATGGGAGCTGCTCGCTTTTTTTTTTTCTGCTAGCTAGCGACATCTTGGCGCGGATTCTGCGGCTGAGTCAGGCGCGGCTCGAGACATGCTCTTGTTTAGGCCCATTCATTCGGGCCTAATCAGGAGCAGGATGCACTACATCAGCATCCCGTTGCGGCTAGCCGTGCCAAAAACGTGTGAACGAGCCCTTAGGGCAAGAGGGGAAGATTTTGGCGCTGAATCCACCTGAAAATCTGCCCCCTCACAATAGAGGTCTATGTAGGCCGTTATTGATCTTTTTTCCACAGGCAGTAGGTTCCTGCTCACGGAAAAAAGAAGTGAGCTGCCCCTTCTTGAGGCGGACGACATGGCAGAATTTGCTGTGGCGCATCCTTGTCAAGACAATCCCTCCGGACTAGGCCCATTCATTTGGGACTACTCCGGAGCAGGAATCCATGACTGTCAGAAGCCACGACTGTCGTGGCAGGCGCATTTTGGTCCCGATTCTGACATGTTGCCTGCGTCAAAATCAGGACCAAAATACGAGGTCAAGTAGCCCTGTGTGAACTAGCCCTTAACGTTTCACCTTTCCCAGCCTCTTACCTGAGTACTGGGATGACACCGGAGTAGTGGACAGGTGAGTATGCTTTTAGGGTTTTTTTTACCTCCCCGGCCTAATTAAAAATAAAATTAGAGCCTGGATAACCCCTTTCACCTTTTTTCCATCTCCTGCTAATGGTTAAAGATTAAAAAAACAAACAAAAAAAACCCTCACCTATCCTTTAATTGTTTTTTTTTTTCCTACTCCTGGCCTAATAAAAAAATTAATTTCTTTAAGGTCGTGGCCACATGTTATTAAGCTGCATTTTTTTGCTGCAGAAGTTTTTAGAGCCAAAGCCAGGAGTGGATTGAATAGAAGGGAAAAAATATACATGCTTCCCTTATAGTTCCCATTCCTTTTTTTAGCCACTTTTGCCTTTGGCTCAAAAAAGCAAAGTTTTTCTGCAACGTGTGATCTCAGTCTACCATGACGATAGGCCATCATTTTCATCTGCCTGGCAAACCGCTATAAGTAAATTAAGTATGTTATTAACATAGTATATAATAATATATTTAAGTTTATTATTGCCAAACTCAACTACAATATATAATGAAAATACCTGATTTATATTTAGAGCGTAAGCAAAACATCCGGAATTCATCAGAGGAGAAAGACTGCAAAAATTCCTGAAGAGAAGAATATATATATAAAGTGATATAAACATGATAAACAAGCAACTATGTTGGGTCCTCCTATCACGTTTATAATGGTGTCAGTTTGACAGGGCAACACAGTATTAAGAGTGGGAGGCAGAGGAAAAGCGCGTTTGGATTAAATTGTACAGCCCCCTGCAATCAGGTACTTATACCCTATCCTTTGTCTATAATGGCACTATCCCTTTATAAGGAGTCTGTCCCCAGAACAAAGCATATCAAACCAGCTATGCAGATAGATAGGCTAGAATCAACTTAATCAAAGTGATGTTCCCCTTGTGAATTGCTGAGATATCACCATTATTTCCACATGTCAATGACCACATTGCCATTGCTTAAAAGAGGTAAGTATCAACATCCTTGTTGCTCCAAAGAACTTATCTGAATATTGACAAAAACTGCAAAATTTCAGCAACAGAGACGCTGATTCATAAGACGAACAAAATTTTATTCAGGCAACCCTAACCTATCCATTTTCAGGACTGGGTCAATATGCTAGTGACAAATTCCATTGAAAGATAGCCCTACCACCACCAAAAGAGCTTCTAAATCGGATTTTGTGTATGATTTTGCAGGGGTCATTAGTGGCAAAGTGAACATACCTCTTTATGTAGAAGTGCAATCTTGCTGCTAAAATTTTCGACCTGTATGCAAATAAGCTGTTCAGCTCTCATGGGTTGTGGCCATATCTGTGGCAGCACACATCAGGACTTATCAATCTTTATGGTAGGAGGCAGTGATGGATGGCGACCACAAATGCAGATGCTCTGCTAGGCCACTTTCACACATAAAGGGTACACCCTCTATGCCACCAACAGCCTTTACAACAGCATATAAGTGGTTTAGAAGTGGTTCTGGTGCTGAGACTCCCTTCAACTCTGCCAAAAAGCTGTTACATGACCTGAAGAGTGCTGTGCATACAAAGTGTACCAGAAATACTGCTGGACTGAAATTCATTTCCAGTCAGGGAAGGTTAAAAATTCCAAATGAACTTTGTTAAAACTTTTTTTTCCAGCTACAGGAAAACACTGGCAGAGAGGACTGCTACTGGTCAATAGGTCATTCTACGGTTCACTTATTCTTTTTTCTCCCTGCACTCCAGATGTGTACTTAATTTCCTCAATAAAAGTCATATACAGTATAAATGTTTCTATGTCATTAGTATATCTGGTTTTGTATGTTACTAATTGCAAAGTAGATAACATGGATATGATACTATGTACTTAGTAAACCACTACTGCAGAAAAGCAATAGCTCAAATTTTAGCCTTGTTTCAGGTAAATGCCAGGATTAAAAGTGAAACTCCTATCTTATTTTTTTGGGGGGGCTATTAGTTCAAGGGTGTTTGGTGAGCACTTTTGTAATATATGTTATTAAGCTAACTTTGTTTTTAATAGAAAACAGGCTGTAAAATTTTCCTTTTTAACCCTCCAACTGAGCTGTTACTAAGGAAAGTCTTTACACAGTTGAATATTGTACAAGAAAATAGAAAAAATCAGGGCACTCACCAGCCAGTAGTAAAATCCACCAAGCTTTAATAGTAATCCATAAAAATAGGTACTTGAACAGCATTTATTGAACAGCTTCATTTTTTCTACATTCCATCTACCCTACCCCCGTCTGTAAATGCTGTTCAAGTACCTATTTTTATGGATTACTATTAAAGCTTGGTGGATTTTACTACTGGCTGGTGAGTGCCCTGATTTTTTCTATTTTCTTGTACTATATTGGACTATTTGTCCACAGTGAGCACCACCTTAATGCCAGATCATCTAGTTTGAGATCCAGTTACTTGGTGTATGTTCACACCCACAGAACGGTGCCGCTGTCTTTGAACTTTTTTTGTATTTATCTGTACACAGTTGTATTGTGAATATGCAGAGCTGAAGCATTTACCAAAGGGAGGGCTGGTCACTTCAAATGACTGTATCTTTGGTTTTATACCACCAAATGGTTCTGGGATCCTAAGAATGCTGAGATTCTCAGCTTTTATATGATGCCAAGATTGAAATACTAGCTGTAACAGAATATGATATCAGGTTGTATCAATAGTTAAAAACCTAGTCGGGATTTTGAACTTAAAAGGGTTATCCAGCTTCCACAAATTATCTACAAATACATCCACAGCAATGCTAAATCCTCACTGTTCCCCTATGCACCCTTTGCTTGTCTTTATTTTCCTGCTGCTCCTTACATCACTGTTATTTACATGCAGTGAATCTGTGGACAACTACATTTCCCACGATTCATCTGTCTGCTCTCACTCTCTGTGTACCACTTTGAAATGCTCAAAGGGATGGGGTAGTGAGCATGCTAACATAATGTCACAGCTGTGGTCACTGACCTGAAAATAAATCAAATAAACGGTGCAGCATTTACACAAGATGTATATTAAGAAGTTAGGCTTAGTATAGAAAAATACCAAAATTTGAGCTTTCTGCAAAACAAATCGTGCAGTAAAGACCACTGAATATTAATTGCTGTTTAAAAAAAAATACACAAAAATAATAATGGTCTCCAAGATAACATGTTTTAGGGTTTATAGACCCTTTCCTCAGATCAGAAGACACAGGTGTGGACAATGTCTCCAGGGCAATGCTTAGATAATTGTGAACTCTACAGCCTGTTTTCTATTAATAGGAACTCTGATAGATTAATAAAGTATATTCCAATTTAAATTACATTTAGCAAAAAACAAAACAGGAGATAGAGCTTAAGTGGCAAAGGAGGTTAAATGGGCAATATTCAGCATAATAAGATTTTTCATAAGTTCTTAGTAGCCAAAGCAGTATATAAGTAGATGGACTTTAAACCACACATTTAACCCAGTGATGCAACATTTCTACCTATCTTAGCCTTTATTAAGTGTTGATTGTATCTGAGAATATTTTAAAAGGGAGTCTGTCATCAGGAAAATCAGTACCAAAAGGAACAGATTCCCAGCTTTTGGAATAGAAATACTAGTATGGCAATAATAATCCCACATCATGTTTTTTAGGCTTATTGAAAATAGTCATGCATGATGTTAAGGGGGCTGTCCTAAGAGGCAACGAACAGAGGCACTGTTTTCCTACTTACATCCTGGAAAACAGTTTTGCATATATTTCCCATACAGAGCTATATGTGAGTATCCTACAAGTTACTTCATGCACTCGAGTACTATGGGTATGAAAAGGATGACATAATGCTCCAGCAGGACAATGACCCAAAGTGTATGTCAAGATTAGTGAAGAAATGGTTCAATGACAATGGAGTAGAGGTCCTGGATTGGCCCCCACATTCCCCAGACTTCAACCCAATTGAACACTTGTGCGTAGAGTTGAAGAAAAAGCTGTATTCATACCCAAGTAAGTCGACCAGTATACAGCAACATTGGGAATATGTAGAAGAGACCTGGGATCCAATTTCAGTCTGAGAGCATGCCCGGAAGGATTCAGGCAGTGTTGAAAACCAAAGGTGGATTTACAAAATAATATAAATTAAAATTTAGATTTTTAGTGGCAAAGCAGTTACATGACAAGAACCTGCATTACTAATCATATGCAAAATAGTTGCAAGTAAAATTTATGTATGAGATAGCCAAGATGATTGTCTATCAAATAATGGTAATCTAATGTTCGAAGCTGTAGTGGATGGTGAGATATGGAGCATGAAAGTCAAAAGTTCAAAACAATGTTACCCTTTTACTTGTCATATTGTCCTGCTGACAGACTCCCTTTATGCATAGTCAAACAGTCCCCGTGAAATAAACTGAAGCGTCCAAATAAAGGGTCCCAAGAGTGATGGCACTCTAAATTCCCTATTTTTACACTTCTGATTATTTTCCTACCTGTAGAGATATATGCCAAGAAATATTTACTACCCTCTGTATTTTTAGAAAACCATTTATATACAAACAAATCTATGGAGAATGTTCAAGTCTAATAGAAAAGCAACAAAAATTTCCTAGTAAAATGTGAATCGCCTACATTTTCCACAATAACTTTCATTAATATGCAGCATATAGGTAACAACAAACCGCTTTATTAAAAGGTCGTGTACATATATTTTCCGAGATAAAACGCCTGCACAAATTACCTTCACTGTAATGTAGTTTTTCAGAGACTTGGACATTTTTTCTTCATTCCCTTTCAAGCGTAAATGCCCTAGGAAGTAAATTCATTATTTCAGTGTCTTGTTTTTGTCATTTGAAATGAATGAAAATAAAGAAGAGCCCATAAAGGTGAGCTGACACTGGAGCATGAGTTAGGACTCATTTACAAGACATGATCAACATATAGATCAAAACCCGTACAAGCAATAACAACAAGTCAGTAAAAAAAACGAGTCATATAAATGTATCTACAAGTGCTGTAAAGTGCCGAGTGAACCAGGCACAACGCTATATATGTCACCAGTACAGCAGGGTCACAAGGGAGTATTCCTCTAGCAGTAAACATTTTATGTTTAGAACGTTAAATTTACCATTTAGATGTGCTGGTAATACTAATCCTAAAAGGTACCTTTCACAACGTCCACCAACTCCAGGTTTTTTTCCCCCCATCCATTAAAGAGACCTTTCATTGCGATTCTTTTATACCATTGTAAAGTTAACGGTACAGATATCTCGGGAAGCATGGTAAATAATAGCAAAACTGAGAATGCCCTGAATTCAGCCTACTATCAACTTTGCAACAGTGTATAACATTCCCTGTCTTACACGTGAAATGTTCTATGCTTCTCCACTGATTCCAGAATACTTGGATTTTTTTTTCTAACCTTCACTGTTCTCAAACAATTAGTGTAGTTACTTTTGGTGCCCAATATGTTAAGTAGACCCTCTGATGTCAAGTGGGTGGTGTCAAGCAGGAGCAGGCAAGAGTGTGACTCAGAGCTCCAATCAGAGGCAGAGCTCATAATCACACCCCTTACCTGCCACACACCACCCACTTGACACTAGAGAGTTTAGTTATCAGACACCAAAACTAACTGCACTGAGTGCTCGGGAAAGGCGGCGACTAGAGAAAAAATTCAAAGAATGCCAGAAACACTGGATTGAAGCTTATTAAGGGATGAAAAGAGCTGGAGATGGTGGAGGTGATTAAAGGTCCTCTTTAAGTGCAACCCCCAAAATGAACTCAGTAAAGTAAGTGTCATAAAATGTCATAGGTAACATTAGTGTCAAGCTGATAAAACAAAAAAATAAACAGGACTACAGCTACTTTTCATGCACCTGTTTTTCAACACTTCTAAGTTCACCATTTTACAGCAAGATGACATTCACAGAAAATTTCTGCAAGAAATGGGTAGGATACAGGGCATGCTGCTGATCTGAGAATTTGTAGCTTCCCTAAAACCCATAAAGATGTTTTGCAACATAATACCACATATAAAACCCCATTTACTAGCAATGTACTGAACTCTGTTCTGGATTTTCAGTGAAGAATCCTTAAACATATCCACCATGTTCAAACTTCACCTAAAGCTAGTAATGTTAACATTACTAGTTAAAAGATTAGTAGCTACTGACAGTAGAAGACAATATCTTTCATACAAGGTGGAGCAGCTCTGAGCAGGAACATGTGGGTATTAGGTGGTGAAAAAGTGCCCTATAGGTACTTTGAGTTGAACAGGGGTACTCTTTGGACCTAGTCTGGATCATGTGCTGGCACCATTTGCTGTCATTACGGCATTCTCTGGACAAAGCCTGAACAGTGCATAGCCACGTAAGCACTATATGTAATGTATTTGTACACTATATGCACCCCATGACGTTCAGTGATCAGGAACGCTCCCCCAGTACTAGTCTATGGACGAGTACTAACAGGAGTAGGGGAGCCATTCCTCACCGCTGAGCGTCATGGCTGGCCAGTAAGGAATACTCCCTCTCACAGTACAATGCTATAGACGCTACTGTGAGAAGGGGCGTTCCTGACAGACTGTCAGAAACGCCTTTCTAACACTTAAGAACTATGGTACCAGCACCGATAGCTCTTCAGCTGGGATTTCAGCTGAATTCAGCGCACTGTCTGCTTTCTAGCGGTGTATTACACCGCATGCGCCCTAAGGACGTGAAAGATCCTCTTTAAGCTTTAGAAAACAGATATAAATCACACCCCATTATTTTCAATGTAACATCATATAATGCTGTTTATTCCTTGCAACAACTAGACATCACTTTTTATGTGTTTGAGGGCCCATCTAAAAGTTTTCTGGCTCACAAGTTATTTTCACATACAGAATACTAGGTGGTGCTGAGCCTCACTGGGATCTAACACCCTAGAATTAACGGCCGCTTATATAGATTTTACCTTAGTGACAAGATTCAGATATCATTGGTGCCCCCAGCAATGGGGAAAATACTCAAATGTTTTCAGACGTAAACAATTAAACTAGATTCATTATTTTAAATTCTTTTTCAACTATACAACACTTTGTTATTTTCTAATAATTAAGAATTTGAAATCTTAAGGAAATAAACTCTGTCTCCCTCTAGTGGTGTTGACACTGCTTTGCTTCAAAACTAAAACTGAAAAAAAAATGTTGACATCTGTATAAAATTATTTTGTGTATTTAGACTAAAAGCAGGGAAAGGAGTCAGATCCCAGTAACATGCAGAACCATTTTTCAATTACTTTTCATGGTTCTTTGTCGTCTTCTGTGATAAGATATCAAGCTGCAGCACATTAACCATTTGCAGTTCTGGTGAACTCTGCTACATCTCTATATAAGCCAACTATGACTTATTAAGGTGTGACAACCACCAACATGTGTTTTATTGCCATGATATATTAAACAAAGAATATACATATAAGAAGTTAGCATTGCCTGTTTATGAATGGACCTGGATGTCTTAGATCAATTTAGTTGCAATATAGTCAAGGGATTTACATATTAAGTAGACCTACCAGAATGGAGAAAATAGTTCCCCCACTGATCACACTGGTGATAGGCCTCACATTGAGCAATTTCATTTTCATGATGAGGGAATGCCAGATCGATTCCACCAGTGTGAATATCAAGCTGCTTTCCAAACACGGCACTATAGAAAGAATAGTCATATAAGATTACACACATATGCATCATTAGTTACAGTACATGTAAGCCATGCTTAACTTTATGCATTACTCACCTGAATCATGGAAAACCCTTCTAAATAAGCACTACTACTCCAACAAACTTTACATTAAAAAAAGGTAGATGCAATTATAACCTTTGTAATAGAACTTCAGAGTGAAATGCTTTTTTCTGCTCTTATCAGGCTGTTTCCCTGTTTCTATCCCATCCCGTTCTGCTAAACTACCTTTCAGTCTGAAAATAACTACTCTGTCCATCTTAAGAGGACTACAAAGTCCCATGATTCATGCCTATAGAAGACTATGGAGAGGGACTGGGGACAGAAGCATTAAGACAGACCAGTTTAGAATAATGCTGGAGCTTTCTATCACAGCCAAAGTACTTTATTCAGTACTAGAGATGAGCGAACAGTGTTCTATCGAACACATGTTCGATCGGATATCAGGGTGTTCGCCATGTTCGAATCGAATCGAACACCACGTGGTAAAGTGCGCCAAAATTCGATTCCCCTCCCACCTTCCCTGGCGCCTTTTTTGCACCAATAACAGCGCAGGGGAGGTGGGACAGGAACTACGACACCGGGGGCATTGAAAAAAATTGGAAAAAGTCATTGGCTGCCGAAAACAGGTGACCTCCATTTTAGACGAATAGTGGATTTCAAATCCGGGTCATATGAGAATGTGAACTTTGTGACTATGAGACAGGGATAGCTGTACAGGCAGGGATAGCTAGGGATAACCTTTATTTAGGGGGGAATGTTATTAAAAATAACTTTTTGGGGCTCTATCGGGTGTGTAATTGTGATTTTTGTGAGATAAACTTTTTCCCATAGGGATGCATTGGCCAGCGCTGATTGGCCGAATTCCGTACTCTGGCCAATCAGTGCTGGCCAATGCATTCTATTAGCTTGATGAAGCAGAGTGTGCACAAGGGTTCAAGCGCACCCTCGGCTCTGATGTAGCAGAGCCGAGGCTGCACAAGGGTTCAAGCGCACCCTCGGCTCTGATGTAGGAGAGCCGAGGGTGCACTTGAACCCTTGTGCACCCTCAGCTCTGCTACATCAGAGCCGAGGGTGCGCTTGAACCCTTGTGCACACTCTGCTTCATCAAGCTAATAGAATGCATTGGCCAGCGCTGATTGGCCAATGTATTCTATTAGCCTGATGAAGTAGAGCTGAATGTGTGTGCTAAGCACACACATTCAGCTCTACTTCATCGGGCTAATAGAATGCATTGGCCAGCGCTGATTGGCCAGAGTACGGAACTCGACCAATCAGCGCTGGCTCTGCTGGAGGAGGCGGAGTCTAAGATCGCTCCACACCAGTCTCCATTCAGGTCCGACCTTAGACTCCGCCTCCTCCAGCAGAGCCAGCGCTGATTGGCCGAATTCCGTACTCTGGCCAATCAGCACTGGCTAATGCATTGTATTGGCGTGATGAAGCAGTGCTGAATGTGTGTGCTTAGCACACACATTCAGCTCTACTTCATCGGGCTAATAGAATGCATTGGCCAGCGCTGATTGGCCGAATTCCGTACTCTGGCCAATCAGCACTGGCTAATGCATTGTATTGGCATGATGAAGCAGTGCTGAATGTGTGTGCTTAGCACACACATTCAGCTCTACTTCATCGGGCTAATAGAATGCATTGGCCAATCAGCGCTGGCCAATGCATTCTATTAGCGTGAACTGAGTTTGCACAGGGGTTCTAGTGCACCCTCGGCTCTGCTACATCAGATTGCTACATCTGATGTAGCAGTGCCGAGTGTGCATCAGATGTGTAGTTGAGCAAAACTGACTCAGCACTGCTAAGTCTCTGCATTCGCATAGGAATGCATTGGCCAGCCTTCGGCCAATCAGCGCTGGCTCTGCCGGAGGAGGCGGAGTCTAAGGTCGGACCTGAATGGAGACTGGTGTGGAGCGATCTTAGACTCCGCCTCCTCCAGCAGAGCCAGCGCTGATTGGTCGAGTTCCGTACTCTGGCCAATCAGCACTGGCCAATGCATTTCTATGGGGAAAAGTTAGCTTGCGAAAATCGCAAACTGACAGGGATTTCCATGAAATAAAGTGACTTTTATGCCCCCAGACATGCTTCCCCTGCTGTCCCAGTGTCATTCCAGGGTGTTGGTATCATTTCCTGGGGTGTCATAGTGGACTTGGTGACCCTCCAGACACGAATTTGGGTTTCCCCCTTAACGAGTTTATGTTCCCCATAGACTATAATGGGGTTCGAAACCCATTCGAACACTCGAACAGTGAGCGGCTGTTCGAATCGAATTTCGAATCTCGAACATTTTAGTGTTCGCTCATCTCTATTCAGTACTTCTCTATAGGGCTGTTTCTGAGTGAGAGAAAAACAGTTACAGAGAAAATCCCCTCTACTTACTGTGTGCAGTATATAGTAGCTAGTTTTCACCCACCAGTTTAGAAAGAACTACAAACTCCACATACACCATGCAGAGTTCAGAACTAGTAAAACTAGAGAATATAAGCCATATAATGACTGGAAATAGTGTTACACAAACAAAAAGACTTATCCTGAAGAGTCACCTGAAGCAGAGGTGTAGCTAGCCGGTGGCCACGGGGGTTGCAGCAAACACAAGTTACACAATCAACTGCATCAAGGTCTTTAACCCTACCCTTCCTTTTTAGCATTTTTTTTTTTTTTTTTTAATACAGGCTTTGGGATATTTCAAAGAGGACCTTTCACGTCCTCATAGATGTACGGCATTATATACTGATAGAAATTAGACAGTGCACTGAATTCAGTGTACTGTTGGTTTCCCCAGTATGTGCCCCAGTGCTGGAGATATTGGTGCCGTTAATTACCAGTCTATAGAAGAGTACTGTTAGGGGGGCCGGTCCTGACAACCTAGCAATGACACTGAAATTGACATCACCAATATCTCCAGCACTGGGGCACACACTGGGAAAGCCGACAGTGCACTGAATAGCAGTACCGCACATTTAGGACGTGAAAGGTTGTCTTGAAAGCAAGGGGTAAATTATAAATTGCTGGGACTACATTAATAGAAAGTGGCATTGGAGCCATAATTTATAAGAGAAGGCAATATAACAGTATTAAAGGGGTTATCTAGTAAATAATAAAGTTTACCATTGCATTCCCTGAACTAGTAAACTTTTTTAGGGGATATCGTCACTCCATAAGGAGAGAACCACCATTAAGGTGAGTGGAGTCTTATTAAGCCATGAGCGCTCCACTGTGCAAAGGAACATGGGTACTGTATCTGGTATAATCCCAACATCATTGCAAATAAAGGCCTCTGAGAAGGTTGGCATGATGTTAAAGGGAGCGCCCTCTATAGGTTTGTTTGACTGAGACTGTCTTCCTAATTACATCATGGAAGATAGACTTGCACATTCTCAGTCAGCGCCCTCTATTGGTGTGTATACTTGAGGCACTGACATCCTAATTACATCATGGAAGTCAGATTTGCATATTCTTCCCATAAACTTTTTTTTATTAATATACACCCTCATACCCTGTTTACTACAAGTAGCTTTAGACCCAAGGATTTATAAATTTGTTTATTCTTGTTTTTTTTTTTGTTTTTTTGTTTTTCATTTCAAGTATAGGAAAAGGACGATAAACTTATATTTTTAGATTCGTTTTTTTTTCCCAATATTTATACAACTGTATTGCAGCCTCAATAGCTATATTCCTACATTAGGCTCCGAGCTGTCATAGGAACAGGCAAGATCGCAGGCGCCACCTTGCAATGGTAAAATGGGGCTACCTGAGCTTCAGGGGGAATACCTTAAAGCAATGTCTGCGATCAGAGTGAATTCTAGTCATGGGCATTAACTCCAGGTTTCTGCTGTCTAGACCCGACTTCTGTGCCATTTATATTAATAGAAAGGGTTGGGGAAAAAAAGCACAAAGTGGTATTACTCAGGGAGATTTTTATATAGTATATGTTATATTTAGGGGGAGCAGCAAGATGGGGACTGTGTAAATGAGGAGAATGTGGGTCTGGTGCCTGGAAAAGAGAGAAGCCAAAGATGTCTGTGTTACAAACTTTACAGAGAGAAGCCACAGGTAGAAGAAAGGATCATGTAGTGCAGACAAAACAAAGACGTCACATATAGTTTCCTTAAAGGAGTCCAATTTCAGAACAATATTAAGAGATAAATGTTATTTTTTTGCAGAATGAAAAGTTCTACAATTTTCACATGACCATGGACCAGATAACACATGACCATGGACCAGATAACACATGACCATGGACTGATTGTTACCCACCGTAAATAAGCAGAATGCAAACAGAGATCTGTTAAGCCATGAGGAATTGATACAAAAAGTATGTTGGAAAATTGTATAACTTTTAATTGTACAATTAATGACATTTGTCTCTCAATATTTGTCAGATAATGGTCGGCATAATCCTGTACTTTAGTGTCACTGTACAGCGATAATACCAGCATACCTCAGTTGAGGGGCCCACTTGGATATGTTTGCTCCGCCTAGCTACACATCTGACCTGAAGAAACAGTTACTAGAGATGAGCGAGTAGTATTCGATCGAGTAGGTATTCGATCGAATACTACAGTATTCGAAATACTCGTACTCGATCGAGTACCACTCGCTATTTGAATGTAAAAGTTCGATGCAGAACCAGCATTGATTGGCCGAATGCTATACAGTTGAAGCCGATGCCTGGCAGAGTGAATTCAGAGCCGGAAGATGCTGCGGAGACGCTACAAGGAGAAGACTGCTCAGAGGATCCAGCCCGACCCTCACTTGTGGACTTGGTAAGTATAATTTGATCGAACGTTGCTTACCCCTGAAACTAGCATTTTCCCCCCATAGACTATAATAGGGTTCGATATTCGATTCGAGTAGTCGAATATTGAGGGGCTACTCGAAACGAATATCGAACCTCGAACAGTTTACTGTTCGCTCATCTCTAACAGTTACACTTAAAATTTATGTATATGTAAAACACAAAGGTAATTATTTCAGATCACTAATCACCATAAAAATTATTGTTTTATGCACCTTGCAATTGTGGAGCACTCAATGTGCCAGCCAGGCCTTCCTTTACCCCATGGGGAGACCCATTGTGGCTCATCTGGTTTAGCAGTCTTCCATAAGGCAAAGTCTCTGGGGGACTTCTTGTCACTTATAGCTATGATATAAAGAAACAACAATAACCACAGTTTAAACTCAATTTGTTTTTCTTAGCAGTGGACATTAAAAATTACAATCTTAAAAGTTTTTTCTTTTTCTTTTTTTAATTAGGCCTAGAAAAGGTTGAAAAAAAAATAAAAAATCCAGACTCGCCTGTAACTATGCTCCCATGTTTTTTTTTTCCGGTCGAAGTCCTTGATGCATTTGACTGCTTAGGCCAAGCGAGGGCTTCCAGACAAACAAGACAGCAGGACCGGACTGCGCTCGGAGACACCAGAACACCAGGGACAGGCAAGTATGTTTTTTTTTTTCACCTTCCCTGACCTAATATTAAAAAGGTTTATCATGGACAACTGCTTTAAGAACCCTATATGTACATTCTGGCAATCCACATGCAAATCATCCAAATAATTCTCGGTTCACTGTTCAATTCTGTCAAATGGACATTAAAAGGGATTTCCAGGCTACAAATATTGAAACACAGGACATAGTATGCATATGCAACCACTGCTTCCTTCATTGTAAATGGGTCTGAATGAGGAGAGTTCGTCTATCTTACTCTCACAGACAGAGAACAAAGCGGTGTTCACAAAATCACACTACTGCTCCATCTGCACACGGGACTCAGAAGCCTGTTATCACGAATGGTGAGAGTTTCAGTGATGGGACTTCCAGTTATTATACACTTAATACCTATCTTGTGGAACAGAACAGATGTTATCAAGAGCCCTGAAGACAGTGTCAGTAAATATAACTAATAAATGTATGTGTTGGTGGCATATTTTGCCATTTATGACTGGCTTCACGTTAACTGACCTGGCTCGGTCTCCATATCTGAAAAAGAACCAATAAACTTTCCATATCTTTTGCCAACTGACTGGACATCAAAATACACATTTCCTGTAAAAGGATAAAGAAAGGGCAGGTAAAACAATGAATGGATCACCAAAATAGTTCAGTGCAATGTAAGAGTGCATTCACATCATGTACTTTTCATTCATTTAGCAATCCATGTAACAGATGGGGAAAAAAAAGATGCAAACGAATAGACATCCATTTGTATACAGTCAATGTTTTTGGTTTTTTTCTAAATAGATCGGTGTGGTATACTACTTTTTTGATGGACAAAATAAAAATGGACAGGAACGAATCTATGATCACTAAATGTAAACAAAAAAATAAACGCAAGCAGAGATGTAGAAAACTAAGGAATTGATATAGAAAATATAAAATTATATTGGAGAATTGTATAACTTTTCAGTATACAAATAATAAAATGTTTTTGCTGAAACTGGGCAACCCCTTCAAACGCTTCTATGGGAGGGGGGGGGGGGTGTTTGTATCTGAACGCCCAAAAAAAAATTGGTTAGAGTAAAATTTTAACGATGACATCATGCACATGCATTTTTATATAACACTAAGAAGCAGGGCTGTGAGGAACAGCTTAGCGTCATCGCTGGGCATTAAGGAACGCCCCCTGTGACAGTACAAGACTATGTAAAGAGTACTGTGGGAGGGGGGTGGTCTTTCCTCATAGCCCAGCGATGACACTAGACTGTAAGGAACGCCCTTCTGTCAGTGGTCAGAGATCAGTACTGAAACTAATAGCCACTCTCCAGCCAACAAGGAACATAACGGGAAAGCTGGCAGTGCACTGAATTCAGCGCACTGTTGGCTTTCTAGCGGTTTATAAAACTGCATATACATGAGGGCATGAAAGATCCTCTTTAAATATAGCTATGTGCCTGAGCAAGCCCTATTAATGTACAAGTTCTTGACTGTAATGCACATTTCGATTTCTCATAACTGTCAGTCTCTGTGTCAATTATTTCCTTTATAAAACTAAATAGACATTGCTTTAGTATTGCATCTAGTATTACAAGAATATTCTAAAAGTCAATAAATTCTTCTGGACTATGAATCTCACAAGAGACATGCACACTAAATATAGTTATTTTATTAGGTTCACCTCTTTGTTAATGCAAATATCTAATCAGATAACCAAATGGCAGTAACTTGATGAATTCGGGTGAACCCACACATTGCAGCACGCTATCTATCACATCTATTGCTTTGTCCAAAGTCCCAACCAACTGGAGTAGCAGCACGGTGGCTCAGTGGTTAGCACTGTAGCTGTGCTGGATTCCTGGGTTGGAATTATGCTAAGGACAAGATCTACAAGGAGTTTGTATGTTCTTCCCGAATTTACATGGGTTTCATGTGGTTGCCTCCCGTAATCCAAAGACATAATGAAAGGGAATGTAACTGGTTGTAAATAAAGGGTAGCTGTTGTTCTAACAACTATTGGTTGGCAGCTTAAAGTTTATGGCCAGGTTATTGCTCAATTAAATTTTTAGATCACTTTTGATCTTCTTGTCGAAATAGGGTAAGAAAGCAGATTTCAATGCAGGGGTTATCAGAATGGAGCCAACTTTTGTTAATAAAGCATATTCCAATATTTATTAATAACACAGATAAAAATCAAAAACTGTTGGAAAGTTTAGTTATACCTTAAAGGGGTTGTCCATTTTCAGACCAATATTGAGAGACAAATAAGTTGTACAGTTTTCCACTATACTTACTGTATCAATTCCTCACGGTTTTCTAGATCTCTGTTTGTTGCCATTCATTCTGTTGCTTCTAGTGGATAAAACTCTGACCATGGTCATGTGATTTACAGTCCATGGTCATGTGATACACACAGGTGCCACTCATTATAGTCACAGCACAGTAATCAGACATCTGCCTGGTAATCAGCTGTGCACCTGTGTGCTCATCACATGACCATGGACTGTAAATCACATGACCATGGTCAGAGTTTTATCTCCTAGAAGTAAAAGAATCAATGACAGCAGGCAGACATCTGGAAAATTGTGAGGAATTGATACAGAAAGTATATTGGAAAATTGTACAACTTTTTTTTATTGTACAACTTTTTATTATACATTTGTCTCTCAATATTGATCTGAAAGTGGACAACCCCTTTAAGTCTATTATAGCTGGGGAAAAGCATACACATTATTCCAGTGGTCAGCGCAGATATTCACAAGCACATCTGATGCTTCTCAAGGAAATTCTAATTTAGCTGAAAGTCATTGTGAATATGCAAGGCATGTTGCACAGTTCCTGTACTACAAATTAATTCTCAGCTCACATAGCTATGGTGTCTCTGTCATTGTCAGCCATGTTATAGGCCATATTTTCTCAAACATATTTCATGAATACATTTTCTAAATTGCAAACTTGAAGAAAAGTACAACGTGATAAGCCTCTTGCATCTTATTTACTTTAGTTATTTACATTTTCACTATTTTCTTACAGTATTTCCTTCTTGAATCACTTTTAACTACTTTAAGTCAATCAGTCATAGAAATATTCTGTACTATGGACAGCATATGATCATCACAGATCTGATGCTCTATTATACCAAACTGCACGAAAAAACGTTGACACTATTTTACTATCCTTGAAGAAATGATACATAGTTATTAGAGATGAGCGAACAGTAAAATGTCCGAGGTTCGATATTCGTTTCGAGTAGCCCCTCAATATTCGACTACTCAAATTGAATATCGAACCCTATTATAGTCTATGGGGGGAAAATGCTCGTTTCAGGGGTAGGCAACGTTCGATCAAATTATACTTACCAAGTCCACGAGTGAGGGACGGGCTGGATCCTCCGTGCAGTCTTCTCCTTGCAGCGTCCCTGCGGCATCTTCCGGCTCTTCATTCACTCTGCCAGGCATCGGGCCTGGGCAGAGCAGACTGCGCATGGCAGAGTGAATGAAGAGCCGCAAGACGCCGCGGGGAAGCTGCACGGAGAAGACTTCTAAAGGTAGGAGAAGAACCAGCATTGACTGGCCGACTGTATAGCATTCGGCCAATCAATGCTGGTTCTGCATCGAACTTTTACATTCGAACAGCGAGTGGTACTCGATCGAGTACGAGTATTTCGAATACCATAGTATTCGATCGATTGAGTACTCGATTGAGTACTGCTCGCTCATCTCTAATAGTTAAGTCTGCTGTGCTCACAGCAGAAGGTGGGGAGAGTACAGGGCTCATGAATACTGTAAAATCAGATTTACAAATCCACTGTGTTCTTTCTTCTCAGCTATTACAAAAATTGAACAATATTTTTGTGCCATCTGGTATAACTGTTATGAGAATATAGGTCTCTCAAGAGCAATGTTTTCTTGACATGTTTGCTTGAAATTTTCTATGGTCACGCAAGTCCAGGAGTCAATGTGAAACAAACAAGTCCCTTTACAGCATCAAATTGCTGAAGCATGTATGTAAAAGTGTCCAAACACAAGGGTATTACATACAAAGTACATTTGTCTACTTGTCTGGTATGTCAATGGAGAAACAGGTAGACTGCTCGGAAAAAAAAAAAAAAGAAAAATAATATCACATGCTGTATGGACAGATGGCACTGAAACAGCCACTAAAAAAGGAATTAAATGCTCCACTTCACTATGTTTAAAAACTGAAAGAAAATTTAGGAAAAAAAGGTGATTAATACATTTTCTGGTATTTTCGCTAACACATTTTTGTGGCTAAAAAGAAAAAAGTACCCATATCTCCTCTTCTGCCCGACCAGCTGAACATCATTATTATTATTATTATTTATTTATATAGCACCATTAATTCCATGGTGCTTTATATTTGGGGGTGACATACAGTACACAGAATATACAGGTAGATATAATACTAACAATGACCAACTGGCACAGTGGGGTAGAGAGCCCTGCCCGCAAGGGCTTACAGTCTATGAGTGAGTCCAAGAGTGCAAGGAATGTCCTGGACTACGGCTACATCCACAATGCTTAAAGGGGAAGCCCAATTTTAAAAAAAATAAATAAATAATTAAAAATCAAACATGGCTGCTTTTTTTCTAAAAACAACGCCACACCTGTACACAGTTTGTATCTGGTATTGCAGCATAGACACTTGAATAGAACTAAAGTGCCATATCACATATAAAATGTGGACAGGTGTGGTGGCGTTTCTGTGTTTGGTTTGAGCAGAGATCACAATGGATATGGATGGTAGTCCATCTTCATTCAGAATGATTGTGCTCAGTTTGTCTTTGCCTTTCCCATAGCTGTTTATTAAATGAGAGCTACATAACCATGTATGTGCCAGCCTGACAGGTGAAGCATATGCAATACATAGACAAATTTAGGAAAAACAAAGATCAAGGTACACCTTGGAAATGTAGCATTACCTATTAAGCATACAGTCACATGCTCCACAGTAAGGACTGCCCAATCTGGCCATGGAAAGCTGAAAATGTAATGGTGCTATTGGCATGCATATCTTGAAAAAAAGGGCACCTAGGAGGTGGGTGAAGCCACATGTACAGTTGGTTTATCGGCATAGTTGTTCAAGTTTAGAAAAAAAAAAAAAAAAAAAAGGAATTGATCAACCGCTACCTTGCCTGTCACTTTCCCTCCATACAGTTTAGCGTGCATGTCCTTTCAATTGAAAGAGACCAGTTAGATACTAAGCCACTACAAGACACCTCTAGCTGTGGCTCATCTTCCCTGGGAATAAAAGGATTGGAGATCCGATGTCAGATGTCAGGGGAGAGTCATGAGGCCTCCCAAACACATTAAATACTTGGCTGGTCCTGCCAAAATCAGCAGGAGTGGACAAAATGCGTAGTATTTATATAAAGGCCAGCTAAAGCCTACAAATAGATGGGAGACACGTTAGGTGCTTCCCAATACCATTGTCACGTATGAAAGTTATAAACCCTTACCATGTGAGGTAGCATAAGCATGTCCATTAGAAATTATCTGCTCTATGAAAGATATGATCTGTGGAATGTGTTCAGTAACTCTCATATATATTGTGGGAGGGAGAACCTACAGAAAGACACAAGGACATAGTTAGAAATAACTGAAAAAAATTGCATTCCTCTACATAAAACAATTGACCAAAATTGAAGTGACATATGTAGGAGATATTGGCAGAGAATACTGTTATTAGAAGTAAAAATCCTGAGACAGGTGATTTGTGAGGGGCAAACAAACAGTGGAATGAATTAGACTGTCACCTTGGCCTTCCCACCCCATCTAAGACTAAGCAAGTATACATTGTGCTTAGTGTGCCAAAGTAAATTCAAATGTTTCCAGCAAACATAAGCAAGATTAAAGGAATTCTCCACCTAAAATGTGTATTTCTGTCAGTTTGCTGACTAATCTTTAACTTTTTTCTGCATTAATGATATTGTGCAATGCACGCTGTGTAAATCTTGTTACGGCAATGCGTTCATCCGGCCTATGTTCTGGGAAATCTCTGTGCACATATAGCAAAAGTATCCATAGGCCTTCATACAATGATGGAAGCTAAAACAGTGTCCTTCAGTCCTCAGTGAGGTTTTTGATTTTCATCTTATTCGTGTACAGGAAAGGTATAGCCAACTGAACTTTCCTAAACAATGGGCCACCACTAAAAACACATCATGTGTTATAGGTTTTTTATTAAAGCGTAACTGCAGCTGTTTCTACCTCTCACTGAATGTTACTGTGAATGGAGTACGGGGCTGTGTAAACGCTAGACATTATAAAACATACTTCCTTGCTTTTGGTGACATATGACAGTAGAGATTCTCTTCTTTCATATGGCAATAAGGTTAGAGTCAGTGTCAATAAATTATTTCTAGAGATATCACTGGCTGAGAACCCACTCGGGATAAGGATATTTATATGAAGCTGTATAATACATATGTTCTAAATGCACTTAAAAAATACAGGATTTCACAGAACGGATACATAATTTGTTAACAAAATATTATATTATTATTATATAATATATATATTATAAAATTATTAATGACACAAATACTGCCAGAAAATCAAAAGTTGGGCGAAAGTTTAGTTTCGCTTTGACAATGTAACCAACTGGCCACATATGCCACTGTATGGCTATAGAATGAAATACATCAAAGCCTTCTGTCAGTGGTATACACTGTGTAATATTCCCTATGTGTACCTCAGATAAGATGTAGGCAGAACATAAATGAGGTAAAATTTCATCCCTATTAGCAAGAACCACGGGCAGGAGTGCACAGAAGACAAAGGAGTAGATATGTGATGCATCTAATGTGTAACATATCTCCACTCACACAGCTGCCATTACCAAGCTTCACACCCCAAACTCCCCATGCTTACCTTCAAAGACGTCATGTCTTGTTTAAACTCCTGTTCATATGTACGAGCCAAAGACACGGTAGACAAGTTAAGCTGTTGCCAAAAAAAAGACAGAAATATTTATATACAGCCAAAATATCAGTGCACCAGGAGCATTAAACAACAGTCCACACTTGGGCCACATGGAGCTGAAACCATACAATACCAGACATGCTACCCATGAACAGGAGTGGTGTGTTTTCCTACATATACACACACAAAAAAAGCAGCAATTTATCTCTTTGCATATTTAAATAGGTGCTGCACCACTGATTCCGATGCAGTTGGAATTTCGTCTCTAGCCCACACCATTCCAGAGATAATATACAGGATATATATATATATATATATATATATATATATATATATATATATATATATATATATATAAATAAGAGTCCCCACTATTATTGATTATACACTGCCTGTCAAGAGATGGTTAAAAACCTGCACTGATTGCTCAGGAATGGCGGGTTATTACACTGCCTGACAACACTGTTAAAAACCGTGTCTTATCAGGCAGTGTTATAATCCACTCTTCCTGAGCAATCAGTGCAGTTAGGGGTAGTTCACACGGAGTAGACGCGCGCTCATTTTGGCAAAATACACAAGAATACACGTGTAAAAATAAGACTCCCATTGACTTCAATGACATTTTTTTTATACGTGTAAAAAAACACATCAAAATACACGTGTAAAATGTCATTGAAGTCAATGGGAGTCTTATTTTTAGACTAATTAGACTAGTCAAATTGGCAGTCTTTGACTGAAGCAGATAGCCCAGGAGCACCCACCTGACACCACTCAGGAATTACTCAGAAAAATGCAACTGTGCCCCAGAAACGGTGGGTGGCACCTTCTGAAGGATGCAAAGATTTGGTGGAAGTAGCGAAAGGACCTCTTTAAATAGTTCATCTAGTATAGTTTGTGAACATGAGAACAAGCTATTGTCAAGAACATGCTATTTTCCTACAGGAACCTTGTACAATTCAAGTAAAAAACAAAACAGGCTTATGATCAATGAAATTTAAAGTACATACTGAAAGATGTTTGTCTTCAATTGTTATCATTATTTGCAATAATTATTCATTGATTTTATTCAGTTACTTGGTCCTTTGTACTTGTATGTTTTCATTATTATAGACATCCACCTTTTTGATTTTTCTTTATTAAATATACTGTAAGTGTACTATTGCACATACTTTTTGTCTACACTTCTGAAAATGACTTCCACTGATCAAAATGTAAAACACAAGTGTTTTTTAAAAAAATGCATACATTAACATAAGTAAAACCGCAGATGTGTAATAGAACCCTTTGAATGTTACATTTTTGTCAAGTGCAGACTCAGGGATTAGTCCACATTATGTCTATCCTCTCCTTGTGTATTTCTTAACACATTATACTTATGTTACATAATTTGTACACATTTTTAATGTATCCATCACTTTCAGCTACAATGTATTTTTTTTTTTTAACCTCAAACCTTGCTATGAGATAAACTGATATGTAAACTGGACTGTCTGGCTATGAGCTTTCCATGACTGCCTAGTTCAAGATGAAAGGACAAGTATTTATAAAACTGAGGAGTCTTGCTTCATCATAGCAACAGAGCTATTACAGCTGTGAAACATGATTGGATGTCTGGTTAAGCCTTTGTACACTTTTTTATGCAAAGATGTTTTTTAGCTGCAAGCTGTGAATAAAATGTGGCACAATGTCTTCACAGCTATTCACGTACTTTCTGGGACTCTTTATATCCTTTCTAAACTTCACAATCATCTTTACTCTAATTAGCCCTAAGGGGACAAAGGGCATTTCTTAACCTAAACAACTGCATGTCCGTCTGCAAAGCAGTACATTCAGCTTTAACCCTGAACTAAAGAAAGACTTTCCAAAGGACATGGCTAGTTAGTACCAGCGAGCTGGCCATACATGCACACACTATTTAGTTGCTAATACAGTCAATTGTGAAAAAGTGTTTTTTGAGCGTCTATGGTAGCAAAATTATTTTTTCAATGACCAATGCCCGGAAAATTGTGATTTTATTTATTTTTTTAATTATTTTACTTAATTTTTTTTCTATTCATTTTATTTATTTCTATTTACACTGTGTCCCTATAAAGTCATAATAGACCTTTGGTGACACCTAATCACAACTTTGTTGGTGGGGGAGGCTGATTTCCCATGCACTGGGTCTGGTACATTTAGCCCCAGTTGTAGGAGGAATACAGCCTCCTGCCTATTACTATAGAGCTGATCTGGGTCCTATAGTACCCAGCAGCTCTAACAGAGTCTGATCCTGGCAAATGATGTGACCGCCAGGTCAGAGGGGAGCCGCATCATGGTCGCGCCCATAGCTGTGTACACAGTAATTGGGAAGGCAGGGACAGTAATAAACCTTCCCTGCCTTCTCTAGGGGAGCTCAGGTTGTAGTTACAGCCAGTTCCCAGTTTCTGAAGCTGCTGAAAACTACAAGGTTGTACTGCTATATCCTTGCAGACAAGGGCACCATTATATCGACGTATATACCCAATTGGAGGTCCGGAAACGGTTGAAGAAGACCTTTCACCACTTCCATCAATTCAAGCTGTTAGCATCTGTAAATAAGCACTGCTTCACTGATTCTAGTGTAGCTGGAATTTTCTCTCGTCTCCACTATTGCCGAGCAACAAGCGCAGTTAGTTTTGGTACCTGATGGGCTATTTAAGCTACACAATGTCAGAAAGGCAGTGTCGGGGAAAAGGGGGGGGATGGTTTAGATCTTCAATTTGAGGTAGACAGAGTCAGCGTTCAGAATCACAGCCCTCGTCTGCTCTCGCCTGACACTGCCCACTTGACAGTACAGAATCTTAATAGCATATCAGACACCAAAACAGCATTGATTGGCAATGGAGGGGGCTAGAGAAAAAATTCCAACTGTGCCAGAATCAGCAAAGGAACACTTTTTAACAGGTGCTAACTAGAGATGAGCGAACAGTGTTCTATCGAACTCATGTTCGATCGGATATTAGGCTGTTCGGCATGTTCGAATCGAATCGAACACCGCGTGGTAAAGTGCGCCATTACTCGATTCCCCTCCCACCTTCCCTGGCGCCTTTTTTGCTCCAATAACAGCGCAGGGTAGGTGGGACAGGAACTACGACACCGGTGACGTTGAAAAAAGTAGGCAAAACCCATTGGCTGCCGAAAACATGTGACCTCTAATTTAAAAGAACAGCGACGCCCAGCTTCGCGTCATTCTGAGCTTGCAATTCACCGAGGACGGAGGTTTCCGTCCAGCTAGCTAGGGCTTAGATTCTGGGTAGGCAGGGACAGGCTAGGATAGGAAGGAGAAGACAACCAACAGCTCTTATAAGAGCTAAATTCCAGGGAGAAGCTTGTCAGTGTAACGTGGCACTGACGGGCTCAATCGCCGCAACCCAGCTTTCCCAGGATCCTGAATGGAATACACTGTCAGTGTATTCCCGTATACCCGATATATACCCCGATACCCGTTCCAACGGTGTGCCCCCCCACCTTCACCCCAGAAATACCCTGCAAGTCCCCTAGCAATAGAATTGGGGCTATATACACCCACAATTTTTACTACTGGTATACAGTGCCATTGTCTGACTGGGAATTCAAAGAATATATTGGGAATACAAATACCCTCATTTCTTGCTACTGCCATATAGTGCCAGTGTCTGACTGGGAATTCAAAGAATATATTGGGGTTACGTGCACCCACAATTTTTACTACTGGTATACAGTGCCATTGTCTGACTGGGAATTCAAAGAATATATTGGGGTTATAAATACCCTCATTTCTTGCTACTGCCATATAGTGCCAGTTTCTGACTGGTAATTCAAAGAATATATTGGGGTTACGTGCACCCACAATTTTTACTACTGGTATACAGTGCCATTGTCTGACTGGGAATTCAAAGAGTATATTGGGAATACAAATACCCTCATTTCTTGCTACTGCCATATAGTGCCAGTTTCTGACTGGGAATTCAAAGAATATATTGGGGTTACGTGCACCCACAATTTTTACTACTGGTATACAGTGCCATTGTCTGACTGGGAATTCAAAGAGTATATTGGGAATACAAATACCCTCATTTCTTGCTACTGCCATATAGTGCCAGTTTCTGACTGGGAATTCAAAGAATATATTGGGGTTACGTGCACCCACAATTTTTACTACTGGTATACAGTGCCATTGTCTGACTGGGAATTCAAAGAATATATTGGGGTTACGTGCACCCACAATTTTTACTACTGGTATACAGTGCCATTGTCTGACTGGGAATTCAAAGAGTATATTGGGAATACAAATACCCTCATTTCTTGCTACTGCCATATAGTGCCAGTGTCTGACTGGTAATTCAAAGAATATATTGGGGTTACGTGCACCCACAATTTTTACTACTGGTATACAGTGCCATTGTCTGACTGGGAATTCAAAGAGTATATTGGGGTTATAAATACCCTCATTTCTTGCTACTGCCATATAGTGCCAGTTTCTGACTGGTAATTCAAAGAATATATTGGGGTTACGTGCACCCACAATTTTTACTACTGGTATACAGTGCCATTGTCTGACTGGGAATTCAAAGAATATATTGGGGTTATAAATACCCTCATTTCTTGCTACTGCCATATAGTGCCAGTTTCTGACTGGTAATTCAAAGAATATATTGGGGTTACGTGCACCCACAATTTTTACTACTGGTATACAGTGCCATTGTCTGACTGGGAATTCAAAGAGTATATTGGGAATACAAATACCCTCATTTCTTGCTACTGCCATATAGTGCCAGTTTCTGACTGGGAATTCAAAGAATATATTGGGGTTACGTGCACCCACAATTTTTACTACTGGTATACAGTGCCATTGTCTGACTGGGAATTCAAAGAGTATATTGGGAATACAAATACCCTCATTTCTTGCTACTGCCATATAGTGCCAGTTTCTGACTGGGAATTCAAAGAATATATTGGGGTTACGTGCACCCACAATTTTTACTACTGGTATACAGTGCCATTGTCTGACTGGGAACTCAAAGAATATATTGGGGTTACGTGCACCCACAATTTTTACTACTGGTATACAGTGCCATTGTCTGACTGGGAATTCAAAGAGTATATTAAGAATACAAATACCCTCATTTCTTGCTACTGCCATATAGTGCCAGTGTCTGACTGGTAATTCAAAGAATATATTGGGGTTACGTGCACCCACAATTTTTACTACTGGTATACAGTGCCATTGTCTGACTGGGAATTCAAAGAATATATTGGGGTTATAAATACCCTCATTTCTTGCTACTGCCATATAGTGCCAGTTTCTGACTGGTAATTCAAAGAATATATTGGGGTTACGTGCACCCACAATTTTTACTACTGGTATACAGTGCCATTGTCTGACTGGGAATTCAAAGAATATATTGGGGTTATAAATACCCTCATTTCTTGCTACTGCCATATAGTGCCAGTTTCTGACTGGTAATTCAAAGAATATATTGGGGTTACGTGCACCCACAATTTTTACTACTGGTATACAGTGCCATTGTCTGACTGGGAATTCAAAGAGTATATTGGGAATACAAATACCCTCATTTCTTGCTACTGCCATATAGTGCCAGTTTCTGACTGGGAATTCAAAGAATATATTGGGGTTACGTGCACCCACAATTTTTACTACTGGTATACAGTGCCATTGTCTGACTGGGAATTCAAAGAGTATATTGGGAATACAAATACCCTCATTTCTTGCTACTGCCATATAGTGCCAGTTTCTGACTGGGAATTCAAAGAATATATTGGGGTTACGTGCACCCACAATTTTTACTACTGGTATACAGTGCCATTGTCTGACTGGGAATTCAAAGAATATATTGGGGTTACGTGCACCCACAATTTTTACTACTGGTATACAGTGCCATTGTCTGACTGGGAATTCAAAGAGTATATTGGGAATACAAATACCCTCATTTCTTGCTACTGCCATATAGTGCCAGTGTCTGACTGGTAATTCAAAGAATATATTGGGGTTACGTGCACCCACAATTTTTACTACTGGTATACAGTGCCATTGTCTGACTGGGAATTCAAAGAATATATTGGGGTTATAAATACCCTCATTTCTTGCTACTGCCATATAGTGCCAGTTTCTGACTGGTAATTCAAAGAATATATTGGGGTTACGTGCACCCACAATTTTTACTACTGGTATACAGTGCCATTGTCTGACTGGGAATTCAAAGAATATATTGGGGTTATAAATACCCTCATTTCTTGCTACTGCCATATAGTGCCAGTTTCTGACTGGTAATTCAAAGAATATATTGGGGTTACGTGCACCCACAATTTTTACTACTGGTATACAGTGCCATTGTCTGACTGGGAATTCAAAGAGTATATTGGGAATACAAATACCCTCATTTCTTGCTACTGCCATATAGTGCCAGTTTCTGACTGGGAATTCAAAGAATATATTGGGGTTACGTGCACCCACAATTTTTACTACTGGTATACAGTGCCATTGTCTGACTGGGAATTCAAAGAGTATATTGGGAATACAAATACCCTCATTTCTTGCTACTGCCATATAGTGCCAGTTTCTGACTGGGAATTCAAAGAATATATTGGGGTTACGTGCACCCACAATTTTTACTACTGGTATACAGTGCCATTGTCTGACTGGGAATTCAAAGAATATATTGGGGTTACGTGCACCCACAATTTTTACTACTGGTATACAGTGCCATTGTCTGACTGGGAATTCAAAGAGTATATTGGGAATACAAATACCCTCATTTCTTGCTACTGCCATATAGTGCCAGTTTCTGACTGGTAATTCAAAGAATATATTGGGGTTACGTGCACCCACAATTTTTACTACTGGTATACAGTGCCATTGTCTGACTGGGAATTCAAAGAGTATATTGGGAATACAAATACCCTCATTTCTTGCTACTGCCATATAGTGCCAGTTTCTGACTGGTAATTCAAAGAATATATTGGGGTTACGTGCACCCACAATTTTTACTACTGGTATACAGTGCCATTGTCTGACTGGGAATTCAAAGAATATATTGGGGTTATAAATACCCTCATTTCTTGCTACTGCCATATAGTGCCAGTTTCTGACTGGTAATTCAAAGAATATATTGGGGTTACGTGCACCCACAATTTTTACTACTGGTATACAGTGCCATTGTCTGACTGGGAATTCAAAGAGTATATTGGGAATACAAATACCCTCATTTCTTGCTACTGCCATATAGTGCCAGTGTCTGACTGGGAATTCAAAGAATATATTGGGGTTACGTGCACCCACAATTTTTACTACTGGTATACAGTGCCAATTTCTAACTAGGAATTCAAAATGCGCAAGGCTCCCGGAAAGGGACGTGGACGAGGCCGTGGGCGAGGTCGGGGGAATGGTTCTGGGGAGCAAGGTAGCAGTGAAGCCACAGGGCGTCCCGTGCCTACTCCTGTGGGGCAGCAAGCATTGCGCCACTCCACAGTGCCAGGGTTGCTTGCCACATTAACTAAACTGCAGGGTACAAACCTTAGTAGGCCCGAGAACCAGGAACAGGTCTTGCAATGGCTGTCAGAGAACGCTTACAGCACATTGTCCAGCAGCCAGTCAGACTCTGCCTCCTCTCCTCCTATTACCCAACAGTCTTGTCTTCCTTCCTCCCAAAATTCCGAAGCTTTACAGAACAATAACCCAAACTGTCCCTGCTCCCCAGAGCTGTTCTCCGCTCCTTTCATTGTCCCTCAACCTGCCTCTCCACGTCACGATTCCACGAACCTAACAGAGGAGCATCTGTGTCCAGATGCTCAAACACTAGAGTCTCCTTCATCTCCGTTCGATTTGGTGGTGGATGACCAGCAACCCACCCTCATCGACGATGATGTGACGCAGTTGCCGTCAGGGCATCCAGTTGACCGGCGCATTGTGCGGGAGGAGGAGATGAGACAGGAGTTGGAAGAGGAAGTGGTGGATGATGAGGACACTGACCCGACCTGGACAGGGGGGATGTCAAGCGGGGAAAGTAGTGTGGATGTTGAGGCAGGTGCAGCACCAAAAAGGGTAGCTAGAGGCAGAGGCAGAGGTCAGCAGCTTAGGCGAAGCCAGGCCACACCCGGAATCTCCCAAGATGTTCCAGTTCGTACCCAGCCCCGAAAAACTCCCACCTCGAGGGCACGTTTCTCGAAGGTGTGGAGTTTTTTCAAGGAATGCGCCGAGGACAGATATAGTGTTGTCTGCACAATTTGCCTCTCGAAATTGATTAGGGGCTCTGAGAAGAGCAACCTGTCCACCACTTCAATGCGCCGTCATTTGGAATCCAAGCACTGGAATCAGTGGCAGGCAGCAACGGCAGGACAAAGGCCGCCTGCCGTTCACGCCACTGCCACTGCCTCTGCCACTGCTGACTGTGCTGGCGATGCACTCCAGAGGACGAGCCAGGACACCACTTCATCTGCCTCCGCCACTTTGTTGACTTCTACCTCATCCTCCCCTGGTCCTGTCTTATCTCCTTCTCCTGCACCATCAAAGGCACCATCAGGCGTTTCTTTACAACAACCCACCATCTCTCAGACATTGGAGCGGCGGCAGAAATACACTGCTAACCACCCACACGCGCAAGCCTTGAACGCCAACATCGCTAAACTGCTGGCCCAGGAGATGTTGGCGTTCCGGCTTGTTGAAACTCCCGCCTTCCTGGACCTGATGGCAACTGCGGCACCTCGCTATGCCGTCCCTAGCCGTCACTACTTCTCCCGGTGTGCCGTCCCCGCCTTGCACCAGCACGTGTCACTCAACATCAGGCGGGCCCTTAGTTCCGCGCTTTGCACAAAGGTCCACTTGACCACCGACGCGTGGACAAGTGCATGCGGACAGGGACGCTACATTTCACTGACGGCACACTGGGTGAATGTAGTTGAGGCTGGGACTGCTTCCCAAACTGGCCCGGTGTACCTCGTCTCCCCGCCTAACATTCCTGGCAGGGACACGAGAAGAACACCCCCCTCCTCCTCCTCCTCTACCGCCTCCTCCTCCGCCACCGCCTCCTCCTCCGCCACCGCCTCCTCCTCCGCTGTTAGATTGACCCCAGCTACGAGTTGGAAACGTTGCAGCACTGGCGTTGGTAGACGTCAGCAGGCTGTGCTGAAGCTGATCAGCTTGGGGGACAGACAGCACACTGCCTCCGAGGTGAGGGATGCCCTCCTCGATGAGACGGCAATATGGTTTGAGCCGCTGCACCTGGGCCCAGGCATGGTCGTTTGTGATAACGGCCGGAACCTGGTAGCAGCTCTGGAGCTTGCCGGACTCCAACATGTTCCATGCCTGGCCCACGTCTTCAACCTAGTGGTGCAACGTTTCCTAAAGAGCTACCCCAATGTTCCAGAGCTACTGGTGAAAGTGCGGCGCATGTGCGCCCACTTTCGCAAGTCGACAGTAGCCGCTGCTAGCTTAAAATCTCTCCAGCAACGCCTGCATGTGCCACAACACCGGCTTTTGTGCGACGTCCCCACACGCTGGAACTCAACGTTTCAGATGTTGAATAGAGTGGTTGAGCAGCAGAGACCTTTGATGGAATACCAGCTACAAAACCCTAGGGTGCCACAAAGTCAGCTGCCTCAGTTTCACATCCATGAGTGGCCATGGATGAGAGACCTTTGTGACATCCTACGGGTCTTTGAGGAGTCCACAAGGAGGGTGAGCTCTGAGGATGCGATGGTGAGCCTTACAATCCCGCTCTTGTGTGTTCTGAGAGAATCCCTGATTGACATCAGGGATAACTCAGATCACACAGAGGAGTTAGGGATAGCATCCGATCCGTCACAGCTGGAGAGTAGGTCCACACATCTGTCCGCTTCACTGCGTTTAATGGAGGAGGAGGAGGAGGAGGAGGAGGAAGAAGAGTTGTCCGATGATGTGATGGTGATACAGGAGGCTTCCGGGCAACTTCGAATCGTCCCATTGTTGCAGCGCGGATGGGTAGACATGGAGGATGAGGAGGAAATGGAGATTGAACTTTCCGGTGGGGCCAGAGGAGTCATGCCAACTAACACTGTGGCAGACATGGCTGAGTTCATGTTGGGGTGCTTTACAACCGACAAGCGTATTGTCAAAATCATGGAGGACAACCAGTACTGGATCTTTGCTATCCTTGACCCCCGGTATAAAAACAACATCTCGTCTTTTATTCCGGTAGAGGGGAGGGCCAATCGCATCAATGCTTGCCACAGGCAATTGGTGCAGAATATGATGGAGATGTTTCCAGCATGTGACGTTGGCGGCAGGGAGGGCAGTTCCTCCAGTAGGCAACCAAGTTCTCACCGGTCCACACAAACGAGGGGCACACTGTCTAAGGTCTGGGACACCTTGATGGCACCCCCTCGCCAAAGTGCCGCCACGGAGGGTCCTAGTGTCACCAGGCGTGAGAAGTATAGGCGCATGTTGCGGGAATACCTTTCCGACCACAGCCCTGTCCTCTCCGACCCCTCTGCGCCCTACACGTATTGGGTGTCGAAGTTGGACCTGTGGCTTGAACTTGCCCTATATGCCTTGGAGGTGCTGTCCTGTCCTGCCGCCAGCGTCCTATCTGAGAGGGTGTTCAGTGCAGCCGGTGGCATCATCACTGACAAGCGCACCCGTCTGTCAGCTGAGAGTGCCGACCGGCTCACTTTGATAAAAATGAACCACCACTGGGTAGAGCCGTCATTTTTGTGCCCACCTGTGTAAAGCACCCCAACATGAAACTCCATGTCTGTACTCAACCTCTCCAATTCCTCCGCATCCTCATACTCATCCACCATAAGCGTTGCACAATTCTGCTAATACTAGGCTCCCTCCACCCTGATTTCCCCCAACTCTGCTGGTTAGAGGCTCCCTCCACCCTGATTTCCACCAACTCTGCTGGTTAGAGGCTCCCTCCACCATGAATTTGCCCAAACTGGGCTGTTTAGAGGCTCCCTCCACCATGAATTTGCCCAAACTGGGCTGTTTAGAGGCTCCCTCCACCATGAATTGGTCCAAACTGGGTTTTTTAGAGGCTCCCTCCACCATGAATTGGTCCAAACTGGGCTGGTTAGAGGCTCCCTCCACCATGAATTTGCCCAAACTGGGCTGTTTAGAGGCTCCCTCCACCATGAATTGGTCCAAACTGGGCTGGTTAGAGGCTCCCTCCACCATTAATTGGTCCAAACTGGGCTGGTTAGAGGCTCCCTCCACCATTAATTGGTCCAAACTGGGCTGGTTAGAGGCTCCCTCCACCATGAATTGGTCCAAACTGGGTTTTTTAGAGGCTCCCTCCACCATGAATTGGTCCAAACTTGGCTGTTTAGAGGCTCCCTCCACCATGAATTGGTCCAAACTGGGCTGGTTAGAGGCTCCCTCCACCATTAATTGGTCCAAACTGGGCTGGTTAGAGGCTCCCTCCACCATGAATTTGCCCAAACTGGGCTGTTTAGAGGCTCCCTCCACCATGAATTTGCCCAAACTGGGCTGTTTAGAGGCTCCCTCCACCATGAATTGGTCCAAACTTGGCTGTTTAGAGGCTCCCTCCACCATGAATTGGTCCAAACTGGGCTGGTTAGAGGCTCCCTCCACCATTAATTGGTCCAAACTGGGCTGGTTAGAGGCTCCCTCCACCATGAATTTGCCCAAACTGGGCTGTTTAGAGGCTCCCTCCACCATGAATTTGCCCAAACTGGGCTGTTTAGAGGCTCCCTCCACCATGAATTGGTCCAAACTGGGTTTTTTAGAGGCTCCCTCCACCATGAATTGGTCCAAACTGGGCTGGTTAGAGGCTCCCTCCACCATTAATTGGTCCAAACTGGGGTGGTTAGAGGCTCCCTCCACCATTAATTGGTCCAAACTGGGCTGGTTAGAGGCTCCCTCCACCATTAATTGGTCCAAACTGGGCTGGTTAGAGGCTCCCTCCACCATTAATTGGTCCAAACTGGGCTGTTTAGAGGCTCCCTCCACCATTAATTGGTTCAAACTGGGCTGGTTAGAGGCTCCCTCCACCATGAATTTGCCCAAACTGGGCTGTTTAGAGGCTCCCTCCACCATGAATTGGTCCAAACTGGGTTTTTTAGAGGCTCCCTCCACCATGAATTTGCCCAAACTGGGCTGGTTAGAGGCTCCCTCCACCATGAATTGGTCCAAGCTGGGTTTTTTAGAGGCTCCCTCCACCATGAATTTGCCCAAACTGGGCTGGTTAGAGGCTCCCTCCACCATGAATTGGTCCAAACTGGGCTGGTTAGAGGCTCCCTCCACCATGAATTTGCCCAAACTGGGCTGTTTAGAGGCTCCCTCCACCATTAATTGGTCCAAACTGGGCTGGTTAGAGGCTTCCTCCACCATGAATTTGCCCAAACTGGGTTTTTTAGAGGCTCCCTCCACCATGAATTGGTCCAAACTGGGTTTTTTAGAGGCTCCCTCCACCATGAATTGGTCCAAACTGGGCTGGTTAGAGGCTCCCTCCACCATGAATTTCCCAAAACTTGGCTGTTCAGAGGCTCCCTCCACCATGAATTGGTCCAAACTGGGCTGGTTAGAGGCTCCCTCCACCATGAATTTCCCAAAACTTGGCTGTTTAGAGGCTCCCTCCACCATGAATTGGTCCAAACTGGGCTGGTTAGAGGCTCCCTCCACCATTAATTGGTCCAAACTGGGCTGGTTAGAGGCTCCCTCCACCATGAATTGGTCCAAACTGGGTTTTTTAGAGGCTCCCTCCACCATGAATTTGCCCAAACTGGGCTGTTTAGAGGCTCCCTCCACCATGAATTGGTCCAAACTGGGCTGGTTAGAGGCTCCCTCCACCATGAATTGGTCCAAACTGGGCTGGTTAGAGGCTCCCTCCACCATTAATTGGTCCAAACTGGGCTGGTTAGAGGCTCCCTCCACCATGAATTGGTCCAAACTGGGTTTTTTAGAGGCTCCCTCCACCATGAATTTGCCCAAACTGGGCTGTTTAGAGGCTCCCTCCACCATGAATTGGTCCAAACTGGGCTGGTTAGAGGCTCCCTCCACCATTAATTGGTCCAAACTGGGCTGGTTAGAGGCTCCCTCCACCATGAATTGGTCCAAACTGGGCTGGTTAGAGGCTCCCTCCACCATGAATTTGCCCAAACTGGGCTGTTTAGAGGCTCCCTCCACCATGAATTGGTCCAAACTGGGCTGGTTAGAGGCTCCCTCCACCATGAATTTGCCCAAACTGGGCTGTTTAGAGGCTCCCTCCACCATGAATTGGTCCAAACTGGGCTGGTTAGAGGCTCCCTCCACCATTAATTGGTCCAAACTGGGCTGGTTAGAGGCTCCCTCCACCATGAATTGGTCCAAACTGGGCTGGTTAGAGGCTCCCTCCACCATGAATTTGCCCAAACTGGGCTGTTTAGAGGCTCCCTCCACCATGAATTGGTCCAAACTGGGCTGGTTAGAGGCTCCCTCCACCATGAATTTGCCCAAACTGGGCTGTTTAGAGGCTCCCTCCACCATGAATTGGTCCAAACTGGGTTTTTTAGAGGCTCCCTCCACCATTAATTGGTCCAAACTGGGCTGGTTAGAGGCTCCCTCCACCATGAATTGGTCCAAACTGGGCTGGTTAGAGGCTCCCTCCACCATGAATTTGCCCAAACTGGGCTGTTTAGAGGCTCCCTCCACCATGAATTGGTCCAAACTGGGCTGGTTAGAGGCTCCCTCCACCATGAATTTGCCCAAACTGGGCTGTTTAGAGGCTCCCTCCACCATGAATTGGTCCAAACTGGGTTTTTTAGAGGCTCCCTCCACCATGAATTGGTCCAAACTGGGCTGGTTAGAGGCTCCCTCCACCATGAATTTCCCAAAACTTGGCTGTTTAGAGGCTCCCTCCACCATGAATTGGTCCAAACTGGGCTGGTTAGAGGCTCCCTCCACCATGAATTTCCCAAAACTTGGCTGTTTAGAGGCTCCCTCCACCATGAATTGGTCCAAACTGGGCTGGTTAGAGGCTCCCTCCACCATTAATTGGTCCAAACTGGGCTGGTTAGAGGCTCCCTCCACCATGAATTGGTCCAAACTGGGTTTTTTAGAGGCTCCCTCCACCATGAATTTGCCCAAACTGGGCTGTTTAGAGGCTCCCTCCACCATGAATTGGTCCAAACTGGGCTGGTTAGAGGCTCCCTCCACCATTAATTGGTCCAAACTGGGCTGGTTAGAGGCTCCCTCCACCATTAATTGGTCCAAACTGGGCTGGTTAGAGGCTCCCTCCACCATGAATTTGCCCAAACTGGGCTGGTTAGAGGCTCCCTCCACCATGAATTGGTCCAAACTGGGTTTTTTAGAGGCTCCCTCCACCATGAATTTGCCCAAACTGGGCTGGTTAGAGGCTCCCTCCACCATGAATTGGTCCAAACTGGGGTTTTTAGAGGCTCCCTCCACCATGAATTTGCCCAAACTGGGGTGTTTAGAGGCTCCCTCCACCATGAATTTGCCCAAACTCTGCTGGTTAGAGGCTCAATCCACCCTGATTTTCAAAACAAATGTTGGTGCCAACCTCAACTTACTACAAGGGCCAAATTCACTGCTGGTGACAAGCTCTCCTCACTGCAAGTGCCAAATACACATGTTTCAAGGTGTTTTCCTACTGTCAGAGAGGTGGTATTGAGTGTGTAAAGTGTGTAGTTGTTAGGCTGTGATGTTGGGGTAATAGAGGGTCTTTGGTGTGTTAGATGCCCCCAGACATGCTTCCCCTGCTGTCCCAGTGTCATTCCAGAGGTGTTGGCATCATTTCCTGGGGTGTCATAGTGGACTTGGTGACCCTCCAGACATGGATTTGGGTTTCCCCCTTAACGAGTATCTGTTCCCCATAGACTATAATGGGGTTCGAAACCCGTTCGAACACACGAACATTGAGCGGCTGTTCGAATCGAATTTCGAACCTCGAACATTTTAGTGTTCGCTCATCTCTAGTGCTAACAAAATGGAGTTGGTGGAGGTAGTTAAAGCTTTGAACATTATGGTCCTATTAAAATAAAAAAATAAATAAAAAAAAAACCCATACAACTAGCAGTAATAATCGTTAAAGGTGTTTTCTAAGCGTAAAAGAAATACAAAATACAATCTATGTCTGACTGCTTGCCAGATTAAAGAAGTTGTCCAGGAATCTGATACTTATACCCTGTCTGTAAGATAGGGCATAAATATCTGATTGGTTGAGTAGTAAGAGGTGGTACTGTACAAATATCAACTGTACAGAGCCACTTCCAACACCTGTATTATACACAACACAGGGCCAGAAGCACTTGGTTCCATGCCCATGTGTAGTGGCTAAGAGCAGATAATGCAGCTTAGCCCCCATTGAAGTCTGCCAAACCCCCAACAATTAGATATTTTTGGCCTATCCTAGGCATAATCCATACATACCAAATTCCAGGACAACTGCTTTAAGCCAACAAGACATTTTGATCTAAGGATGAAGAACCTGAAAAAGTTTTCTCATCTTATAAAGTGGGGGTATACTGCTATTTTCTGATGGGGGGGTTAACCTCTAAGACCCCCACCAATCCTGAAAATGAAAAGTTTGGGTTTAGCATTGTACTGCGCCTTCTGAGTTTTACTGAATGCCGCCATGCTCCAGTTGCCTGCACAGCAGTAGCCAGAGTGCCGCAGTGCAGAGGAAAAATAGTGAAGGGGTTACAGCACCAGCACTGTATTCCTTATATTCTCAGGATCTACATTGTTAAAGTGGCAGTCAGATACACAACTGGAAAAATTACTTATTACTAAAAACAAAGGATTGAGAACAGATGTAAAAATAATGGGGCATATCAATTATACAGTAGGTTGAGCAGCTGTCTAATGGTGGGGACACATGTGCAATATTAAATAAAAGAAATTACTTTTCTATTCCAAATAAAAACGCTAAGGCTATATTGCTGTTATTCCTCTGTGATGCTTGATCTCTTCTTAACACGATAATAACTGGCCTCAACAGCCTGAAGGGAAATGGAAATGTCACTAGTTACTAACAGCTACAGTATGTGAACAAGCCCTAAATAACTGCACTGTGTCATATGGGGCAGCTCACTCTGGAGACCATTACTAAATGCTGCTCATTGATACAGTAGTGGCAGCTACACACCAGGATCACTGTAACAGGAGACCTCTATCATTTCAGTGCAAATCTCTTGGAGAAAATCTGCATCATTGATTTACCACTGAAACCGGCTTGTCAGTAACTGAAACTGAAAAGTGCAGTAAGCAGAACAAAACCAGAAACAAATTCTTTTTCATCCTTCTAATTCTACTTTTTCACACTGTGTATCAATGCATTAACTGCAGGCATTTTTACCTAAAAGTTGAGAAAATACAAAAAAAAAGTGATATATGAAAATGTAATCCGATTCTTCTGCCACATCTTCAGAAAATAACTACTAGTAGTAATGTATAATGCAACGTCATCTTTACCATATTTCTTTTAGTTTATTCTGTGGTTATAAATATATATTCCCTCCTTCCCGCTGAGATGTTCATCTCCTGACCTTCCAATTTCTGACTCATCAGGATAGTCATACTATGCAACTATTTTTGATGGTGCCAGACCAAAAATGTTCCAGACAGATAAAACTGGAATATTATTTAAAGAACTGCACAGAAAGGTCATTTACAGTATATACAGTAGATCCGTTACCCTTCTGTGCCCATTTTTATGCCATATGATCACTTGACTTCATGAAGACCTAATGTGATTTAGCCTTAATCCCCATGTAGCAAAAATACACCATTTGTGCCTCTGCGAAAACCACATTGTTTTTTGTTGCATTTTGCTATATGAGGCCTTAGCCTCACAGTTTTTTCAGCTGGGGGTTACCATCGGCCTGTGTGACCTAGTGTCATCCATATTGTGCTGCCTGATGATCATCCTCCCAGACCACTAACTAATTTTGATGGGAAAATGTGATAAAAAAAAATACAAAAGGCGAACAGCCAGTATAACAAATGCTATTGGAGAAATTCAGGAGGAAAGAGACTGTACTAGGAAAAGCAATGGAATGCTTCTTTAAAGGGAGCCTGTCAGGCAGAAGATGCAGTCTAATCCGTAGGTAGAATCTTATAGAAGCTATGTAAATTGATACATAGTTTTGTGGAAAAGATTCAATATAACTTGAAAAGCTGCTAGCGCTCAGGAAAGGCCTGCAGCACTGCTCCGATACAAGTAATGGGAGCAGCAGAACAATTCCCCAACAGCACCACTATGCAGTGGATGGGGCTGCTGCGCTAACCCCATTGCTTGCATAGGAGTGCTTCTGCACATGCTCCCTGTCCACTAGCAGCTTCTGCAACAGCTGATCTGTGTGGGGTCCAGGTGTTGGAACCTGACAAATCACATACTATCCTGTGGATCTGTTATCAGCATAAGAAACAATCTGGGTCTGGGAAAACCACTTGGAATAAAGTGCCAGACCATATGGTGACAAGTAGGAATGCTGTATCTTTCATAGCTCATTTTAAACCCTTCCCACAATACCAATTATTCATTTTACCATTTTCATTTCTTACGCCCCACTTACCAAAAGTCAAATTTTTGGTATTTATTCTATTCACAGAAATATAGGAGGGCTTTTTTGCAGTACAAATTGTACTGTATCATGGCACTATTTAATATTTTGTACAACAAGATGAAATTGGATCACAAAATTAATCTATGTCAAATATTTGATTGCATCACTATATTATGACTTTTTTATATTTCTGTTTATGGAGCTGTGTAAGGTGTCTTTTTGGCAGGGCAAGATGTAGTTCTGTATGGGATTAAATAAGTTAATATTTTTCTAGTTTAACGTGTTTTGATTTGTTTTTGTTTATTTACTTTTCTATTTATTCTAGGGAAAGAAGGTGATTTAAAATTGTATATTTTTTATATTATTTCTATATATTTTTTTTAACTTTTTTTTTCCAGTCTTCGCTTTCTCCAGGTCCTTGAACCTGTGAACATTATATCACTTAACAGTTATAATGTTGTGACATGCCTGAGAGCTTTCAGAAGGCTCCTGGCTACCATAGATACCTAACAGTTACTGCAATCTCGCCACACGGGAGCCTTTTGAAGTGGGATTTAAGTAAAGGTAAAGGAACACCTTAGATGGCTATGATCGCAGGCTTTGCTGTCAGGTCTCTGCTGAGACATGGGGGGATAGGCAAGTACCCCTCTCCTGGCCCCTCATTAGTTTTTCAATTATCCTTTAAAGAAAAAAAAAATCAAGGAGATGGAGTCGAATATTCTTGATGCAGTTTGCTTGTTCTACCACCCTAGTATTGACTATAGTGAAGGACAAGGCCTAACATCCATTTCACAATCTTCATGAAAATCAGGATTGTGCTTCTTTGAAACGGAGAATTAATCAATTTCATTCAGTTATTTGCTCATCCCTACTATATGCTGAAGACAAGCTTTAATACAGCAAAAGAGAGTCAACAAGTGAGTGCTTGCTTGTAAACAGGACATTTCGGACTTGTTGCAAATATGTGGCCTGATAATATGGCTGTATATAGCATACTATATGTAGATTGCCACTCCTGCTACAGAAAACACATTTCTACAACTAATGTTGAGCAGTTATGGAATGGTGAATGCTCATATTCTGAAATAACACCCCAAGGCTATTTTGCTGCTATTTCTGCTGTTCCTGCACAACTGTCCATCAACAATAATTGTTTTTGTGAACTGATTATATTCCATAAAAAGCATCTTTAAGCCATGACAGACCATTACTGTAAACAGAAATGTAGGTATCCGCATATTTACCTCATTGGCCCTCTTGATTATCTTGTCATCAATATCAGTTATGACCATTACCATGACAACGTCAATGCCAAAATACTGATTCATAATTCTACGAATGATATCAAATCGAACGTAGGAACTGGAAAAAAGAAGAAAAGAAGATTGGCAATCTTTACATTAAAGGGAGCCTGTCACCAGGATAAAGCATTTAAACCCACAACACAGATAGGTCAGCCTCACCTAAATTTATTCCCTATGACAATTTATGCCTCTATTACTGCGTTATTCACTTATTTCACAATATGTATATGAGCAGCCTGGACCACCAAAGGCAGCTACAAACAGTTGCTTCAAACTGCTAGGGTGCATTCACATGGAGGAAAATGGTGCTGAATTTGGTGTGGAATCTGCGTCAGATTCCGCACTGAAAAAAATGCATTCTACTGACTTCAATAGGTTCATTTTTCTGCTAGCTGAAAAAGCAACCCATTGAAGTCAATGGGAGGCTTTTTTTCAGCACTGAAATTCCACACCAAATTCCTCACCATTTTCCTCCGTGTGAATGGACCCCTATGCTCCACACTGCTCTAATATGCCCTCCCTTCTTTTAGTGACAGGGCCAGGGAGTTATGTAGAACTGCAAAAAAAACCCTCCTATATAGAAATGTTCTCATGTTCACACTAGCATATTAAAGCACTGTAGGGTGTGGTAGTTTGGAGCAATGAAGTCGCCCTCACTGCTCCAGATTGCTTATTTGCATGTTTTGAAATAATAAAATAAATAAATATCTCAACAATGGCGGCACAAATTTTTATGGGGGAAAAATGAGTTACATTCAGGTGAGTCTGACCAACCTCACTGTATTACTGGTGCCAGATTCCCTTTAACACACTATAGTTTATAAAAGCAAAGGAGAAAAATAAAAAACACACATAGTTACTTAGATTGAAAAGCAATACATCAAGTTAAATATATCTCCATCATTACACATGAGTAATAGCTCAATTACTTATAACCTTCAATGGCAGTTTTTATTACAAAATCCCTTTTTTTAAAAACTGTCGTCATGTATTCCATAGTTTCACTACTCTAACTGTAAAGAACCCTTTTTTTTTATCCCTATCGCTTTTCTTCCGCATGTAAAGTACATCATGCTCTTTATATACTTTTGGACTACATAAATCATGTTCTAGTTCATATATTTTTTCATACAAGTGAATGAAATCACCTCAAAAGGTGTCTTTTCTTCAAGCTGCAAAAGTCCAATTTTTATAACCTCTCATTATAAAATATACCTCCCATCCCATTTACTGATCTAGCTGTCCACCTTTCAACCTTTTCTAGCTCTGCAATATCCTTTTTAGTTGAATCCTGTTCTCTGTATGTGGACTTATCTATGGAGGGGAAATATTACATTGTTATTCACAAACATAATCTTGAGCTTTTTCCTTATATACTTTACAAGAAATCAGTGCATTACTGGTGCAAGGAGGGATTTATCAATAAGTATTTTGGTATAAAATAAATAAATAAATAAATAAATAAAAAAATGTGTTGTGAATTCTCAGAGGTGAGAAAAGTGGGCAGGTCTAACCAGGAATGGTGAGGCTCATAGGTATAGCTTCCCCTTTTTGCCTTTAAGGCTAAGGCCCCACGGGCCGTAATCGCAGCGATAAAGAGCTGCGGAAAGAACTGCGGCGTGAAAGCATTGCAGTTCTTTCCGCAGCGCTTTTAAGAGAAAGTTCACAGAGTTTACCTCTGTGGGCCTTCTCTTAACATTATATCTACGGGAAAGCCGCCGGCGTTTCTGTAGATATAATTGACATGCTGCGATTTGCAAAGCCGCAACGGCTTTGCAAATCGCAGCATGTACGCGCTGCGATTTCTTCCACAAAGTGGACATGGGATTCGCATGAATCCCATCCCCTTTGCTTGCACAGTAAAACACCGCAATTTTTCGTGCGGCGTCTCCGCAAATCGCGGCATTTACGTCCCGTGGGGCCCCGGCCTAAAAGCTGACCTTTTTAATTTATTCCTACATTGATCTCCCATGACATAGCAGCGGCAGTTATAAATTCTTGTTTATTGTCTTTGCCTTACCCTATGTATGGCATTTTCAGCCGAGGGATGGGTTAATTTATGTGACGACCGCCTCAATACTAGCACTAAGATCTGAGACCTCATGTATACAGTACCTGAACATTGAAGTGAATCCTCTGGAGAGAAGAACTTCTCAGCGATGACCATTATGAGCAAGATAAGCCCCAGCAGAAGGGGTTGTGGCACACACGTGCGTCTCTTAAGGGGAGTCTGTCAACACCTAAATATTATTAAACCAGCCCCAGTACCTTATTGTGCTCTGTTTCGTGAGCCCCATTGCAATGATAGCAGCAAGATCTTCCTCTTGCTCAGGAAGAAGCAGTGAAAACTCTCATTATGTCAAGGTTGATAGGAGGGGTATTGAGTGAGTGGAAGATGTTGCTGACATGTGTCATTAAAAAGTTAATAAATCTGGCACATTTTATTCCAAAGGAATTTTGGTATATGAAATACCAACCTAAACAAATCTGCCCCAAAAGTCTGTATTTCCCCATACACTTCCATTACATGTCCATTTGTATCATAGGTTATTGTCTAACAATACTGAATCAGAGAGTTTATTTAGGTTATTTATTTTTTTTACTGATCAATAGAAATAACCTTTAATGTCAAAGCAAAAACAAATCTTTAAACATTAAACTGAAGGTCACTTTGTATACTCTAAATAATGGAAAGCATCAGTATTCACTCCTTCAAATCATTTAGCAAAGGCATCCTTAGCAGAAATTGCAGGCAGCGGTCTACGTGGAAAGCTCTCCATTAGAGGTGAGCTAATTGATTTGCCTGTTTTGTCCGATTCACAAAACCACACAATAAAATAAGAAGAAGCCCATTTGCTTATTATTCCACTAAATTCACTAAAAGCGAATTTCAAACCTGGCAAATTCATACACCAATACATCTGAATAATCATTGGCTCAGGTGAAGAATAATCTTTCTTTCGTATGTCCTTGTGCTTAAAGGGAGTCTCCCAATAAGGTGAAATATTTTAAAGGGGCTCTATCATTGGAAAAAGTCATTTTTAACTAATCACATCCTTGCATAGCCCTTAGAAAGTCTATTCCACACCTACCGTTAGTATGTAGATTGTCTCAGTGGTTTCTGAATAAGTCAGTTTTTATTCATATGCTAATGAGCTTCCAGCCAGCACAGGAAGTTCCCAGCAGCACTCGTCTCTGCTATTATCTCCTATGTGTGTGCAAACAGGAAGCTGAGTCATCAGCAGCAGCAGCCTGTGCTGTATACACCCATAGGAAACAATAGCAAAGAGGGTGCATGATGCATCGTGCACCCAGTCTAATAGCATATGAATAAAAACAGACTTATTCAAAATCTACTGAGGCAATTTACATACTAAAGGTAGGTGTTGAATAGCCTTTCTAAGGGCTATGCAAGGATGTGATTCTACCACTAAACAGCTATTTTTTTCTGCTTTAGACGTCGGAATAGCCTTTAGAAAGGCTATTCATCTCTTACCTTTAGACGTGGTCTCCATGGCGCCGTTCCTTAGAAATCACGTTTTTTACCGGTATGCTAATGAATACTCTCGCAGCAGATGCCCCCATCGCCGTTTGAGCGCAGTGGCCCGCCCGCATTGCTGTGAGAGAACTCATTAGCATACCAGTAAAAACCGGGATTTCTAAGGAACGGCGCCGCGGAGACCACGTCTAAAGGTAAGATATGAATATCCTTTCTAAAGGCTATTCCAACATCTAAAGCAGAAAAAAATAGCTGTTTAGTGGTAAAATCCCTTTAAAACAATAACAGTAAAAATCACCTTATGTAATGCCTTTTATCCCATGAAACTTTATGCCACCACTGCCAAGATGTTCATTTATTTCACAATATGCAAATAGAAAATCGGGAGCAGTGAAGGACTCTCCATTGCTCCAAAGTACTTATGCATTGATTAAATATGCTCTGATTCCCCCAGTTCTTTAAGTGACAGGGCAAGGGAGCAATGCTGAAATCTTACCTGGCCCTGTGTTCTCACATTCACATTGTTGTATTAGTGCAGTGAAGGGCAAAGACGTTTAGAGCAATGACGTGCCTTCAGTGCTCCAGACTGCTCATTTGAATAATATATATCTCTGCAGTAGAAGCATGAATTTAACATTCAGATGAGCCTGACCTATCTATTTATCTATCTACAGTATCTACTAATTGTATATGACTAAGGAATACCGGCGTTCCGACCTTAGGATCCCTGCTGATCAGGAGAGTGAAGGGATGAGGATTGTTTGGCTTATTTTCTGTACAGCAAAGTATCCAGCCACCTTCTGTGCAGGGAACTACATCACCATTACTGTGGAGCTGGAGTCATGGATAGGGAATCAATCCAGAAATAGTAATATAATTAACTTTTAGTTACACTACACAAATATTAAAATTTTATAATTAATACTAGCTGGTACCCGCGACTTCGTCTGCGGTGATTGTAGAAGTGGGTATATACAGGCGCGGATAAGGTTTTCGTACTGTGTATAAGGCATGGGATATGAAATGTAACTTTGTATCTTGTTGTTGCTATAATTCTGAGAATACGTGAGACTTTTGTGTTGAAGTTAATTTGTATTTGAGCTGCTATACGGTGTTGTGAGAAACTTTACATAGTGACTTTGGGACAGAAGTATTTGAAGTTAACCCTTTCCCGCCGATGGCATTCTTGGATTTTCGTTTTTGACTCCCCTCCTTCTAAACCCCATAACTTTTTTATTTCTCCGCTCCCAGAGCCATATGAGGTCTTAGTTTTTGCGGGACAAATTTTTCTTCATGATGCCACCATTATTTATTCTATATATTGTACTGGGAAGCAGGGAAAAAATTCAGAATGGGGTGGATTTGAAGAAAAAATGCATTTCTGCGACTTTCTTACGGGCTTTGGTTTTACGGCGTTCACTGTGCAGCCAAAATGACCTGTCCCGAGCCGGCAAGGAGAGAGGACGCGTCTGCTGGAGCTCCCGGCATCTGCGGCCTTCTCCTTTCGGCATCTACCTTCTACTTACCTGATCCTGGTCGGTGACGCCCGGCGGCGAGTCCCTGGATCCCGGCGGTGCCTTCTGGACCCTCATTTTCGGCCTTCCTCCCGGTTCTGTTGGCCTCGGAGGCTTTGCGGCCTACCCGCCGGCCTGTCCTGCTGCGCCATCTCCACTTTCGGTTCCCTCCTGTGGATCGCGGCGGCCGGCTCCTGTCTTCCATCCCTGCGCTGTGGCAGCGGCTGCTGTACGGAGGTGAGCGGTACTTCTTCTGACCCCCTGTGTGCTGCCTCCGGAGTCCGGTGTCTGCTCCTGGCCTGTGTGGGACCTGCTGTGCGGCCTACATACTGCTCTATTGGGACTGGCAGTGGCGGCGGCCATCTTGTGAAGCGCCTGTGCTCTGCGGCTTCAGGGGGGTTGGGAGAGTGTTGAGCCCCTACACTACCATCAGGGGGGCTCCTCTCCTTCCCCCTGGACTTTTCTGGACATTGCCTCCAGCTCCCCTGCCTGAGTGACATTACTTTCAGTGAGTGTTGAGCCCCTACACCACCATCAGGGGGGGCTCCTCACCTGCCACCTGGACTGGACTTTACATATTACTTGGCCTGCTCCCTGCCTATTCTGGTTGAGCCCTTTGTGAGTGCAGAGCCCCTACTCCACCACCGGGGGGGGCTCCTCACACTGGGCTCCCGTGGACTTATAATTGCCTGTGTGTCCCCACCGCTGGCTACTTATTTCACGATGTTGGATTGAATCGCTAACAGTGTCACCTCTGGCGGCTCTCAGCTGATTGTTAGGCTTCTTGTTATATGGCCCCTACCGCCCTGTTGGAATTTGCTGCTGTCTGACCTCCTGCACTGCTCCGCGAACTTTGTCCCTGTCGCATAAGTTTGCCCTCCAGCCTCACCGACTTCGGTTGCATCCCTGATCTTTCCTGCTGTTTTTACTATGCCTCGGAAGAAACCATCCTCCTCCAAAACCCCTAGGAAGCTATCTGACTTCTTCTCGAGCACCATGTCGCATTCGATGCCTTCTTCACCTTCAGGTTCCCGCTCTCCAGCGAAGTCGCCTTCACGGTCTGAACTGGTGGACTCTTTGCCTGAAGAGGGCTCTCTCTCAGCCGATCGTCTCCCCCTGCTGGCTGATGGTGGTAAGAGAAGTTTTGTTGTGTCTCCTCAGGGTTCTCCATCTGGCAAGGAACCGGTGTGTAAACGGGTCGCTGATGTCCTACCTGCCTCTGTTGCTACCTCTGATTTTGTTCATTCGGACATTTCTGATTTCCCGGCCTCCTCAGACCCTGTAACGTGTGATACATTGAAAGGGATGCTTGTTCTTCTACAGGCGGGGATTAACAAGACTGTCTCCTCTGCGGTGGGCAAATTGCGACAGGATATTGATGCTTTGGGAGAGCGGACTGACCATCTTGAGAATAAAATGGAGGAATTTTCGTCTGCTCATAATGACCTGGTTGACGCTCATAACACCCTGGAAGCGGAGGTCAGATGGCTCAAAATTAAGGCTGCTGACGCTGAGGATCGGTCTAGGCGCAACAATATTAAGATCCGTGGTGTCCCCGAGGATGTGGCATCGGAGGACTTGGCGGCCTATGTTCAACGCCTCTTTAAGAAAATTCTCCCGCAACTTACTGAGCTGGAGCTCACCCTGGATCGAACCCATCGTATTCCAAAAGCAAACTCTGCTCCTGTGGATGTCCCGAGAGATGTGTTAACGAGAGTCCATTTCTACCAAGTTAAGGACTCGATTCTTGCGGAAGCCAGGAAATGTGGCACCTTACCAGCTCCGTTTGCATCCATTTCCCTGTTTCCCGATTTATCCGCAGCTACTATGCAGGCCAGACGTGAGTTGGCTCCCATCACCAAGATCCTCAGAGACCGGGGCATACGGTATCGTTGGGGCTTCCCTACCAAGCTGCTGATTCCCCGCAATGGGATTTTCCATTCTGTCCCTGATGTGGAGGCGGGCATGTCCCTCCTCCGTAAATGGAAGCTTGCCCCTGCTGACTCTCATTCATCTGTGCCTGAATCCTCAGTTCAGCCTTCTCATCTTACTAAGGAATGGACTGTGGTGGGCGGTCGTAAGTGAATCCGTTAGCCGCTTCGGCGGACTGACTTGCCTTGCCTAATGTTATGACTTTATTCTTTGATTTAGGTGACCTGTGTGCCTTTCTAATACTCACTCTCGCTGAGTGTTACTGACCTGTTTTTCTCCCCCCCCCCCCCCAGCTGATTACTTTTGGTTATTCGGTGTTTTTTGACACTATGCTATTTTGTTTGCATTCTTTGTTCTTGTTTTATACCTGGATTGTTGTATGGTTATTATGCCTGTTCATACATACTCTATGCATCCTTGTTTTTCTGTGTAGCCACCTGGGTCTTCCGCCATTTTTCTTTAGATTATCACTATGGTACTCCGTATCTCTTCACTTAATGTTAGGGGTTTGAATAGCCCCTGTAAACGGAGTTCTGTCTGGAGGGAGGCCCGTCGCCTTCGCTGCGATGTGCTCTTTCTCCAGGAGACTCATTTTTGTGTTGGCAAAAGCCCTAAGTTCTCTAATCCCTCTTTCCCTCATATATATCAGGCTTCTTGCAATGCTAAGCGTAAGGGTGTTCTTATTGCTGTGCGGGATTCAGTAGCCTTTTCCCTTGAATCCACTTTAGTTGATCCCGGGGGTCGGTTTTTGGGGCTTAATTGCCTTATTAACAATGTTAAGTATACTTTAGTAACTGTTTATCTCCCGAATCGTTCCCAGGCGCAGTATTGGAAATCTGTGCTTTCCAAGATCCGAACTTTTGCTACTGGTATGTTGATCATTGGTGGGGATTTTAATTGCTTGGTAGATAATTCTCTAGACTCCTCCAACCCCAAGAGACGCTCCCCTATATTGTCTTCCTCTTTGATTGATCAGGGCCTTTATGACGTCTGGCGTTGTCAACATGGCGGGGAACGAGATTATAGTTATTTCTCCTCTTCGTCCTCCTCTTATTCCCGTATTGACTTTTTTCTCACTGATAAAATTGGGCTGTTGCAGACAGAATCTACGGATATTGGGCTGATCACCTGGACTGATCATGCTCCAGTGTCCCTCTCTCTACATGAGAAGTTCTCCACTGCTATGCCTACCCAGTGGCGCCTGAATGAGTATATCCTAGATCACCCCTCTTATGATGAGCACCTCCGTGAGGCCCTGAGGGAATATTTTTCCCTCAACTCCCCCAACGTATCAGACCCTCATGTGCTCTGGAATGCTCATAAGGCATATATGCGAGGGGTGCTTATTCAGGCGTGCGCGAGGGCAAAAAAGGAACGATCTAAAGACATAGATGCTACACTCCACTCCCTGTCCTCCCTCTCTGCAATTAATAAGCTTAACCCCACTCCCTCTGTCTCTGCGGAGATTAGGCAATGTCAACTCCGATTGCAGGGCCTTCTGGCTTGTCAACAGGACCTAGCTTTTAAGCGTTTTCAATGTCAGGCCTATGTGCATAATAGTAGGGCTAGCGCCTTTTTAGCTAGAAAAATCAAACAGTCGCGTCCTAAAACCCGTATTGCTCACCTTGTGGATGACTCGGGTACTAAAGTAATTGACCCCCGCCTTATTGCAGAGCAGTTTCGCTTATATTACAAGTCGTTATACAATCTTAGGGATGATCCTCAGACGTACCGACCATCTAGGGAAGAAATCGATCGATTCTTAGATTCTGTGGCCCTGCCCCGCCTTTCCCCTGCGCAGTCTGCCTCCCTAGCCTCGCCTATCACTTTGTTTGAAGTTACGGAAGCTATAGCCTCACTGAAGCCACTAAAATCCCCTGGCCCAGACGGCTTTTCAGGGATCTACTACAAGAAATACGCAGATATTTTGTCCCCTTATCTTCTAGCTGTGTTCCGGAAGGCAGCGGAGGAGCAATGCTTCCCGGAGGAAATGTTGTCGGCCACTATAGTGACCATCCCCAAACCCGGCACATCTCCCACTGTCCCGGCTAATTTTAGACCTATTTCCCTCCTGAACACGGATATCAAACTGTACGCTAAAAATCCTTGCTGAGCGGTTGCTCCTCCTTCTCCCCCAGTTGGTCAGTCCTGACCAGGTGGGTTTTGTATTCGGTAGGCAGGCGCCAGACGGCACACGGAGGTTCATAGATCTTATTCAGAAAGCCGAAAAAGATGGTACGCCTTCTTTGCTTCTGGCTTTGGATGCTGAGAAGGCTTTCGATAGGGTCCACTGGGGTTACTTAGACAGCCTTTTGGATAAGTTTGGTATGGGGTCAGTCTTTAAATCTGCTATTCTGGCTCTGTACTCTCACCCGTCGGCTCGTGTGCTCTCATCGGGCTTCCTGTCTGAGTCCTTTCGGATCTCGAATGGTACTCGCCAGGGCTGCCCTCTTTCCCCTATTATCTTTGCGCTTGTGATGGAGCCTCTGGCGGAGTCCATTCGGTCGGCGGGAAATATTGAGGGTATTACTGTGGGTCGCCAGCAGCATAAAATCGGCTTATATGCTGATGATGTCATACTGGCCCTGACTTCCCCTGGTTCCTCCTTGAGTGCTGCTACGGAGGTCTTAGAGGGATTTGGTAAAGTTTCTTATTATAAGGTAAATTCCTCCAAATCACAGATATTGCCTGTTCTCATTTCTCCCTCGTTGAGACGGGATCTTAGTTCTCAATTCCCCTACCAATGGAATGACTCCCGTATAACTTATCTTGGCATCTCCCTGACGGCCCCTAGTTCTGATCTGTTTTCTGTCAATTACATCCCCCTTTTGACCAAAGTTACTTCTCTTCTTGCCTCTTTCTCACAGCCAATGTTGTCTTGGGCGAGCAGAATTGCTATTGTCAAAATGATGGTGTTACCCTTAATCTTGTATATGTTCCGTACAGTCGCTATCCCCCTCCCTGACTCATATTTTACCAAACTTCAGTCCATTCTTTCCAACTACATTTGGGAGGGTAAGAGATCCAGGGTCCGACTTAAGGTGATGACACGCCCTTGGTCCCATGGGGGTGTGGGTGTCCCAGATGTTAAAAAATATTATATGGCGTCTGTCCTAGATCAACTTAGGGTCGGGTGGGATGAGACTTCTAAATGGCGCTGGGCCGAAATTGAGGAATGCCTTCTGGATGCCCCGCTTATGAGCATTTTACGCCCTAAGGATTCAAGTCTGCCCGTCACTTCCCCTCCCTTACTGAGTATTAGGGCCACGGTGTCCGCTTGGCGTTATTTTTTGTCATATACTTCCAGAGAAGACCTGGTCCCTTTATCAAAGCTACCCATACTATATTTAACCTCCTTTCTCCCCCAGCTGCGACTCCGTGGTTGGGTCTCTAGGGGTCTCTATAGAGTGACACAGCTGTTTACGGACGACGGGTTTAAGTCGTTCTCCATGTTACAGGAAGAGTTCCAGCTCCCTAAAACGGACTTCTTTAAATATTTGCAGTTGCGTCATTTTTTTCAATCCTATGAACCCTCTAGATTGACCTTTCCCAGGCTAGCCTTAAAGCTGTGGAATAGGTCCTCGCCTGTTAGAGGTGGGCTGTCTGTGTTTTATGGCTTTTTCTCTGTCCCCCCGGAGCGGGTCAAGCCTCTTCACCTGCTTCGTTGGGAGACGGACCTGGCCAGAACTATCCCTCTGTCGGATTGGTATGCGGCAGCTGGGTTTGTTAAACGTGTATCTAAGGGGGCAGCACATTGGGAAACGGCTTTGAAAATTATGCTGAGGTGGTATAGGACTCCGACCCAGTTGGCGCATATTGATCCTTCTTGTTCTAGACTCTGCTGGAGGGGATGCGGCCAAATAGGTTCATTCTTGCATTTGTGGTGGGACTACCCACCATTACGAACCTTCTGGATAGCGGTATTTCATTTCATGTCCACCATGGCTGGGTTTGATATCAGTCCCCTCGGAGATGCAGGTCGTCCTGGGTCAGATCGTGCTCGCAGCTCGGGCCATGATTGCTCGCCAGTGGAAGTCCGCTCTTTGTTTGACCTTAGCTGAACTATTTCACCATGTGAACTTGGCATGTACCTTGGAACGTTTGTTGTCTAACAAAAACCATACTTACACCAAGTTTCGATCACAGTGGTCTCTCTGGATTTCGTATGTGGAGTCTAATAAGGGTGTTCTTTCTCCTCGGCCTCAGGCCGCCCCCAGGGGGTCCCCTTGATTACTATTTACCTACTATGTTATTACCCCAGGTGGCTTTATTTTATTTTATTTTACCGTTTTCAATTTTTCGGATGTATTTTGTGTTTTTCTGGTATTGTATTCAGGTATGTGGTTATGTTGTTTATGTCATTGTTTGGTTTTCTTGTTCTTTTCTGTTCCTATTCCGTCTCCCCTATTTCTCTTTTTCTTGTTTCTTTCCTGTTCCCTTCTGGTTGTGTTCCCCTTTTCATTCCTTTCCTGTTTTCTTGTAGAATTGGTGTCTTTGTAGCATTTGTATATCTGGTCCTTTGTTCTTTGTATGTTCGGTCGTGTCTGTGTCATTCATGTATTTGAGCTACAGCCCGGAGTTCCGGCATGCGATTCCTATTCTACTGCTTGGACTTCTTCTTATGTTTGTAATTGCTTCTTTTTATTATATTGTAAAAGCTTTCTTCTTTTCAATAAAAACCATATTTAAAATAAAATAAAATGACCTGTCCCCTGTATTCTGTGTTTCGTTATGATGCGGGGGATACCAAATTTATATGGTTTTATTTACATTTTGACCCCTTAAAAAAAATCCAAAACTGTGTTAAAAATTTTTTTTTGAAAAGTCGCCATATTCCGACAGCCGTAACTTTTTTATACGTGCGTGTACGGGGATGTATAGGGCGTCTTTTTTTGAGGGACCGGGTGTACTTTGTAGTTCTACCATTTTCGGGAAATCTTATTGTTTTGATCACTTTTTATTCAAATTTTTATCAGAATCAAAACAGTGAAAAAACGGCGGTTTGGCATTTTTGACCATTTTTCCCGCTACGGCGTTTACCGAACAGGAAAAATATTTGTATAGCTTTGTAGAGCGGGCGATTTCGGACACAGGGATACCTAACATGTATGTGTTTCACAGTTTTTAACTATTTTTATATGTGTTCTAGGGAAAGGGGGGTGATTTGAATTTTTAATCCTTTTTATTTGTTTGTATTTTTTTTTTTTTACTTTTTTTTAACTTTTTTTTTTTGCATTTATTAGACCGCCTAGGGGTATTGACATGGGTGGGCAGTGTCGCGGATTGTCAGAGCGGTGGGGGTCGGCAAATATGGGTGCTCCGGGGCGTTAAATACTCCTCCTGGAGTATTGGTAAGGTGAGGGGCAAAGTGGTAAAGTATATGTATATGTGATTGTGTGGGGTTAGGGGCGAGGCTGTAGAGGGCAATATGAATTTTGTGGCTTGCTATGGTCCAAAGTGTGTGAGATTGCAGAGATGGTGGTGTGAGTTTGGGTTTTGTGGGGGTCCTGGCACAAACGTATGTGCGGTATTGTGACGAAAAGTAGCCTATTGCGCAATCGGGTGTATTAACTATGTTTGTGGAAAATTTCAGCCAAATCGGTCGAGCGGGTTTTGCGTGATTGAGGAACAAACATCCGAACATCCGAACTCACAAACCCACAAACTTTCACATTTATAATATTAATAGGATTATGCATAGTTTGTTGCATATTTACTTTCATAGTAATTAAATCACTGGCTTTTTCATGAATTAAAGGATCTTTCCTGCTTCTGACTGACTGTGGCTGTCAGCATTGGAGTCAGCAGTTTGGCCTCCTAACTCCCCAGCTCTACACAACACAGCCCCATTAGACTGATGGGGAAGTGTTGTAATTACCAGCATAATGGTTAACCAGTGAAATACTGTGCCCAAAAATAATAAGAGGAAATCACAACATTATCCCAGCATCCAATGAAAAAATGATAAATGTTAAAAAGCAATGCCAGAATTTATGTTTGTAACAATTTTCCCCTGAAAGAGTTAATAAAATGTAGTCAGTAAGTTATAGTCACCTCAAAACAGCGACATTAAAACAATGTATCTCAACCCACAAAAAACCAAACTTTCATATGGCTACATTACCATAAAAAAATATCAGGGTACAATCCAGGCTCCAGAACTGATCCTCCAGAATGAAAAATATTGGAAAACTTAGTTTACCCAATTTAGTCTGCACAGCTTACATATTCACTTTTCACCCTTTGCGGTGTATTCACATTTGGAAAATTAATATTCATTATTCCTCTTGATAAATTCTTGGAGGGGTGCAGTTTTGAAATTGAGGTCAACCAGGATTCTACTTTACTGGCACCTCAAGGGTTCTGCAAATGTGACATGGCATTCAAAAGCCAAATAGCGCTTCTTTACTTTTGTGTCCTGCTATGTGTCTAAACAGCAGTTCTGGAGAACATACATGACATGAACCAAGAATAACCCACTTAGTGTCATAATTGGGTATAAACCACTGAAGGAAAAAAAGCACTATTTGGCTATTGGAGTGTATATTTAGATGGTTTGGTTTTAGGATGCCATGTGTCTTTTGAGGGGTCCCTGAATGTCAGCAGAGAATATCCTGACACGTGACCCCATTTTGAAAACTGCACCCCTCAAGGAATTTACCCAGGGGTGTGGTAAGCATTTTTACCCCAAAGTATTGCATTAAAGGGGCTCTATCACTAGGAAAAGTAATTTTTAACTAATCACACCTTTGCATAGCCTTTAGAAAGTCTATTTCACACCTACCTATAGTATGTAGATTGCCTCAGTGGTTTCTGAATAAGTCCGTTTTTATTCATATGCTAATTAGACTGGTGCACGATAGATCGTGCACACCTCTCCTATTGTTTTCTATGGGAGACTGCTGCTGATGATGATGACTCAGCTTCCTGTTTGCTTCACACACATAGAAGATAATAGGAGAGAGGAGGCTGCTGGGAACTTCCTGAGCTGGCTGGAGGTTCATTAGCATATTAATAAAAACGGACTTATTCAGAAACCACTGAGGCAATCTACATACTAAAGGTAAGTGTGGAATAGACTTTCTAAAGCCTATGCAAGCATGTGTTTAGATAAAAATGACTTTTCCCAGTGATAGAGCCCCTTTAACTCATTTTCCAGAAATTAATGTGCAGATTATGGCTAAAGGTAAAAACTGAAATTTATTTCTGAAATATGGAATTTAAGTGTGCAATATTTTATGACCAGCTTGTTTCAGAGACGAACACTCCAATATGTTGTATCCCGGAATATCCTGCATAATGGTATTTGGAGTGTGTTCTCTGTTGGCACAACATGACATACTGTATTTCTGGAAAACTTGCAATTTTAACTTTTCACTTTTAGCTTTTTGGATGCTAAAATAATGCAACACTCAAGGGTTAAAAATTCTAACTATGCTCATTTTTAGATTCCTTAAAGGGATCCTATCCCTCACACACAATTTTTTCTAGGTACCACATAAGAAAGAAAGGCTATTTTTCTCCTACCTTTCGTCGTCTTCTATACGCCGCTGTTCGCCTAAAATCCCGGTTTTTGTTGGTATGCAAATTAGCTCAATCGCACCATTGGGGCAGGCTCCAGTGCTCAAACAGCACTGGGGGCGTCCCCATTGCTGCCAGATAACTCTCTCCAGCGCCGCCTCCATCTTCGTCAGCAGCGTCCTCTTCATCCTCTTCTTCTGGCGGTGACTTGTAACTTCTTGGCAGAGCAGACTGCGTATGCCCACACGCCACGAGAAAATGGCCGCTTGCACAGTATTGTAAGCGGCCATTTTCTCATGGTCTGTGGGCATGTCCAGTCTTCTCTGCCCGAGGCCTATAAGTCGGAAACCTGCGCTGGAAGAAGAGGATGAAGAGGACACTGCAGATGAAGATGGAGGCAGCGCTGGAGAGTTCTCTCGTAGCATCGGGGATGCCCCCAGTGCTGTTTGAACGCTGGGGTCCGCCCCCAGGTCTGCAAAAGAGCTAATTTGCATACCAAGAGAAACCGGGATTGTATGCGAACAGCGGCGCGGAGAAGACGACGAAAGGTAGGAGAAGAATAGCCTTTCTTAAGGCTATTCCGACGTGGTACCTAAAAAAAAATTGTGTGTGAGTGATAGGATCCCTTTAAGGGAGTTAGTTTATAAATAGGGTCATTTCTTGGGGAATTCCATTTTACTGGCACCTCCAGGGATCTGCAAAAGTAAGATAGCGTCCAAAAACCAGTCCCTCTAAATGTACGTTTCAAAAGCCTCAGCAGTCACGTGTGGTTAGGACTTCCGCCACATATCAACACTGGACCGAGAAGACTAGACTGCACTGGAGCATCGGGAAAAGTTTTATTTCTTATTGTTTATTGATCAAAATCAAAGTAAAAAGATCATAATTTTTATTGGGCCATAATCGCTAAGCACTAATGGTAACTTACCATGCATGTCCAAGATGTGCGTGATCATACACTGTTGGTCCACAGCTATACCTAAAAGGAACATATGAGATTATATTACCATGCGTTTACAGAAGACCTTTCATTTAGTGACAAATGTACCAAGGAATAACATTAGAAAATCAATGGGGCTACTATATTAAAGACCAGTGCACCAAAATCATCGAAGAGGACCTTTCACGTCCTATACTGCTGGAAAGCTGACAGTGCACTGAATTAACCGTACTGTCACCGCCAACGCCTAGGTCAGTGGCAAGTGTACCAGAAAATGGCCAAAAAGTAACAATTTTTTTGTGCAACAAAGCAAGTGTCAAAAATGGTGACTTTTGGCATGATTTGTATACCAAAAAATTTGCAAGTGCTTATTCAGATGACAAGGCTGTGTATTGGCCATGAAAAAGTTTATATCTAAGTGTAAACCATTTTTACAGATTCCTCACAGACTATGGAGAGATTTGTGAAATGGCTCAAGAAATGGCATGTTCTATTATTTAACTGTTGAGCAATGGGATGCATTATTTTCTATGGGGCAGTGTGCTGTTTAAATGGACATCAAGCACATGGTTGTTTAAAGGGGAAATGTCGCCACCTTCACTAACTCCAGTTCTTAGTATCTGCTAATAGGTGCTGCTCCACTGATTCCAGCACAGTCAGAATTTTCTCTCTAGCCATCACCATTCCCAAGAAACAAGCACAGTTAGTTTTGGTGCCAAAGTGCAATTCAAGCTCTGTAATATCAGAAGGGCGGTGTCAGGGAGGGGGTGTAATTCAAAGTTCATATCAGAGACAGCCAGAATCACACACCTTGTCTGCTCCTGTCTGACATTGCCATCCTGAGAGTACAGAGACTGAATGGTATATCGGGAACCAAAACTAACAGCAGTGATTGCTTGGGAACAGTGAGGGCTAGAGAAATAATTCCAACTGTGCTAGAATCAATGGAGCAGCATCTATTAATTGATGCAAAGATCTGGACTTGTTGGAGGTGGTAAAATGATTCTCTTTAAGACTGTTGTGTGAGTAAACACTAAGGGACAATTTAGACGTCCATAATATAGCCATATTATATTGTCTGACCTAAACTTACAGCACCGTAGAGCCCTAAGATTCCTCTAGTTCTGGTCAATGGACCTGCAGTTGCCATGACGCTTGTGGCTCTAACATAGATGCTAATATATTGGCACATTATGAACAAATGAATGTGGCCTAACTTTAGAAGTATAGAAAAAACAATCAAGGATTATAAAGCTAAATATAGAATGCATTACCCTTGGATTTACTTTACCCTGTTATTTTGATGGTCTGCATTATATAACAAAGTGATTAATTCGAACAGTATTAACTTTTGGGAATGAGCAGCAATACTAAGCACAGCCCCTGTTATATGTACAGCACTGTGCTTACTATCCAGCTGGTAGGTAGGGCTCATTGGTGTCAGATCCCAACTGCTCATATATTGATGACCTATCCTAAGGTTATCATTGCATATGTCCCGGAAAAACCCTTTAACATTACCACTCTTTTGTATTACAAGTGACATAGATGTTTTCCATCTCAGCATAAGAAAATTCTGCAATATTCTAAAATAATTTCAATTCCATGCCATTTTCAAGATGTCTGCTGGGATGTGAAACACTTGAGGACAATTTTCCAGCCTGTGCATGTATTCTTAGCGTCCAGGTGCACAGCTCATTCAATTTTGTTATTATAGTACAGGGGTAGGGAACGTACGGCTCTCCAGCTGTTGCAAAACTACAACTCCCAGCATGCATACTTGCTCTGCTGTTCTTGGAACTCCCATGGAAGTGAACGGAGCATGCTGGGAGTTGTAGTTTCACAGCAGCTGGAGAGCCGAAGGTTCCCTACCCGTTATAGTACATTATGGTATGTTACTAGGATGGTGAGTGGTCAGACCCCCAACAATCGGTAACGTATAACTTATCTTAGCTATATATTAACTTTCTTCTGATTATATTTGTTTTTTTTTTAGTAACATTAGGGCTTACATGTGCCATAATGCACTGCTTACTCGCTGTATGATTTGTAGTGCTGGGTCTTGGTACTGTAGTGCTGTCCCATTGAAGGGCTTGTGTGCTTAGCATTACCAGGAGCTTTGCTGTCCTCAAACACTGTGGAGGTCTTGGCTAATGAACTCTCTTAAGGATAGGCCATCAATCTTAGAAAGTGGAAACCCCCTTTAAGGTAGGGCTGATATTATTTGTCACTGCTGAAAATTTGCAGCTACAAAAAAAAACACATTTATGGAATTCATTATTTTGAAAAAATACTTTTCTACTACTGTACATGCAGCACTTTCTATCTGTATTTTTACAGTGTAAAATTAGCAGCATATACCAGCCATGGTCACTAAATGTAGACCTAACATTATGCAGAGGCCAGGTTTTATTGTATGCACATATTGCCACTTCCTTCCCATATTACAGATACAGTACAGGCAGAGAATAGTCTGACCATGTTGCTAGCGCCGGTCTGTGCAGTGTGAGCCCTTCCTTCCTCCTAGTCAGGCTGTTGTACACTTGTAATTCCGTCTCATATCCACTAGGGGGCGCCCAATGTCCAGCAGCAGAGGTACATAAAGCACCGGCCCGAACCTTCCCGGTCAGCCCCTGGAGCAGCCTGCAGCCGTGCCGCACTATACTCTGCATTTTCCCGCCGACACCCCAGGACTCTCAGAGGCCTCTGTGTAGTCAGCAGTACAGTGGCCGCAGCGCCGTCACAGGCTCCACATGCAGTGGCAATGACACAAGCCAACCTCCTACCTAAAACCAAACCTCTTCCTCCGCTCCTCCCACCATTTTACCCTTTCGTTGCCGTAAAGAAATCGGAGCCACATATGGTAAAACGGCTAAAGCTTTGGGTCAGCTGTTAGCAGACATGCTTTGTGTATATGGCAGCCCGGGACACTGCACCAGGCTATACTTCTCTATCAGAGAGCTGTATACAAACATGGGGATAAGCTCCTCCTGACTAGCAGACATGACAGGAGGCGGGAGGAAGGACTGTACAGCTACACCCAGCTCACACTAGCTACAGCCTCCATCTGCTGCCTCTTACTCCACAGACCTGGTGGCAGCTGGTACTGAGTTCTCCAGGACTGTCAAGGCAACAACTTGTGCAGGCATCTCACCTTCATCTATGTGTGATGGCCTCAGTACATAAAGCTTATGGGTAGAAGGTTTTGTCCACCTAAAATCAAAAACTCACAGTGTCTGAAGAGGATTTCACCCCGAACATCACATTACCACACAAGTTACGGTTATAGAGGTTGTGTGGCGGCAAACAAAATATTGCAGCCACATAACCTAGCAGAGGTGCTATGACATCCCTCTATGAGAGTGCCAGCCCTATCGGGCCCATTCACACAGAGTAAACGTGTGTGTATTTTGGCAAAATACACGTGTAAATATAAGACTCCCATTGACTTCAATTACATTTTACACGTGTATTTTGATGTGTATTTTGACGTGTTTTTTTGCACGTGAAAATAAATGCCAATGAAGTCAAAGGGACTCTTATTTTTACACGTGTATTTTTTGCCAAAATACATACGCGTTTACTCTGTGTGAACGGGACCTAAGATTGCCACTTGGCCAGTAAACTACCATTGTTTTTAAAATATATATATATATTTTTATTTTTTTTGACAACAGTATTTCAATAAGGGCCCCTTCACACGGCGTAAGCGCGCCGCTCATTTAGACACGTATACACGTGTCCGAGCGCGGCGCTTCAAAACAGAGCCCATTGATTTCAATGGGAAACGTGCGTATATTGGCATATACGCGCACTTCCCATTGAAATCAATGGGCTCTGTTTTGAAGCGCCGCGCTCGGACACATGTATACGTGTCTAAATGAGCGGCGCACTTACGCCGTGTGAAGGGGCCCTAACATTCCACCCAGATCCAACGAGATAGTACATGTCCCCGGCGGCATGTATTGGTTTCAGCTCTGTCTGTGTCCTCAGGTTGCATACAATAGTGGACTATAAAGCAGCTACCTGCTCCTCCATATTCATACTGTCTGCTCTTTGATAAAGGCAGTTGCTATACTGACATGACAATATCGCACCTGCTGTGCTGAGGTGAAGATAAGACATTTCTCTCTTGGAATGGTGAGGTTTTTTATGGCATGAATTCTGCAGGGGGGCTGCTAAGGATGCTTTACATTGTGTTGGGGCATAAAGAGCATAAAGAAAAGTTAGATAGGGGAGATAGGCTTAGTGGCTTAACACAAATTTTTGTCCCTCTTCATGTCAGTTAGCCTCTTATATTTTGATACAAAGGTATTTTTCACGATTAAAAATTTTTTCTAGGGTAAAAATGTAGATTTGGTGACAACAGAAAATGGTACAAAATCAACTGGTGCTCTCCTCTCTTTCGCTTTACCATTAAAACAGCAGGTCCCCAGTACTCTCCATTGGTCTCTGGTTCTAGAGCCCTAGCAGTAAAGTCAGTGATCGCTCACATATTCACGGAAGCCCAGTCACTCGTGTCAGTAGTCATATATCGTAGAATGGTTACATCATCAGTATAATGTGGGTTCCCCCACGTCCAAACCGCGGCACAACAGATGGGGTATTTGTGCCCCTGTGCGTGTTTTAGGACAGGTGGAATTTTAATTAATTAATTAAATTCAACCCTGACCCCCTCCTATAAGAAGGTAAGAGGAACCTCCTCCCCTTGTGTTTTTTTCTGTCCTGTGTGCAGGACAGGTGGAAGGAGGTTTCTCTTACCTCCTTATTTGTTTCTTTTTTCACTTTAAGGAACAGGTTTACCTGTCCCTGTGTCGGCTCCAGGCTTGTCGGTGCTCCGGCATCTTCCTGGCTGTTTTCCCCCGGGCCGGCGTCTCTCTCTCTCTGTTCGCGCTGTGCGCGAGCTCTCCCGGGCTCCGGCGGAGTTTTTTCCTTCTGCGCATGCGCGGCTTCTCCGCTGGCGCATGCGCGGCCGGCTGGGAATGCCGGCGGCCGGCCGGATGGGGCGTCCCTGCTCCTCCGGCCGAGAATTAACCCTCTCCCTCCCTTTTGGAGGGAGAAGGGAAGATCTTGGGGGCTCTTTCTTCTGGCCCCTCTTCTCCTTAACCCCAGTTGGGGGAGGAAGTAGAGTCCTTTTGTTATAAAAGGAAAAGTACAAAAAAAAAAAAAAAGGGGAGAGAGAGGAGGACGTTAGGAGGGAGGTGGGAGGAGCTAGTTCCCTACTCCTCCCCTCCTCTTCCTTTTAGGTATTTAAATCTTGTCAGTGCAAGGGTGCAGTTGCTTGCTCTATTTCTGTGGATCAAGCTCCGCTACTCCTAGCGTCCTTTGGTGTTACCTTGCTACCCTTTTTTTCAAGGACTAGCACTTATTTCATACGGTACTGTTAACCCTAGCTAGGCTATGGTGTTGTTTTTCTGTAAAATACTTAGTGTATTTTCTTTTCTTTGCAGATGTCTTCCTCTCCAAAAGAGGATGAGCCTCCCAGGCGTAAGGGGACGTCAAAACGCAAACATCTGGCGTGCAGAGAGCTCCGGCAACTAACCAGGCCTACCGTAGGATCTTCACCATCTTCAAGACCTGGTGTACGAAGAAGCGGGTATCTCAGGATAGCCCTTCCATTCAAACCATTTTGGAATTCCTGCAGGATGGCTTGGACAAGGGCCTTACACCGGCCACGCTGAAAGTACATATAGCTGCTTTATCAGCATGTCTGAATAGGCGTCTAACCCAGGACACCTTCATATCCCGGTTTCTTAAAGGGGCAACCAGGTTAAGACCTTCCATAAGGTCACCAGTCCCCCAGTGGGACCTCTCCACCGTCCTATCGGGACTTTGTAACCCACCCTTTGAACCAATGCAGGAGGTGGACTTTAAGTTCATGTCCTTAAAAGTGTCTTTCCTTCTAGCTGTCACATCAGCCAAACGGGTGGGGGAACTTCAGGCCCTGTCGGCCCATGAGCCCTATACAATTTTTTATCCTGATCGGGTACAACTGAGGTTTTTACCGGGGTTTTTACCCAAAGTGCCTTCTTATACCAATTTAAATTAGGTCATTTCCTTACCTGTATTTTTTCCTTCTCCATCCTCTCCTGAGGAGGAGAAGTGGCACACTTTAGACCTAGTCAGGTGCTTACAGATTTACCTGCAACGCACTAACAGTTTCAGAAGAGAAGAAAACCTGCTGGTTTCTTTCTTCGGGCGCTCCAAAGGGTTAAAGGCCTCGAAGCCCACACTATCAAGGTGGATTAAGGAGGCGATAAGGTTATCCTTTGTCTATCAGGGGTTGCCTCCCCCTGAATTTGTTAGGGTTATGTAGATAACCTGTTTCCCATAGTCCAAACAGCGGCACAAGACTCCCTCCCTATTAAGTTTTTCTTTTTACTGCTAAATTTACTTTTTAACTAACACAAGGGGAGGAGGTTCCTCTTACCTTCTTATAGGAGGGGGTCAGGGTTGAATTTAATTAATTAATTAAAATTCCACCTGTCCTAAAACACGCACAGGGGCACAAATACCCCATCTGTTGTGCCGCTGTTTGGACTATGGGAAACAGGTTATCTACATAACCCACGAAATTAGAGACTGGCAGAGGAAACCAGATCTTGTTGAAGTAAATGGGAGTAAGGCCCCGTTCACATCTATGTTTGGATTCCGTCCGGGGAGTCCGCATGAGGACCCCCACGAACGGAATACCAAACATAACTGCAAGAGCTGTGCCAGTGAAAGCGCACGGACCCCATAGACTATAATTGTAAACTACTTTCCTGTTCGCATGATCCCTGCAGAGATCTGCCGGCAAGCACACAGACCCCATTATAGACTATAGGGTCCCTGTGCTTTCACTGGCACAGCACTTGAAGTTGCGTTCGGTATTCCGTTCGGGGGTCCTCATGCAGACTCCCCTGGACGGAATCCAAACGCAGATGTGAACGAGGCCTTGCAGTGCTTTTTACTCAAAACTCTGGTTTTGCCAAAGTCAGTATTCCCTGCAAAACCTCTGTGTTAAGTCACACCCCAAACCATGTCCACCTTTTCTAATCCTGGTTGATATTTTCTGATGGTAAATGAGGCATCCAGAATCTAGTGCACTTTCAGTTTGGTTCTGAGGCAGAAATAAAGTTTTTCCCTCTTCTCTATGTTGGTATGTAGTGTTTTTGTGTTGGAACCTAATGCAATGGGACAGACGCTTATAGAGGGACATAATAGTACTTATTTGAACTGGTATGTCTATATAAAAGACACCTGTTCACACAATCAATCACACCCCAACCTCTCGATCATGACCAAGACCAAAGAGTTGTCTAAAGACACCAGAGACAAAATTGTAGACCTGCACAGGGCTGAGATGGGCTACAGGACAATAGACAAGCAGCCTGGTGAGAAGGCAACAACTGTTGGCACAATTATTAGAAGATGGAAGAAATGACAGCACAGCTGCTCACTGGTTAGCACCGCAGCCTTGCAGTGCTGGAGTCCTGGGTTCAAATCCTGCCAAGGACAACCTCTGTAAGGAGTTTGTATGTTCTCCCCGTGTTTGTGTGGATTTCCTCCCACACTCCAAAGACATACTGATAGGGAAGAAAAAAAGAAAATGGAAGAACCACAAGATGATTGTCAATCTTACTTGGTCTGAGGCTCCATACAAGATAATGCCTCGTGGGGTAAGGATGATTCTGAGAAAGCTCAGAAATCATCCTAGAACTACACAGGAGGACCTGGTCAATGACCTGGTCAAAGAGCTGGGTCCACAGTCTCCAAGATTTCCATTAGCAACACAATACGCCGTCATGGATTAAAATCCTGCAGGGCGCACAAGGTCCCCTTGCTCATGCCAGCACATGTCCAGGCCCTTTGAAGTTCACCAGTGACAATATTGATGATCCAGAGGAGGCATGGGAGAAGATCGTGGTCAGATAGGACCAAAATAGAGCTTTTTGGTATCAACAGCACCCACCATGGAGGAAGAAGAAGGATGAGAATAACCCCAAGAACACTCGCAGCCGTGAAGCCTGGGAGGAAACATCATACATTGGGGGTTCTTTTCTGCAAATGAGGCAGGATGACTGAGCCGTATTGACAGGAGGATGGATGGGGCCATGTATCCAAGATTTTGTCCAACAACCTCATTCCCTCAGTAAGAGCATTGAAGATGGGTTGTAGCTGGGTCTTCCCGCATGACAATGACCCAAAACACACAGCCAGGGCAAATAAGGAGTGGTTCCATAAGAAGCATTTTAAAGTCTTGGAGTGGCCTAAGCCAGTCTACAGACCTGAATCCAATTGAAAATCTTTGGAGGGAGGTGAAGCTCAATGTAGCTTAGCTACATCCTCAAAACCTGAAAGAGCCGGAGAAGTTATGTATAGTGGAGTGGGCCAAAATCCCTGCTGCGGTGTGTGCAACCTTGGTCAAGAAATGCAGGAAACGTCTAACCTCTATGTTTGCAGACAGGGCCGGCTCCAGGTTTTTATGGGCCCTTGGGCGACAGAGCCTCAGTGGGCCCCCTTGTAAAGGAGGCGGGGGAGTCGAGACACTGTGCGTCGCAGATGAAGCGAGTGACGTCACGCAGGAGTGTGGCGTCACCAACGCCATACCTCCCAATTTTTAAAGAGTAGAAAGAGGAGCAAAATGTGCGGCGCGTTCCCCCCCTTCATCTTCCCCAGTGTCATGTCGTTCCCCCCCTCCATTTGCCCCCCAGTTTCATTGGGCCCCCTCCATCTCTGTCCCCTGTTTCATGCCGTTCTCTCCCCACCCCCTTCATCTTCCCCAGTGTCATGCCGTTCCCCCCCCCCTCCCCTTCACAAAGACAAACACTTACACTCACCTCCCATCGTTCCCCCGATGCTCCTCTCTCTCACTCCATTCACATACGCGATTAAAGCAGGAGCTGTGTGGCCCGGCGTGCGTGTGTAAGCGCGATGTGATGACGTCATCGCGCCTACACACGCAAGCCGGGCCGCAGCTTTCGCCTATGCATTTAATTCAGCTCATCAGCGTCCGTCGGACGCCGATGAGCTGATATCGGGACAGGCAAGTGCTGGGGCGGGCAAGTGCCGGGGGGGCCCCCAGAGGCTCTGTGGGCCCCGGCACTTGCCCGACTATGCCGTGCGCTGACGCCGGCCCTGATTGCAGACAAAGGATTCTGTACCAAATATTAAGTTCTGTTTTTTCTATTGTATCAAATACTAATTTCATGTAATAAAATGCAAATTATTTATTTAATGGATTCTGTTTAATGGTGGCTAAAACAACAGTATATATCACATGGCATAGACAGAACAGGATTGGCTAGTAAAATTAGCATAACATCCATTGGTGGAGAAGTTTGTAACAATAGCCCTGATGCATATCTATTGGATAAAAAACTGGAGAGAGGTGCCCCCCCCCCCCCCAAAGGGCTAGCTCAAGTCTAAAATGGAGTCTGTGAGCTCATGATATGGTGACTGCATGGTGTCCGCATGGTCTCACAAAATGGCAGCCATCAGCACATGTCTCAAATACACACCCTAGATGTCTATCTCATGGTATTCTAAAGACAATAGACATCCTGTTTTTATACCCTTGTTGGAGACAATTAGCTTAATTACCCTTCTCTTGTCCCTTTATCTTAAAAGGGGTCTTTCGTCTTTGATCTTCTCCTAACCATGCCCCTGGTCGCAGCCGATCTGTCTCCGCTCAATACACAGAGCATAGTGTCTACATAACCAGTCTGGCAAGTTCCAGACCGCCCATCTCTGGAAATGGACAGATAGAAAAATCTCAGCCCCCACCTCTATACACAATTTTTCATAAGATATTGTTAGCCCCCCACAGCTGCAAGGTGGAAAAACAGGAACACAGTCACTCCTAACACTGTGGCCTTGTTGGATGGAAATTATCTTTAAACATTTTCGATTTTTTATTTTATATATGCAAACCCTCTGGAGGTTGTGCACCTGGAAGAAATCCCATGTTTACTGGCAACTGCCTCAATGGTGAGCTGATAATGTACAGTCCTGATGCTGGCACCTGCCCAATTCCTGTGGTGTCAAAGTGTACTAATATAAAGTATATCGCCAAAAGCATGAACACTTAACCATAACACCTATGGTATATGAGCTTGCTGGACACCCCATTCCAAAACCATGAGTGTTAGTATGGTTAGTCCTCCTTTTCTGGATTTAACAGCTTTCAATCTTCTGAGAAGGCCTTTTGCACAATCTTAAGGCCCTTGCATATGACTGCATAAAAGGTCAGTGTGCTATCTGGGGTTTTCCCCATATAGCACACTGACCCATTCATTTCTATGGGCCCGTGGACATGACCGTGAATTACACGGTTATATGTGCAGGGTGACAGTCTGAGCCGCAAAAAATGGAACATGTCCTATCTCTGTCATATTTTGCAGCCCTCGTTCCACGGCTTCTATTCATTGAAGTAATGGAGCCATGGAAGAACGGGTGACACATGGATGTCATCCGTGTGCCGCCCGTGCACTGTCTGTGCCTTTTATTAATGACCAGTGGTAAGCACACGGTCATGTGCAACCAGGCTTATAGTGAGGTGCTTCTTGAGAACCTTTAGCATGCATTCAATGTTCCAATTCATCCCTAAGGTGCTCAGTAGGGTTTACATCAGGACCTTGTGCAGGCAACTTGTGATCCTACACACCAAATTTGTTAAGTCATGCCTTTATAAATGGTAGATGCTAGAATGGAGTGGGTAATATCAGGTGCTGCTTAGTATGCCATGGATCCAATAGGTGGCGCTGTCTCCTGTGACTGTTAATATTAGGCAAAGCTATCCTCTGCTTAATTTCAACTTCCGAAAATGCCACCTACTGTATTAATGGACACACCTGATTTAAACCACTCCATTCTGGTCTCAACCCTTTATAAACCTTACTTTGTGTACAGTAATGCTAAAACAGGAAAGGACCTTTACAAACTATTACCACAAATTTGGGGGCATTCAATTGTCTGTAATCCCTTTATATACTGTTGTATTAACTTTATACTTGACTGATAATATGTGCCTGGACACTGGAAAACTCTACCATATTAGTCCTCCTCCATGAACTTTACAGTAGGTACTTGTGTTCTCTGTGAATCTATCCAACTCATATTTATCCATTAGACAGTCTGATAGTAAAGCATAACTCATCTCTCCAGAGAACATGCCTTCATGCCCAGAGTCCAGAGGCTGCATGCTTTACATCACTCTTGCCAATACTTGACATTGCACATAGTAGTCTGACGCTTGTGTGCAACTGCTTAACCATGGAAACCCATTTTATGAAAATTTTGAGGATATTTCATGAACTGACTTGTACCAAAGGTGGCATCCTATGACAGTTTGACAAGTTATATAATGCGACCCTCAGTAGTTCTAAAGATTTTCTATGGAGATTTCTGGGTGCTTGATTGTATGCACTCGTGTGTAATGGGTGTGACTGAAACATCTGATTTCTATCATTAATATGGGTGTCCACATACTTCTAGACATATAGTGTTCATTGCCAAATTGAAGTTTATAGGTAACCAGATAGCCAAAACACTGTATTGTCTCCAATGTTGTGCTTCAGTAAGTCAGTAAAAAGTAGTTAGGAGTATTCAAATCAATAAAATGATAAGGGTAACAAAATTTTTGCATCGGTAAAATTTTGGTTTAATGCATATTGCACATTTTCTGTTAGTACAATAAACCTCATTTCAATCCTGAAATATTACTGTGTCCATCAGTTATTAGATATATCAAACTGAAATGGCTGTTGCAAACACCAAAATATTTAGAACTAAAAATGATTAAGATTAATAGGGGTGCCCAAACTTTTTCATAGGACTGTATATTACTTATTATTGGCTTGTTTTCCAAAATAACATTTTGGAGCAAGTGCGGTACACATGGACACAACTTAAAGAGGACCTTTTCACCACTTCTTCCAAGTCCAGTTCTTTATATTATTTAACAGGTACTGCTCTACTGATTCTAGCACAGTTGGAATTTTTTCTCTAGCCCCTTCAATCCCAAGCAATCAATGCTGTTAGTTTTAGTGCCTGGTATATTATTTAGACTCTAAGAATAGCGGTGTCAGGCAGGAGAAAACAAGGGCTGTGATTCTGAGCTCTGACACTGGCTGACTCTGATATGAACTCTGAATCACACCCCCTGCCTGACACCACCCTTCTGACATTACAGAGCTTATATAGCATATCAGGCACCAAAACTAATTGCACATGTTTCTTGGGAATGGTGACGGCTAGAGAGAAAATTCCGACTGTGCTGGAATCATTGGAGTGGCGCCTATTAGCAGATTCTAAGAACTGGAATTAATGGAGGTGGTGACAGGTCCTCTTTAAACAACCATGTAATAGATGTTTGTTGTTTTTGTTTTAAAAATAAACAGCACATGGCCCCATAGCAAATAATGGATTCATTTGCACAACAGTCTTTTTTAATGGTCCATTTGATATAGCCGTTAAATAATAAAACATGCCATTTCATGGGCTATTTCACAAATCACTAAAATCAGTTGGAATCAGTGGAGCAGAGCCTATTAACAGGTTCTAAAAACTTGAATTAGTGGAGGTGGTGAAAGGCCCTCTTTAAGCCATGTCTCTTTGTTGAGCTAGTTGGAAAAAAAAGGCCTACAACTAGATGCAATACTGTGCACCTAAAATGTAATTATATCATGCCATTCTTAAGGCACAGCCACCATAGTAAATTCCCCTATTATTACAGTTGTCTTGTCAGCTTATGCCCAACCCACTTTCAATTTTAAATCTAGAACCGGTGTATACATCTTACATCCATCCATTACGAATGTTAACAATTACGAGGGGTAGTCAAAAACAACCGAGAATTACTTTAACAAGTAAAATACTGTCCATTTGATGAAATGAACTTGTCCCAACAGTTTTTCCACTGTTGGAAACATTTTTTTTATATTCTTCTGAATTAATGTTCTTAAGTGCCTCCAGCTATTTTTTCTTAACCTCTTCTACGTCCTGAAGGTTTTTCTTTATTCTTGGAAATAAGAAGTCACAGGGAGCTAGGTCAGGCGCGTCAAGGGGGTGAGAAATCATTATCATTCTGTTTTTCGCCAAAAACTGGATGATTTTCAATGCTGTGTGGATAGCCGCGTTGTCATGATGAAGCAGCCAGTTACTTCCTCACTCAATTGCTTCAGTAATTGCAGATAGTAATGTTGGTTCACTGTGGTGCCCTGAAGAACAAATTCAACACGAACAACTCCTTTGATGTCGAAAAAAACAAATATCATGGACTTCAAATTTGATTTCATTTGCCATGTTTTTTTTTTTTTTTGTCTAGGTGATAAATCTGTCTTCCACTGGCTGGACTACTGTTTTACGTCAGGGTCATAGCCATAACACCAAAATTCATCCCCTGTAATGACTTTTGACAAGAAAAAAAAATCAGGGTCACTTTGTGCCTCTGATAGTTCTCCACACTCACAGTTCTTTGTCTAGATTATGGGGATAACGTCTATCCTTAGGGAGAGACTACCTTCTCAGGTGTGTGGAGACTTATACAGCCATAGTTGCTCCACTGCAAGGGAACATGGGAAGAATATGCAAATCTGTCGCCCAAGATGTTAACAGGGAGACAGTGCCTCTGTTTTGCTGCCCTCTATAGCAAGCACCCTGAACATCATGCCCGACTTCCCAGAAGTCTTCACTGCATAATAACCTCGCATTATGCAGTGAAGACTTCTGGGAAGTCGGGCATGATGTTCAGGGTGCTTGCTATAGAGGGCAGCAAAACAGAGGCACTGTCTCCCTGTTAACATCTTGGGAAACAGATAGATTTGCATATTCTTCCCAAGTTCTCTGTCTAGTCATCGGACAGCAGTTGTGGAACAAACTTTGCTGCGATGCGTCTCATGTTCAAATCTTCAGTTAGAATTCTTTGGCATGAACTCCAGGAGATTCCGGTTATTTCCTCCAATTTTTCGAGTGAAAACTTTAGTCTGTTTTGGCCATTGAGAGGGGCGACCTGAACGAGGTTAATCTTCAAGTGACTTTTGCCCACTTCTTAAAGGGAAAAAACAATTATAAATTCTTGCCTGGCTTAGAGTTTCCTTTCCATGAACTCCCTAAAGCATTGAATTGGTTTATGCCACTGTTTCTTTAACAGGAAACATAATTTGAGAATTTGATTTTGGCACATTGCTCCTTAAAGTTTGCCATTGTAAAGTACCCACTGAAATAGTTTCTCATGAATGCTACTTGGTCAACTGAGTTGGGAGCGTGTCTAGTAAGCCTATCTAGGAGAGGGTAGCATTGCAAACCCACTTGTCTACAGAAAATAATTGTCAGGTTTTTTTGGGTACCCGCTCATATGCCATTTTCATGTTTCAGTATACTGTATATACTCGAGTATAAGCCAAATTTTTCAGCCCAGTTTTTGTGCTGAAAAAGCCTCCCTCGGCTTATACTCGAGTCAGCAAGAAAAGAAAAAAAAATTATTATTTTTTTTAGGAAGGTGTGTGTGTAGGTGGGTTCTATGACCAGCGACAATATCAATGTATAGAATCTCCCATAAAATAGTGCAAAAAAAAAAAAAAAAAGATTATAAAAAAAATAAGAGTTCTAAATCCCTCTTTTCCCTAGAATACATACAAAAGTAGAAAATGACTGTGAAACACAAACACATTAGGTATCCCTGTGTCTGAAAGTGCCCGGTCTACTGAATATAGGGGATCTGCAGTGCTCCTGTTCCGTCAGGAAGGGGTTAATAGGATCACTGCAGATCCCCTATATTCAGCCAGGCTGAATTCCAAGTGGGGGAAGAAAAAACAGTCCTCAAGCTCAGGGAAGGTGCAGGCAGACTACCAAAACACCCCCTCCCCTTCCCCAGCACCCAGCATCTACTGTACCCAAAAACTCTGACCATTTTAATTTTTGAAATTTTCTAGTAGCTGCTGCATTTCCCCCCCTCGGCTTATACTTGAGTCAATAAGTTTCCCCTATTTTTTGTGGTAAAATTAGGGGCCTCGGCTTATATTTGGGTCAGCTTATACTCGAATATATACAGTATATTTTTTTATGTAAAGTGCATGTTAAACTTGGTATAAATTTGTACCAGTTTATACGTTTTTACAATTAAAATGATATACATTAATGGAAGTTTGTCACCAAGGTGAAGTATATTAATCCAGGAACACGTTAGGCTCACCTTAATGTAACAACTTTTTCCCTATGAAAATTCATGTCTTCATTGCTGAGATATCATTTATTTCACAATCTGCAAATGAATAGTCTGGAGCTTCTTAGGGTGACTCCGTATCTTCAAACTGCTACACTCCACACTGCTCAAATATACTCTCCTTACCCCCCTCTTCCTTCTTTGAGTGACAAGACCAGGGAGCTATGCTGAAATCTTGTCTGGCCCAGTGTTCGTACTTTTGTGCCGTCATGTTAGAGTAGTGTGGAATATAGCAGTTTGAAACAATGGAATCGCCCTTGTTGCTCCAGATTACTAATTTGCATATTATAAAATAAATCAATCTCTCTGCAACAAAGGCAGGGATTATCATGGGGGAAAATACATTACATTCAGGTATACCTGACCTAAACCTGATCTAACTGGTTTTATACGCATAACCCTATACCCCTGGTAATAGATTCCCTTTAAATGTTAAAACTATATACAAAATATATATACACACACAAACTAATGTTCAAAAGTTCAGGGTCACTTAGAAATTTCCTTATTTTTGAAAGAAAAGCACAGGTTTTTTCAATGAATATAATATTAAATGAATCAGAAATACACTCTGTACATTGTTAATGTGGTAAATGACTATTCTAGCTGCAATTGTCTGGGTTTTTTTTATGTAATATCTACATAGGTGTATAGAGGCCCATTTCTAGCAACCATCACTCCAGTGTTCTAATGGTAGATTATGTTTATTAACTGTGTAAGAAGGCTAATGGATGTTTAGAAAACCCTTGAAAACACTTGTGCAAGTATGTTAGCACAGCTGAAAACAGTTTTGCTGGTTAGTGAAGCTATAAAACTGACCTTCCTTTGAGCTAGTTGAGAATCTGGAGCATTACATTTGTTAGTTCGATTAAACTCTCAAAATGGCCAGAAAAAGAGAACTTTAATATGAAACTCGACAGTCTATTCTTGTTCTTAGAAATGAAGGCTATTCCATGTGAGAAATTACCAAGAAACTGAAGATTTCCTACAATGATGTGTACTACTCCCTTCAGAGGACAGCACAAACAGGCTCTAACCAGAGTAGAAAGAGAAGTGAGAGGCCCTGCTGCACAACTGAGCAACAAGACAAGTACATTAGAGTCTTTAGTTTGAGAAATTCACACCTCACAGGTCCTCAACTGGCAGCTTCATTAAATAGTACCTGCAAAACGCCAGTGTCAATGTCTACAGTGAAGAGGCAACTCCGGGATGCTGACCTCCAGGGCAAAGTGGCAGAAAAAAAGCCTGAGAGTGGCTAATAAAAGGAAAAGATTAATATGGGCAAAAGAACACAGGCATTGGACAGAGGAAGATTGGAAAAAAGCGTAATGGACAGACAAATCAAAGTTTGAGGTGTTTAGATCACACAGAAGAACATTTGTGAGACGCAACATGAAAAGATGCTGGAAGAGTGCCTGACGCCATCTGCCAAGCATGTTGCAGGTAATGTGATGGTCCGGGGTTACGTTGGTGCTGGTAAAGTGGAAGATTTATGCAAGGTAAAAGGAATTTTGAATAAGGAAGGCTATCACTCCATTTTGCAGCACCATATCATACCTTGTGGACATGATTGGAGCCAATTTCATCCTACACCAGGACAATGACCCAAAGCCACCTCCAAATTATGCAAGAACTATTTAGAGAAGAAGCAGGCAGCTGGTATTCTATCTGTAATGGAGTGGTCAGCGAGGTCACCAGATCTCAAACCCATTGAGCTGTTGTGGGAGCAGCTTGACCGTATGGTAAGCAAAAAGTGCCCATCAAGCCAATCTAATTTGTGGCAGGGGCTTCTGGAAGCATAGGGTGAAATTTCTCCAGATTACCTCAGCAAATTAACAGATAGAATGCCAAAGGTCTGCAATGCTGTAATTGCTGCAAAAGGAGCATTGTTTGACGAAAGCAAAGTTTGAAGGAGAAAATTATTATTTCAAATAAAAATCATTATTTTTAACCTTGTCAATGTCTTGACTATATTTTCTATTCATTTTGCAACTCATTTGATAAATAAATGTGTGAGTTTTCATGGAAAACACAAAATTGTCAGAGAAAAATGGCAGGACATAATTGTTGGCACCTTTTCAAAATTGTGGATAAATATGCGATGCTCATTCAATCTAACATGTAGCAAGGTGAGAGCAATATAAAAATCATTACCTAAAACCAGATAAAAAGAAGAGAAGATGACTCAATATTTGTAATGTGTGTCTGCATGCCACACTAAGCATGGAGAGCAAAAAGAGGAAACGAGAACTCTTTGAGGACTTGAGAACCAAAATTGTGTAAAACTTTCAACAATCTCAAGGTTACAAATCCATCTGAGGGAATCTTGATGTTCCTTTGTCCACGGTGCACAACATAATCAAGAAGTACACTATGGCAGTATACCAATGTGAACCCCAGTACTGACAGAGACATAAAAAAGCTAGACTGGAGCATGTCGAAATGTACATGAGTAAGCCAAAATCATTCCGGAAAAATGTTTTGTGAATAGATAAGACAAAGATAGAGCTCATCATTCTACTGTTTACCAAAAATGGAATGAGGCCAATAAAGGAAAGGACAAAGTACCAACACTCAAATATGGTAGAGGTTTAAACATATTTTGAGGTTGCTTTGCTGCCTCTGGCAATGGGTGTCTTGACTATGTGCAAGGCATCATGAAGATTACTAAAGAATCTTGGGTCAAAACGTCGGTCCCAGTGCTTGGTTTGCATGCTAGGTCATGGGCTTTCCAGCAGGACACTGATCTCAAACACCCTTTAAAAAGGACCGAAAGCAGCAAAAAGAAAATGGGGTAGCGACACTCTGGTAAGAAATGACAAGTATCGTAGATAGAATAGTTTGCTTTATTATGAAAGTCGCAACGCAATAAAAAAGCGTTTCGGGCATATACACACAGCCCTTTCTCAAGTACATATACTTAAAGTGGCACAGAAAAGCTCAATCTGACATGCGTTGCGTTGTGCCTTTCGTAATAAAGCATACTATTCTATCTATGATACTCATCATCTCTGACTAGAGAGCTGTACCCCATTTCCTTTTTGCTGTTTTCTGCTCGATTGTTCCCCGTTCAGTGTCCAGTGTCGTCAGTGGGTTTGGCTGCCTCCTCCACCTGGGTTAATACACACTATTACATGTGGTTGTGCATTTGTCACAACCCTTGCAGGTGAGAGGCCAACTAGTCGTTACGCACTTGTATACTTTATCTTGGTGTTTATCAATGGATCTACACTATTTTTGCTGCTCTGGTTTTTTTTTTTTTCCTTCTCTATGAGTTTAAAAAGCTCCCAGAAATGGATAGAAACAAAGATTTGGAAAGTTCTGAAGAGTGCAGATCTAAATCCCATTGAACACCTGTGGAGAGATCTTAAATTGCGGTTGGAAGAAGGCACTCATCAAATATGAGAGACCTGGAGCAGTTTGAATGATCTCAGGATGCTCTACTGTTGGTATGACACAAGACTTATGGTAGTGCTCACCTTTTCTACTCCAGACAATCATTCTTCCAGATGTCCTAAACAGTGTGAAACAGACTTCATGAGAGAAAAGAACTTTACCCCAGACCTCTGTCCAAAATTCCTGTACTTCCTGCAGAATGTCAGTTTGCCCTAGATTGTTTTCTTGGAGAGAAATTTATTCTGGAACACATTTTCCTGTGTCATGTCAACAGTATAGACTGACACACATTCATTTTGGGGTTGCTTTTCATACTGGAGAGTGGGCTTACTCACAATTTGGCCTCAGAACATTGCCAAAAATAAAGAATGGTGTCTAAACATCCCCCAAAACTTCTCCCAACAATCCAGGAGTAATTTGGTGATGAACAATGCTCTTTCCAGCATGAAGGACACCATGTCACAAGTCAAAAATGACTAAGTGGCTTAGTGAACAAAACATTGAAATTTTGGATATATTTTCAGCAAGCTCCCCAGATCTTAATCCCACTGAAAATCATCTGGTCAATTTTCAAAAGCGGGTAAAAAAACAAAAACACAGATATTGTGATAAACTGCAAGCACGGTCTTAGATCAAAATGTGGCACACATTTGGTTCAATATCCTTTCTGTGTCTTGCTTGCCCCTTTTTTTCTACAAATTTGGGTTGTGCGGGGAGACAGTGGGATGGAGCTGGACAGGAACATAATTATTATGAGTCACAGCAATTTTCTGGTTATACAGAAAATCAATGCCAATTCTCCATAGATCTCCATTCTAGCGCGATGGCATGTGCCGGATTTATTAGAAGGCGGGGACTCTCGATAAATCAGGTGCACCTTACACTTTTTGAGCCTTTCTTAAGACTGTCATTTATAATGCCAGTCTTAAATTTGTCTCATTGAGTCTTTGCATGAATTTAATGTATTTTCTAAAAAAAAGTTTGAATTGTGTCATTCTGAAACTTTTTGCCAAGACTGTATCTTCTCTCTTGTTTGCTTTGCAGCTTAAGTAAGCAACAATTGTATAGAGTTAATCTATGTTTGATAAATACTTACTTTATGATTTAAAGGCAGTAGAAGATTCTGCATATAAGTTAACAAGCCTAGCGGCTTCATCTTCCAGCACTTATCTGTGCATTTGCTAGAGTGCATTTGTGTTTGTGCTTACAGCAGGATATGCAGCTTTATTTTTCATTTCTTGTTTGTGACTAAGTAAACATTTGATATGTCAGCTTATCATCATACCAAACATTAAAACTGAAAAATAAGGTTGGATTCACACATGCTGCTTTATGTCCAGGTTTGTGTAATGGTTTTGTCATAATTTTTCTTGTTAAAATTACAGTATTTTTTATTCCATTGTTCAGAACAGACCTGTAGCCTGAGTTACTCATGGCAACTTTATTTCAGCAGGAAATTTTGTGTTGTGGTTATTGCTAGAGTTATGTTGGCTGCTTACTTAGGCCTGATTTCCACAAACATGAAAAACAGTCAAATGAATTTTTGAGTCATTTTTGAAAATGTATTGGGAGAATTCAATATTTTAATGGGGGGGGGGGTTTAGTGTAAAAGAGTCACAAATGTCTTTTCTAAAAGTGGGCGGGGTGTGGACCGGGTCATATTTGTCATCGTTTACACCACTTTTGTGCTGTAAATGACAGCAAAATTGTATGCCAGTAAGGATTGCTTAGATTGTTGTCTAGGCACAAGGAGTCCTGGACAATGCATCTAACTCATATAACAGAACACAACCTCATCATTAAATAAGCACATCCTGCACTAGCTCAGGGGACATAAAGTCCAGTGTATAATATACAAGTCTTTGCAAATCCCCCCATTGATTTCAGTGGAACTATTCACGTCCTTTTTTCTTTTTTTTTTACGGCTTCTTTCATAGATCTGTCAGCCTCAAGTCTACTGGAGGTCTGCGAAAATGGCTTCCCCACAGATGCAAAATGGCTGTGAAAAAAACAATGTTTCATCCAAATTTTTACAGCATTCATTTGCATGTAGCCTTTCTTAAGGCAGCAAGAGGCCTGGGGCTACAACTGCCTCCTGCCAGAAAAGAGAGACTGCTCTGGTTTCCTCATGGGCTCTCACCCCAATGAGTACTCCCAGAGCCTGCAACAATGTCCTCCCCCACAGGAGCAGAGGTGGAGTGGGGGCAGGGAAGGAGGGAACATCGAGAGGGACCGAAAAGGGCTTCCACATCCCTTCATCCTACACAGTCAGTAACAAAACAGTGATTCACAATGGTGAAGAACTTAAAAAAGATGTACACAAGTGAGTAGAGTGGCTGCCAAGACCCGATATACCTGCTGGATCTATAAAAATTACCCATGCCGGTATGCCAGGCATAAGAGTGATGAGCCTTAAAGCTGTAAAAATGCTGTGCAATATGCTGCACTCAGTGGTATCCCATCCCCAATGAATTAAGGCACCCCGGAGCCACCGTTACCCCCAGAGCACTTGCACTTTGAGGTTTTAAAGGGCCTCTGGCCTAATGGCACCAATCTCCAGGAGTCCCATCAGCCCCAGGTGTGTTTCTCTGCTCCACATCCCCAGTGTTCTATTACCTGCCTACAATGGGATGGCACTTCCACTGGTGGAGGTAATTACTGACTGGGTCTGATAAGAACAGATATTACACTTGATCTCAGCCATTAGGCTGGAAGCAGAGTTTATAAGCACATACCCAAGAAGTGACCAGCAAATGAATACACAGTGATACAAAAGAAACTTGTCCTATGTCCTTATTGTAAAGCACATTGGTCAACATGTCACATATGCTTCAGAGAGCAGGTTTGAGAGCAGACATACTGTCTGTGGCTGCGTCTGTGTACCTTCTCAGGTACATGTAACGCAGATTTAGAAACACTAATCTATACTGTATATAAGCTCCATACATTTACAGTGCCTTGCAAAACTATTCATATTTCTTGAACTTTTTCACATTTTGTCACCTTTCTCTGCAATTACAGCTGTAAGTCTTTTGGGCTATGTCTCTACCAGTTTTGTGCATCAAGAAAATGAGATTTTTTTTTCCCATTCTTCTTTTCAAAATAGCTCAGGCTCAGCCAGATTGGATGGAGAGCATCTGTGAACAGCAATTTTCACGTCTTGGCACAGACATTCAATGGGAATTCGGTCTGGACTTTGACTGGGCCATTCTAACACATGAATATTCTTTGATCTAAACAATTCCACTGTAGCTCTAGCTGTATGTTTAGAGTCATTGTCTTACTGGAAGGTAAATCTACTTCCCACTCTCAAGTCTTTTGCAGCCTCCAACAGGCTTTCTTTCAGGTCTGCCCTGTATTAAAGGGGTTGTCCCATCCCAAGGATCCTATCTATACCGGTAGCTTATGTAAATTGAAGCCTTTTCCTAAATATATTGCTTTAGAAATTCTGCTTTGTTTGCCTGGTATGTGAATTTAATCATTCCATTGTTTACACTGTGTTCCTATAACCACGGACCTATAGGACAAGTGATGTCACTCACTCACTGCTCTTGACGGACAGGGCAATCCATTCAGATAATTGCAGTTATCCGATAAATACTAGTCTATCTCTCTAAGTAAACACACAGATAACACTTTGTTCTGTACAGGAATCTGTGTATTATCTGACCTGCAGAAGTGTTCTGTGTCCTGTTCAGCAGGAAGGAGGGAGAGAAATACAGGAAGTGAGAAGAAGATTGCATGCAGCCTGGCTAAAAGGTTTACATAGGAAAACCCCTTTACGCTCCATCCATCTTACCATCAACTCAGACCAGTTTCCTTGTCCCTATTGAAGAAAAGCATCCCCATAGCATGATGCTGCCACCACACAGTGGGGAGTGCAGAGCATGTTTGCATTCCCTCACATAACAACTGCTCCCAAAATCTAGGTCAGAATGGCGCATAGTGATGCATTCTGTACTGCAAGTGAAATTAGACTTTACACCCTGAGTCTAGGACAGCAAACAGTGTTGACACAAACCATCAAAAGACAGTTTGACATTGGGCCATGAGCAACACATCCAGCTACAGGTCTTCCACTGGCTACACACCACCGCTTTTAAAGGCTATGGTTCACAGGAAGATGGAAATGGAGGCTGGATTGAAGGTCTATCCTCTTCTGCGATGGGTCCTGCTGTTTTCTTGGACATATGATAGCTCGAGATTGGTCTGGAGACCACATGGGTAACGGCATAAAGAGGCATTCACAAGGGAACATTACACTTGTTGTATGCCTGGGATTATAGTGTGGGGTGGCAATAATGTATGGTAGCCGGACTCCATTAGTATTTATTTTAAGTATAGTAACAGCTCAGTGTTACATTGATTTGGGCATGGAACCAGTGGTACGGCCACATCTGAGAAGTAATTGGTCAGCAATTGCAAAGGGAGCTGCCAGAAACCAATCTTGATGATTTGCATGCCCAAGAGCATTTGACATTGCATAACATTCTTCAGACAACCATTAATAACCATATTTATAGCATGCGTGTAAGTGTGTGTATTTCTGTGTGTGGCACTCATACTCAATACTGAATTAATTGAGATGTTTTGAATATTTTGTTTCTATTTTTTTTTATCATTTTCATACTGTTAATGTGTCTATCAATCCTGTGAGTTCCATCATTTCAAGATTTTTGCTGCTTAGTGTTGCAATTTCAATGTTGAGGAGTGCATTTTTTTTTAATTTTGAGAAGCAAAAAAAATTGATACTGGTAATTGCAATACTAAGCTGCTTCCTTGCAGCAGGTCCCACCTTCCTATTACTGTTAAAGGGGTATTCCCACGTTGCATACTCAGCAGTCTTCACTGCTGTAAAATCTTCTTTCTTCTGGTTTCTTGCATCATTTGGTGGGCGGGGTTTCACATGCAACCTGCCATTTAACTCCGCCCCCAAATTCACATGTAGCTCCGCCCACCCATATTGGACTATGAAGTACAGGCAGCAGCAACTCCATTCTGACTGCCTGTCTCTGCCATAATGAACACAATTGAATTAGCTAGCCTGATAACTGGGAGAACAGAACACGTTCAGAAATGAAAGCAGATCCTCTCCTCTATCTGATAGCAGGGAACTAGGTCACATGGTGTAGACACAGGAATAGCTAGAAACACAGGCTCGCTCCTGTGCACTTAGCCCCTCCTCCCTCCCCCCTGAGAGCAGGCAGATACATCACTTGACTTTTGAGCAGATAAGTCAAGGGCTGTGTCAACAATGAATCGAATAAAATAAGATAGTGGACAAACAAAGCAGCTTTGCTGAAGCAGTGTATTTAGGAAAAGTCTTACATCCACATTAACCAGCAGTATAGATAGGATCCTTGTGATGGGACAACCACTTTAATGCTGTGCCTCCATTACAGAATGAACGCACCTCCTTGCTGTCTCTACTGCTACCAATGATCTCTCAAGTACTAGGAGTAGTGGGAAAAACATGCTATGTTGAGAGAACAAAGTAGAATGTCACAAGTGTGTTGTGAGCACCTTTATGACTAGGAGTCAGAAATGTGAGCCTGTTTTTACCATTAGTGACACCCCCAAATGGGTATTAGACAGTGACTGATTAAGGACTTGTGCAGATGACCATGTTCGGTCTATAAAAGATGGTCTGTATGCAGGCTCCTGGAAGTTGTATTGTGCCCTGCTGGAAAATAAGGAGCTGTTGGGGAGCTTACAGATGCATACATGTGTTGGTGCAACAACAAATGTTTATTTACAAATATGTCTGACTGGTAGGAGTATGTTAACCCCTTAGCGACCCTTGACGTAACTGTACGTCATGGGTCGCATGGGGATGTATGGAGCGAGCTCACACGCTGAGATCGCTCCATACACGGCAGATGCCGGCTGTATAATACAGCCAGGACCTGCCAATAACAGCAGCGGTCGGTGCCCGAGCCGATCGCTGCTGTTAACCCTTTACACACTGCGGTCAAACGCGACCGCAGCGTGTAAACAGCGCAGGCGGCATGGGCGCCGCCATGTTTCCCCGATCGCCGCCCTCCTGAACGTCACATGAGGGCGGTGATCGGTTGCTATGACAGCCGGAAGCCTATTGAAGGCTTCCAGGCTTGTCTCTGCCCGAGATCTATTAGACGATGCCAGAGGCATCGTCTAATAGAAGTGCTGGGATTCTGCTATTCACTGCAGTACTGTAGTATTGCAGTGAATAGTATGAGCGATCAGACCCCCTAGGTTTCAAGGTACCTAAGGGGTCTGATCATAAATGTAACAGAAGAAAAAAAAAAGTTTTTAAAAGTATTAAAAAAATAAAAAAAAATAAAAGTTCAAATCACCCCCCTTTCCCTAGATTAGCTATAAAAGTAATTAAAGAACATTAAACATAAACATATTAGGTATCCCCGCGCTCCAAAATGCCCGAACTATTAGAATATTAAAACATTTATCCCGTACTGCGAACGGCGTAGCGGCAAAAAAAATAAAAACAGCCAAAAAGCGTTTTTTTCAACACTTTGCCTCCTATAAAAAATTGAATAAAAAGTGATCAAACCATCAGATCTTTCCCCAAATGGTATCAATAGAAATGTCATCTTGTCCCGCATAAAAAGACACCACAACCAGCTCCATACATGGAAAGATGAAAAAGTTACAGGTGTTAGAACATGATGACACAAAATTTTTTTTCTATTTTGCAAAGTTTATCATTTTTTTAAAAGTATCAAAACATTTCAAATACTATATAAATTTGGTATCACCGCGTTCGTACTGACACGTAGAACACAGGTAACATGTCATTTGTACCAAACAGTGAACGCTGTAAAAATTAAACCCATAAGAAAATGGCGCAAATGCATTTTTTCTCCAATTGCACCTCATTCTGAATTTTTTTCCAGCTTCCCAGTACATTGCACAGCATATTGAATGATGCCATTACAAAGTACAATTTGTCCCGCAAACAATAAGCCATCATGTGACTCTGTGAACTGAAAAATGAAAAAGTTATGGCTCTTGAAATGTGAGGAGGGAAAAACGAAAATGCGAAACCAAAAAATGGCCTGGTCCTTAAGGGGTTAAAGTCTTTCAGGATAACAGTCTTGTGAGAGAAAAAGGGAATTCAGAGAACTGCAGCAGCAGCTGTGGTCCATGAAAGATCTCCAGTAAGGTGGCTGGACGTCAGAAAAGAGCTGGAGGAGGCCAAGAAGGGCCTCAAGAGGAACATTGAAGAGGAATCTGAGGGAAGAATCTTCTGTTCTACGCTGGAGAACTTGGAGAATAGTGAGAAATATAACTCATTCTTTTTCAGCAAACTCCACGGAGGCCACATGCCCATGACTGAACTGCAAGATGACGCTGGAAACAGGGGGCTGAGGAAGAATGATGTGATGGGGGTCATCATCACTAACCCCAAAATCGCCATTAAGTCTCTGTCAGGTATTACTAACACCCTTTATACTGCATGTGCAGAGACCATGGATGTCCATCTAATGGCCAAAGAACTGCTGTCCGCAATCCACTAGGACACTGGATGGTGACAGTCTTCCAGCAGAGCTCTATGTAGCACTGGGGAACATCATATTCCCAGACCTACAAGGAGATTGTGGTGGAGGGAAAGATGCCAATGTGGCTGAGGAAAGGCATGATCCCAATCATGTACAAGTGAAGGGAGGAGAGATGTGACCATAAAAATTGGCATCCCATGTCTCTGCTGAACTAGTACTACAAGATCCTCTCAAAGGTGCTGGCAATCTCACTGAAGGTTATCATTGACAGAATCATTCATTGGACTAGACCTCCTGCATTCCCAGTCACAGGGTGACCGACATCCTTTTCCTTCTGAAAGACAAGGTCAATTATAACATTGGCTGCCACAAGTACACACCGCCCTGCAGGGCCGCCATCAGGAATTTTGGGGCCCCATACAGCCTATGTGTCTGCCCCCCCCCCCCCCCCGCCATTTTAAAACTACCTTATTTTGCGTCATACCAATGTCTACAGACACCGATCTAATTAAAATGCTTCCTGCAACTTGCCAGTCTTGTAAACCACAAGCCACATGAGGCCTGCGGTTTATAAGACAATGAGAAGGCAGACAGACATCTGCTTCTCAGCACAGGCGTGCAATGACATCATAGCATCACGCCGCCTTAGCTGATACACAGACATCCTGCGCTTTGACGTAAAGGAGGCGGCGGCTCCGTTCATCAGGATCACAGGTATGCGATATGACTTTCTTTTTTTTTAGCTTAGTTGTGGGTATTTTAATAGTACAAGGGGTTGTTTGGAGAAGGAAATTATAACTATAAGGGAGGGGGTATTATGAACATAAGGGGGGTCATTTATATAAGGGTTATTAGAGGGCATTATGAATACAAGGGGGAAATTATTTATATTATATTATTATATTAAGAACATAAAGGGGTCAATAGGGGTGCAGTATTTATGTCAGGGGGAATCAGGGGCATACTATGAGGGACAATTAATTTATTGAAGGTGGCACTTTGGCTTTATTAAGACTAAGGCCTCACATAGCGATCTGCAACAAAATAGCGCTGCAGAAAAAAACGTGGCAGTAACGTATTGTGGTTTTTTCTCCACAGCACTTTTCACTTCCTGTTTCCATACTTATAGAGAAACCGACAGTGTTTATCATAGGTATAATTGATATGCTGCGATTTCCAAAACCCCAACGGTTTTGGAAATTGCAGCATGTCCACTGCACATATTTTTCCACAATGTGTGGATAGCATTTGCTAGAATCCCATTCACTTTGCAGGAACTGTAAAAAGTCAGATTATCCTGTGGTGTTTTCGCCACATGAGGCCCCACCTCCACTTTGCGGTAAAATAAGATACACGCTGTAGTTTCCAAAACAGTTTCGGTTTTGGAAATGGCAGCATAACTATGGAAATGCCAGCATAACTATGGAAATGCCGGCGGTTTGAATATAATTGAAGCAGAAAGTACGCAGAGGAAAGCGTTTTTCCCGGAGTGCTTTTTTGCTGCAGGACACTGTTAGGATCACATCCTCCATCTTGTATTTGTCATCCATCTTTCTCTATCAAAGATAAGTAGTTTGTCTCAAAAAAGAATTGGTTAGACTAATTACATCACTAATGTAATTAGATTACATTACTAAAGACATCCCCCCCCCCGTTTTTATTACAAACCGGTGTAGCCGAAATGTAAATGAGCCTGTCTGTGCACCCTGGGCGTTCCTCCAAGCCACCGTGCACCCCCCTGCGTCATACCTTGAAACTGGCCCCTCTTTAGCTTGCGCGCCAAAAATTCCTCCTCCTCTCCCTCTGTAACCACCTCCAGCGTCTCTCATCTCACTCCTGTACATTGAAATCTCGGGCACGTGCAGTAACACTTCCTTCTGAGCGCTACTGCACATGCCACAGTGCCATTTTCTTATGGACAGACAAAGAAAGCACGCAAGAAATAGTGATGAGAGACGCTGGAGGCGGTTACAGGGAGAGAGAAAGAGGAGTTTTCGGAGCGCAAGCAAGACGGGGTGGTTTGAAGGCATGACACAAGGGGGTGCGTATAGGTTTCTGTTTGGGGAGTGTCCAAGCAGACTCCCCGAACGGAAACCTGAACGCAGATGTAAACCAGGCCTAAGCATCACATTATAAAATACAATTTTAGTATGTATAATGGTAGATATGTATAGAAGCAAATACAGATAGATAGATAGATAGATAGATAGATAGATAGATGATAGACAGACAGATAGATAGATAGATAGATAGATAGATACATAGGAGATACTGTAAATGGCTAAATAGATAGGAGATTCGGTACTTTACGGACTATTTACTGGGATCCTTTCTGTTGAGGAAACCCAGGAGGCCTAGAACCTTATGAACTGTTTTAAGACCTTTGTATGATTTGCCAGGTGTCGCCTTGTGTTGAGAAGAGACAGTGTCTCCATCCAGGACTAGTCCATCTTTGACAGATTAGAATTGTCAGAAACAGGGTCATTTTGTGGTCCCCTGTTCAGCAGCTAACCTGTGAGTGACTATTGCTGGCCAAATTCAAAGACTAAGTGCTCTCAATGAAATCCCACACCACACAAGGAAAGTTGGTATAACAATCTCTTTCTTAGTCTGAACAGTGCACAGAGAGAGAGAGAGCTTTATTATGCATCAAGGTTTTTATAGCCACATACAGTAAGTAAACAAACAGCAAGCTCTGATAGGTTGGTCGAGGTATCCGCCTCCTGTGACATCAGTTCCAAGGCACTACCTCCAGGAAGTGATGTAGCTCCTTGCCGTGTGGTTCCTGTGATGTTGTTTCCTGTGATGTCACTTTCTGTGGGTGTGCCAGGTCCTCCCATGCTTTCATGGGAAACCCTGTATAGTCTCCTTGTGTCCACATGTTCAGGCATACACCTGAGCACAGTATAGAGGCCATCTTGTCATGATGTCTGGTACACTGTCAAACGCCCATAACACACAGGAGTGTCTTTGCAGCCTCAATCTTCACAATCTCATGCGTTCATTACAGTATATACATATAGCCTAGTATACAGCTTTGATTTAGTTCTGAACTCCATCCACCCCCACCCCCTAGATGTGTGAGGGCTTTGGGTTAATTGAATGTTATCTGTTCATGCTCCACAACAGCCTAACTGGTTTTTCCACCCAGAGATGCCCATTGTCTCCAATCAAATGAAGACTGCTCAAGTCAGTTGGGGGAGGAATACTGTCTCCAAAGACAATAGATTACAAGATGCCAGGAGGGCACAAAAAGGCATATTATAGCTATATCCAGATATTGCTGGCATCATCTTGTCACATAATATCATATTCAGTTTGAAACATAAATAGTTATACTGCATTTAGTTTTAAAGATAACAATGTTTTTGTGATTATATATTTACAACCTTCACAGTCCCCCCTAAAAACATTGTTATACTCTCCCAAAGTCCCTTGGGGCCTGTAGGCCGTCCTTGACCATGGCGGGAAAGGATAGGGGGCTGCTTCACCAATTTGAGATGAGTGACCCCTTGTGGATCACCCCCCTTTGTACTTGGACTTATCCATGGTCCAGGGGCCTCCACTAACTATCCCTAATTACAGATGCGATATTCTTCATGATAAATGACTGTAGTGTCTTAGTAACAAGTCCCTCCTCTGCTTCCAGGTAGCCACTTGTATGCCTATATACATCCTTTGCAATATGAATACTTTCTAAAGCTGAACTAGGCAATAGAGGCAGCTAAAGAGTTGCTGCATGGGGGGTTTTGCACACCACTTATCCAGTCTCTAGGTCTCTTTGGGGTCTGGTGCTCACTATCAGACATCCCTGACTATCCTTTACTAGTTGTGCTGTGGACAACCCTTTCTTACCTCTGTGAACCATCTGTCACTATCTTATAAGGTGAATGAATCTTTATCTTAAAAATGCACTCCACTTTACCTGACCTTACATTAGAGGTAGTTGGCAGACCTAAGCTAATATTCAGCTCTTCTGTGGGAAGGGTACTGGTATGCACTGGGACTTTGGATTTATGTTCAAATTTTCCTTTTACCCCATTCTAATCATACCACTTGCTTGGTCTCCCTGTCAAGTTTAGCTCTAACCATGGGAGGGTCACCGATCCTGCTATGGGAATTGGAACAAAGTGTTATTAGTGATATCCAGTCACTGAACTCCAACATACATTATGAAAACATTATGAAAACAGGAGTCATATAAAGAAAACCTCATTTAGATGAAGAGAGAGAAAGAGATTAATAAATAAAGCCTAGTCTTTGCAGAACCAGGACTGTGAGTACAGATCCAACAGTGCCCGGGTTTTCATCCATGTTATCAGATAACACCGGATGGTCTTTTAGAACCTCATGTATCAAGCCCACTGGTGCATTAACAGAACTAGGATCATTAGTGGGTTCCACATCTTCTCAGTCCTCCTTTTGGGCAGGTCACATTTTTACAGTGACTAGCGTGGTTCCACATCAACTTTCCTTCTAATTTGACTGGTCAATGTTGTCAGAAGCACTTGGAAAGGACAATCAAACCGTGAATCATAGCTCTCACGTATCTCTTTACCACCACCCAGTCTCCTGGATTTAGGGAATGTGTTCCCAATACTCAGTTTGGATCTAGAAGAAAACTGTACAGTGAAGTGAACTCTACTATCACTCTTGAAGGTCTCGGGAACCCATACTTGCATACTACTTTAACAGCTTATCTGCAGTTGCTTTTGCGATCGCTTTCTGTACTGTATATGCCTCAGGCCATCAACACACACAAGCACGTACTTATACCTTCCCACCTTTGGTAACTGTATATAGTCAACCTACAATCTCTGAAACAGGTACAAGAACTTTGGATCGTGTTCTTAAGGAACCTTACTTTTTGGCCCATATTGTGCCTATCACATGTCATGCAGGATTGCACGTATCTGGCTGCAGTCGCGCTAAAACCCTGGAGCTGCCTTTGTTTGTTTACCAGGTCACACATGGCTGTTTTTGAGTGGTGCACTTAAGCTTGAGCCATCATTTGGAAACAATATCCCCTCTTACCACTGGCTATCAGGCCTTGTTCACCTTGCTGCTCCCAAGTTGTATTTTCTTCTGGACCAGTTTGGTCTTGCAATGTTTTGAGAACCTGAAAAGAGAGCTGAGAAACTTTCTCTGGTATAGTGATCACTAGTGTTGAGGCATGTTCCCTAGGCTTTTTCTGCAGCTAGTTTGGCGGCACCATCTGCCTTTGCGTTAACTTTACTTTATTTTGTATCAGCCTTGGTGTGTGCCTTGACTTTGACTATACCCACCAGTTCGGGTAGAAGGCCTCCATCAGTTCCTGAACAGCCTGGGAATCCTTTATAGGCTTGCCATTAAACGTAAGGAAGGCTCTTGCTCTTCCAGATCAGACCATAGTCTTATTCTATATTAAAGCCATAGCGGGCCTACCCTCAGCTGTTTTACACCGTTTCAGTGAGGCCTGTTTCCAACTCAGCTTCTTGAGCTGAGGCCTGTGGGGGTAATGGTTCTGCTTGCTTTACCTTGTTTTCAGTGACCACAGCATATCTGGTGCAGGATCCGCCATTTTTTCCAAATCCAAAACATCTATAAAAGAGTCTCAAAATTCAATATTAGCAATAGATTCACATGACCAAATCCTACAATTTCTTGTTGCATCAGGTAAATACAGTTCATCAGAAAATACATTGGTTGTCCTTCCTCCCTTCCCCCCTTGAATCTATTGCTAACAGGGTAGAGGGATGAAGTGTAGCATAAATACGGAAGTCTGAGTCGTCTAGCCATTGAAATGTGCTTAGTCTGGACATGGGACATTATATACCATGTACATTATGACGAGTAAGTACTGTGACAGGGAAGTCCAGTACAATGTCAGCACTTTTCTCCAGGGACAGTTAGACCACAGCTGCAGCCCTAAAACAAGAAGGTTCTCCTCTGGACACCGGGTCTAATCTAGAAGAATAGTACGCTACTGGTCTTTGCTGGTGTGCATGGCTTTGAGTAAGTGCTGCTGTTTCATATATCCACTGTCTACAGCAGGACACAAGGCCTAAAAATGTCCTAAGTTGTGCCACACCATTAGGGGGTGTGAGCTCTTGTATGGCTGAAGTCTAGCACCTGAATGACATACAAAAATAACCTTAGTAAGGCAGAACTGCAGACTCAAATGCTTTACATCCATTCTCTGCTAACAAGCAAGACAGAGATATTGATGCTTGCACACATATCTCCTGCTTTGAAAGCAACAATGTGTTCAAGGTCTAACCATGTACAATTACATGTCTCATTAATATGTTCCAACATTTTTCCAAAAGTCCTCTTCTGAGTCAGGCAACTATTTTAATATTGCCAGCTAAACAGATGGGCTCCAGGGTCTTTACACCATATTTAAAGCCACTCCGCCTTTGAGGGTGTTAATGGACCCTCTTTTGAGGCATTTAGCACCTCCCCCTCCTCACATGGGCTTGGAGTATTTCCTGTAAAACCCTCATATAACACCTTATTTCCATTTGTCGTCTTTCTATACATATATATATATATATATTTATTTTTCTTCATCACTTCCTTTATTACTTTCCTCTATATTTTGCATTGTTCAACTAGTTTATCATCTTTCAACCATCCCCACTGGTCTTCTGAAAGTCTCTGTCGCACCTCCAATCAACCAGGCTCCAAACAATGGTCTCCAAAATCAATTAGATTTCTTTCTGTGTCTCAACTCATCCTCCCAACTAAACAACACACACAGAGCCAGCCGTTATCTCTCCTTCCTGAGTCATCAAACTGGTTAAACTGGTTTAGAAGACATGGTCTAAGTTTAGGCATCTTTCAAACTATCAGAAACGAACTAATTAACAACTCAATGACCTTAGTAAACACACACAACATTGCTGATCAGTGCAGCAGGCAAAAGAAATAGGAGAGCTTTTTTTTTTTTTTTTTAGTGGCCACTGGTCTCCCAATTCACTTGCCACACAACATCTGTTTGACTCTACTCAAATCTTAAGCAAAAACAAAATTTATAGACAATATACATGACTCTACCATACACTTTCTTGCAAATCATAGCCTTCATTCCGTCACTTATAAATTCCTTAAAGTGCGCATTATAAACAAAAGCACAAAACAGACATATGAGTTACTTCTAATGAACTAAAATAATGGATTCTCTACTATACATGTGTACACAAAATCTCTATCTTAGGCCTTCTATTTACAGTACGGGGGGGGTATTTATCCAAACACACTTTCTTACACCAAACTTCAGCTCCTCTAATATACCTCTGTGTATCCACCCCTATTCATTAGCCTGCACTCTGCCTTTCTTTTGTATCCGACACACAGACATGAGGTTTTTTTTTTTTGTTGTTTTTTTTCTTCAGTATGTCTTTGAATTCTGAGAGGAAATCCACACAAACACGGGGAGAACATACAAACTCCTTGCAGATGTTGTCCTGCAAGGCTGCAATGCTAACCACTAAGCCACCGTGCTGCCTATGAACATGGACTTAAAGGAGTCCATCATTGGTGGGGAGTAATGACAGGATCTAAAGTGGCAGAGATACAGTTTTTCCTAACTCTGTGTCCACTGAAGGGACACCTGACTGACAGTCTAACCAGCCTTACCCTCACTGATGGCACTGAGCTATTCTCAATACTGCTAAGAGGGCGTATCCTACAATCCACTGACTATTCAGTGGTGTATTATATACTGGTCAGAAACTCAAAAGACCTCACAATATACAAAAAGGGCAACAACCCTTTTGGGGGCAACAACCCCTATTACAAGAACCTTTTTAGAGGCACCAACCCCTCTAACACTAATGGGCAAGCTCTGATAGGTTGGTCGAGGTATCCGCCTCCTGTAACATCAGTTCCAGGGCACTACCTCCAGGAAGTGATGTAGCTCCTTGCCGTGTGGTTCCTGTGATGTTGTTTCCTGTGATGTCACTTTCTGTGGGTGTGCCAGGTCCTCCCATGCTTTCATGGGAAACCCTGTATAGTCTCCTTGTGTCCACATGTTCAGGCATACACCTGAGCACAGTATAGAGGCCATCTTGTCATGATGTCTGGTACACTGTCAAACGCCCATAACACACAGGAGTGTCTTTGCAGCCTCAATCTTCACAATCTCACGTGTTCATTACAGTATATACATATAGCCTAGTATACAGCTTTGATTTAGTTCTGAACTCCATCCACCCCCAGCCCCTAGATGTGTGAGGGCTTTGGGTTAATTGAATGTTATCTGTTCATGCTCCACAACAGCCTAACTGGTTTTTCCACCTAGAGATGCCCATTGTCTCCAACCAAATGAAGACTGCTCAAGTCAGTTGGGGGAGGAATACTTTCTCCAAAGACAATAGATTACAAGATGCCAGGAGGGCACAAAAAGGCATATTATAGCTATATCCAGATATTGCTGGCATCATCTTGTCACATAATATCATATTCAGTTTGAAACATAAATAGTTATACTGCATTTAGTTTTAAAGATAACAATGTTTTTGTGATTATATATTTACAACCTTCACAGAATTAATACCCTCTCTCCTCTTTTAACCTGTGATTTTCTCCCTTCCTTCCCCCTCTTTCCCACTTACTTTCTTTTATTGCTTGCCTGAACATCTTGTTGTGTAAATATATATAATATATAAATAAGATAATCCTTTAATAGACCCACATTGGGGAAATTTCAGCATGTTACAACAGCATAGTAATACAGATACAGGATAATACACAGTAATATATTACAGAAGTAGACACACATATGCTGAGAAGAGAAGATATACTAGGAGTCCAAGTGCTGAAGGATGATAGTGTAGTATGCGTTGTTATGTGTATACAGTAGGGTAACTTGTACTGTATGATGTCACAGTCTGTGTTGCGTCACAGTACATTGTATACTTGTGGTAGCCTGTTAAAAATTGCATTTTCAATCAAAAAAATTTTTTGGTATTGAGAATCGTGAACCTATACATAGTATCTGCATTGTAGTCCAAATTCTGGTATTATGACAGCTCTAACATTTTATGCAGAAATGAAATGCTGCCACAGTGGAAACATACACTCACCGGCCACTTTATTAGGTACACCATGCTAGTAACGGGTTGGACCCCCTTTTGCCTTCAGAACTGCCTCAATTCTTCATGGCATAGATTCAACAAGGTGCTGGAAGCATTCCTCAGAGATTTTGGTCCATATTGACATGATGGCATCACACAGTTGCCGCAGATTTGTCGGCTGCACATCCATGATGCGAATCTCCCGTTCCACCACATCCCAAAGATGCTCTATTGGATTGAGATCTGGTGACTGTGGAGGCCATTGGAGTACAGTGAACTCATTGTCATGTTCAAGAAACCAGTCTGAGATGATTCCAGCTTTATGACATGGCGCATTATCCTGCTGAAAGTAGCCATCAGATGTTGGGTACATTGTGGTCATAAAGGGATGGACATGGTCAGCAACAATACTCAGGTAGGCTTTGGCGTTGCAACGATGCTCAATTGGTACCAAGGGGCCCAAAGAGTGCCAAGAAAATATTCCCCACACCATGACACCACCACCACCAGCCTGAACCGTTGATACAAGGCAGGATGGATCCATGCTTTCATGTTGTTGACGCCAAATTCTGACCCTACCATCCGAATGTCGCAGCAGAAATCGAGACTCATCAGACCAGGCAACGTTTTTCCAATCTTCAATTGTCCAATTTCGATGAGCTTGTGCAAATTGTAGCCTCAGTTTCCTGTTCTTAGCTGAAAGGAGTGGCACCCGGTGTGGTCTTCTGCTGCTGTAGCCCATCTGCCTCAAAGTTCGACGTACTGTGCGTTCAGAGATGCTCTTCTGGCTACCTTGGTTGTAACGGGTGGCTATTTGAGTCACTGTTGCCTTTCTATCAGCTCGAACCAGTCTGGCCATTCTCCTCTGACCTCTGGCATCAACAACGCATTTCCGCCCACAGAACTGCCGCTCACTGGATGTTTTTTCTTTTTCGGACCATTCTCTGTATACCCTAGAGATGGTTGTGCGTGAAAATCCCAGTAAATCAGCAGTTTCTGAAATACTCAGACCAGCCCTTCTGGCACCAACAACCATGCCACGTTCAAAGGCACTCAAATCACCTTTCTTCCCCATACTGATGCTCGGTTTGAACTGCAGGAGATTGTCTTGACCATGTCTACATGCCTAAATGCACTGAGTTGCCGCCATGTGATTGGCTGATTAGAAATTAAGTGTTAACGAGCAGTTGGACAGGTGTACCTAATAAAGTGGCTGGTGAGTGTATATATGCCACAATAAAATTACATTCTGACATATTGCTTAGCACAACAACAATATTAAAGAAGTTGTCCAGGCACAGTTTTTATATTTTAAATATGCTGGGGGAGGTGGAAAAAAAAAATATGCTCACCTGTCGCCGATGCCTTCCAGAGCGGTCCGCATTCATCTCGATCCGTTGGTATCTTCCGTTGGAAATCCTCATCACATGGGACCGCTGAGGCCAATCAATGGCCTTAGGAAGAGACCCAGGAAGTCACAGCTAGTGACATCACATGCCCTTCACTGAGCCTGATGATTGACTTCAGCAGTCACGTGTAGCAGAAGTTAACAATGAATCGAGAGGACCGGACCGTGTTGGGAGGCAACGGAGACAGGTGAGCATCATTTTTTTTTATCACTGTCCCTGACTGATTTAAAGGGGTTCTATCATTGGGAAAACTCATTTTTAACTAAGCACACACATGCATAGCCTTTAGAAAGGCTATTCCACACACACACACACACATACCTTTTGTATGTAAATTGGTTTTTAAATTAGCCCGTTTTATTCATATGCTAATTAGTTTCCAGCCAGCACAGGAAGTTCCCAGCAGCCTCCTCTCTACTATTCTCTCCTATCTGTGTGTGCAAACAGGAAGCTGAGTTATCATCATCAGCCTGTGCTGTACACATACATAGGAAAGAATAGCTGAGGGTGCACGATGAGACTTCCAGGGTGCACCAAGAGGTTAATTAGCATATGAATAAAAACGCGCTCATTCAAAAACCACTGAGGCGATTTACATACAAAAGGTAGGTGTGGAATAGCCTTTCTAAAGGCTACGCAAGGATGTGATTAGTTAAAAATGACTTTTTGACTTTTCCCAATGATAGAGCCCCTTTAAAGAGGACCTTTCATGTCCTCGGACACATGCGTTTTTATATACCGCTAGAAAATCGACAGTGTGCTGAATTTCCCATTATCTACCCTAGTGGAAGAGCTATTGGTGCATTTACCAAGAGCTCTTCATTGTCAGAAGGGCATTTCTTACAGTCTTTGAAGAACACTCTTCTTGACAGTAGTCTCCGTAACTCTATAGTGTGAGGGGGCGTTCCTTATCATCCAGCGATGACGCTGAGCGGTGACGAATGCCCCCCAGTGCTAGTCTATCTGCTCAAACCTTGCACTGAAGTGAACCGGGGTAAGACATTTTTGCTGCTGGCGAGTCCCATTGCAAAATCCACCATATGAACTTACCCATAATGGGCAGGAGCTGGTGGTCTTACACATTAACCTTCTGCTATTTCTACCCTGAATGGGAACTGAAGCCAACCTGCACACTACATATTACATCACATAGAAGTACAACCAACTACACTGCCAACCAGTGGAGACCTCTGCCAGGTGTGTGTTTGTCCCATCAGACTGGGACCACATGGCCTAATGAAGCGATATAAACAGATGATCCTGTGCTTGAGCAGTTTCCTTTTCTGAGGCCATGATAACTGATAGCTCCCTCCCCATCAGCCGAGCCATGAGGTAGCCACTGAGCGGGAGTCACCTTGCCTGCTTCCACAGGGCACCTCAGTATTAGCTGGCGTCCTCGCCGACACTTTCTTTTCGTGCCTGCTGCATTCTCTGCTCCCACCTCTCTTCCCTCCCCCTTCACACAAATCAAGCCTGGAATAACCGTTCCCTCACGGCTACTGTACTAGGACTTGTCCTTGCTGACTGACTATGGCGCTGCCTGCCCACCATTACTTTTACTAAAGCCCCCATTATCGGGAATAAGTTTACAGCCAGAGGTTGGGAAGGTTCAATGTATTTCTCTCTGTAGCAGTAGGTGGGCGGGTCGAGGGCCGGGCTGTTGGCGTTGTTGTCATGGCTACGCTGAGACCTACCAATCCCCTCCCAGTTCAGCAATTCCCGCCCACCTTACTATAGTAACTTCCGCTTTCACTGCCTGGCTCCGCCCAATGCGGGCGCGCGTTGCGCGTTACCTAGTGACTACTAGGGTTGAAAGATTTGTAGGGCGGCGCGCTTCATGCCCCGCCTACAAATGGCGAGAGGCGGCATCCATTGGCTGACTGTTAGTGACTGGTGGCTTCTGGGATTGATAGTTTTCTAGTGACTAGAGCTGCGCTGTCAAAATGTCATGTCCGCGTGCACAGGCAGGGGAAGTGCACGATAAGAAGTGCACAGCCAATATAACTTTATGTGTATGCACGAAGGTCCTCACAAGTACAGTACTGCCGCCTTATAAATAAACTAACCGGCGACTGCTCCTGGCTGGCACTGCGCATGCTCCCGGTACTCAGCGCGAGGGATGTTTCCCAAGTGTTTATAACTGCTGTGTGAGTGCAGGCGCCGTGCACGGAGCGGACATAACGTGATCTACACAGTGGCCGGCGCCTCGCCGTACGGCTCCACTCACTATCACCCAGCTAGTGACATTAGCCTCGTCCTGCTCTCTCAGCTCCACTCACTTTCATTTCACTGCCTCCCTCGCCAAGAACACTTGATCTTCCTGCCTGCTGCATTCTCCACTCGGAGACCCCTCCTCTTTCCCCACCCCCTTTACACACACACACCCCACAACCTCCTTCCACTGTCTTGTTCCCGAGTTGTCCAGAAAGACAGCCATTCAATCAGCTGCTGAGACTGCTGGACTTTTCTGCCGTGCACTAAGCCCTTGTTTTTCTGCTGCTCTAGCCGGGCATCCACTTGCTGGCGGCTTGATGCCAGACACACGGCGTCTCCTGGCCGCCCAGCAGCTCCCCGAGTGGATCGCCTTTGTTTTTTTCCCCTGCTGCCCCCCATCTCTGCGATCAGCAGCACTGCTTTACTAGTTGGAGGCTGGGGAGGCTGCATTTATTTATTATCTCTCGAGCAGGAGGTGGGAGGAGGAGGTTGTGGAATTGGCAAGTGCCCTCTGAGGACAGATCCTGGAGCTGGCAGGAGCCTGGTGGGGTTGTGCTGGAGACCGGAGAGGCACAAGATGTTAAACCCGACCAACGGCGACCAGACTCACATGGTGAACTATGTAGAGGATTACTTGGACTCCATCGAGTCTCTGCCTTTCGACCTGCAAAGAAACGTCTCTCTGATGAGAGAAATTGACGCCAAATACCAAGGTACGGTGACTGCTGGCATCAGCCTCTGTCTACAGTGCAACTTTTGCTCCTGTTTTGTCTGGCATTTCATGTTGTCTCTCCTCCATATGCATGCTGCTCAGCCATCCTGCATTGTGCTCAGCCTCAGCATGGACAAGTGATCTGTCTGTGTGGATCTAGTTGTAGGGACACTTGTGTATTTGCAGTGCTTGTCATAGGGCGGAACAAAAGGTCCTCTGCCCTCTCTGCGAGGAATAAATAGGCTGCTAAAGTCACCTGAAAGCCAGCCGCTACCCACCCTGCTGCACAAAAGACAGGCTGCCTGTTGTGTATGAGGATGTGAGTGTGCCTGGCAGATTAGCACACAACAACACTGAGGAATGTACAGTCATCAGGATGGCTGTAGTAGTAAGTGCTAGTAGTGGTGGGCAGGGTTTCCTCTGCTTCATCTCTTCTTCATTGTGTTCTCCTCCTCATCCTATTTATTACCTGCCTTCTCCAGGCACCTACCCGCAGTGGGCTCAGGCAGGCTGTGTGTGACTGCAGTTGCCCTCCCTCTCCATTCTTATTACATGGAGTAATCCCTCTGCTGTGCTGCACAGGGCTAGTTTTGGCTTCACTTCGTCTTCCTTGTCACACAGCTGGACAGCTCTGCATTGTCCTACACATACGTAAAGTCCTCTGGGTGAATGTGCACCTATACCATTGTTACTAGCGACACAGCTGCTTCATCTGCGACTGACTGGAACAGAGTTGTTATTTTGCCTGTGATGGAGGAAAGTGTGACATTGTCAGTGCTGTGTGCAACTCCATGCACAAACACTTGGGATGTACATAGACATGTATGTATGTGTGTGTGATGTGGTGGGGCCGCAGTGCGCCGCATGCAGCCCCCTCCTCCCCCGCACCGTATACCGGAGGAGGAGACACCGGGAGCGGGTCACTCGGTTCCCCAGAGACAGCCCTCGTTTGTGGAAATGCGTCACATTCGGGGTGTCTCCAGCTGCCCTCCCTTCTTTGCTTCTCGTTTCTTGGGCTGGGTTTATAAACGTGCTGTATGTGAGCGGTTTCCACACGGTAACTTATTGTGGGAATAGAACCGAGAACCGGTATGAATAGGTAGTAGGAGAGAAGTCACGTCCGGTGGAGGAGTGGAGCGGCACGAGCGTCCTCTGCACTGTTGCTGTGGCCTTGTGTGTGTGTTAGCGAGCTGTTTTGTATGTATAGGAGGAGCGCAAACATACAGTTTAATGTTTATATTGCCACCAGCTACTAAGCCCCACATCTGCTATCTACGCCAGCCGCGCTTTAACCTGGCTCGAGAACACACGGCTGCTTTTATATTGGGGGCTTGAACACGTCATTCTGTTGGTGCCGCCTCTCTGCGCTGATTGGCCGTTACTTTCTACTTTAGAAGGTCCCGGGTGCTGGCTGTGTTGTCATTGGCTGCCGCTTTGCCCCAACTCCTACTGCTGGCCCCGCCTTCCTTCTCGCTATTTAGTAGACCTCTTCACATTCATTTGAATGTCTCTGCCCGCCCGGCGTGTCTGATTGGCTGCCGGTCCTTAGGGGGCGGTCATTAAAGCCAGCTTTTCCTACAGTACAGATATGGGCAGAAAATACAGGAAAGCATATACGTATGTGGCGGCCATGTTTTCTGTGGGCACGATGAGACATTTCCTACCACAATGGCTATTGTTTTGTGTGGGAGATATTCGTTGTCTATATAAGTGTGGGAGACGTTCTTTTCAGTGAGACGCCTCGGTATAGGCGCTCGGCAGGGACAAGCATATAGCCATGTTGCCCGTATTAAGGATGGCTGCTGTAGGCGCTTCATAGCAACCACTGCTCACCAGGAGCCGGCTCCGTAGCCAGCTGTTACTTGTAGACGGTCAGAGCAGTCACAATAGAGATCCCACATGTCCTGTGTCCTCTCTCCTGTGTGTGTGAGCAGAAAGTAGGACAGGTATATTCTTACCATTGCCTATGGGGAAAATGGACGTGTCTGTCTCCATTACGTGTTGCATGCAACTTTTGTTGTTTTCTAGGGAATAATTGAGATTTATTAATAAACAACAAAGATCACTTATAGTATATAAAAAGAATAAACTACACTTTCCGTTTCCTAATCCAGACAAGAAGGAAGTAAAAAATTACAACTACAAAACAATATTTTTTTTATTTATTTTTATGGAGATTTTCATTTGCAAATCGGTTTTTAAACGTAATAACGTTTTGCATATGTTGCCTGTGATGGGATTTCTAGACATCATGGGGATGGGGGACATTGGTAGCAATGTGCTCTCATTTTGGCCGGCTGTTCAGATATATATCATGATACACCTATGTTACAAACAAAGGCCAAAATGAACTTTACCTGCTGCATGTGGCACACACTGTGTGTTTCTATAGGCGACAAAGATGTGTACAAGGCCAAGTGTACATCTGAGGTTAATCTGTTTCCACAGATCCCTCATAGACTTGAGTCCATTCAGGGATCTGTGGAAATAGCCCAAAGTAGTGTCATGTTCTATTATCATGTAATAGATCCGTCACATGGGCGGTTTAAAAAGTTTATGTGAATAGATTCATTATTTTCTAAGGGGCCATCATGAGCTGTCCAATGCTATCTATAAAAACAAAAAACAGCCAGGCCGTAAGGGTGAGTTCGCGCAGCGGATTTGTGATGGTTTTTGAGATGGCATTTTTGCAGTAGATTCCAACTCCAAAAAATTTGATCTGTGAACTGACCTTATGGCTATGTTCACATCTGTGCTGAGGTGTCTTGTGTTCTGGTATCCTGCAGCTGTTAGTTTAAGGCTCCACGTAGCTAGCCGCATCTAAAAAGTGAGGCCGCGGTGCTTCAATTATACCTGTGAAGAAACCACCGACGTTTCCATAGGTATAATTGATATGCTGTGACTTCCAAAACCATTACCATTTTGGAAATCTCTGTGTCCACTGCGTGTATTTTTTCGTAGTGTGCGCATGTGATTTACTAGAACTATGCGGGGACTATAAAATGCTGTGGCTTTTGCCACAGTGATTACACCACGTGCATGTATCACATGATAAAGAATTGCACAATGTGGCATGTGTGAGCACCAAGCAAAGTTTTTGGGGGTTTTTTTTTTTTTGCCATGAGGTCATCTATGGGAGGCTTGTGCTATTAGTGGCACCTGTGGCTGGCTCAAGGCTGAGGGTATTTTGGCTTCTAGCCAGTCACTTTTATGCTTGTATAATTTCTAATATATTAGTGAGGCTCTAAGTACAAGAACCATGCTTACTGCCTAGATACAAAAAAGCCACCATTAAAAGGGTTATCCATTAGCTAATATTGATGGCCTATCTTTAGCATTGGCTCAGAGACAGAGTGGCTCATGGTAATATTTACAGGAGCGGCTCCACTGTCTTGGGTGTTGGACTCTCACAGATCTATTGATGGCCAATCATTATTAGAAACTGGATAAGACTTGCTGCTGCGGAGAACCACCCCCCTTCAACTTTGACCTGTCTGCTGACTTCACTATTGCAGCCTTTGATTTGGTCCTCTATTTCTGCCATCAGTCTGTAAGAAGGGTGGGTGGTTTTGGAGGCCATGGCCAAAATTGGTTTATTACTATTTTGTTATGGAATGCCAGGTAAAGTGGCTACTTAAAGATAATTGGATTGGGAAATGTGATGTGATGCCCCTGGCCCTTAAGGGTAAGAACCACCCTTTGTACTGGCTCTCCAACTAATAAGGGGGGATATCAATCCTTAAACTCCTTTTTCATAACTCTAACTTTTGTCCTTTTAGAGATTCTAAAAGAGTTGGATGACTACTATGAAAAATTCCGACGCGAATCTGATGCAATACAGAAGCGACGCCTTCTACAGTTCATTCAGAGAGCTCTTATTCGGAGCCAAGAATTGGGTGACGACAAGATACAGATAGTTAGTCAGATGGTTGAACTAGTAGAAAATAGGACACGACAAGTGGACAGTCATGTGGAACTATTTGAAACATGTCAGGATCTAAATGACAGTACAAGTAATAGCAGCAAGAACACCCAAGATAAGTCTAAAAATGAAGCTCTCTCTCAGACTGAGAAAACCAGCAATAAGAGATCTAGAAGGCAGCGAAACAATGAGAATCGGGAAAATGCCACCATTAATCATGACCATGATGACCTTACATCAGGAACACCCAAAGAAAAGAAGCCAAAAACATCAAAAAAGAAAAAGAGATCGAAAGCTAAAGCCGAAAGAGAAGCTTCACCTGCAGATCTTCCTATTGATCCCAATGAACCAACCTATTGCCTATGTAATCAAGTTTCATATGGTGAAATGATCGGTTGCGATAATGAAGAGTGCCCAATAGAATGGTTTCACTTTTCATGCGTTGGACTCAACCATAAACCAAAAGGAAAATGGTACTGCCCTGAATGTAGAGGTGAAAATGAGAAAACCATGGGTAAAGCACTTGAGAAATCTAAAAAAGAGAGGGCCTACAACAGGTAGTTGACTAGATGTCCCCAAGGGAAGGAAAAAGCATTGTATTTATTGTCCATTCACGCCTCATGAAGGTGATGAGGTGGCTTTTTTTTTCTTTTCTTTTTTTTGTAACATACCCAAGTCTAGGGATATTCCTGTTACAGTGACAGCAATAACATCACTTTATCCCATGTTTTATGTCTAAAAACCTACCTAGTGAGCTGGTTTATTGTTCATGCCATGCATGTCTTATCATATTCATTGTCTCAGGCCCTTTCTTGAGTAGATGGAGGCTGAGGCCATATCGGTTATGGTGGATGTCTAATGCACTTCTAAAACTTAAAAGCACTGTGTCCATCCACTAGTTTTCTCCCAGCCCATTGTTTAATTTTTCAGTTATGTTTTCACCACTACCTTATGGCGTAAAGTTATGCCACATTATTTTATGATAACAGTGTATATCCCTTTAGATTGACTTTTGTCAGGAGCCACTGCTTTGTAAGTTCTTTCTGTACACCCCTTCTGAAGTATAAAAGTGACCCATGTTCTACGGCTGCATTATTATTCCAACAAACTAGATTTACGACAAGTAGCTTATTTTTGAAAAAAGATGCAAAAATGCATTTTACATGGCAAATATTTTATAAAAAATGCTGGCCTGGGAACCAGAAGAGGCCATTTTAAAGTGATTAACTATGTTTTTTATTCTACCAAACAGTGGTTTAGTAATGATTCACACAGATCAAGCTTTATACAGTCACAGGTATTAGTGAAGCAATCCTGATTTGTATAAATGTACATTTTAAGTGGCATTGCACTTGATGTATTATAATTGGAAATGCAGCTAAATGCCGTTGTATAGCCAATGTGCATTTCCTTCTGTATGTATGAAGATTGTACAGCTGTGATACTTAAATAAATACAGATCTATGAAAAGTTTGGTTTTTTTCTTTTTCATACATGAACCGCATACAAATGAAATAAGTCAATTGAAATAATAGTGCTTTTATTGGAATAACAGCCACTTAGCATTTTACATCATGTAAGACATATAGCAACTGAATGTAAAAGAAAAGACACACAAAGGTGCTAGGCTCATATAAGCACATAGACAGCAAGATGTGTATTCTCCTGGAATTGATATGAAGATGGCACACACCAACTTTAACAACTTGTTGGATGGGTTTGTTGATTCTACTTGGCGGTTAGATGTTAAGATTCAGAAAGACAAGGGAAAAGCAGTCCGATCCCTTTTGTTGGCGCTTCCCTTTTGTATTGTGACATAACACTGAAAGACCTATTATTCAGGTTGCTTTGAGTGTACGAGGTATAATGGATTTCAAAGCCTAACCATACTCTACATCAGCTACAATACACACAAAGTACTGCAGTAGAACACACACACATATATAATATATGTAATCAAAATAATCTGGAAAATCCATCCCTGTAGGGAGTTAAAAAGGGGTGTCATTTCATTGATGTGATGCTTCAGTGGATCAATAAATAATACATGGTAAGTAATATGTAAGTATGTTTTACAATTCCACTTCTTAAAAAGATACTATTTAAAGGGGTTGACCGGGAAAAAAGGAAATTTTTATCCTGCTGTCGCCTCTCTGGGTGCGCATAATCAGTGATGCACGAGCAGTGAGCTATTGCGCATGCATGAACTGGCTAGCTAGGGTAAAAGGGAGGGGGGCAGTGAGAGGTAGGTCTGGTTAGGGATAGCTAGCATTATAATTATGACTGCTGAGGGTGTAGTGAGTGGACTAGCTAAGGAAACAGGGAGGGGGAGTGTGTGAGAAAAGGAGTTAGTGAGTCAGTTAGTGAGAAAGGGAGGCGAAGTGAGGCATCCTGGAATGTGTAGGAAACATAGAAGAGCAAGTTGGGGATGTAAACAAACACAGAGGATGCAGTGCGCTCCCTGAAAATTCCAGAAATCACTCAAAACGCTGCTAAAGGGATTTGGTGGCATTTATTAACGCATTTATAGGACTAACACTGCAGTGTATAGTAGTAGTGGATAGGGTTTAAAGGAATTGCATCTGAAATCTGTGGCCACGTCTGCTTTAGGATGTCCACTACAGATGACTCTAGTGCAGGGGTAGGGAACGTACGGCTCTCCAGCTGTTGCAAAACTACAACTCCCAGCATGCATACTTGCTCTGCTGTTCTTGGAACTCCCATGGAAGTGAATGGAGCATGCTGGGAGTTGTAGTTTCACAGCAGCTGGAGAGCCAAAGGTTCCCTATCCCTGCTCTAGCGGGACCCATCCTTTGTCCTTATAAGCTAGAGAGATGCATGTATTTTGCTGCGTTGTTGGGACCAAAGCCAGAAGTAGATTCAGTAGGAATGAGCAATACAGTGGCGGCCAAAAAAACCCCAGCACTATTTCACAAAAAGTAATGATTGAAGCGAAAATGATTTCTTGTCTTTTTCCATTTCTATCCTCTTCTCTCCTGGATTACGAGTATTTGGCAATTTTGTGCATGTCATGTGACATTTTTCAGTCGATTTTGTAGTAGGAGGTATACATATTGTTTGTAGGGACTCAATTTATACGCATCACATACATTTGACAAAATCCACTGGTGGTGTTTTTTTTGTTTGTTTTTTTTTTTGCCGCCACTGTATATTCCTTCCTTTCTATTTTCCCTTACTTGATAACTTGCTCCTTGTTTAGGCATGATTGAATGCAGGAAAACGTTGCCAAAGCTGAAACACCAAATGTATAAAAAAAAAATTGAAAATGCATAAAAAACATAATCACATCAAGAGACATAATTTAGAAAGGAAAAGACAAAGAGGAGCCAATGCTGCCAAATTGTATGACACATGTAAGGAAGCAATGGGGCCATAAACAATGTGCATCACAGAAGGCAATGTGTCAGTATAAGATGCAATATAAACACAAAGTAATTGTATTAACAAGACCACATAGTCATATAATATTAAAGGGTTAAAGTGAAAAACTTCATCACTATACTAAAAGACATGAGGAAAGGGGTGCAGAAGATAAGCCCAAGAGAATCAGACATCTCCTTACCATGAACAAACACGTGTTACTGTGCGTTGTATGTCCGTTGCCCATAGACCTCAATGTTAAAAAAAATAAATAAATAACGGACACTTGTCCGTTTTTTTCAAACAGACAGAAAAGTCCTGCATGTAAGATTTTTTTTTTTTTTGTCCGCTTGAAAAAACTGATATGGTTGTAAACACACAGACACGAGGTAAAATCCTATTGAAATTAATGGAAATTGCAAACGGACAAGCTAGTGTTCGTTGCTAAAATCTTGAACGGACACCAACGGTAATGTGAATGCCCCCTAAGAGGTTGAATCCACCACACCAGTCACAGCAACACTTGGAAATAAACATACTAATAAATAAAAGCTGAGTACAAAGTGTTACGTATACCTAAAGCATCAGGCTGAAAGTCAACACTGTGCAACTCCCAAAACTACAAGAACAAATAAATTTTATATTAGGAAGAGGTCATGGCTAAAACAAAGCAAATGTTAAAGGAGGTCTGTCAGGTCCAACATGTCTCTGAACCAATGATTGTGCTTCGTTGGACTCTTTAATAGTAGCACAAATACACCTTTCTTAGCACAAACCAATTAGGCAGTGCTATGATAATCATATTTTTATGGATATGCAAATCAGATTGCAAGTGCACTATGGGTGGGGCTTCTCTAGAACCTCAACCCAATTCTGCTCTTTTAGTTGTGAATGACGTTTTCAGAGTCTGCCTGCTTCAATGCTGTCTATAGGCAAATAGCCCAAATCAGCTTTCACCCCCTTTGCACTTGTAGGGTCTGCATCTTGCAGAATTTGCATCTTTACAAAAAAAGTGATAATTTCTGGATTGCTTCATGGGTTTGTGACTACGAAGATATGTTTGTTCTCCTACTGAAGTCTCCTAGGCACTATTATTGGTTTGGGAAGCATTTTGAACCTGAAAAATTCCTTTTAAATCCACAAAAAAAATGACAAATAATAATAAAGCAATTGACTAGTCCAGTATTTCCTGACCTTTTCAGACTTGAGGCACCTCTGGGAAAAAAAATAATAAATTCTCGACGTACCCCAATTTTTACTAAAAGACATAAAAACTATAGACGAACTTACTAATGCTTCCCAGTCGTCCACAGACATCCTATAATTCTCCCTAGTGGACTCAAGGCAAGTGGTAATATTCTCCAGTAGCCCCGGATAAGTAATAATGCTGCCTCAGTGACCCCTTGACAACCAATAATGTTCCCCAGTGGCCCACAGGTAAGTAAATGTGTTCCATTAGCCCCTAGACTAGCAATAACATCCCCCAGTGGCCCAAGGCCAGTAAATAATGCCCCAGAGTGGACCCATGACAACAAGTACTGTCCCCAGTTGCCAGACAATTAATAATGTCCTCCAGTGGCCCCTTGACAACTAATAATAGTCCAAGACAACCCAGGAGCCTTAGGGGGCCCATAAGCACTGGCATCAGTATTGAGATTGCAGATTCCATCTGGCCCATAAACCAAGGAGACCCACAGATTACCCTAACCACACTAAGGTGGATTAAACTCCTTAGCACCCATAACCATCACTATCAAGAATTAGTTGTAGGGCTGAGGTAGGGGGCCATGGACAAAGGATTTCACCGGGCTCACAAGACTTTAGTTATGTTATTGCATTCTGTAGTTGTGCTATATGAATTTAAAAAACAAACAAACAAAAAAACACCCCTTGCCTAGCCACGGTCATTGAGCTCCTCCTGCTTCTTCTCTGAAGATTTGTGCAGCAGGTCTTCAGCACACATTACTGACAGATGTCTGAGTAATAGAGCGGGAAGCTAAAGTCCTGCTGCATCGTTCTGTTCAACAACATTGGCAGCCTAAGGGTGTGTTCACACAGCGCAAAATGTATTCTGTGTGTGAACATAGTGCGCGGCTAGCTGCGACAGAATGCCGATGCAGTGCACTGGCATCCCGTCGCGGCATTCCGCTCCCAATTAGGCCTGAATGAATGGGCCTAATCGGGAGTGAGTCTCATGCAGCGGAATCCGCGGCAAGATAGGTCAGTTCGTTGTTTTTTTTTCCCGCTACTAGCTAACAGAATAAAGAAGCAAGCAGCTCCCATTGAAGTCAATGGGAGCCATTTTGGCAGGCAGATTTTGAGGCAGATTCAGCTTCAAAATCCGCTGCCAAAAATCTCTGTGTGAACTAGCCCTAAGGACACTGATGTAGTTAAAAGGATGCCATTTCCCTACCGATTGGGAATCGCTGGTCTAGTGCAAGTCTATCTTTAGAGTAAGCGGATAGGTCGCACTCATTTTATCTTAAAGCCTAACTAAATTTTTAAACAAATTTCCTCTGGTGTTGTATGAAGCAGTAGCAGTTCTACCTGTACTATTTCTAGAGATATCACTGGTTGAAAAAAAAAAACCCAAACAAATAAATAAAAAACATATCTGCAACCTAAGGGCTAGTTCACACGGGTATTCTGCGTGTGCACATTCTGCCACGGCTCCTGCAACGGGATGCTATGCGCTCCAGATTAGGCCCAAATGAATCGGCCTATTCTGGAGGGTGCTGTTGCGAGGCGGATGCCGCGGCTGAATCAGCTGTGGAATCCACCTGAAGAAAGTGTAGCTCGCTTCTTTTTTCCGCGTGAACAAACTGCTAGCAGAAAAAAGAACGCTAGCGGTCTACATAGACCTTTATTGTGAGGGGGCGGATTTTGAGGCATATTCCGTGCCAAAATACGCTCCCTCTTGCCCTGTGTGAACAAGCCCTTAGGCTCATATGAAGATGAGAATCTCCTCCCTAAAGCACATTTCTCTGTTTTATAAAGCCTGATGTCAGGGATTGAGGCCTCACACAAAATATAGCCGACTGACTTTATGCATACCTCCCAACTTCTGAAGAACTGAAAGAGGGACAAAATGTGTGGCGCGCATAGCGCGCTGTGGCAATTTTAGCCCCGCCCACTTTTTGTTGACTCCGCCCATTCTCATTAATTTTTAATGTGCCCGCACACAGTATAATCCTCCTACAGTCACCCGTAAATTATATGTCCCCCCTCTATCTCTCCCCTAGTTTCATAAACACCCTTCATCTGCCCCCAGTTTCATGTCCCCTCCATCTCTGTCCCCAGATTCATGTCCCCCATCTCTGCCCCCAGATTCATGTCCCCTCCATCTCTGCCCCCAGATTCATGTCTCCACATCTCTGCCCCCAGATTCATGTCTCCACATCTCTGCCCCCAGATTCATGTCCCCTCCATCTCTGCCCCCAGATTCATGTCTCCACATCTCTGCCCCCAGATTCATGTCTCCACATCTCTGCCCCCAGATTCATGTCTCCACATCTCTGCCCCCAGATTCATGTCCTCTCCATGTCTTCCCCCATATTCATGTCCTCTCCATCTGTGCCCCCAGATTCATGTCCTCTCCATCTCTGCCCCCAGATTCATGTCCCTCCATCTCTGCCCCAGATTCATGTCTTCTCCATCTCTGCCCCCAGATTCATGTCCTCTCCATCTCTGCCCCCAGATTCATGTCTCCACATCTCTGCCCCTAGTGTCATGCCATCCTCTCCTTCATCTGCCCCCAGTTTCACGTTCCACCTCAGTGTACACATTACACTTACCTTCTCCTTGTTCCCCCGCCGCTCTCTGCGCGCCTCTCACTCGCACACAGTTGTAGATGCGATGTGACGTCATCACATCGTGTCTACACAGCCAGTAGGCGGCGTGCAGCGGCGAAGCAAGGAGCTGAACTGTGACAGCTCCTTGCTTCAGCCGCGTATGTGTTCAACTCAGATCTGCGACTCATCTCCTCTGGACGCAGATCTGAGTTGAAATTGGGACATACCTCCCTCCAACCGGGACCGCGGGACACGTGACCGAAATCGTGAATGTCCCGCGGAAATCGGGACGGTTGGGAGGTATGCTTTATGCCAGTACTATATAGGAGCAATGTGACCGTCTACAATCACACAGAGGATGTTACTCTCCATAAAAAAAAAAAAGTATAAAAACAACGGACACCTAACTATAGTCTATGTGGTCCGCATGTAACCATTATTTTAACTGTCCGGCTCCCCATCGTCCGGGTACCCCAGCGGAACTGTGTGCAGATATGAACCTAGCCTACACCTGTTTGAGGCCAGCCTAATTCTAGCTCAGTCTCTTTCCTACTCACTATCGTACACTCTCCTCCTTGACTGTCCCTTCCCACTCCCTCCACCAGAGGCTCCTAATCATGGGTCATACCACCCGCTCAGCTCAAAACCCATATGGTTTGCTCAGTAAAAGGCACGCCTGCATATTAAAGAGGACCTTTCACCATATCTGGGCACATGCAGTGTTATATACTGCTGGAAAGCTGACAGTGCGCTGAATTCAGCGCACTGTCGGCTTTCCCGATCTGTGCCCGGTGTGAAGAGCTTACGGTCCGGTACCGTAGCTCTTCTATGGTCAGAAGGGCGTTTCTGACCATTAGCCAGGAACGTCCTTCTGCCTCGCGGCGCCAATCGCGCTGTGCTGTGAGAGCCGGGAGGAACGCCCCCCCCCCCCCCCCCCACCTCTACTCACAGCGCTCGTTTATAGACTAATATTATCAGGAGAGGGATAATACAGTACAGCGCGATTGGCGCCGCGAGGCAGAAGGACGTCTCTGGCTAATGGTCAGAAACGCCCTTCTGACCATAGAAGAGCTACGGTACCGGACCGTAAGCTCTTCACACCGGGCACAGATCGGGAAAGCCGACAGTGCGCTGAATTCAGCGCACTGTCAGCTTTCCGGCAGTATATAACACTGCATGTGCCCAGATATGGTGAAAGGTCCTCTTTAAATGTACACAGCGGTATCAATGCTATACATACAATAAAATCCATTCTCTAATTTTTGTAGTGCTCCTAGTGGGACACTACAACTCCCCTCTGTTTTGTCCAGGGAGAACTACTATAGGCAATATTTATGATTTGTTTACAAAAGAAACAATAGAATGCATATAGGTTAAAACATTTACCAGATAATCAAGTGCAATGTGTGTGTGTGTGTGTGTGTGTGTGTGTATACATATAAATATTGCCAGATAAATAATATGCTATATTTGTTTTTGTTTTGTTTTTTATATGTCATATTCGTAGTGTCCCAGAGGGAGAGGGAATTTTAATATATATATATATATATATATATATATATATATATATATATATATATGTATATATATATATGTATATATTAAAATTCCCTCTCCCTCTGGGACACTACGAATATGACATATAACCTGCCACCATTCTTCAAATGGGCCAGTCACCTGGCCACCGAATACACCAATGCGGCTAACCGACCCGAAATCAAGGAACTGCTCACAAACTTCTATATGAGTTCCTACCAGCCAGACCAACAAGGGGTCACCCGAGCAGTGAAGGACTTCAGTAACATCCTGTACACCACGGCAGGACTAGCAGGCCTGAAACAGACAAAGCCCAAGAGACCGACTAACAAACAGTCTCACAAATGGTTTGACAGCGACTGCAAGGCTCTACGCCGTTCTCTAAGGGCAGCCTCCAACCAGAAACACAGAGACCCCAACAACAGAGAGTCGAGGGAAGCCTACAACAATCTATGCAAGCAATACAAAGGCACCCTCATAGAGAAGAAACAGAGGTACCTCTCCCACAAAATAGAGCAACTAGAGGACTCCCTCCAGGACAGCTCATTCTGGGAGACCTGGCACCTCATGGGCACAAAGCCCAAGAAAAACTCTCTCCACATCCAAAATGGCAATATCTGGCTCAACTACTTCAGAGGTCTCTACAAAAACATCTCAGAAGAAGAACTAACTCCAGAACAGCAACAGATAATCACCAAAATGAGGGACATGGAGAAAGCCATCAAAGACTTCCAGAACCCTCTGGACTCGACAATCACCATAAAAGATGTACAGGAAAGAATTGTCCTGCTGAAAGGCAAAAAGGCCAGTGGCCCTGACGGCATCCTACCAGAGATGATCAAATACAGCCCTCCAGCAATACACGCGGCACTGGCAAAGCTATTCACCCTCGTGCTCAATGCTGGACACTTCCCCGAAGACTGGAACAAAGGCCTCATA